>NC_141465.1:95574927-96211639 GCF_009769465.1 Tauraco erythrolophus | reverse complement strand
ATGAAATCAGCTGCTAGTATTTACGTATGACACTAAGGTTGTTGTACATGGGATGTGGATGGTAACACCTGAGTCATTAATTTCTCAATCTAAGAATTTTTAAATTTGTTTTCTTTTTTTTTTGTTTGTTTGTTTTTTTTTTCTGTGAGTATTTAAGCTTGATTTATACTATGGTTTGAATCTATTATTATGTTAGACTGTGTGAAGCATAAGAAAGTTGGCTGCATGGCAGTGTTGAACAAAAGTCTTCCTTTGGAATTCAGAATCCTTACATTTAGTTCAAGAGGATCCTATCAACATCAATTAACACAAAGGTGTTTTCTGTGACTAGTTCATCATAAAATCTTCATTGCTTATCAATATCAAGTATAATGCAGCTTTTTTCCATTGCCTCTTTTACTATCAGGTGGGTAAATCTGTCAGCTGTTATGTCCAGGAGTATCTAGTCTAAAATATTGCTAACAATATTTCTCTTCTGCTAAAGACTCCCAGAGTTATGAGTCATTGTATATCTGTTACCCTGAGAAGAGATCAACAACTGTGTATAATATAATCCTAAGAGTCTAGCAAACTGCCTACAGTGCTAACCTCCAAGGATTTCTTTTACTATTCTATTTGAAGTTATGCTTCCAGTTTTATCTTCATTCTTCTCTTTTTAAAAGGGGATACCTGTTCTCCAGTCCAGTTCCCAAAGATTATATAATTCTTAAAATGTAACATTATCTCATTCTTAAATATATGCATCAATAGTTCAGGGTTATTTTTTCCCATGCCATTGCCCAAGTTTCTGGGATTAGGTTAAACATGGACATTATTTCTACTCAACCAGTTTATACACAAATCTGCAAGGAAAGTGAATAGACCAAACAGGCTTGCTGGCATAATGGTTCTCCTTTGTTTTAAGGTGAACAGGTCTGTCTTCTAACTGTCTGTCTCAAAATGTAATGTAAGAAGTAAATTACAGAGACAATATATTCAAAAGATTTGAAAAGACATATACTTTTTACTAAAGAAAAGAATCATAACCATATACAAACAGTAATAAGCAATAAATGGAAACAAAAGAAGCTCCTTTATTAAACAAAATGAAACAAAGCATTTCATTTCAGTAACTGAGAAAGCACAATAAGAAGAAAACATTAACTCTATTCTAAGAGGAGTTCAGACACTAGACATAAATTAAACCTACCTGACTCTTAAAGGAATTACTGAGCTCTACTAAGAATTGTTGTTTTAACCTTTCTCTTTCTGATTGTTGCTCTTGTGTGTAGTTAAACAATATTTGCTTTGAAGAAGCTGGTCTGAGTCACTGCATCTTTCAAGTCATCACAGATTCCAAAGGGGAGAATCTCTGTAAGAGTACAGTTTTCTGGCTCTGCTGTGGAGTGAGATGGGGAACTAGAGATGTTGCAATCTCATTCAAAAAACGAAGGGATTTCAGTCTGAGAAAATACAAACACACGGAATTTGAAAGAAGCAGGATCCAGCTCCTTTTTTTGATTGCAAAACAGTCTTTAATATTATTTCACATGCAGTAACATACATTAACTTGCTCAACTTCAAACCTATAAAAACCTCACACATATTCTTAGCCTTTAGATGGTCACAGGAAGGGATCATATGCTGTTAATCACAGCTAGGCTTAGCAGTAGAATATCTGAAATTGTGGAATGTATCATCATATCCTTCTCCCATCCCAAGTCTTTTTTACTTTTTTTTTAAAATTAAAACTATTCAACTGTTAGAGTATACCAGCAAATAATACAGCATTAAGTGTAATTCTATTTTGTTTATAGAGAAATTATTTAAATAATGAACCATTTATCACAGGGGTTTTATCTTAAAGGGATAGATTTTAGACATGCAGTCTAAGTAGCAAGCGCTTTTCTTTAAAGAGGGTGTGGTATGGTTACTCACTAATTTAAAAAAAAAAAAAGCAAAAAAAACATGTGAATTATGTAAGAAATATAAATGCATAAAGAAGTTTTTACAGTTTCATAATGAACAAATAGAGACATGGGGATCAAGCTCTTTCGCTCCATATACGAGTGCCTTGTGTCTTGATATGGATCATTTAGCAAATCCATACTTTGCCTTATTAACCAGCACAATAGAATAAAATTTAAATTATACATGCTCCTGAGAGTATCAAAGAAATCTGACATCCAGGAAGATAAAGAAGCAGAGCAGCGTTTTACCAAGCCTGCAGACAGCTGAACAGATGTTGCAGCAGCCAGCAGCAGAACCAATCAAGGAGTCAGAGAGGGGAGTGTGCCAAGGGAGCAGACCCAGGCCCAGATGCCAACACTAGAAGAATTCGTCTCTTAACATCTGGTTGTACCAAGCATTCCCCATATGTGAGTGTATGTATTGGCTTTGGGCCTAGTACACACAGAAAAAAATATGAACTGCAATACATTCAACATTGCCAGGAATAAGCAATTATCTGCCAAGTTTGTGCTGAAATTCTGTGAATCTGACAATTGCCTTTCTATTTGTAAATGCACAAAGTGTCCCTGTAGTAGCTTTGCATGTGTATATGTTTTAGACTGTGAAATAGGTTCCAACCTGTTGAAATAAAATCTTACCTAAAACAGCTTGCTGGAATTAACCCAGTATGTCAATAAACCCTAAAAAACCCCCCAAACAATTAAAAAACATACAAAAAACCCAAACAAAAAAAAACCAACACCATGAACCAAGTTAATCTTAGTTAAATAGGAGCTTACTGGATATGTCACTCACTGGAATTGTGATTGACATTCCAATAAACTTGCATCTCCTTTTGCCATCCACTGAAGGCAACGTGATTTAACAACCCTTAAAGAAATTTGAGAGAAATTGCACCAAGCAAAAAAGGACAAGGACCTAGATGCTGTGAAATATGACACTTCAAATTGTTTTTTTACTTTCTAAGTTTTTATTTAAATGTTTTGTTGCATAAGGGTCTAAACTAAAAAAAATCCCCACAAAACCCAGAAACCTTACATATCTAACCATAACTTAAGCAAACTTCTGCTTGGTTACTGGCAAACCTACTAAACACCTAAAATCATAGCATATGGGACACGTGAATTTCTGCCACTAGGTAGATGAAAAATCATCCAGGTCTTGAAAAACTGCTAGCTTAGAACTCTCTCTCAGACTTGGTTATCATGGCAGGGTTTTTAAGAAAATACATACTGACCTTTTGTCCTAAATCACAGGTAGTCAGTGTTGGCAGGCAGTCTGAAAACGGGCTACTGGAAAGGACTTGCAGAAAAGACTGTGGGGAATGTTTTAAGGACAGATATTCTGGAGTCTTTAGAAACTGAAACACGTCCTCTTGTGCAATAAATAATTTGAAGAACTTTACTACAATGGTCATCCAATGAGCCTATTTTAACAGGAAGCTTCCCTTTCAGATAAATCCCTTTTGAGAAGGAGTACAGAATGATGTCCTTACCACACAGACTCACAACTATCAATTGGAGATATTCTGGGTATCACTGTTATATAAAAAAGATAAAGCTGCTTTTGGTCTTCTTCTGGTGCCAAAGACATATCAAGCATCCGATTCTAATAGTAAGTCTACAATAACAAAGAAAAAGATTTTACGGGACAAAATAATGTTAAGGCCCTGAAATCTGCTTCTCCACAGGCATTGTTTCATTCAGGATCTTGCTATGATCAAAAGGGACCACACTCTGTATATGATAACAGAATTTATTTGTCTAGTTAATATTTTAACCATCTAATAGTCCACATTACTAATTAATACAAAAAAAAATCTCAATAATATTAATACAGTTAAAATCTTTATGCATATACCTCCTTCCTGTTACTACTTCTTTTTTGTGGTGCAGTGCTCACTCTATGTTCCCCTGAGTCGTAAGCTTGATGGATGCAGTTTCCTTCAAGAATTGGAGGGAAAGTTTATTATAAATGAATCACATCATGATATCATGGCTAGGAGTGGAGTTCCTTACTTCGCACTTGGGGGCCACTTGTGACTATTTTTATATATTTTTAAACCTTTCTGTTTTCTTCTCACTGAGTCCCAGCTTAAGCTGGAAAATCGCAAGGAGTCTAATGTAAAGGGTGATTGTCTGTTACTCTGTGACAGCTGAGTGTAAGAGCTTTACCACATATGGTATTCCCAAGGTCCTAGAGCTCCTCGCTTGAGCTCTAGGACTGCTGCAACAAGCTGCAGCCAGCTCAGGCCAAGGCAAGCCAGGGCAGGTCCTTAGAGTCCTGGGTGGGTAAGTCTGTGCTCTACAAGGTGAAGGATAGTAAGGGGCATGGCGGGGTGGGGGATTGTCGGCAATTGGGAGATTTACTTCAAAGTGAACTCCTGATTTGAAATAAAATGCTGATGCAGAGGCATTCTAAGTGGGTTAGGAGTTTGTGTGCTTTGAAAAGTGGTTTTAATGCTTAGTTTGCTTCTGAAAAATAATAAAATGTTCCTTAGATTTCTTACTGTAAGCCTCTATTTCCTTGCATGTGTGTCAGGCTACACCCCCTGTACAATTTTTAGAATGTCTTCCCAAAGGCACTACTTCTCACCAGCAGACCCAAGATATTTGCAATTCTCAAGCTGCAAACCCTGGCTGAGCTGCAAAATGCTATTGCTGATCCAAGCTTTTGTAATTTTTTAATAGCTTTTATGGCTGTAGGCAGATATCTGCTCTCAAGTGTTTCTGAGGCAGAGAAAGAGAGTCCAAAGGCCAGAAACACACACATCACCTCTTCCCCTCCTCATAATGAGTGAGAAAGAGAAGATTGAATCTTCAGTTATCTCTTGCATGTGTAGCACAAAAAGAAAAGCTATATGCCTGCTACAATCACCCTTTCACCCATCCCTGCAGGGACCTTTTGCAACACTGTTCTAACAGTCAACACAAAGTTATGTGGTTGACTTTAGAGAATGGAATAGTATACAGAGCTCAGATTAATACCGTATTTACTATCAGTATAAATATGAGGTACTATGTTGATTGCAGTGTTCATTACTGATCTTTTTTAAAAATTAGTTTAAGCTGCCATATCACATTTAGCATGGGCCAAACACTGAAACTCACACCAAACTGATATTATGCTCCGTAAAGAAGAACGTGGGTAAAATGAACTGAAAATCACTCTAAGTAGCAAAGCTTTCAGCATCTCATGGTAAATGACAAATCATTTCAAGTCTGAAATTTAAGTTTCTTTCTAATTCTGCAAAGTATTACTCATAACAACACTTTATTTCTTTAAATATGTGCCATTTTTGTCATTAAAGACAACACTGAATGTGTATTCCTTCACTTTTCTCTTGGTTTCAATAGCGTCATTTTTTGGTTGGTTGATTGATTTCTCTGCAGACACAAAATTCCTGAGAAATATATTTCAAGGATTCCTACAGTTCATGTCATCAAAATGGCAGATCATCTGAATTTTTTCCACTTTTTGCTCATCTTTTTATTAAAATTAATCACTTCAAATGACTTTTCAGTGCCTAAGTTAGAGTTGTCAAAAACCTTGCTATAATATATGCTTATCAACTTGCTGGAGACACTGCAATCTACCAAGACATAGAATGAATCTAAAAGATTAACTTTTAAAAGATTACACATTTAAATATCTAATATTTAGTGTACCGAACCATTCTAGAATATTAAAGTAAGTTGTTGTATTTTAGGGCTGCAGATATTTTTACCCAGATAGACAAATAAAGACTTAGGACTCTAATTTCAGGACCAACAGTTTTAAAGGCAGCACAATTCAGTAATTATCTTACTGAACTAAGCCTGAGGACCACCATTTTAAATTCTTTATTCTGTCACTACATTCTGTGTGTAAGATAGCAGAAGTTACTTTTCACTTTTTATGTTACCTGCATTTGTTTTACTTGGTCCATTAAGTTCAGAGCCCCTTAGGAAAAAGACCTTTTATGTATGTTTAGAAAGCTGCAGGCACAGTCTGAATTCCATGTTTTACCTTGTAGACAAATGTTCAACTTTTCTTAATTCAGTTCACACTATTTGGTGCCTGGTGTTCCTTTATAAAAATTATCTTCTGACTTTAAGATCCGCCACCTCTCTTCAGCCAAATGACATGAAAAGTTATGCTGTTCCTGTCAGTCAAGTTTTCATATATCTGCTTAAAACATCCTTTGAAACTTACATTCCTTTAAAAAGAAGCCCTCTGCAATCATCGATGTTTAACCCTAAGGCCTCAATCAGGATCTTTCTTTACTATCTACCAGTAACTATTTTTGCTTATCTAAATGGACTTCAAAGTTAAGGAATTATCTATATTTCTTCTTAGATCATTTAAAATGTGTTTTGAGACACTTAAGAACAGAAAAAGAAATTCACTTCTATCTCTAATTGAAAATAAGAGAAAAAGGAATATCTGTTAACTGAATTTTTGTTCTCTTAGACTGTATTAATTCATAACCCACAGGACTCCCTCTTAGCCATGACAGCAACCTTTTAATCATATGTAATTCTGACACCCTAGACATGCAACATAAAATTATCAAAATTTCCACTTTCACTGATAAGTCCTTAAGTAACAAGTTTCATTATCTGCTTTAGCTCTAAGAGATAAAAGTATATTTAACTAACATACAAAAGTTGGACTATTTAGGTTTTATTGGTTTTTTAAGCTGCTGCTCACACTAAAAAGTAATTTTCCTTATTATCACTAGCTTTCAAAGAATTGAAAACTGTCAAAGCATAAAATTTAATCATAAAGCATCCAGGTCTCGTTCTCTTTAGAAATGGTTATTTTTCATTCTTTTTTTTTACTATCTTCTCTTTATGTATCAAGCATTCACTTTGCTAATGCTCTTTGCTAAGCCACTTTAATAGCATCAAATCTTAAAATAAGTAAACTGAGTCTCAACAGTGATTACATAGAAAGTATCAAAGAAGAAATTTAGAGGCCCTGCAAGTGTGTTAATGACTGACTGATTGTTATCTGATATTTAAAAAATTGCTTTGTACGGTCATTTTCTGTACTCAGAATCTTACAAAATTGTAAAAGGAGTCCAGGATTAAATAAACAAAAATAGTTCCCTGATATGAGACATGACAGAAAAAGATTTTGAGAGGGAACTTCTATAAGAATAAAATAATGCTAAACAGATATTTTTTAATCACAACAGAAGCAAGAATCTCATAAGGAATCTGAATGACAACTAGATGATTCAATAATAATTAATGAAAAAAATTGTTTGCATCACTGTCCCTCTGGAATAACGAAAAAGAAAGTTCATACATCAGAGGGAAGAATCAGAGGAATTGATTTACAGAAAACTGGCAGAAGACATTTCAAACATAAATGGATAGTACTCATACTGTCTTGTTTACCAGGTTTATTACCATTCGTTAACAGTTTGGGAGAAACAGATATTCTACGCCCATGATTTCTGAAGGAACTTCACTGGGAAACTCTTCACTAAAGATGAGAAAGTTACAAACAGCTACAGCCAACTTCATAGAATCATAGAGTCATAGAATGATTTGAGTTGGAAGGGACCTCAAAGATCATCTAGTTCTAAACCCCTTGCCACAGGCAGGGACACCTTCCACTAGACGAGGTTCCTCAAAGCCTCATCCAACCTGGCCTTCAATACCTCCAGGAATGGGGCAACTTCCTCCTTTTTTTTCCATCTTCTCTGACCTTGGTGTCTGCATTGCCATTTCTCTCACATCTCAGTCCTCTTTCTGCTACAGCCACATCGGGCCCGACCAGCCGGACGAACCTTGGTGGTCCCAGCAAAAATGAACCCTGCCTAGCAGGTGCTAGGGGAGCAGGGTGCTTTGGAGCATCCAAGCTGTGTCACCAAGCCATCACCAGCTGATTGGTGGTTGCCTACGTGGGCAGAAGGGCTGGGAGCCAGGCCCCTCATCTCTCCCCTCTCTTCACTCCAGATCACTCATGGCATGGGTTTATTCATTCCTTCTTAAATGTGTTTATTCACAGAGGCACTGGTTGGCTCTACCTTGGCCAGAGGCAGGTCCAGCCTGGCCATAAACAGATCCGACTTGGAGCTAGGGAAGCTTCTGGAAGCTTCTTACAGGGCTATCCCTGTAGCCCTTCCTCACTACCAAAATCCCACCACGTAAACCAGCACAAGGATTCAGGACATGCCAGTGTTGTTTATGCAGTTGTTGAAAATTTACCATCAACAAGTAATGCAGCTAACAAGTAGGAGTCTTCTGCTTGAGAGTTCAGAAGTTCAGTTCTGGACATTCAACCTTCTACCCCACTCCCCTGCTCACCTCCAATTATTTATAGCCTGTTTGCATTCACAATTCAAGCTATTTTTTTACCTATGACAGAGGGCAATCCGATACTTCCTAAAATCAGTAAAATGAAACACCTCTAGAAGTGCCTATAGCTCTCCATTCACTATAAAAATGGTCTTAATGGTCTAGATCAAACTCATAGCTAAATATAGATGACTAAAACACTAATGGCACTATGCAATTTTTTTTCACTAAATATGAAACCAGGTATCTTGTGGGTTGAAAATGTAATTAAAGATCACATTATTAAGCACCTTTATTAATGATTACCTCAATTGTACCATTTCCTAATTTATCACATTTAATTTTGAAAATATTATTTCCTTCTAAGGTGTATACATGTGATTTTACATTTAGAATTGTTAATAGCAAGCTTGAAAGAATGCGCGACATGCCGGCTTCAACCTCTAACATTTTCTTTGAAGTGATGAATCTAAATAATTGATTACTACTTAGACCTGCTTGAATATGATTTCAGTTAGCTTCCAAATGTTTCCATTAATATAATTATTGATATTTATTTTTTAAAATATAGTCCAAAACCCTTTTAACATCTAATATGAATATTTATGTCCTCATCTTCTAATAAAATCTTAACAGCAATTAACTTGGAGTTAGTTACGTTGGAAGTGGAAGTCAATGTGGACTGGCAAGAAGTTCCACAAACATCTTCCTATGCCACCCTCCTTCCCACACACCTACACGGACACTTATAAACAGGAACTGCTTCGAAGTATGTATTGAAAATATATAGAAAAACATTCTTTGTGTCATTATGCTACACTTATGTCTGCACCCTCAGGACTTACATGTACTTACTGTTGTATAACATAAAAGGAAATAATCTCTCTATCTCAATAGACTTATAACTGGTATACTCATAACATAAATGACAGGAGGAGAGGGATCTAAGCTAACTGTCTAGACTGCCTATGGCATAATTAATTTCATTTTGATGTATACTTTACAAGCTAAGTGAAGAAAATCTCATTTGAAGAGTTGGATTGCAGGCATCTAAATGTAGACATCTATCTACATTAAATTTATGGATATTAGCAGTGAATGAAATTAATGACAGTGGAATTGCAAAAGCTGTTAAGGATTTGAGGAGTAGATTCCAAGCTCTCTGTGTGAGTGTGTGTTTGGACCACACTCCTGTACTCAGGAGAACATATTACATCTTGCCTTCACCTCAGTCAACTCTCTACTTTGCCATGCAAAGTAATCCCACAGTTGGCTAAGCATTTTAGGACATCAGTGTAACCAGAGTGTCACGTTATGATATGAGGTCAATGGAGGACAGAGAGGGGGACTACCTCGAGCCCATCTCAATTTGACCAGTCTACCAGTTTCCCAAGAAAGACAAGACCCTTGTACTTGACCCACCTGCCACACTCTGTTTAAGGGGAAGGGAGGACAAATCCATCTGGGCAGCCCGCGAAGTCAGAGGGTGTTCGCCTAACCTATTCAGGGACCTTCATGGGCAGTGCACTGCACCAAATCCCTTATATCCCCGGTATCAATTGTTAAAGTTTCTGGAAACTTACGTTTATAGAAGACTAATTTTATTACACATACTTGTGACAAATACAGATTCGAAGATAGCCAGCAATAAGTACTGACTGCAAAAATGGATTTGATTTGGAACAATATGAACCAGAACTCATCAGTGATAATACTCAATAGCTAGCAAGGTGTTATTAAGTAAATGCGCATAACACAGAGTTCTTACCCAATAGGCGTCCCTATGGGGGGGAGAAGAGAGGTCCAGCCCGTCGACTGATCCCAGGTGTTTCAATGGGGGTCTTCTCCCTAACATCTCCCTTCTCTTTAGCATTTTTATACTATTTATTTACTTCCAGGTGGAGCTTTAAGTGACTCCAGTCATATATACCTTTGTTAGGATTGGTGTAAATTTTCCTTGCTTTGATTTAAAGGTACAGACTAGAAGAATTTCAGAGCGCATGCTCAGTGAGGGATGGTCGCAGCCCAAAGGTGGGTAGCTTTTGAGGTGGAGGTGTGTTTTGGTATTATAATGACATTATAATGAGCAAAGTTCAGCTTCAAGACACGATTTCACCATCATTGCTGAGGCAGCAGTTGCGATCCATCTTCCTTGATGGTAACTATGCAGTTATCTGGGCCAGACATTCTTTATCCATGATAACAGGGATGAGCCACAGTACCTCCGTACCACTCTACTCCCCATTTCAAGGATATTGTACATTCCACTCGACCAGATGCAGGCCTTGTTCGTTCCAAGTGCATTCTGTTCCCGGGAGCAGCAACTTGTCTCACCTCAAAGCTGCTATAATATTACAGCTCATGTTAAGACGTAAGCGAACTTTGGGGGACAATATTCTCCCATCCCCCCACAATTTCTGTTATTTTTCCACACAGAGTATCCGAAGTAAAACTTTAAACTTCCAAATTAATTCTTCTGGCTCTTCTGTATCTGTGTTAAACATTCACTTCTCCTGTGGAAGAACGTAATTTCACTCTGAGATAAATTTGTTATCACAAATTCATTTTAAAACATGAACCTGTAAATTTACTTCCTGCACCCAATTGTTTCTGATCATACTCAGAAGTGTCAGAGATTTGAGAATCATTTCAGTTTAGCATATCCCATGTGCTGAATGCAATTCACTACTCTGCCTTCTTGAATTCATATATTTGATTTGCATTTTCACTTTAGGATAAGATAGATGACACACAAAATTCAGTGTTCTCTTTCTCATCAACTATGCATGGAGATGAAAATTCTCAGGAAACAAGAGATCAGACCAAGTTCATTCTCTGCAGAGAACATTTAAATCCATTTCTCTGGATCCCAGAGTAAGCATTCTGATCACTGAACTTTGAATAGTGGTTACTTTGAAAAGTGCTGATGAGGGAAGGAATATGACTGCAAACAACAAATTTGTGGCGATATTTAAATTAAATAGAAATCAACCTGTGCTGTGCTACCAGGGTTTTAATAATACAGACTTAGCATTAAGGGTGATTCTAAGAAGCCGTGCTAGACCATGGTAACATCTCTCAGGACTTATGAGATAAGATATTGAGGAAAGGTCAGAATCATCAATATATAAAGGGGGTTTATAAGAAAGACAGGGAGAGACTTTTATTGGGGCCTGTAGTGAGAGGACAAGGGGCAACAGTTTTAAACTGTTGAAAGAGAGTAGATTTAGATTGCAAACAAGGAAAAGATGAGAATTGTGAGATGTTGGAACAGGTTGCCCAGAGAACTTGTGGGTGTCCCATCATTGAAAGTGTTCAAAGTCACGTTGGATGGAATTTTGAGCAACCTGATCTAGTGAAAGAAGTCCCTGCTCACAGAAAGGGGAGAGGATTAGATGATCTTTAAAGGTCCCTTCTAACCCAAACTATTCTATGTTTCTATTTTTTTTTCTTGCTTTTAATTTCAAATATTTAACTTTGGTCACCTATTGAGACTAACGTACTTTTGCTTGTAAGTATCCATTTTGTCCTCTTTAAAGAACTAAAGTATTTGTTGCTGTCATATGTAAGATGACTGCATGACCTAATGATTTGATTATTAACTTGCCTTGATTTTTCTAAAGCAATATTATTAGTATTCATGTTGCATAATACTTAAACTGAAGCCAAACAAATACTTTTTTTGTCTGGAAGAAAAAATTTTTTTGTAAATCATAATTCTACAAGAAGTCTTCCTAGAATTGTTCTTACTTCTTAAAAGATTTTAGTATGATTGACACAGTTATTGTAGTGCTAAATTTTTACAAACTGCTAATTATGTCTTTGCTATGTACTTTGCAATTTACCTTTGCTGCTGTTAGATAAGATAAACTAAGATTGATCTGCCTTTTTCATATAAAGAACTTCACAGCCCTCATGCATTTTCAAAGCATACAGAGTAATTCCCCTTGTTACTTTAATATTCCAGTTATTTCTGACTTTGTCAGACTTGCAGTCTGAAATATTAATGTATGAACATTAATGGAAAAAAAATCCCTGGTTTTTGGGATATACCTTAAGTTACTTTGGAAATATAATTTAGGTAGAAAAAATGTGAGGGGAAAAAGGAAGATACTATTTTTGAAGAATACTTGGACAGGAGGACACATTATTGCAGTGGTTATCCTCCATGAACACCAGTTATTTTTGTTCAGATAGGAGAGTTTTGCCATGCATATATTTGGACAGTAAAACACTAGGCAGAGTACTCTAAGAAGAAATGTTGTTCATTAAATAGGTTCTTCTGAACCAGGAAAAAATAATTAAAAGATGGAGATACAGAAAATATAGAAGTTGAAGGAGATTCACTATTGTGGTGTTAAGCAAAAGGTGCTTTCAACGTTGAAAAATAGAAGAAAATAAAAAACGATATCTGAAACGTCATGCACTTAAACTACTTGAAGTAAACTAAAACATTCTCAGATCTGCCCTGTAGAAGGAATGAGGTCCTGTCAAAGCCAGAAAACTGCCAAGAAATGCCAGAAATTTATAATTATACAGGAAGCTTACTGACCATCTTCCATCTCCCCAAAGCCCAGTAGTTCTTACAGTTTTTCATTGATTTCTTTTAATTAACAGCTCGCTCTCCAGGACTTCCAGGCAAACAGTCTAGAAGACATACTTTGAACATTGGTGCAGTTGCATGCAGTTTGCATGAACTGGAGAACACATCAATTGTAAAGAAAGAATACATCAATTGTAATGTCAGATATTGCATACACATATATATGTGTGTACAAAATATACATCTTTTATATATGTATACATATATAAAGGATGCATGTCCCCAACCAATACAGCAGTAATGGTCGTCCCCAGTAGTTACAATGTAGAGATTATCTGAGAGAATTAATATGACCAAATTAGATGGAATGGCACAAGGCCCTGCTGAAGGAAATGTTTTCTAAAAACAAGTAAATAATAGTTACTCAACATTCAAACGTGATTAAATTTTGCAATTGTCATGGTTTAGGCCTAGCTGGCAATTGAGCACTGCGTGGCTGCTCACTCACTCCTCCCCCCTCAGTAAGGTGGGGAGGAGAAATACAACGAAAGGCTCCAGGGTCAAGACAAGGACAGGGGGAAATCATTCACCAATTATGGTCATGGACAAAACACACTTGACTTGGGGAAAAATCAATTTAATTATTATTAATCACATTCAGAAAGGATAACGAGAAACAAAGCAGATCTCAAAAATGCCTTCCCTCGCCTCTCCCTTCTTCCTAACTCTACCTTCTCCCCCCCAGCAGCACAGAGGGACGGGGAAAGGGGGTTGCAGTCAGTTAATCACATGTTGTTTTCTGCCGCTCCTTCCTCCCCAGAGGGAGGACTCCTCACACTCTGCGCCTGTTCCAGCATGGGATCCCTTCCCACAGGAGACAGTTCTCCATTAACTTCTCCAATGTGAATCCTTCCCATAGGCTGTAGTTCTCCACAGACTGCTCCAGCATGGGTCCCTGCCACAGGGTGCAGCCCTTCAGGAACGGACTGCTTCAGTGCAGGCTTCCCACAGAGTCATAGCCTTCTTCAGGCACAGTGACCTGCTCTGTTGTGGGAGCCACGGGCTGCTGGTGGGTCTCTGCTCCACTGTTAACTTCCACGGGCTGCAGGGAGGCTGCTGCTGTCTCACCATGGGCTGCAGGGGAATCTCAGCTCTCGTGCACATCTTCTCCTTCCTTCTTCACTGACCTAGGTGTCTGCAGAGTTCTTTCTCTCACATCCCACTCCTCTGTCCTTTGCAGGTTCTGCCACAAACTTCTTGGTTATTTTTTGTGGTTTTTTTTTTTCTCAAATATGTTATCACGTATGTGCTACCACTGTCTCTGATAGGCTCGGCCTCGATTAGAGGTGGGTCTGGCTTGGAGCCAGTGAAGCTTCTAGCAGCTTCTTATAGGACCCACCCATGTACCACTCCCCCACTACCAAAACCCTGCCACATAAACACAATACAGAAATAATTTGAAAAATCTGTTATTATGCATCATTATTCTGAACAGAAAGAAGCTGTGATCATCTGTGCTGGGTTTATGTGGTGGGGTTTTGGTAGCACAGGAGGGGCTGCAGAGATGGTCCCTGTAAGGAGCTGCAAGCAGTTTTTCCCAGCTCCAAAACCAGTCAGACCAGTCTCTGGCCAGGTCAGATCCCCTCTCCTCTGGCCAGGGCTGAGCCAATCAACACCTCTGCAAATGCCTTATTTAAGAAGGGGGCAAAGTAACTCAAACCAGGCTGGACCTACAGTGAAGAGAGGGGGGAGGTGGGGAGCTGGCCCCTCAGTCTCCCGGGCAGGCGGCTGCCCACACTGGTCCACCACCACTCGACTGGAGATTGGCCATGGCAGCGCAGCTTGGAGAGCTCTGAATCTCCTCAGTCGCAGGGCGCCAACTGGTCAGAGTTCATCTTGCTGGGACTGCCAAGGTTCATTGGACTGGTCAGACTCAGTGCAGCTGCAGCTGGGAGAGGACTGAGATCTGAGAGAAATGGCTATGCAGACACCAAGCTCAGTGATGATGGAGGAGGAGGAGGTGTGCTGGAGCTGAGATTCCCCTGCAGCCAGTGGTGAGATGGCAAGCAGCCGCCCTGCAGCCCATGGAAACAGTAGAGCAGAGATCCACCCGCAGCCTGTGGAGAACCCCATGCTGGAGGAGAGATGCCTGCGATTAAGGGAGTTCGCAGAGAATTGTCTCCATGGGAAGGATCTCCCACACTGCTGGAGAGTGATGGTGAAGCAGAGATGCATCTGAAGTGCGTGGAGGACTCCACTCTGGAGAGAGTGGCTGTGCCCTAGGAATCTGTGACTCCATGGGAAAAGCCTGCGCTGGAGCAATCTGGTGGGTAAGGACTGCATTCTGCTGGAAGAATGCACGTTGGAGAAGTTTGTGGACTACTTTCGCATGAGGAGGGGCCCCAATGGAGCACGCGAAGAGTCCTCCCCATTTAAGATAGGAGTGGCAGAAACAGCATGTGACAAACTGACCTGCAGCCCCCATTTCCCATCCCCCTGGGCTGCTGCGAGGAGGAGGTAGAGTTAGGAAGAAGGGAGGCATGGGGAAGGTTTTTTTAAGATATGTTTTTGTTTCTTGTTATCCTCTCTGAATGAACTGTTAATGAATTAAATTGATTTGTCCTCAAACTGAGTCTGTTTTGCCCAGGGCCATGGTCGGTGGGTGATCCCTTCCTGTTCTTATCTCAACCCTCAGGCCTTTTGTTACATTTTGCTTCTCCTCATTCCACCTATCAGCAACTCCCAACTACCAGAGGTCATTTCTAATAATAAATTTCTCTTCTATGTGACAATATAAAATATGGCTATGTAAAATGTGGCCATTTAGTCATCAGGGTGCCATAGCATATTTACTAGGGTAAATTCAAAAGGGAATTTTCATGAAAACTTTTAGACATAATTGACGATTATAAACAGCAAATAAAATTTATCAAAATTAAAATTGAAGAATCAGTGATTTTCTGTTCATTTATAGGTTATTTACATAAATAAAGCTGAACTATTCTGCATTTGGACTGCCTATTCTCAGCCTCTATCTATTGATAGCCTGTCTCTATCAACTTTATTCTTGTCTTGACAAGTCACTAGGATGAGTTATTACTCAGTGAAGTGACAGTATATTTTAAACTCTACTTGTCAGTAATAGCATACATGAGACAGAGAAATTTAATGGAAAAAAGTAAAACACATATGCCAGTTTTGGCAGAAGCATAAATTTTGCATATAAAAAAGTACTAAATTTCCCAACCTTGTGAGAAGACTTCTTTTTCACAAACTTAGTGAATAGTTTAGAGATTAATCTAACCTGAAACTGTTTTTTAGTAAACCTTATAAATGAAAAGGAAACTAAAGGTTATCCTGTTTTTAAAGTCACTTAAGAAGAGGCAATAAATATTTTAGAATTTTCCCAAACCCTCAAATACAAATAACAAATAGTGCTAGCTAAAGAAAAGAAAATAGATTTTCAATACGAGGGACTTACACCATCAGACATTAGAAACATGATCTTCATATGCGGTCGATAAAAGTCTGCATAGCAAACAAAAACATCTCTAAGGAGAAAAGATTTTTTTTCCTGAGGAACCAATACACAACAAACTAGGTCTGAACATGAAGATGTATTGTTGAGCTCAATTACACTGAGGGGAAACATAAATAAACTCTGTAAGTCTGTCAGATTCAGAGAAGTCTTTGAGGCCAGAGGCAACACAAACATGATAGGTATGAGGTCACAGTGCCAGTTGTTATATGACAAGAACTTAAAAATAAAATCATATCCCAAATGTCATTTTTCCTTTATCTTTTTTACCTGTTTTATTTCTGCTTTTGTTAACTAGCAGAACTCACAAAATTGAAATACTAGAGAATAACTCACTGGCATATTAGACAGTGAAGTTAAAAATTACTTAAATACCTCAGGTAAATAACACAGTGAATATACCAGTGAACATGAATATTCTTTTCTTTCATATGAGTACTACATTTACAGTTACTTCAGCAAATATTTAAGAATATCAGTCTAAAATGTGTATTCCTCACAAGGAAAAGTGTTTGCAGTCTTTTATTCCAACATACAAATGCTTCCAATAACTTCCCATAAATAAAAGCTAGGGAAAAAAGCAATGTTTTTAGCCAGCTGAAATGCAAATAAAAGAGGTTTTTACTTTCTCCAAAATTATTCCTGCTTTGTTTTCTTCTTCTTAAACTGAGAGGAAAAGAAAATAATGAAATATTAGATACTATTCACAGTAATATTGTTTTTCAATTTTACGTACATTAATCTCAAGTTTAGGAGTAAAATCACTGATATTCAAAGAAACTAGGAGAAAGCATTATCTAAACATAATGATTAGACCACTCTGCTGTAACATCAAATAAAAAAGTCTCCTTGTAAATCTGCAGTCTTCTGCTTCTGACCACAGAGTTGAAATTAGGCATACCTCATCACCAAAATACTGTAACCCTTGGTTTGTGGAATTAAAATTTTAAACACTGAGCAGTAGTTGCTTTTAATGCACTATAACTCTATAATATATCCAAAGCATTAAATCTGAACTGTATTCTTATAATCTGTTTTTTTTTTTTAAAAAAAAAAAACCACTTGGAAACATAAGAATTATTTTCTCAGTTCTATCTAATCACACAAATAATTGCAGTTTAGTAGTTCTTGGTTTAATAATTTGCTCCAAAACTATGCTTTTAATGGAATATATTATTTGTCAGGGAGAGAAGCAGCACACAAAGTCCTAATCGTAGTCATGCACACAAGGATGTTCAATTAGTGTTTAATTATTTAGTGATGTTTAGTGTGACTACCATTAGTGAATATTACCATTTTCTATCAGGCTGGGTGATAGATACTGCTGCAGTAGGAGTCCTTTAAGGTAGTCTAACCATACAAATGCACATATATATTGAGAAAAATACTATAGAAAATTAATTATATAGAAAAATATTATAGAAAAACTAAACCACAGAAGCAATGGCATTAGATATCAAGGGATCTTTTCGGAGCCTGAATAGATCCAATCTACTCTAATTTCATTTGGAAGGAAAGGTGCAAGTAGAGATACTCTGTACTTGAAGCCTAGCTAGGGTTTCCTGCTATCTAAACCTGATATACTTTGGGGTCTACAAAGTAGACCATACATTTTAGCATGTTTGGGTTGCTCACAACAAGTAATGTCTGTGTCACTTCATCTTTGAAGTCTGAGGAAAGTTATATTCTCAATTCAGGAAGACTGAGCTTTCAGAACATTAAAAACTTTTACCTTCAGAGCTGATCTTCCACACAGCAATTAGCTAAAAAAAAAAAAAAGGACCATAAGTTTTTGACAATGATCATACAAAGCATTCACACTGCAAATAATCTGTTCTAAGAAGACTCTCTTTCAGTCTCACACTGTAAATGAAAGAAAAATAATTTTGAAAAATATCAAGAGGCAGGATTTTGGAAAACAAACAAAAACCTCCCAAAAACATCCACGCAGCTGATGCTACAGTTTTTCCAGTAACTACCATGTTTGTAGTCTCAGCTTCCACCAGGGCTGAAGGCCCTGTCTACTGTGTACCTTTCTTTGATAAAGAAACAATTGAGAATTCATATTAAAATTTCAACACATAAAATGAACAAGTGAGAAGATGCATTCATTTTTCCCTTACTGCTGGAGTTCCACTGACTTCTGTCTGAATTTTCCATTCTCTACACATTTTCTACTTGAATTGTAACTTTTGACATTGTACCCTGCCTATGTTTTTTATGTTAAAAGATAAACGAGCAATAAGTGAGAAAGCATGGGGATTTTGTTTAAAAATATTTCCAGAATTACATTTTTATTAGGTTAGTAAAGACGATCAGAGGGATGGAACACCTCTTTTATGAGAAAAGGCTGAGAGAGTTGGAGTTCTGAAAAGACCTTACTTCAGCCTTTCAGTACTTGAAAGGAGTTTATAAGAAAAATGAGGACAGATTTTGTGGAATATCCTATAAAATGAAAAGACAATCACTGATTCTTCAAATTTCGTTTTGATAAATTTTATTTGCTGTTTATAATAAATATTTATGGTTTTGATAAATTTCATTTGCTGTTTTCTGGTCACTGGAACAGGTTGCCCAGAGAAGTTGTAGATGCCCCATCTCTGGAAGTGTTCAAGGCCAGGTTGGATGAGGCTTTGGGCAACCTGGTGTAGTGGAGGGTTTCCCTGCCCATGGCAGGGGGCCTGGAACTAGGTTGTCTTTGAGGTCCCTTCCAACCCTAACCATTCTATGATTCTATGATTCTAATTGTCAATTATGTCTAAAAGTTTTCATGAAAATTCCCTTTTGAATTTACACTAGTAAATATGCTATGGCACCTTGATGACTAAATGGCCACATTTTACATAACCTTAGATTTACATTACCTGTTATTTCTTATTGAATGCTGTCCTGGTTTTAGCTGGGACAGAGTTAGCTCTTGTTTTTAGCAGCTAGAAGAGCTCCGTGTTTTTGGTTTTACTCAGAGGCTCACTCTGAGAAGAATGCTGATAGCAAGCTGATGTTTGTGGTTGGATGTGAGACTCCACGGACTTTTCAGTGTGCTGGAGTGGAGAAGCACGGCGGGATAAGGGGAGAGCATAGCTGGGACAAGAGGGACACGATTCCCCTTGTGATTTGTGGTGGAACTTAAGATTGAGGGCCAAACCGGCCAATTAGCATTCCATATCATGCAGCGTCATGCCCAGTATAAAAGTGAGGGTCAGCCGGGAAGAAGGGCTTTTGCGCTTTGGGTCTTTCGCCGCTTTTGCTCTTTTGCGCTTGCTGTGCTTTTGCTCTATTGCCTTTTTCTTTTTCTCTCTCCCAGTACTCCCACTCTCAGAGTACTCTCTCTCTCTCTCTCTGCCCCTCTCTATTTCAGGGCCTCGCGTTTGTCCGGGATTGCAGCTTCGGGACAAGACGGGCTGCGGATAAGAGGGGGTGGTGATTCTCTCCCTCCTTCCTGGGTGTGGGGGAGGGTGAGTGACCGGCTGTGTGGGTTCGGTTGCTGGAGCGGCCTAACCCACGACGAATGCTTGTGAGGATCATCATTTTACAGCACCTTACTAGAGTATACTTTAGTAAACCAGACTCACATCACAAAGCAAGCAGCATACTTGCCATGTCAACATGTTCCTTATTTTACTCCTCACATTTTCTCACGTTATTCTCATCATTTATATCCAGCTCTAAGATTATTAGTTTGTTGTAATCCATAAAATAAAAATTACTTTAGCAACTTGTAGACATGTTTGAATTATATTTCAGTGCAACATATCTAATTCCTAAATCTTACTGGACACCCTGTGCAGTGCTGATAAAATCGTTTCACAATGTGATATCTCATACATAAATTTAGATGTGTATTTCTTTTCATTCCTTTTTTTTTTTTTTTTTAAAATAGAATAGCTAATCTATGTATAATCCTTTCTTGAAATTAAATTCTGGCATTATGTGACAGGATCATGTTGGAATTCACATAAATCCTGATATAGGCAAACCAAATAATTACTTCAGTCTTCTGACCATCTTAATGTTCACACTTATTAACAAAGATTTAAACATAAACCAACTACTATCATTCATTTGATGAGAATTAATTCACCAAAGATAATGCAAAGCACAGTGGCAGGGGATTGACACTGCTAAGTTTTTAGGGTCCACTTCACCTAACTATTTAAAGGTAGACTTCCTGATAAAACTGCCGTCTTTTGGGTAAATTTAATGAAGTTAGGAATAAATATTTAAGGCATGAAATGTATGTATATGTTATGAGTATTTTGATTCAGTTACCTGCAATGTTTAGTAATATGAAAACTTTGAAGGTAAGTAGTACCCCTTATTGTATTTTGAAGTCTAATTTATGAGGAAAAACATAGTCTATGTATTAATGGTTATTTTAATAATGGCCTCGTTCTTAATATATTAGAACTATCTTCTCAAAAAATTGCAGAAATCATAGAATCATAGAATGATTTGGGTTGGAAGGGACCTCAAAGATCATCTAGTTCCAACCCCTCTGCCATGGGCAGGGACACCTTCCGCTACACCAGGTTGCTCAAAGCCTCATCCAACCTAACCTTGAACTTTTCCAGGGATGGGGCGTCCACAACTTCTCTGGGCAACCTGGTCCAGAGTTTCACCACCCTCACAGTCAAGAATTTCTTCCTTAGATATCATGAAAATCTACCCTCTTTCAGTGTAAAGCCATTACCTCTTGTCTTATCACTATATGCCCTTGTCAAAAGTCCTCTCCAGCTTTCTTGTAGGCCCCCTTTAGGTACTGGAAGGCTGCAAGAAGGTCTCCCCAGAGCCTTCTCTTCTCCAGGATGAACAGTCCCAACTCTCTCAGTCTATCTCTGTAGGAGAAGTGCTCCAGCTCTCGGATCATCTTCGTGGCCCTCCTCTGGACCACTCCAACAGCCTCATATCATTCTTATGTTGGGGATCCCAGAGCTGAATGCAGGACTCCAAATGGGAGTCTCATGAGACTAGAGTAGAGGGACAGAATCACCTCCCTCAACCTGCTGGCCGCAATTCTTTGGATGCAGCCCAGGACACGGTTGGCTTTCTGGGCTATGAGTGCACATTGCTGGCTCATGTTGAGCTTCTTATCCACCAGCACTCTCAAGTCCTTTTCCTCCGGGCTGCTCTCAATCCATTCTTTGCCCAGCCTGTACTTGTACTCGGCATTGCCACGATCCATGTGCAGGACATTGCACTTGGCCTTGTTGAACTTCATGAGTTTCTCACAGGCGCACCTCTCCAGCCTGTCAAGGTCCCTCTGGATGGCATCCCTTCCCTCCAGCATGTTGACCACACCGCACAGCTCGGTGTCATCAGTAAACTTGCTGAGGGCACACTCAATTCCACTATCCGTGTTGCTGACAAAGATGTTAAACAGCACAGGCCCCAGAGCTGATCCCTGAGGAACACCACTTGTCACTGGCCTCCACTTGGACATTGAGCTGTTGATCGCAACTTTTGAGTGCGACCATCCAGCCAATTCCTTACCCACTGAGTGGTCCATCCATCAAATCCTGTCTTTCACCTCATTTTTTTCCATGTGCCTTAACATAGTTCCTAGGAGGATCTGCTCCATGATCTTGCAGAGCACAGAGGTAAGACTGACTGGCCTGTAGTTCACTGGGTCTTCTTTTTTTCTCTTTTGAAGAATGGGAGTTATATTTCCCCTTTTCCAGTCGGTGGGAACTTCTCCAGACTGGTAGATGATGGATAATGATTTATCAAATTCTTCTGCCAGTTCCTTCAGGACCCGAGGAAGCACCTTATCAGGTCTCATCGACTTGTACAACTTCAGGGTCCTTAGATGGTCTCAAACCTGTTCTTCTCCTACAGTGGGCGGTTCTTCATTCTCCCAGTCCCTGCCTTTGCCTTCTGAGACTTGGACAGCAGTGCAGCTGGAGCACTTGCGAGTGAAGACTGAAACAAAGAAGTAGTTGAGTACCTCAGCCTTCTCCATATCCCAGGTAACTACACCTCCTGTTTACTTCTGGAGATGGCCCACATTTTCCCTAGTGCTATAGAAGCTTTTCTTGTTGCCCTTGATGTCCCTGGACAGATTTATATCTATCAGGGCTTTAGCTTCCCTAACCTGATCCCAGGCTGCTTGGACCATTTTTCTGTATTCCTCTCAGGTTACTGTCCTTGCTGTCACCCTCTGTAGGCGTAGAACGTATCCTTCTATTACAACACTCCAGTCATAGGAACCATCCCACTACATCTCCATAATTTCAATAAAATCATAACCCTGCAGGTGTGCACAGATCTCACTCCTCTTGTTTATTCCCCATGCTACATGCATTTGCCTGGAGGCATTTCAGTTGGGGCCCTGATGAATCTGACTTACTTGGTGGAGTGGCTGGGATTCCTTTCTTCTGCTTTTCAGGTGCTCTCAGCTTGTCTTGATCAAGCGTGATATTACCCTCATCCCCCTTCATGAACAATCGTTAAGTGTGCTTACCCTTATTTATTGAGCATTTTAACCCTTATTTCTAATGAGAATTACAAGGAAATAAATTGTTTCTATTATTCTGTTTTACAAAATGCTGAACACTTCCAGTTAGATATTGTGTATGCGTATTTTTATATAAATACAAATGTATATATGTGTTCACAGTATAATATACACCTCAGAATTTGGTTTGGAGATCATAATGAGGTGTAATAAATTTTTATATTGACTTTCCCTTTAATTGTAGTGCTGTAATTGTAGGCAATGAAATAAAATCCTGTTGTGGTACAGATGTTACCAGGTTTTATGGTTTTATTATATGCAAATTAAATTGTACAACTCTGGATTTATCTAAAACAGAGACTTGGATTTCCTCTGGTTTTTCTTCATTCATTGCACAGGGAATGCTTTGTATGCTCAATTACTCATGCTCGTACAGAAATTATCAGGAGGCAAATTTATATTTAGAATTTATGATGAGACAGCATGCTTCTGAATCCCCAGGCCTAGATACATAGCCTGGTGGGTAGCAACTGTGTACTTCACTCAATTCTATATACACAGAAGAATACTTCATCTCTACCTTGTCCCTGTTTTCTGTGGAGAATAAATCCAAGTTTGGTTCAAATGAGAGCTATGATGTTACTGGATGCTGGTAGGCTTATTGGTAAATTAATATGTTAGTGAAGTTATATTGAAGTCTCTAAATCTTTCTTTTCTGGATCACAGATCACTTTGCATCTTATTTAACCAGGGCTTCCTAACATAAATGCAACATACCTGTGATAAACACTCTATTCTGCCAGTCCGCGTTTTTGCTTTCACGTGGAAGCTTTTGATTGCAAAAACTTAGATTGCAGATATCTAAAAAAATGTATCCTTTAAGAATAAAAATCAAATCGAAGAACTTGAAACATTAAAAATTTTATTTTCCGTAAGGAAATTGACAGCTCCAGAAATAATTTCCTATTGTCAGAAGTTGAAAACATCTTGCTATTTCTAGCCAAAAGTCAATCTAGGTCTATCATGAACTGGCTAGGGAAGAGTATAAGAACATAAGAAACACAGAACAATGTATCCATAAATATTTTTCCCACTTTCAACAGTTTGCAGTTTAGGGAAATTGTTCTTGTGATCATAAGAATATTTGCAGCGAAATATTTGTCACAATAAAGTTACTAAGAATAGTTATTACAGTTCCAGTAGGAGAGAAGGTAGTGTCTATTTTGACTTGTGCTGATTGCAGAATATAGTTGTCTGGAATAATATGCATGAAAGTAAAAGTGACTGTCTACCCTGCATGGCTGCAGTAACAATGCTGTAGGTATATCCTCTCTTCAATATTTTTTTCTACCCTATCTGTTCTAGATACGCCATAGAAGCCATAAGAAACTGAATTTGTTAGATTAAAGCAGGCATTCCATTCATTATTTATTTCCTTAAAGTTGTGATGTTTTACTGCTACTGAATTATAACATCTTCTTGTTTATGATAAACTACAGTTATTGAAGTATATCATGTGCAGAATGAAAGGTAATTTTTTTTACTCCTTTCAGATCTTGATTCTTGATGATTTGAAACATCATGACTACACAAACTCCATAGCAAAGATACGTAAAAAACAATTTTGTTAGCTGAGGAATAGTAAACAGCGAAAAATTGCTGTTGCACATTAAGCTAGGAGAAAGTGTTACTAATCTAAGGACAACACCACAAAAGAAGTCCCAGGTGCTTATCAGCAAATTCAATTACATTAAAAAAAAAGGCTTATAATGCAAAACTAAGAAGGAGTTTATATCATCCGGGTGTTTTTTCTTTTCATAGTTGCCTTTTCATGGATCTTTACCTGAATTTGATGAGATAGGAGTAAAGGAAACATCAAGTATTCATAGGCAGACCACATATATTAAAAATAATGAAATTGCTTTGCATATAGTAGCTTACCCAACAGATTGTCACAGCGTGCACTCTCATTAGGATGTCTGCTTGAAGCTTAGATGCCTGGCATAAGGAAAAAAGTGGAATATCCAGGTGGTGGAGACTAGACACAGGTAATTATCATTATACTTAACAGTTTTTCAAAGAACTGAAATCTATAGATCTTTTGTAATACATATGTACTGACAGTTATTTTAGACTGTTTTCAGACACACTTTCTTAGTCTTTAAACTAACCATTGATTTATACTCTGTATTAGCAGAAAGCTGAGTTTTGGTAATAGCAGAAAAAAATAGCGGATGTTGAACATTTTCGGAATTGTGATACCAATTTGTATGCATTTGAGTTAATTTCTAGCCTGTTAGGGTAACAATGGCTCTTTGTATAATTTATTTTTTCTTCCTGGGAAAGCCAACTTCTAAAACTATATCAGAATTATGTAGTGTGTGGAAAAGAATAAACCTGTTACATAAAAGAATGAAAGTCATAGCTATGAAAGAGTGAAGAAGGAGAAGGAGAAGGAGAAGGAGAAGGAGAAGGAGAAGGAGAAGGAGAAGGAGAAGGAGAAGGAGAAGGAGAAGGAGAAGGAGAAGGAGAAGGAGAAGGAGAAGGAGAAGGGAGGAAAAGAGAAGAAAAGAGGAAGGGAGAAAAAGAAGAAAGGAAGAGAGGAAGACAAGAATGAAGATAGGAAGAGAGGAACAGAGGAAGGAAGGAAGGAAGGAAGGAAGGAAAGAAGGAAGGAAGGAAGGAAGGAAGGAAGGAAGCAAGCAAGCAAGGAAGCAAGCAAGCAAGGAAGCAAGGAAGGGAGGCAGCAAAAGAATGAAAGGAAGAATACAGGATTTGGCTTTCTCAAGCTGAAACCTAAGGCACAATAAATGATGCCTTACCCAGGGCCCATTTCTTGTAGCATGATGAAACTTCTTATTTTAGATGCCTTCTCCTATTACTGTTCCTGTGTTCACTGGAAATGAATTTCTGTGCACAGCCTGATCCTCACTGTAGCAAGTGACAGATAGCCTGACAGCAATGGTAGCCTAAAGAACCCATTAAGAACATCATGTAAGAAAAAAAGGGAATTAGAAAACAAAAGAAAGGAAATTAAATGGACCATGAAAAATAACAGACGAACAAAAAAAGTCTAAGCATTTATTTTTGCAGAGGACTCAATGCAATATTTCTTTTCCAATAGAGTTTTTGTTTAAAAGCCCTGTCTGATAAACACTGCTCGGTCAAAAATGTTACATGAATAGACTCTAATTAAGCATTTTAACCTCTTTACCCTTTTTAAATTGTGTGGTACGTTTTCATTGAATCTATGACAAGTCAGCAACAATATTCCTATGTAAGAGAATTTATATTACTAAATCTCTTAGATGCCACTTGAGTACCTCATACTTGCAATATATTTAATTGTTATTATTGGTTGAGTTTTTAGTTTGCTTTTTACAAAAGCTCCAAGCAGTAACAAGAAGGAAGATATACCTTGCAAATAAACGTCTATCTGACTGATGTGTTCTCAAGTCAATTTCTATTCTTATTCCCCAGGTGAGCATAGATGAAACCTATTATGAAACAAACAAACAAACAACAAACAAACCCAAAGTAACTTCTGCATGTTGGCAGAATGTGAAAATACTTCTTTGCTCCCAGTGAAGGTATAATGTTCTATTCTTTACAGACATTTCAACCTGACCCAGAAAGCAACAGGAAAAGACAAACAGAAAACCTTCCTCTCTGCTATCCATCCATATCCTTTAAAAAGAACAGAACACATTTATTGTGAACAAACAATTAGAACAAAGTATTTTCAGGGTGGTATAGAGAGACACAGCAGGAATTTATAGTCATTTCACTACTGAGGAGATCAGTGAGAAAATACACAGACAAGTCCCTTCCTGAAAAAAACGATTGTACTGTGTAAAGTATATTGAAAACCACAAAGCCAATAAGAGTTGTTTTAGAGTAAGACTGGAAGAAAACATTCAGCATGGCAGGACACTGTAGGCAGAGTAGATATATGTTAATAAACTCTTTAATCCTTATACTGTCTTATTACATGGATCTGAATTTTCTCATTGCCCTAGTTTGTGTTCGAATAAAACCTGGCATTAGGAGGTCAAAGGTGATTCTGATGCTTTTGTAGTGCATGTTTATTAGCTGTTTAGTTCAGATCATAGGTTGCCCTTTGAAGCAAATCTTCCAATATTTCCACTTGCTGTATTTGGTCAACATCATAAATCAGTCTGAGAGAACATAAAGAGGATTTCTTTTGGATGAAAACTAAGCAAAACATGCTCTCTTAGAGTACGCTTAATGTGCTATATTGCTAATGGCCAGTTTATCCCTGACATCCACCTGGAATTACTCTATTATAAAAAAAGTGTTTAATGTGGACACTGGGTCATCAAAATAAATTATTTCTCCTTGCACATCTGCTCCTGTTGAGACATACATTGGCTAAGAATGCTTAATTTAAGAAAAGAGGTACAAGCAGATCCTGTCACAAAGTTGGCCAAGTTAGGATCCCATCTTATGCAGGTCCTTTATTCAGAAAATCAGAATCAAAGACAAAGAAGATGATGTCTGCCGAAACGTCAGCTTTTTCAGTTCCAAGTCTTATGTCTCAGCTGAAATCCACCTTCAAACACATTTTTAGCTAAGGTGTTACATTTGTCCCTAAAGTGGTAAAAGTTTGATTATGCATTTTATGATGTTATACTCTCTGGTAATAGAATGGATAAGTAATTACAGTCTTAACATACTGCAGTATGTTTAACCAAAGCATCAAAGATTGAATCTGGATACCAGGATCATTCTGTAAAGTAATTAAAGCCACCGCGATCTCATGAACTAAGCTTTATAGTTATGTCAATATAATTCAGTAGAATAAAGGCAGGGAATTATTTCTGGCTCATTTCCCAGTACATCTGGATGCTGAAAACTAGCCCCTTCTACACTAGATTGCATTGAAGAGATCTAGCTGGAATCCTTTGCAACAGAGCCATGGGATGAACTAGCAGGTAAGTACAGTGGCTGATTGGAACTTTGTGCCTATACTTATTGTCAATTTCGGGCTCCTCTGTACGAGAGACATGGACATACTGCAGAGCACCCAGCAAGAGGCTACCAAAGCGATTGGAGCATCTCTCCTATGAGGAAAGGCTGAGAGAGTTTTTATCCTGAAAAAGAAGAGGCTCAGGGAGGATCTTCTCAATGTGACCAAGAATGTCAATAGCATTCTGGCTTGTGGAAAATGTTTCACTCCTGAAGATTTTTAGATTAAAAACATCATGTTGCTGTAGTGATCCTCTAGTGTTGTGGGTACCAATACTGTAGCTAAAATGTAACAGGACAGTATTAACAGCGAACCCAGTTTCAAAAATGTTAAAGGTTTTCCTGCAATTCGCAGTTTTGCTGCAATTTGAATTTTGCTGCAATTAACTTGTTTGGGTCATTGTAAAGGAGCAGAGCTCATTTAATGGTGTTAATAGAATTTTTTGTTTATGACAAAGGGATTCTGAAAAGTTTTGTCTGAAGGAGGAGTTGTTTAGTTTACCAAATTTTAAAAGGTAGTTTGAGATAGACTCTTTTAAACTATGTATAAATTTCAAGACAATTCATAAATAGGAAATGCTGAGGCACCTTAAGTCAAATTAATGAAGTTAGTCTTACCTATCTTCATATTGAGAAAAAATCTATCATATGATTAGAAATAGATAGTGTCAGATGGGCCAGTTTCTCTATTAAAAGCATTAGCTTATACTGGCCTATACGTAGATGGTTTCTACAAAAAGTTCTGAGAGAGTTTAAAGAAGGAGCAACATTTTACTTGCAGGAGAAAGAATAAACAGTCTTTGAAAGCATGGTGAGAAGGAATATAACAGAATGCTTGATAATCATAAATAAATAAATAAAAATGAAATCTAGATAATGATAAAATAACTAGAAGTTATCTTAATCTTGTTAGAAAATTATTACTAGAAAGTTTCAGTTAAGATTTATATCTAAGATGTAGCTTAAAGTTAGGAAAATACTGAAGGAAACTACTGAAGAACTGATGTTGAACTATAAGGCCTCTAACGTTAATCAATTTTATCAAGTTCTATTCAGTAAAATGTCATATATATTGTTATCCCTAGTGACTTCTACATTTCAGATTCATTCTTTTTAAAATGGAAATATTTTTAAATGTAGAATTGAAGTAAACACTGCTTTATCTTCATGTATGAACTGTTATTTTAAAAACAAACATGGTAGAGCCAAAATTATCCCTAATAAATCCAGAGATAAACTTTCATTGTTTTAGACGACTATGACATAAGAATTTCTACATTTAGAAGAACCATTTAACGTTTTTGAGGTCTCTACCAATGGCATAGTAAGTTGAGAAAGGGATTTTCTCTAGGTTTAGGGATGTTTTGCAGCTGTTTAGAAGAGCAAGACCTAGAAAAGAAGTGGTCAGGTTACTGTACTAGCGTAAAACTGAGGGATTCAGTGGTAGGAGAGGAGAGGAAAGGAGAGGAGAGGAGAGGAGAGGAGAGGAGAGGAGAGGAAAATGAAAACTGAGAGCAGAGCAGAAATAGAAGCAACAATAATGATTAAAGTAAAACTGGGGAATTCAATGGTAGGAGAGGAGAAGAGAGGAGAGGAGAAGAAATGGAAACTGAGAGCAGGGCAGAAATAGAAGCAACAATAATGATTAAAAAGAGTGGAAACCCCCTACTACCTTCCTTTTCACTCTCATGTTAGATATGTTGTATTTGTCATCATTCAGCATGTTTTTCCCAGTGATAGAGCAGGGCCAAGCATTTTCAGATTCTACACCACACTCATCTACTTTTGTCCCAGCTGTACCCCTCAACCTGTGTTATAAATACAATTATGGGTTTTCAGATTATATATAATGGGAATGATTTTCCTCTTCACTTCTAGACATGGATACACATACATTTACATGAGCAGTGCAGGGTCAGGGACAAGTGGTCAGCAGGAGGGAGAAGGGTAGAAGCTACTTATACCAAATTTTCTGTTGTGAGATAGAGCAGTTCATGAGTAGTATTAACATGAGCTAGTGGAAAAAAAAAAAAAAAGTACCTGGAAATGCTTCTAAGTTCAATTCTATAATTCCAGCAAAAGAGACATATAACCAATTTTAGTCTTTTATTATTTTCTTTATGGCGTGTTTTTTTGGTTTTGTTTTTGTTTTTTTCCTGCCAGAAAAGTAGCTTTCAGAACTTTAGCCTGGCCTTTCTACTGAAAGAAATATCAATAAATCTCTGTTTAATGTTAACATGTACAATATCTGTACTATGATTTAAATCAGTATAAATGCTTTTACCTAGGGAATAATTTCTGTAAAAGGATGTCACATACACCTAATACACTCTGATAAAATACCATGAACGTATCTAGTACAAGGGCTTAATGAAGTAAATAAGGATTTTATACTAAACTGCGTAAACTAACTTGGTTTTTTGTCAATACAATTTCATACAAAAAGAAACAACCTTAAAGTAAGTAATAAAGCTGACCTAATTTTGATGTAAGAAAATCTATCGCAAGGATTATAGTGCTGCTATGCTTCAATCAACTCAGGAGTTAGCAATTTATAATCTTTTGATCTACTGAAACCAGTCTGGCATAGATTAAAACAACTAAACAAGAACTGCAGGGTACAAAAGTACTCCTTGTAGGAATTAATATAATAAAAAGGATACATCATAGAGCTTTATTAAATATTGTAATAAAATCTTCAGAAAGGTGAAAGACAATTCCCAAGGGTAACACAATCTGTTACAGTAGAAAACAAACCAAAACAAATATTGATTTATGTTCAAGCTCAAAGCTTTTGCATGTACAAAAAGGAAAAAATACGTTAAGATCTGGACTTTCATAAACAGGTACCTTGAGAATCATATTCAGGTTACAAGCTGTGCTACTATAAGAACTATTATTAATTCTTAAGCTATTCATAATGTATAGTAAGGATCTATAGGTGCATTTCTGAGTACATCTTGATTATATCCGAATGGTGTATGTCTACACGGCTCACAGCCTCTCTAGATCAGACTGACTACATGCTACTACTTAGATACCCCACATATTGTTCCTGTTTAAATTAAAACAAACCTTACTTTTGTGGGATGGTTTTGTTCCAAGTGTTTTGAATGAGGAACGATCATTGCAAGCTTCATGGTGCTTGCAGGAAAACAGGAAACAAGAAAATAGATTGTGTTATAAAGGATATTGAAGATGCCAAGAATGTTTCAACATTGCTTGAGCACTGAGTAATTTGGAAGGAGTCAAACAAGTTGCAGTCTTCTTCGTGCTGCTTAATGGGTGCTATCACTAGACTGAACTATTATCCAAAACACATGCAAGAAATAGTTGAGTAATTCCCAAAGACGGTCCAGTGGCAATTAGTATTTATGCAACCAAGAGACCAGGATCTGTGGGTAAGAACAGTATAGCTATACCTTAGAAACAATCTCACCTTGGGCAATTCCTGCCAGTGTCAAAGGGAATGGATAGGAAGCAGAGTCTACATCCGTATTAGAAAGTTAAACAGTACTATAGAATGTTCTTGGAGAGAATGACATATATCCAGTACTGGCTTCTGCAAAGCAAGAGGCCACATATGATATATTTTCAACAGGCTTATTAAAAACTTCCTGAAGTCCATATATAGAAAGTTTTTACTATATTTGAGTTTGGTTCAATGTAAATGTGATTTTCTAGTAGATGTTTTTTTCTTTGATTAGCAAAGTGTCATCTTGTTGCACAAGATAGATGAGAGTATAATTATTACTCATAGTTTTGGAGCATTCATCTGTTAAGATGCTGTGATCATATAAATACATCAGGACAAAAATAGATACATTTTGGATGTCATTCATTTCTGTCTAAAGCAGACTGGAATTCTACTCTGTTGATGACTATTTCTCTCTGACAGAATCTTCTTTATAAAAAAAATCTAGACATTTAAATCAACTCCAGTGGTAGCTGTCCATCTACTTATCATTCATTCAATGCTATTAACTGTAGGCATTTAAATGAGATGCAAAAATTAAGCATCTTTTCATTTTGTGTTCTCTCTATATTAAAAAATAGAAAACAATAGAAACCTCTTAAGATTTTCCCACTGAACACAGAAGACACATAAGAGTGACAAAGTTCCCAATTTAGTTACTTCTTTGAGTATCTAAAATTTACTAGCATGAATTCAAGTGATAAAAAACTTAGTGGGGATTTCAGAGTTTATTTGTGACTCAGTTGCTTAAGTCCTTTAAAAATATACTCTATGTGTCTTTGAATGGGATTTATTTAGCCAGATAAAGATTTATATTCTCTAGTCACACTATAACTAATCACCCTTTTATCCCTTTAGAGATACTTTCATAGTAAAATTCATATTATTGTGATGTAAATATCCAGCATAAACTAGATTAAATATGCTTGAAAAATGCATTTATTTCTTAAATAAAGGAAACTAGCTTGGATGCATGTACCTACATTTAGTCAGATATATCCTGGCCTTACGTTCAAGTTTTTCAACTACTTTTCAGTGATCAAAAAACTTGATCAGAACAATAGTTCTTTAGGAAAGGTTGTCATGTGACAAAGAAGAACGTCAAATAATAATCTTTGCCAGTGTAATGTTACATATTTCATCCATATTGTTCTTAAGAAGCTGTCCCCTCAAATTGAATATTGTTTTTAATGAGAGGTTTTAATTCCCACAATTCACCACATTTGCTGAGGCCTATGACCAGCTGACACTGCCTTTATTTAACTCAGTAATTAAGATTTTTATTTAATGGTTCAGAATGATAAAATTTAAAAATATTATTCTAATATCACACTATCATAGCTACTAAAAAGCTGTCGTTAAGGAATAAATTCCCTCAACTTGATCCATAATCATTATAACTATTTGTAAATAGTATAATTTTCAGCATTAGTCCATTATCCCAGGAAGGAAAATGAGTTTGGGTCTTTTTAAAATATTGGTATTCACTGCATCAAGCACTTCTGCAATAATCTGACCATTCAAATAGTAGTTAAGAGCTTAATTATTATATAAGATTATAGCATAAATCTCATTTAGGATAATAAATTTATTATAAACCAGAAACAAATAAATTGTAGCCAAATTCTTACAAAAGATGGTGCAATATATCCTGGATGGCAATTTAGAAACTTTTTTTTTCTTATAAGACGACTGATATTACACTAATATCAACTCAGCAGTCTCTCCCAGATACATGTTAAAATATATATATATTTCTGTTTAATTATAATTTATATCACCATCTATGCAAGAAAGAGTTTGCCTTTGGAAGTAAATACCACCTACAGATACAGACCTTGTGCTGGAAGGTACAATAACATTAGATATTTTGAAACACAAAACCCCAGGTTTCCTGATGCTCTGGATTTTATCCAAGTTTGCATCGTATTTGGTTCAAATGCAAGATTTCATGATTTTAAGTGCCTAAAATGCATTAGCTTGTGTTTTTATTCTGAAATAAAGTTTTCTGTCTAAGCTATCTGATGCCTTAATGAACTTAGGACAGTCTGAAAGTAGAGATTTGTCCTGTTGTTCTGACAGAGTAAAATAAAGACATCTGTCTGTTGTTCAGATGGCTTCAGATATCTCCTCCTTTTGATTGTGTTGGCTGCATTCACCACATCCATCCATCCAGGACCTAACAATTACCAACTGTTTCAGATAGCTTGAATCAGCACAGAATACTGACAGTTTTTAAAAAGCACAGCATCAATGATAACATGAAGGCAAAATATTTTTAGGTTATATAAGGAAAGTTGAGGTTTTTTCTGGCATTAGATAGTATCTAGATTATTTTTACATGTTATTTAAGAGTCATGACACCATATTTATACAGTGCAAACCATTCATATAATTGCATTTTGACTTCTTTTAGGAATCTGAAGTGAAATGTCAAATTTTAGACACTATGTACAAACATGTTTCAGACAAAAGCTGAGTGAGAAGATGTAGATCCAGCCTGAATAAGGAGAGAAATGGGATAAGGGGACTACTTAGGACAGCATGTTCTAATGAAAGAAAGAGATACATTTCTCATTCTTTAAAGTAGATATGAATACAGAATCTAAAGGATTACCTTTCTTTCACTCTGATTCTATAATTCGGTTCTCAGATAGGCTGGACTAACTGTGGATTATGTTACTTCTGTGGATGTGGTGAATGTTCTGGCACTTTCTGGCAAACCGTTCTGCTAACGTATGTTTGGAGGTCATTAGACTGGGAAAGTGTGTCCTCCAAACAGGTGGACCAGTGATGCATTGGATGGAGGAATTCCTTCTGGGTAATCAACCTTCTTGAGCTCATAGGTCTGGTAATCACAAGTTGTCACAGGTAGAAGTAAGTGGTTTCCCTTACTCCTTGTTTCCTCTCTGAGTGCAAAAAGATTTATTAACCCTGCAATGAACTGCGATCCAATCAGACCTGCAATTCATCAAAGGATAAATAGCTCTCATACCTGGCACTTGTACTACACTTGTAGTGCCATCACTGTACTGAGAAAACTTGAGAGCAGACCTATGACATTTACTATACTAAGTTCAGCTACTGGAGAAGACAGTTTCTGAGAGTCTTATTATGAGACAGTAAGAAAGCATGGTGCATGGAGAACATACGCAGATTGTGGAGGACCTGTGCCTGTGGCATGGACAGAGTGAAGAATTTGTGCAGACTTACCATCAAACACTTGTGGAATGCAGCAACTATGTGGAGAGAAATACTGACCATAGCAGGGATGCCAGATTTGAAAGAAGGCAAGAGAATTCTCTTGAAATAATTCAGAAAAGTAGAGGACTAAAAAACCACCCCAAAACCAAAACACAACTAGCTGACATATATTTCAAAATGTCTGAAGTTTATCCTGACACTAGAATTTATATTCACTTATCATACTGTTTGCATTTATGTGTTGGCTTTTATAAATATTTTCATTGTATGCACATTCTTATTTATAAGAAAACAAAAAATTGAAAGAAATCATTGTCATCTCAGGAAGAAAATAGATTAAAAACATGTCACACATTCATTTAAGCCTGAGATGTATACAGGAAGTATGCAGCTCAATAATCATAGAATTGTAGAATCATAGAATCGTAGAATGGTGTCGTGGTTTAGGCTGATCCAGCAACTAAACTCCACACAGCTGCTCTTTCACTACTTCTCCAGTAAAGTGCAGAGGAGAATAATAATATAATATAATATAATATAATATAATATAATATAATATGATATGATATGATATGATATGATATGATATGATATGATATAATATAATATAATATAATATAATACAATACAATACAATATAATATAATATAATATAATATAATATAATATAATATAATATAATATAATATAATATAATATAATATAATATAATATAATATAATATAATATAATATAATATAATATAATATAATATAATATAATATAATATAATATAATATAATATAATATAATATAATATAATATAATATAAGAACTGAAGATTGAGACAAGAACAGAGGGAGCACCCACCAACCATGGTCCCGGGCAAAACAGACTAGGCTTTCTTAAAGCAAAACAATTTATTAACAGTTACTTAAAATAGTAAAGACAAGCAAAACCAGTTACTTGAGAGGATAGAAAGAAACAAAGTCAGATCATAAAAACACCTCCCCACCCCCTTTCCTTTTCTTCCTGGCTCTACCTCCCCGCCAGCGGCACAGGGGACAGGGAATGGGGGAGTGCAGGTCAGTTCATCCTATGCTGTTACTGCCGCTCCTTTCTTAAAGGAGGAGAAGTCCTTACACCATTTTCCCTTGCTCCAGTGGATCCCCTACTCACGAGGAAAATCCACAAACTTCTCCAGCGTGAGTCCTACCCGCAGGATGCGATACTTCCCCATCGGATTGCTCCAGTGAGGGCTTTACCACAGTCTCGGATTCTTAGGAAGTTGTTGCCACTCGCTCCGGCACGGGTCGTCACACAGACTCTAAATGTGTCTCTACCTTGTTGTGCGTCCCATGCTTCATGACCGTCCTCAGGCCCAGGCATCTCTTCTCCAATGTGGGCTTCTCCACAGGCTGCAAGTGGGTCTCTGCTCCACCGAGTCTGTCCTGGCTGCAGGGGGCCGCCTGCCGTCTTGTCACTGGTTGCAGGGGAAACTCAGCTCCGGCACACCTCGTCCTGTTCCGTCTGACCTGGTGTTGCTGTGGCCGTTTGTCTCAGATCTCAGTCCTCTCTGGGCGAACTCAGCCCGGTGGGCACCTCGGGAGTGGGGCTTTCCCCGAGTTCCCCAGGCAGCTTCGCCGCCACCATCCTCAGCGGGTGGCACCAGCCTGGTGCGGGCAGCCCCCGGCCGGGAGCTGGGGAGTGGGAGCAGCGCCCTCCTCCCCTCTTCTCACTCCTCGGCAAAGGCACACCTTTTCCAGTTCTTTTGTCCCAGCTTAAATAGGTCAATTTGCAGAGGTGGCGATTGGCTCAAACCCCGAGGGGGATGGGAGTCCGATCTGGTGGCCAGAACCGGGAGGTCATGGGGAGCAAATCCCCTCTCCTGCCACTAGAACCTCCCCCACACACATCAAACCATCACAAATGGTTAGGGTTGGAAAGGACCTGAAAGATCATCTAGTTCCAATCCCCCTGCCATGGACAGGCACACCCTCCACTACACCAGGCTACCCAAAGCCTCATCCAACCTGGCCTTGAACACTTCCATGAGTAATGACTTCATAATTTTGTCCACTGTTTTCACCCAGTCAGTTAATCAAACTGAAGCATATCTTTGTATCCTCTGTAAGTTACTGAGTACTCTGGGACAGTCCTGAGGCCAACATTCACCGAGTTTAAGGTGATCTGATATATTTTAAAATGAGGTCAGTACAATACATTTCCCAGAACTTGCTATTTCCGTGTTTTTTTTTTTTTCCCCATCAAATTAGATAATGCTAAATAAATTAGCTTGTCTAAAGTAAATCCCTAAAACATATATTGTACAGGTTGCAGACCCAAAACATCACTATTTTCACTCTACAGACCCACTCCTGTTCTACCTCTCTACAAGCTAATATAGATTGAGTTTCTGCTACTGTTTTTAATGTTCTACCATCCGTAGTAGCTGTAATGCACTATTCCCCTTTGCTGTCCATTTCTTGTTCAGAGAAGATGTGTATAGTGGAATTCTTAGAGAAGTTTCTGAAAATACATCATTTCAGCCAGAGATTATAGACCTGGGTTGAATCCGAAACTAAGGACTTTACCATCTACTTCATGTTAAACTATTTTTCTTTCAGACACCTCTTAAAGAAAAAATCCTTGCTGTATACAATATATTATTTATCATGAGTGATACCACCAACTTACACATCACTGAACCAACCATAACTTTCATCACTGAAAGATTTCACTTTGTCTGATATATGGGTCAAGGTAATCCCAAGCACAAGTATAGCTGAGTGGAGAATGGATTGAGAACAGCCCTGAGGAGAGGGACTTAGGAGTGTCTGTTAATGAAAAGCTCAACATGAGCCGGCAATGTGTGTTCACAGCCCAGAAAGCCAACTGTATCCTGGGTTGCATCAAAAGATGTGTGGCCAGCAGGTTCAGGGAGGTGATTCTGCCCCTCTGCTCGCATGAAACCCCATGTGGAGTATTACATTCAGCTCTGGGACCCCCAACATAAGAAGACATGGACCTATTGGAGAGTCCAGAAGAGGGCCATGAAGATGATCCAAGGACTGGAGAACCTCTCCTATGAAGACAAGCTTAGAGAATTGGGTTTGTTCAGACTGGAGAAGAAAAGGCTTTGGACACACCTTTTAGCAAACTTCAGTATCTAAAGGGGGCCTACAGGAAAGCTGGAGAGGGACTTTTTACAAAGTCATGTAATGATAGAACAAGGGGCAATGGCTTTACACTGAAAGAGGTTAGATTTCCATGAAATCTAAGGAAAAAATTCTTGACTGTGAGGGTGGTGAAGCTCTGGAACAGATTGCCCAGAGAAGCCGTGGATGCCTCATCCCTGGAAGTGATTTAGTGGAAGGTGTCCCCGCCCATAGCAGGGGAGTTGGAACTAGATGATGTTTAAGGTCCCTTCCAACCCAAATCATTCTATGATTCTATGATTCTGTATTAGTTGTAAAAGCCATTCTCTTTAAATCTAGCTACCTGAACTGAATTGTCTTTTAAAAAGGTAATGATAGGAAAACAAGTCTTCTATGAGCAGAGTACTCATACCATCACTATTAGATCACTGTTAATCAATAACTACATTCAGGTTTATCTTTCCTTTCCTTCTTTTATAAGCTTCACCCTTTTTTGCCAGGCGTAGTGGTGTGTAGTCCCAGCTATCAGGAGACTGAGTTTGCTGGATCGCTTGAGTCCAGGAATTCTGGGCTGCAGTGCACTATGCCGAGCAGGCATCCCCGTGGGCATCCGGGGGACACTAGGTTGACTAAGGAGGAGGTGAACTGACCAAGGTCTGAGACAGATTCTATGATTTTACTGAAGATTCTTGCTGCTCTTCTTAAAAGTACATAGGGCAGTGGGTCAATCTAGTCATGATGAATTATTGGCAATGTCCAGGATGAAGATCAAATGAACGGGTACCTGAGAACAAATTCCAAGAAAAAGGAATGGCATCTGAGAATAATCTGGGTTCATCGGGTATAAATAAATGACAAAAAGAAGATAAAAGGTACTTCCAAACAGCAAACATCCACTTTCCAGTCAATTATTCTTATCCATATATTAATAAGCGGGTTAATTCTAGAGGTGGGAATTTTTTTTAAATTACATGATCTAAAGAGGAGCATTTTGCACTCCTTAGCAAACATTTGTTAAATTATTATGAAATATTTGCTATCCATCAGTCATAGCTGTTGTTTTCCTCCTTTTCTGCACAATGATAACATTCATTTTGTAGCAGCAGTGGAGTTCCTATTGTCTGCCTTGCTACATCTCATCAATGTCAGAAATATTGTTTCTTTTTTTTTTGTAAGATTTCTACAATACTTGTCTAGAACGATATGATATAGTGCTCCATGTCTAAACAGTTATGTTAGTATACCCAGTCCTACATCCATCAAAGTGAATTTCTCTTAAACAAGTACTTTTTCTTAACGTGCATAACCAGGTCAGGTAAATTCTACGGTGTACGGCCAATTTCTAACTTAAATATTCTGGTATCACTTCAGTTAATATATTTGAGATTGGCACACACATGTCATTTGGCATGGCAGAAATTTCCTTACTTTCTAAACCTGCAGTTGGGAGAGCAAAAATTTTAATGTCTAGTGATATATTCAGACAAACACATTCAATAGAAAATGTTTGTCTTTTTTTAAAAAAAATCTGTCATTTATTTTTGTTGCTATGGAATGATTATTTAACTTGATTCCCTGGTAGTTCATTCTTCCTCACTCTTTTAGAGGCTAACTTCATACATCACAATTTATGTAAATGTTGCATTTTTGTAGCACAAGTAGTAAATGATGCTTTTCAAATTACAGTAATAGATTATATCCACTAATGTGCTTTATTTCTTGTTAACAAAATGGAAATGAGAATAAAGAGAGTTGCGTGACTGATTTCTTTGCTTTCTGAAACTTATTATACCAACTAATGTACACATGAATATATGCCCTTTAAGTTATGCTGAGATTCTTTTCTTATGCGTCTAAACCAGACCAGATGTTTTGGATATCAGTAGATGCAAAGTATCAGCTGTAAATCACACCTAAATTTATCCTCAGATCCCAAAAGGCTTAAAGGAGTTATTAGGTAGAGAACAGATTTACAGACTTATTCATTATTCAAAGTGCATACTCTTCTTCTGTAGGTTAACATTTACTGTGGAAGGGAAGACCAGTGGCTTTCATTTAAACCTATATTTTGCTCAAATTCTAATCAAGACAGACTTTCTGCTTTTGTTCTTTTCAGTGTTTTCTATAACAGTAAAATATTTTTTCATAGTTACTGAAAAGAATAAAACAGGTTTAAGATATAGAAACGGACACTAGTGGGCACTCTTCACCTATAGTACTTCTGAAAATAATTAGCAAAAAAGATGTAAAAAGTCCTCTTAGTGCAAAGAGGGAAATTAATATCACAGCAAAAAATTACTGTGGGCAAATATTGAATAGCAGTATGTTATTAAGTGTTTAAAACCCAGGAATCTAAGCAAGTGTGTCAGAACTTTTCCTTCTGCTTGCTGACATACTTACCTGGAGTAGGATAAGGGAGGATTCTGTGGCCTTGTGGAGCACAGGATTGATATTCAAGCCTGACAGTGATGCCCTCCCCATCCTTAACTGTTTTTAAAGCTTTTACAAGTGTCCATCAGTCAGTTCTCCTCTGTAATTGTAATACTGCTATTTGTCATTTCCAGGATGCTAAGTGTTTCAGGAATACTCTTCTCAATGTAATAAGCATAGTAAATAGGATCATATTACCTTACGTACACCATTGAGGAGGCCCAAGGAGTGCAGGGCTGTAATGTTAAGAGGTAATTTGTATTTATTTATTGCTTTCATTTAATATAGATGAAAGGTTGAAAGGGTTAAGACCCAAAGGTAAATGTGATAAATAATTGGGATGTGTATGACATTAGCATATAGTCAAGAGGTGGGTTCTAATAGTATTAAGAGAAGAAATGTCTCTATTCCTTTTCATAAAGAGTAACTGATTGAATCTTATACAATATTAGATAGAAATTTAGTCCAAACTGAGTTCTTCATATTTCATGAATACTTTTGACTGTAACTGTCTTGATGAGCTCCACCTATTATGCTGAGCTCCCTGGTGGCTGGAGACTGACAAATTGTCCTGGACAAAAGTAGTCAAATCCATATTCAATAGTCTGCTGTCAATAGGACGAGTTTATGCTAGGGTATATGGCATCTGAGAAAAGCACTAGTAATGACAGACCAGTCAGACTCAATTGAAAACGCTCATCTACAAAACAGTAAACTCCAGATAAGAACAATGAATCACTTGTGCAAAAGAGAAGTTAAGGAAAGAAGCTCCCCCTCTCCTCACTCCTCGGCAAAAGCACCTTTCCTGTTCCTTTGTCCCAACTTAAATAGGACAATTTGCAGAGGCATCGATGATTGGCTCAACCCCGAGGGGGATGGGAATCTGATCTGGTGGCACAGGGAGCAAATCTGCTCTCCTGCCACCAGAACTCCCTCCCCCACATCAACGATCACACTATGGCAGTAGACCTTGCTGTAACTACCTGCAGCACACCTTAAAGTAGTGACTATGGTGGAAACATGGTCTGTGGACTCAAAAGTGGTATATATCCACTGAGACAGAATTCCCAACAGATGGTGAAGTGTTGTGTCATGGTCGTGTTTCATTACTGTGCTACAGAAGTTTCTGACACTATTGGAAAGGATGCCTCAGACACTGCTTGTAGATTCGGGAGATAATCTAATCTCTATCGCTGAAATACACTGAAATCCAGCTTTTACCTGCCACCTTGTTTAAACTTTACTTTACCCTATGAGATTGCATCTTCCTTAGCAAATTCTTTTACTTCTTCTGAACAACTGTTAGGATAAGTCTCATATTTGTTTCTTGCAGTACATTTCCCAGCACAAGAGAGACATGAAGCTATTGGACTGAGTTCAGCAAAGGGCCACAAGGACAATGACGGGACTGGAACATCTCACATATGAGGAAAGGCTGAAAGAGCTGGAACCGTTTAGCCTAGAGAAGAGAAGGCTTAAGGGGATGTCATCCAAGTGTGTAAATATCTGATGGGAGGATATAAAGAGGATGGAGACAGGATCTCTTCAGTGGTGCCAAGCGACAGGACCAGAGGCAATGGGCACAAACTGAAACACAGGAGACTCTGCCTGAACATCAGGAAACACTGTTCTACTATGAGGGTGACGGAGCACTGGCACATGTTGCCAAGGGAGATTGCAGAGTCTCCATTCTTGAAGGTGTTCAAAAGCTGTCTGGACCTGGTTGTGGGCAGGCTATAGGCAGGCCCTGCTTGAGCAAGAAGACTGGGTCAGGTGGTGACCTTCAGAGGTCCCTTCCAACCTGAATCATTCTATGATTCTGTGATTCTCATAATTATTGAACTACATCTATATAGTGGAGGTGTGGTATCCAATTCATGTGTTTTGCAAAGGAATGATGTTGCAAGAAGTCACTGCTGCTATTAATGAGGGACATATATTACAGAAGAGACTTTAATGAAGGTTAATGCTGCAACAGAACATGGGGGCATAGTGGCATAAATGTTATAATTATTACTGCTGCTGTTGGAGGCAAAGCTAATCCCATTGCATATTTTAAACTTTTTTAAAATTATGTTACACTAGAAAATTAGTTTTGCATGGGCATTTGTTTGCTTTCTTTTAAGTGGAAACATTGTCTTGATAACTGATCAAAAGTACCACAATAAAATAAGAATTTTCTGTTCTATTTTTATACCAAGGGAATTTGGACTGGTATGAAATAGATTACATTATGTAAATGAACTGCTGTGCAAATAATCCTGCCTAATTAAATTTGTAACTATAAAATATAATTGTTTAAACAAATACATCTACCCTACTTTCATTGAGTGTTGAATATAAATACCACTGATAAAAACTCACATTTAACAAATATTTGAAAATTTTGTAACTTGCTACACTGTAGCAGTTTTCATTTTTTTCAGATAATTTTTTCATAGAGCAGAAATATCTTTGATGATCATACGGAAAGTCCTTGCTGAAGTTTTACTTATGCTACATTCTTTGGGGAAGGCAATTTGTTAGATTTAAATTAGATAGGTAAGTAAACAGTTAAATCTCTGTGAAAACCTTTTGGTTTCTCTCTTACAGTATCATCTAAAGCAGTGGCACCTTACTGAATAAATATTAAAAGGTTATTCTATATACTGGAGCAAAGCTAGAATTGGTGCATTCAGCATTGTTTCTGATAACTTATTTTTTAGTAACCTGAACTTTCTATTTCTTCCAAAGTAAATAAGTAACAAGCAAATAACACATTAATTAAAATATTCCTGTGTTGACTTCTTATTGTTGCAGTCTTTTTATAGGCTGCTTCTTCATTTACCTTCTGGGATGTTTCTTAGTTACATGGGATCCTGCAGGGCTGACTGCTGAGATTGTTTGGCTGTGCAGAAATTCACATCAAATTTTAAAAAACAACCATCTGAATTCCCTTTTCTTGCAAATAAGGGAACTAGAAGATGAGGGCTTGTACCCAGATAGGTCCCAACACAGCATGCTTGAACTCAGAATCATTCTAGTTACAGTAGACTTTGACATAGTTATATTAAGCATTAAATGAGTCTTTAAGTGAAATGTTGTTGTCTGCCCTTCCTGGTACAGGTTTTTAAAATTCTGGCTTGCAGGAGATTTCAAGAAGCTCTATCAGAAGTCAGGAGATATTAACTTGCTTCTATTGATTCAGGCTTGACATTATCCCAATCAACGAAAGAATGCAATTTAACTACTTATTAAAAAAGATCTGCCTGCCGTAAACCATACTGGTAGCTCCCATTGCTTTCAACACTAAATTGACTTTTTGGAAATTTTTTTTCTTGAGAGAAACAAGGCCTTTGAACCGTAAATACTACCCTGCCTGCCTATTACAAGTTCTTCAGTACCACTGGTACTGGTGCTGAATTGGGTACTGAACCCACTGCCAGTGGGCAAGAAATAGTAACAAATCATTGTATGACATATAAAATCAATATTTACATCTATAGAAAAAACCTCAGGGTTTAAAAATATTACAAATATTTTAATTTGTCATGTTATTTTGTGATATTTTTGTAAAACTTGGTGTCAGTAGAAAGGATTTTTTTTTTCAGCACTTTAATTCCTTTTGTTTCAGTTGCTACTGGATGTATCAGAATGTTCTTAGCATATTTGTTTCTAATATAATTTTCTAAGTTTGTATCCCTTTGGAATACAGTTCATTTAGCTTTTGCAATGTATCACACACAGGTTTCAGTCCACTTTTCAGTCATATGTTTCACTGGTTTATGTAGTCATATGTTTCACTGGTTTTGTTTATTTGTTGTCAATGCATCTTAGTTTTTTTAAAGATTATTGATAAGTTCACCCGTTTCTTTACATAATTGGCTTCATATAATATCAAACGCACAGTTTAACCAACTCACTTTGTTGAATTCAAACAACAAAAAAATTGAATTAAAATTATTTGTCAACATCTATTATGACAGAGAAATAAAATCATTTTAGAAGATTTTATATATATCTGTCTGAATATTAGGTAAAACAGACATTTAAAGGAAGTAACAAGAGTGTTCTTAAGCTTGGAAAAAATATGCATCTCTACTGAGATCAGCTGCTTCTGTCAGCATAAATAGAAATGAAAACAATGTACTAATTAACTTATCTTTCAGACACCATGTATTCTTACAATATAGTTCTTTGGCTATTTGGCCAAATAGTCTCACTATATAAAATACTGTATTAGTTTTTGGGTTTGTTTTAAATTGAGCTTAGCAATACACCTATGAATTGTTAGTTTCACATGCAGGAAATGAGATGAGCCAGTCACAAAAATTATTTCAGAAAATTCTGAGTGTAAATTCTGATCTCATTAGAATCAAATTAAATTTTTTTTTTTACTTTTGATTTTTAAATTCAAAATTTAATTCAAAATGCAATAACTTTTTTTCTATATGAAGGTTCAGAACAAATCTCCATGAACATAAAATGCACAGGAGATCCAATTCTCTTCCTGCTTCCACTGAAGTAAGAAGAGCAGAGAATGGCCGTCAAAGTACACAAAATAAAATATCATTTGTCAGTAATACCAAATCAACGATGATATTAAAGTGTCAAAGACCCAGAATTTCAAAAATTTGTATGACTGTTATTTCTAATTATGTGCCACAATTTTAATTAAATCAACAGTAGATCTAATTCCACTTTAGTAGTGTCAGTTGGGCATTCTGAGATTATTTCTGATCCTTTGAGCTGCATCTACCATGACCAGATTTCTATGACTGAAAGTTTGGCTTGCATTAATTGGAGAGCGACCTTTATCATTGCTAGACTTCACATAAGGTTATGAGTTGTGCCTCTAACCTCGTAATTAGTTATTATTATTTTTTGTTTATCCCAAGTAACATGGTTTCTGAAGAAAAGTTTCATAATTGTTCTTAATAGTCACCAATTGACTAGTCACCTACTGAATTCTTAGGAAGAAGATACGGTAACTAATTTATTTGTTGTTTGGTTTTGAGTTGGTTGGTTGGTTGGTTGTTTTTTTACATGATATATTTTGAAAGTTATTGCTTTGCTTTTATCATTGTTGTTATGTATCTATGAGGATGGAGGCAAACAGACCTCAAACTCCTTTTCTCATGTTTTCAACCAGCTAATTTGGACCATGATTGCGTTATCTGATGAGAAATAAGATGTATTAACTCAGATGTCTCCTCACGTTTTTGTATCTGAGAAGTGCTGTCCTCTTTTTCCCTCATTACTTTTTCGCAAGACAAGATAGAAAAGTTCTTCAGTTCTAATATATAAAACGTAGAGAGAAGTTACTGATCATTTGTATAAGCTATTTGTAGTATATGCAAAGAAGAAAAAGAAAGTTGTTCCAAGGCAGACTATTTCAAATTAAAGTTAGTTAAGTGCAGTCAAGAGAAATTGCAACTGTAATTTTTGTATATTGTATAGTTAAATGTCATCTGTCCTAAGCCGATGACACCAAGCTGAGTGATGCAGTTGATATGCTTCAGGAGGGACTCCATGTGAACCTCATCAGGGTCAACAAGGCCAAGTGCAAGGTCCTGCACACGGATCAGGGCCATTTCTGGTATCAATACAGGCTGGCGAATGAAGGGATTGAGAGCAGCACTGGGGAGAAGGACTTAGGTATATTGATAGATGAAAAATTGAATATGAGCCGACAATGTGCACTTGTAGCCTGGAAGGCCAATGATATTCTGGGCTGCATCAGAAGAAGTGTGGCCAGCAGGTTGAGGAAGGGGATTCTCTCTCTCTACTCTGCTCTGGTGAGACCCCCACCTGGAGTACTGTGTTCAGCTCTGGGGTCCCTGACATAAGAAGGATATTGACCTGAAAAAGCAAGTTCAGAGGAGGTCCAGAAAAATGGTCAGAGGACTGGACCACCTCTGCTATGAAGAAAGGCTGAGAGAGTTGGAGTTGTTCAACCTGGAGCAGAGAAGGCTCTGGGGAGACTTTCTAGCAGCCTTCCAGTACCTGAAGGGGGCCTACGAGAAAGCTGGAAAGGGACTTTTTGCAAGGGTAGGTAGTGATAGGACATAGGGCAACAGTTTTGAACTAAAAGAGAGTAGATTTATCTTGGACATAAGGAAGTAATTCCTTATAATGAGTGTGGTGAGGCACTGGAACAGGTTGTCTGGAGAAGATGTGGATGCCTCATCTCCGGAAGTGTTCAAGATCAGGTTGGATGGGTCTTTGAGCAACATGATTTAGTGCAAGATGTCTCTGCCCACAGCGGAGAGGCTGGAATACGTGATCTTTAAGGTCCCTTCCAACCCAACCCATTCTGTGATTCTATGATTTTATAGAGCTGAGTAAGAAACTGCTGTAATTTAGTATTTAAAAAAAATAATAACAATTAATACTAAAGATGTTATGTAAATCACTGAGCACTGATATTCAAAATGGTATGAAGAACTGTCTATCTGTGCTTACTATTGATAGTTAATGAAACCTGTTAGCAATAAAGAACGCTCATGCATTTTTTCCTCACACATAAGCCTTTAATCACCTAATTGTTGATGATAAGCTTTCTCAAAAGAGTTTCATGCCACGTTTCTGTCAAATAGTTCATGCACTAGCCTAGACAACCAGGTTTATTTCTCTTCTCCCTCTCATATTGCTTGAATCTTTCCTGGTTTTCAAGCCTATGGAATCTAACAACTTTGTTCTATGCTAGCCTTAAGTACTTTTCAGATTTTTTACAGATATGAAGACCTGTTAATTCAATACCTGGATTATCTTCTGAAAAAAGAGAAGAACTACAATAACTTATGAGAACAACCACAGACTGGCTTTTTATTTATTTGAAGCTATACTTATTTATTTGTTGGAAGAGGAATTAAACTTACAGTACAACAAAAACATTTTTATGCACACGAAATCAGCAAGAAATAATTTGAAGAATACTGGAGTTAACATTTGTATGCATTTTATAATTTCTAGGTCATTTTGTGTAAGGAAAGGAAGCATCCTAAAAGAAAAACAAACCGTGTAAAAGCAAATGTTGCTGAAAAGAGAAAATATTTACTTCCTAATTAGCTATCCATACATATATACTCTCACACACATACATAAGCCTGCTTTAGAAATTCTTTATCCACACAACAAGGCTGGATATAGGCTCGCCTAAAACTTAGCTGAGGAATAGGAATGTGAGTCTGAGGAGCTTGAACATCACTCCTGGGCCCACACATGAGGGTCCCAGATGAGAATGGTCAGGGCAATCAAGACCGATTAGTATATTAACTTCATTACAGGAACATGTTGTAGAGGGCAAGCAAATAAGGTTTGCTATATGTCATGACACCTCTGTACAACTGACTATAACAATTAGACATGGAAGCAGTCAGGAATTGCCAGAGGGGATGGACTTTATATCCAAGGTAATATTTGATGCCTCACAAAATAGGGCATGCTCAGCAGATTGTACAAAATTACTTTGCAGCTTTAATGATGTAGCCAGTAACACTAAACTTTGGTGCTGAATTGCTTTGTTCTGTTTTCAGTGCTTTGTGCTTTTTCTTTGTCTTGAGAGCAACCTCAACTACTATTACTTTTTATATTCACTATTATGATGAACAAGAGAGAAATAAAATGAGAGGAACTTGAAAAGGCTGTAGTGGAAGGAGGTATGCAAATTAAATTATTTCAATTTGTATTTTTCTTAAGTTTCTGGTCCTTAATTCCACTCATGCTTAGTACTTCAGCAACATGAAGAATGTAGAGAAAGTACCTGAAGATTCCCAAGATTTTTGTCTAATTGTAAGGTTTTGGGGTTTTTAAAACTTTTTTTGATGTTGTTTATGCCTTTATCAAGAGTAAATTTTGCTGCAAATGAATAAAAAAAAAAAGGTGCATCCTACTGGAGAGAGGACATAACCTTTATGGAGGGCACATCTTAAAGTAGTTGTCAAAATGATCTTTCTTTCCTTTAAGGGTTTTGATCAAGATCCAACTCAATTGGAAAATGCGTAACAATGATATGATTATGAAAACTGTTTTAGTCTGACTGCATTCTTTTTTGGAAGTCCCCACAAGCAAAAGACAGCATGGGACTGAGCTGCCCAGAGCAGTTGAGCAGACAGTAGTTCAGTGACAGGTGGAAATACTTCACTTTCAGCAAGCTCATGCAGTGGCCAGTGCCAGCTGGACATGCTCTTTCAAATACACAAGGCCATAAGCATCTGAGCACTGTTGCTGCTGAAGGACTTTGTAACAATTGCCTGAACGCTCTTACGCTGTGCACTTTTATGCAGAAACATTTATTTTAAAAATAATCTTCCTTTTTAAAAAAAAGTTATCAGTACTCCTTTAGAATTGGCAAATATGAACATTTAAAAATAATTACAGAATTCCACTGAAAGGTGACTGCGTGAGCCAGGGCTGGCCTCTGAGATTGTTTCTGCAGCAATTACTCAGTGCTCAATAAAGAAGAGTAATTACTGATAAAACTCCCTCTTCCTAATAACATACACATATATTGTTCTTGCTGAGTTCCAGAATTAAGGGCCTTTCACACGTCTCCTGACTAGCTGCCTTTAGCTGGTACATGTATTCAACTACAAGTGATAATGAGAATGCAGCAAAGAAGGGTGCAAAGATGCTTATCATCATGCACTTCTTCCTACTCTTCATGTAATCCTTAGTCAGCACCTGTCATTCATGCTACTGTTTAAAAAAAGGATGGTTTTAAAGGGCTCTCATGAAAATAGAGGCAAAGGTCTATTTTTGTCTGAGATTTCTGTTAGGCTTTTCTGTTAAACATGTAGGAAAGATGAGGTTAATCTGATGCACGCTATTACTAAATGTTTAAATTTTTATGTGTGTGTGGTTCTTAGTCACATACAAAACTCATACACTCAGAGAGAGTGAAGAATTAAACTAAATTGTGGAAACTACTTCAAATGATACCTACCCATTTGATATGTCTAACGTTGAGGGTGACAAGTGTGCAGCCTAAGATCCAAAGACATACACATATTATAATGTTCATAAAATCAGAGTTTAATTTGACAGAAAATAAAATACAAGAACATGAACATACGAACATACATATTTTTGTTATAGGGTTGCTTAAAAATAGTTACTGGTAAAATAGGATTTGTTCTATGAAAAAAGAATCATATGTTTAATCAGTCCTTTGTAAATGGATCAATCCTCCATTTCATCAAACAGGAGTGATATCCTCAGGGATTCCTCTGACAAAGAGGGTTCCCCAGAACTAGGAGGTGATCCAATCACAATTTAAAGAAACTTAGAGCAAGGATGACTGCTTAAAGACAGAAGTCTCCTAGAATGTTAAGAAAAGAGTAAGAAAGAATGTGAGAGAGTAAAGGGAGAGTGGGATGTCACTTTTTCATATGAATTAAGTGAGGATTATGTCTGATCTTAAGTGTGATGAATAGAGGCAAGGTCTCTAGTACTGGGCTTGGACCTACTTGCTTTCCATCCTTTCTTTTTTTCTCTCTCCCTTTTCCTATGTGGAAACTCCATATTTATTAAAAAAAAAAACACCCGAGGATTAATGAGAAGCTCAACATGAGCCTGCACTGCCCGTTTACAGCCCAGAAAGCCAACCACATCCTGGGCTGCATCAAAAGAAGTGTGGCCAGCAAGTCAAGGGAGGCAATTCTGCCCCTCTGCTCTCGTCAGACCGCAGCTGGGGTAGTGCATTCACCTCTGGGTCCCCCAACATAAGAAGGACATGGATTTGTTAGAGCTATTCCAGAGGAAGGACACAAAGATGATCCGAGGGCTGGAGCACATCTGCTATGAAGACAGGCTGAGATAGTTGGAGTTCCTCAGCCTGGAGAAGAGAAAGATTTGGGCACACCTTCTAGCAGCCTTCCAGTATCTAAAAGAGACCTACAAGAAGTGTGGAGAGGGAATTTTACAAGGGCACGTAGTGATAGGACAAGGGTCAATGGATTTAAAGTGAACACCAATGCACACAGCATGGGGAGCAAACAGGAGGAGTTAGAAATCTGTGTTCGATCAGGGGGTTATGATCTGGTAGCAATTACTGAGACTTGGTGGGACAGCTCGCATGACTGGAATGTGGTCGTGGATGGGTATGTCCTCTTCAGGAAAGACAGGCCAGCAAGGCGAGGTGGTGAAGTTGCTCTTTACGTGAGGGAGCAACTAGGGTGCACTGAGTTCTGTCCAGGGGCGGATCAGGAGCAAATTGAGAGCTTGTGGGTGTGAATTAAAGGACAATCTGGCATGTGTGATACTGTTATTGGTGTCTATTACAGGCCACTGGATCAGGATGAGGAGGTTGATGAGGCCTTCTACAGGCAGCTGACAGCGGTCTCGCAAATGCAGGCCCTGGTTTTCATGGGGGACTTCAACTGTCCTAATATCTGCTGGAAGGCCTACTCAGCTAGCCATCCACAGTCCAGGAGGTTCCTTCAGTGCATTGATGATAACTTCCTGATGCAAATGCTGGATGAGCCTACTAGGAGAGGAGCGCTGCTGGATCTTATTCTCACTAATAAGGAAGGTCTGGTTGAAGCGCTGAAGGTTAAGGGTAGCCTTGGTTGTAGTGACCATGAAAAGGTGGAGTTCAGGATCTCACGTGGCAGGAAGAGAATACCTAGCAGAACTAGAACCCTGGGCTTCAGTAGGGCCAACTTTGATCTTTTCAAACAATTGCTAGGAGAAATCCCATGAGACGGAGTACTGGAAGGTAAAGGGGCCCAAGATAGTTGGTTAGCCTTCAAGGACCTCTTCTTCCAAGCTCAGGACCGGTGCATCCCAACAGGTAGTAAGTCAAGAAAGGGTACCAAGAGACCTGCATGGTTAAACAGGGAACTGTTGGGCAAACTCAAGTGGAAAAAGAGAGTGTACAGATCATGGAAGGAGGGGTAGGCCACTTGGGAGGAATATAGGTCTGCTGTCAGAGGATGTAGGAAGGCAACTAGGAAAGCTAGGACCTCCTTGGAATTAAACCTTGCAAGAAAGGTCAAGGACAACAGAAAGGGCATCTTTAAATACATTGCAGATAAAACTAACACTAGAGGCAATGTAGGCCCACTGGTGAATGAGGAGGGTGCCCTGGTGACAGAGGATAAGAAGAAGGCAGAGTTACTGAATGCCTTCTTTGCCTCAGTCTATACTGCTGGAGGCTATCCTGATGAGCCCCAGAACCCTGAGGCTCCTGAGGTAGTCAGGATAGAGGAGGAGTCTACCCTGGTTGATGAGGACTTAGTTAGGGACCAGTTAAGCAACCTGGCCATCCATAAGTCCATGGGTCCTTGTAGTGGTTTTAGGCTGATCCAGCAACTAAAACTCACACAGTCTCTCCTTCTCCAGTAAAGTAGAGAGGAGAGAAAAAAAAAAAAACAAAGGGACTGAGGGTTGAGACAAGAACAGAGGGAGCACCCACCAACCATGGTCCTGGGCAAAACAGGCAGAGCTTTTCTCAAAGCAAAACAGTTTATTAATGATTACTTAGAAGGACAAAGGGAAACAAAAAAAACGATTACTTGAGAGGACAGAAAGAAACAAAACCAGATCTTAAAACCGACACCTTCCCCCCCCCCCTTCCTTTTCCTCCCGGCTCTACCTCCTCCCCCCAGCAGCACAGGGGGCAGGGACTGGGGGAGTGCAGGTCAGTTCATTCCGTGCTGTTACTGCTGCTTCTTTCTTAAAGGAGAAGGAGTCCTTACACCCTTTTCCCCTGCTCCAATGGATCCCCTACCCACGAGGAAAAATCCACAAACTTCTCCAACGTGAGTCCAGCCCACTGGAAACAATCCTTCCCCACAGATTGCTCCGGTGTGGGCTTTACCACAGTCTCGGGTACTTAGGGAGCTGTAGCCACTCGCTCCGGCGTGGGTTGTCACGAAGACTCCAGATGCCGCTCTGCCTCGTCGTGCACCCCAACACGACCATCCTCAGGCTCAGGCATCTTCTCCCCACAGGCTGCGAGTGGGTCTCTGCTCCACCGAGGCCGTCCTGGTTGCAAGGGGGCAGCCTGCTATCTCACCATCAGCTGCAGGGGAAACTCGGCTCCGGCACACCTCCTCCCGCTCCATCCTCACTGACCTGGTGTCGATGCAGCTGTTTCTCTCAGATCTCAGTCCTCTCCAGGTGAACTCAGCCCAGTGGGCACCCCGGGAGTGGGGTGCCCCCGAGTTCCCCAGCTGGCTCCGCCGCCGCCATTCTCCGTGGGCGGCGCCGGCCCGACGCAGGCAGCTGCCCGGCCGGGAGCCAGGGAGCGGGGGCAGTGCCCTCTTCCCTTCTCTGCTCGATCCTGGGCGAAGCACCTTTTCCGGTCCCTTTGTCCTGACTTAAATAGGGCAATTCGCAGAGGCGCCCTATTGGCTCAATCCCGAGGGGGATGGCAGTCTGATCTGGTGGCCGGAACCAAACCTAACCCGGTTCCAAAACCGGGGAGGTCGCAGGGAGCAAAACCCCTCTCCTGCCACCAGAACCACCCCCCCTCCACATCAAACCATGACAGTCCTGATGGGATGTACCTGCGGGTGCGGAGGGAGCTGGTGGATGTCATTGCCAGGCCACTTGCCATCATCTTTGTTAAATCATGGGAAACAGGAGAGGTGCTTGAGGACTGGAGAAAAGCAAATGTCACTCTGGTCTTCAAAAAGGGCAAGAAGGAAGACCCAGGTAACTACAGACCGGTCAGCCTCACCTCCATCCCGGGAAAGATAATGGAACAACTTATCCTTGGTGCTGTCTCTAGGCATATCAAGGATAAGAGGGTCATTAGGGGCAGTCAACATGGCTTCACTAAGGGGAAGTCGTGCTTGCCAAACCTGATAGCCTTTTATGAGGACATCAGCCAGTGGGTGGATGATGGTAGAGCAGTGGATGTGGTCTATCTTGACTTCAGTAAAGCATTTGACACAGTCTCCCACAGCATCCTCACAGCTAAACTGAGGAAGTGTGGTCTGGATGATTGGATAGTGAGGTGGATTGTGAACTGGCTGAAGGATAGAAGCCAGAGAGTAGTAGTCAATGGGACAGAGTCCAGCTGGAGGCCTGTATCCAGTGGAGTCCCTCAAGGATCAGCACTGGCACCAGTATTGTTCAACATATTCATCGATGACTTGGATGAGGGAATAGAGTGCATGGTCAGCAAGTTTGCTGATGACACTAAACTGGGAGGAGTGGCTGACACACATGAAGGCTGTGATGCCATTCAGAGAGACCTGGACAGGCTGGAGAGTTGGGCGGAGAGAAATTTAATGAAATACAACAAGGGCAAGTGTAGAGTCTTGCATCTGGGTAAGAACAACCTCATGTACCCGTACAAGTCAGGGACTGAACTATTGGGGAACAGCACAGGGGAAAGGGACCTGGGGGTCCTGGTGGACAGCAGGATGACCATGAGCCAGCAATGTGCCCTTGTGGCCAAGAAGGCCAATGGCATGCTGGGGTGTATTAGAAGGGGTGTGGTTAGTAGGTTGAGAGAGGTTCTCCTCCCCCTCTACTCTGCCCTGGTGAGGCCACATCTGCAATATTGTGTCCAGTTCTGGGCCCCTCAGTTCAAGAAGGACAAGCAACTGCTTGAGAGAGTCCAGCGTAGGGCCACAAAGATGATTAAGGGAGTGGTGCATCTCCCTTATGAGGAAAGGCTGAGGGAGCTGGGTCTCTTCAGCTTGGAGAAGAGGAGACTGAGAGGGGACCTCATTAATGTTTATAAATATGTAAAGAGTGACTGTCATGAGAATGGAGCCAGGCTCTTCTCACTGGCATCCAATGATAGGACAAGGGGAAATGGATATAAGCTGGAACATAGGAGGTTCCGCTTAAACATGAGGAAGAACTTCTTCCCAGTAAGGGTAACAGAACACTGGAACAGGCTTCCCAGAGAGGTTGTGGAGTCTCCTTCTCTGGAGATGTTCAAAACCCAGCTGGATGCGTTCTTGTGTGATCTAATCTAGGTGGTCCTTCTCCGGCAGGGGGATTGGACTAGATGATCCTTTGGGGTCCCTTCCAATCCCTGGCATTCTGTGATTCTGTGAAAGAGGACAGATTTTGATGAGATCTAAGGAAGAAATTCTTCATTCTAATGGTGGTGAGGTACTGGAAGAGGTTTCGCAGAGAAGTTGTGCATGCCCCATCCCTGGGAGTGTTCAAGGCTAGGTTGGATGAGGCTTTGAACAACCTGATGTAGTGGAAGGTGTCCCTGCCCATGGCAGGGGGGTTGGAACTGGATGATCTTTGAGGTCCCTTCCAACCCAAACCATTCTATGATTCACGCATCTATGGTCATGCATTCCTGTTCCTGGTCCATCATAGGTATTGCCCTTCCTGAGCTAGCAGAGAGAGGGTCCAATTGATACAGAAGTATTTGAGTGTGACAGTTGATCAAGCCCATCTACTCTTCTCTATTGCTAACAGCTGCTGTCCAAGAGCCACTCTTACTGTTTAACCCTTGCAGCTTCACATCTGACCTTCTGCTTCAGCCAGCACGTCTGTGAGTCAATAGGGTGCAAGCTGGGAGTGCTGCTTACAAGAAGGAGTGATCACCTTAATCTTTACCCTTTCTTTCACCTTGGAAAATTGTTTAGAGTTAAGAAAGAGGAATATGAAGTTAATGCATGATTTGTCAATAGCGTTAAGGTTGTCAAAGATACTTTTGTTTTTCTCTTTGTTTTCAGGCTTTACCTTTGGTAACTTGACTCAATTGTATGCTCCTATGTGTGAGTAAAAATTCTTAGAGAAAACCTGTAACAATCTTGGAAAACAGTATAATGTTTTTAGGAAAGTAATAAAATAATCCTTATATCTCTTTTTATGTTCACTCAGTTGTGCAGTTCTTGAACTGTAGTAGTCTAACATTTATTTTATTTATTTTTTTGAACCAGAACCTTATCATTTTCAACACAGACATTTTAATTCTCAGAAATAAATGGACAGCAATATATATTTAACAGAGGGAAACATTGTCACTTTCATGTTTTGTTGTGAAAGTAATTTTTTAGAGGTTTAGGAATTCTTGAGGAAAAAAAAAAGAAAAGAAACACTGAAGATTAGTAATGCATACCAGAGGCACCTCATTATTCTTCCTGCTATTTGTGTAACTCTGAGACTGCCTGACTTAATGAATTGATGACACATCTACTCATCTATGTAGAAATGCCTTTAATCTTGCAGTAATATGTATTACATCAGCCACAATCAACAGCAGAGGTCAGGGTTTCCCCTCCTCTTTTATTATCATTTATTTATTTATTTAATATGTAGCCTAATGGTCTGTGAGAAACAAACTCCCTGGGAATATTTTATGAAGCCAAATACAATTTCTGAGCAGCATGGGCTTTTCTAGAAATAAATAGCCAATACTATTTACTATGAGGTGCAATCCAAACCTTACAGATGGCCAATTGAGACTAATAATTTGTTGAATGCATTGCAGATTTTTTGTTATATTTTCTGAAGATTGTAGTTTCTAACCACCTCAGCGTTTTTATTTCTGGACTTTAAAAACTTTAAAATTCACATGAACTAAAAAATGTAGATTATAAAAAGGGGAAAAAAGTAAGCATATATAAGAGATGGCATTTATTTCAACAAGACCATAATATTGTAGAATGCCTAGTAATACCTACAACTTTAATAATTAGGCAGTATGGTGGAGAACAGTTTTGTCTTTTTCATAGTGAATTGAAAAAGTAAAAATAAAAGGCAATTATTTCAGGATTAAGCATGTAGAACACTAAAATATTGCTCTAAATTTTTGGGAAAAAATGTCTGCATAATTAAGACAGAATTCTGACATAATTAGTCAGACTATCTTAGCAGGCATTTCAGAGTCTCACAGCCTAAGACAGAGTTATTTAAAGGATGTAGGAAGCATTGTACTTTTCATAAAAACTGTATTTTATCCTGAGCTGAAATCCCAGATTGGCATAAAATCATCTAAGCAAACATGATTCTGAGATGATATCATAAAAATATCTTTATAAATTGTTGCGGCTTTTTTTGTTTATCTATGTGTTAGAAAGCTATACAAAATGATTTATTCTTCAGACTTCACAGTCCTAATAGTGGTAGAAATGTTAATAAATACCCCTCTTCGCGCTAACTTTTGCCAGTCAGTTGTTTAAAAGACATGGAAACAAGTTTGTCATTAACTTAAGTTGCTGAACTGGGATTTTAATGTACTTGTGCCAAGAGAAGAACTGTATGTGCCACCAAGACCCAAAATCTGCAGCAGTATCTGATGGTATCTATTAGAGAGCAGCTTTTAATCTTCTTGATTTTTTTCCACAGGAAAAATAATTGAACATCTGCCATTTCATCTTGTAATGTTGTAATCCTCTAAATGTGTTTTTTTTTAATATAATAGCAGATATTGATTTATCTTTGAATACTATTTGTTCTTAGAAAAATAGCAAAACAAACCAAAGTAAGTTTGTTATTTTTTTTCCAAGTTTTGAAATAAAATCAGAAAAAATCCCGAACTGTTTAATGTTTTTCTGTATTTCATTCTTATCATTTTTTTTTCTTTTTCAAAATACAAGTAAACACAGGGAAGGAGAAGAAGCAGGTTAAATACAAAATAAAATAGCTTTATGAAGCAGAGTTCATTAGTTATGGTCAGTTTTGTAGAAATAGTAACAAGATCTAATTTAAACTTTAAAGAACATTGCTTTTAAATCTTTCGAAGTACTTACATAATCAAAACTTTTTAATTAAAAAATCTTTTTAATTATAGGAATTTTTAATTATGGCATGAGTATGGAAACAGAGATGGGGTTATTAATTTTAGTTTTTCAAAGAAGATGTGAAGAACTGCATCAAGAACAGTGGGGGATTTTGCATTTTCTTGTCTGGTGTATGTGAATCCTCACTTATTGTCTCTGCTGCGTGCACCTATTGGTGTTGCTTATGTCTAAATCCAAGTTTACTAAATGCTATTTATTCAGGTTGTACATCAATTTGCTGTGCAAGGACAAGTAAGGAAAGAAGTCAAAGATTACCCTCAGCCAGGTGAGATGTCTTTTGATTACCTTCTTTGGTAACCCTGGATTTCTGTATCACTGAGGAAATATAACTTCCAGAGCTTTAGGAAAATATTTTTAAACTGTAAGATCAAAATGAGTTTCTACTTGGAGAGGGTTCATTTTGACACACTGTTTCTCTGCTGTATGAGCTGTGGCTTGCACATCAGAAAGACAGAAAGGTCTTTCCAATTGTTCCTCCAAAAATATTTTTCCTGAAGCATGAGAACAACCTGAAAAAGGAAAAAAGTGGACATGTTATTGATTCTTTAAAAAGGAATTTTAAGTGATTTTTCCTCCCTGGAGTAGCTCGTAAATAGAGAAGAGACTGAAAAGGAAAGTAAAAAAAGTGGCATACAAGTATTTTTAAGGGTCATCTTTTCTGCTTGAAGAGCAAAAGCTATAACTGTTCATTTCCTGTTATCAGATTGGGCAGTGTTGTTATTCTTTTTTTCCCCCACATGTCCTTATTTACCTGAGAGGTTTTAGTAAAACTTCTCCGCTTGGGTTTTGGGTTCAACAACGCAAGCTGCCTGGACCAAATTTTCTTATACAACACTGTTCTAAATTTGGACTAATTTTAGAGGGCTCAATCCAGTAATTTCAGTTCTACAATGGAAATTCCTTAAAATTGTCTCTATTACTCTTTTGCATGCTAGGAATTTCCACCTTAATTGAAATGTGAATGATTTTTTAAAAAAATAGATTTCACCTTAGTAATCTTCATTTCAAATACTTTTAATCAAATCATTTGAAACTAAGGAATTTACTAACCTTCAGAAGTAATTCTCTGTGTTGCTCACTTCGAGATAAATAAGAAAGCACTTGTGAATGAGTGCAATGATGACCTCCAGTATGAAAGTTTATTTCCATTTATAATCTGGTATGATTCTCTGAATGTCCAAGTGAAAGATCTCAGAAGAGAGTAGGAGAGCAGATATAAGTTTTACAGAGACTATGAGAGAGCTTAATTACTTTTAGTCCTGTCACTGGGCACTACTGGAAAAAGCCTGGCTCCGTCCTCTTTGCTTCTTCCCTTCAGATATTTATGTACATTGACAAGATACTTCCTAACGCTTCTCTTCTCTAGGCTGAACAGTCCCAGCTTTCTCAGCCTTTCCTTGTAGGAGACATGCTTCAGTCCCTTAGTCATCTTGGTGGCCCTTTGTTGGACTGTCTCCCGTGTGACCATGTCATGAGGAGTCCAGCATCGGACCCCGCACTCCAGATGTGGCCTCAACAGTGCTGAGTAAAGGGGAAGATCACCTCCCTCAACCTGCTGGAAACAACGCTTTTAGGGAGCACTGTTAGTTGCCTTTGCAGCAAGGACACATTGCTAGCTCATGTTCAAGTCGGTGTCCGGTAGGACCCCCATGTCTTTTTCTGCCAAGCTGTTTTCTGCATGGGTGGCCTCGGTTTGTACTAGTGCATGGGGTTGTTCCTCCCCAGGTGCACAAGATTATGGCACCAATCATTCTTACCCAGCTGGATTGAGTTGAGATAATGAACTAATTAACTAATTACTAATCAACTCAAGGTACCTATCCTGCCTACAAGAGGCAGGCCATTTCCTCCTGGCTGTGGAGGATGCAACAGCATCCTTGGTGCTGCAGCCCAGGCTGGTGAGTGACACGAGTTTACAATTCCCCTTCTTGAAATTCTGGTGGTTCCTGTAAACCCATTTCTCCAGCCTGTCAAGGTTGCTCTGGGTGACAGCATGACTCTCTGGCATATCAGCCACTTCTCTTGGTTTGGTGTCATCATCAAACTTTCTGAGGGTGGACTTCACCTTATCATCCAAATCATTAACAAAGTTGTTGAACAGGATCAGACCCAGTATTGACCCCTGGGGTACGCTGCTGGTTACTGGCCTCCAATTAGACTTTATGCCACTGATCACCACCCTCTGGGCCCATGTTAGGTCTCCATGTTAGGTTTTGTGCATACCGGACTATCCAGTCTATTATAGCAGCTATTTATGCAGAGGTAATTATACAAAATCTTCACATTAATTATGAACTTATATCACGCAATGGCTAATGCACACCACAGATAATCATCTTCTATTGCTAAAAAACTTCATGAGATTCAACCATTTTATTTTACTGATAATTTATTACACCAGGAGCATATCCTTTAAGTTTTCATGAGATTTTATGGGAACCTACATATGCACAGTTATTACTCATCTTTACATTACCAAGGTATATATATTAGAAAGCATTTGTGTAAAATATTTAGTGAAAGTGTTTTTTTCGGAACTATTCTTCATCAGCACCATGAATCCACCAAAGCCAATACAATCAAATGCTTCTTTTGGAATTAAGCAGCATGACTCCTGTTTCACTTAAAGTTTGAGGACCTGTTATTTATTGGGGGATTAATGCATTCATAGTTAAAATTTGCTGCTTTGACACAGCAGGAATGCTCATTTCTGATGCTTCTGCTTTATGTTAACAGAACAGGAAATAAACAAACAAAAAAAAGTAATCATGATTCATATCACTAACTAACTAGATGTGCTGACATACCACAGATTTCATTTACATCAGTCTCACCAGGACAAAATGATTATATTTTTATAAGAAACATTGTTCTTATCTTTCCCTACCTGAATAATATGTAACCAGGGAATAAAGACCAAAAAAAAGGATTTTTTAAAATATTTTTTACAAAAATGTATACTATATAAAAATTGTTTACAAATTTAGTTAAGACACAATGACAAGAAAAAAATCACATGAATCATATGAAGACACATGCAAATATCCTTCTAGTACTCAATCCAACAGATATGAATGTATTTATTTGTATATGTATTTATTAATTCACAGTAACAATCATAGTTACTTTGTGATTCAAAAAAAACTTAATTCATCCCAAATTGTTAGATATAAATTTTCCTGTCTTTTTTTTTTCCTACTGAAAAACTTCTAATAATCAGAGTGAATGAATGAGTTAAGAGGGTATTTCTGTTCCAGATATTCCCACCAAAACCATCATCTCACCTGATGATACTCTACAGAGCTACATAAGTTGTAGTTCTGGTATCTTTCTTTTTTTATAGCATTGCTCTAAGAAATTTTGAGTCATCTGTTGATCTGTTAAATTTAAGGAGCAAGATATAACCACTAGAAGCTATTTATTATCAAAATTTTTTGTTAGATTATAGTTTTACTCTCCGTGGTATAACATGTTGAAGAGGTTTCTCATTTCTTTGTTTGTTTTGTGTTAGAAAAGCTTGAGATGCTCAGTGTTGAAATCAGATATTTTGGGGTTTTCTCTTTGTTGGTTCCAGAGAGTATTTTTTTTTAATTTTATTTTTAATTTCGAGACTAGTTAGACATTTTCATACCAATTTTATAGATATGATAGTCAAGAAGAATTACATATTGTATGGAATCTCTTTACACCTAAGACTAAAGCCACCTCTGACCAAATTAACTACCTAATCTTGACACTGAAATACCTAATAAGTAGTTTGTGGTCATCAGCAGTGAAACACAGATTGGCTATATTAGGCAGTGTGGCTTTAAGTAAGTGATGCAATTTTAATTTATATTCCACCAGATAAAATCTAGGAATAACATCAGAAGTTCTCAGAAACACCCTTACCCCAATGAATGCTTGATCCCTCTTATCTTCTTACAGACTTGGCTTTAAGTGTTGTAGTTTGAAAGGTGCTTAGGGTACTGTCAGAATTTAGGAGTTTTTGTGATTATCCTTGGAAACCTGGGAAAAATCTAAGACTCAGATGTCCAAGTCATCAGAAAACTTAGCTTGTTATAAAACAATTTCCTATTGTATTCACTATGGAATAAACCCTGAAGATGTTAGGCAAAATTTCACCACATCTAATTTCCAGATGGTTTAGCAACCTACATCCATACATTGAAACCTCAACAGTGAACATTCTACACCTGGTAACTGGAACATAAGAATCAAAAAACTTTGCTTAAAGGGTAGGTTTCTGGTAACCTAAGCTGAAGCAGTATTGGACTATTCTCCGAATTCTAAGCAATGCTTAGACAGAATGTTACTCAACAGGTTATAATAGTTGGACTGCATTATATGATTGTAATTTTCATATGATGACAAAAAAGATGGGTAAAACACAGAAATAATTCATAACACTGTCTGTTAGGCTAAATCATTGTCTAAAATATCTATTTACTCCCACATGAAGTCATTGTCATGTAAGCATTTGCTACAGTAAGCCACTGAAAAGCAGGGAGTGTTCTATATCATATACAAATGTGAAGAGATCAATAAGCATATTAGCTAAGCTAAGTGAGAGTAGTGTTGAGGTTGCTAATGCAAAAATTGTCTTTAAGAATTCCACCTATAAAGAACATTTATTTGATTGTTATATGAAGAAAAAAGCTCTTTTTAGTGATACATAAATACTCAGTTGATTACATTAAAAAATGGCTTTGAAGGACCTATTCATAACAGGCATGTAAGACATCTTGATTTTATTGGGGTTTTTTTTAACCAATGCTGACATAGTCATGCTCTTCGGCGTGTGTACTTTCCTCTGAAAAAGCCATTATGGAGCTAAAAAAATTAACTTAAATTTTCTCAGAAAATTGCAAACATATTTTTCCCTGATATCATTGGTAAATAAAAAATAAAACATATTTGAGGTAATTTGTCCCACCTATTCTTAGATGCCTCCATAGCGAATATCTGCTCGTCAGCTAATCATCTTATGTTCATTTTATACATGGTAAAGACAAGAGTAATTTAATTTGATGCTTATTTGAACTGTTTTAAATAACAATTTTGGGATGAGAAAAACGGAGACAATTAAGGTATGTACATATCTGTGTTTCATCAGCTATATCCTCCTTATAATATCTGAAAAATATGCGTGACGAAGAATGAAAATGTGCATACACACAAGAGGTCTGCAGCAAATGTTCCTGGGCCCATCACGTGACAAAAGAAGCCTGGAAATGTTAACCACCACCCTTGGTATCCACAGGCAATGAAACTGCGGTAGCATAAGGTTGTCCTGACACTCTATAACATGTAGCCAAACCCTGGGGCATAAAACAGAGAGAAAACCGAGTGAATGTTCTCTCTGAGTATTAAAGTTATGCACAAGGTACTCATGAACTCATAACCAGTGAAAAAAAAAAACACAAAGTGAATGATATTGCCCACATACAAGGACTGGTTTGTTAAAAAGTGTTAGGAGTGGTCGTCTCTTCTTTGGTTCTTTTTCTTTTTTTTTTTAATTTAAAGTGATGGTTAAACTAGAGCATAAATTTCTCTAGCTTATTCACAGCCAATGCCCTTCAGCTCTCTTGTAATAAACTGTTTCTGTGGGTATAATCTTTCCTCGTGGTTTCTGCTCGGTTAGCTCCCCTCAGCTGCTGAGCTGTGGCCTCTGTGGCATGTTACATCTGCTGTGTGATATTAACCATGACACAAGCAAAATTTTCAAAAATGTCAAACAATTTTTCATCCCTCATTTTTTTTAATTCCTTATCTGCAGGGCACTAAGGGCCTCACCCGCCCTAGAGGGGCTCTAGCTTTATTATCTACAACATTATGACAAGATTCTTCACTCTGAGGGTGGTGAGGCACTGGGACAGGTTGCCAAGAGGAGTTGTGGATGCCTCATCCCTGGAAGTGTTCAAGGCTAGGTTGGATGAGGCTTTGAGCAACCTGGTGCATAGAGGAAGGTGTCCCTGCCCATGGCAGAGGGGTTGGAACTACATGATCTTTTACGTCCCTTCCAACCCTAACCATTCTATGATTCTATGACAAGATTCAAACCCCCTGAAAGTGACTTAAGCTGGACGCATTTTTTCTTTCATTTGATTATAAACATAATACTTTTGTAACTATGAAGAAAAACTAAAATTCATCATTTTGGGAAGTACCCAGACAACACAGTGATACGTAAACATGTCCCGAGTTGTTGCAAGCAGCTGCCACATCCAGCAGCTCCAGGCCTGGAGATTCCTCTTTCCTGACTGCTGGAGCCCAGCCCAGTGCCCAGGCAACCAGTGTCTCTGCCCAGGCTGAAGGACAAAGCTGCTGCTGTCCCCTTTGCAGGTTCAACCAGCAGTGAAGCTGAGCACATATCCCAGACGCACATAGACACACAGAGGACACACACAGGTGCTGAGAGGTCAGAAGAAAAGGTTTGTTTTGACCAATACATTGACTTAAAACCTGGTTAATGCGACAAATGATCGTAATGGACTATTTTATACACAATCAAGTTTCCTGAATAGAAAGACAGTGTCCAGGAGCTGGCAAAAGATAAATAGAATGGTCAAAATAACAAAGGGAGTTAAGTGCCACACATCTAATTTATTTCTCAGATTGCTCATATTCACTTTATTGACCAGAAAGGTGCAGCTGGTCAAGGGCTTTAATATTTTTTAAGCTCTCCATATCGATTTTTTTTTAATGCAGAATTGAATTTTAGCCTAGATATTCTCTTCCTTGATATCTAAGAAAAAAGAAAAAAATTCTTCTCTTTAAATATTGTTCTTTTCACATGGCTGTTAGTGGTTGGTAACACACAGATATACATGCACAAAAGGGAAAATATTTAGTTACTTGCAATGCATATAGTACACAGCTTAAAGAGGGTTCAGAGAAGAGGGGATTTTTTTTGTTGGTTTTTTTTTCCCTCTTTATGGAACATTTAGATAAAGAGTAAAGAGTTTAGCAATGGCTGGTTTTGTGGCAGAAAAAAGTTGCATTGCAGTTAGGGGTGCTCTGAGACCCAGAAGGAAGGATGGTGAAGTTGGTCAATGAAAGTAGATAGAGGTAATTGGATTTTTTTAAGTTAAAATGAAACAAAACAAAGAACCCAGAAGTTTTTTTCATGGTTGTAGATATTCTGTGGAAAACCTTCCAAGTAGGTTATAAAGATCGAATATCTAAATACAGCTAGCCTTTTGTGGTAATCTTTGAAAATTTATGGTTATTCACATAGGAAATTCTAGCATTCTCAGTATGTTGAATATTTTTTTCACCTGCTGACAAATGACCCAATGTATCAATGGTTGCTCAGAACTTGCAAACAAATGTAGTAACAGTTTTTCAGGAGGCGAGCTGACCTGGAGGAAGGGAGAAAGGAGGGGTAGAGAAGAGATTCTTGTAATGAAGTTGTGGTGTTAACGCCAAAAAGTTAAAGGTAAAATGTAACAGTTTGTCACAATTATGCTTCATATTGGCAGGTGTTCTGAACTTTCTGTTTGATAACTAGACATATAAATTTCAGTTCTTAAAGCTTTGCAGCCAATTTAAGGGCTCATTTATTTCCCTGACAGAAAGATATATATGCTGCCTGGCATAGTGGATGTCTGGGGCCAAATCCACCACTTTGTTGCTTGTGTGTCTCGTGGGAAGTAAATAGTAGCAATTTTTCAGCATAGGCATACTGGCACAAGGTGTTTAGCAAATAAATGAGCATAAGATGACCTGTGGTGTCCTGAAATTACTAAAATTCATGAATAATAAAATGATCTATAGATTGTTAGCAGAGGGCTATAGCAAAGGCTAATTTGCAGTCACTGAAGCTTTACAGGATAATTTGTAACTTTTGAAAATGTAATGACTTCATCAGTTTTTATCTATTTTTTTCACCAATATAATTGTCTGAAAGCTACCTTCTGTAGAGATCTTCTGTCCAGATAAAATAACCATCACCTGTATCATCACATTATGAGTACTTAACTGACTTTATCTGAAGAACTTTTCTTTCTTTCACCTCTACAGCATGGTAAGTACCAAAAATGTGTCTTTATCCTATAAAGAAATATTTTTCATTTCACTAAATCTTGCTCACATATGAAACAATTATAAGAAAAATAAATCAATGGAAGAATGCAAAGGGAAGAGAAAGTTGAAAATAAAAATTAAAAAAAAAAAATCTATTGAGCAAACTGCAGCTCATTGGAAATAAGTGAAAGCACCCTAAAACAAGATCAGAGAAATCGGAAGGAAAATTAAAAGGCTCAGCACATGACATCATGCAAATTCTGTGGCATTTAGTTAAGACCTTGAAAAGAAAAGAAGTGACCCATGAGTTCGGGTCTTTGATCACATTTCATTTTATTTATTTATTTAGATCAGTCACCAACACATGCATACTGAAATAACCAAGAAAACAGGGACTGAAACCACAGTTGTTCTCTCCTTCACAGGAACAACTGATCACTTACTACGGTTGTTTTGTTTTCCCAGTTTCAAACATTTTGAATTCTTTTCAATTTATAACATCTTCACACTTGCTGTCTCCAACATGCACTACAGTTGGAGAAAACTTCGCATTATCTTGGGAGTTATTGCAGGAAAATTGGATGTAAGGGAATAATAAGGCATAGCTCAAACTCTGATGACTGGTTATATTCAGCACTACAGGAGTACGCTTAGTCCTACAGTTTATCACTTGTTTTTCAAAAGATGTCACTGTTTTAGCTTATCTGAATTCTGTGTTTTACCTGTCTCATGTTTTTCCTTTCTTTACAAATTCAGAAAAACATCCAATCTTTACCACACTTTTGTAGGTCCCCCTTTATACACATTGATGTTCACCCCTCAGTTGTATAAAGGTAACCATAGGTTGATGGTATCTCACCTAATGTCATATTTTTGATAAAGATTTACCTATTACTACTGAAGAAATAGTCCCATACTAGGATATAATGGGGACTGACAACTTTTAATACCAAATTAAAGTCATGCAAGTATCAGAGGAGTGTTCCGTCTGCAGTAATATACATTTATATCAGGAAACGTTTGCACTGTGGTCTAGAAAAACAGAAGAAAATAGAAGCATCCTTTCTGTAATCTCTTCTTTCTTTAAAACACATTCTTAATTAGGAAAGCTGAATTTTGAAACCATTTAAAAAGAAAGCTAATTAACATCATTCTGTCAATGTAGAGAAATAGTGACATTTGGCAGGTACTTGAGAAGTACTTTAAGAGGATATTTACAATGAGAATATTAGAGAAGGAGAAAGCACAAATGAAATACAGCAATATCTGGAAAATACAATTTAAAGAAAAAAGTATTCAAAGGAGGAAAAGAAAAGATAAAATAAATGAAATGAGCAGCTAGTCTGCTTATTTTACAATTTTAATTGCTTTTTAACCTTTAGAATACATCTGAAGCCAAAAAAAACCCGACGTAAAAGATATTCATTTATACAGTCTTCTTTGGTTTGATTTTTTTTAAAGTAGTTATTCTCCGACAATGCAGAACAAATTTCTCTTTTTAAAATGTTCTTGAGCTGTGATTGAAAATTTATGACTTAATAAGTACCATTTCGTGGGATATTGCTCTTCGAGTTGTATTTTTGAGGAAAAAAAAGAGAAGAAAATTATTCATTTGCAGCAATGAGTTTCTCTAGACAATGGACTTCCTGGATGAGACTTTACATAGGTAATCACAGTGACCTTGCTCTTTACAAAAATTGTGCATAATATTTATTGTAATCAGAGCATACGAACTGTCTAATTAGTCCCAGAGCTTCTGTTGATGGTTAAAACACAGTAAGTGGGAATTGTTCCTTAAAAAGGTCAACACAAATGGAATATCTGGGGATTTTTTGGTTTAGTTTTTTTGTGGGTTTTTTTTTTTTCCCTCCCTTCTCAGTCAATGAAATAATATATCCTTCTGAGGTTTCTTGGGCACAGTGTCTAGAAGGAGAATGGCTAAATAAATGAATAAATAAAACCTAGAGATTCTGATAATTCCACCTTTATTAGTCTATTTTTAAAAAAAAAAAAGCAACAAAAAACCTCAACCAAAAAACCTGTCTCATCTTACTTTGACCTTGCTTCCCCAGGAGCTAAAGCTGTCTGAACTGAAGGTAGTAGAAAAATTAAGCAGAAGTTTAATAGTATTTTCACCTTGCACTGTTTTCTACTTTTTTATCTAAATCCTTTTTTGTTCTTTCATGCTATGAATAGGGAGATTGGGCCCTATATTTTTTTTTAGTAGCAAAATCACTAATAATTTCTTACAGCATTCTAACTATTCGATAAGTTGAAAGTAGCTGCGAATGCCCCAGAAAAGATGAACCTCTTGCAGACACTAAGCCTGTCAGGGTGACATCAGGCAAAGACAGTGCACCTGAAACGCCTGTAAGCTTGAACTTACCACTGACAGACAGTGCTTGCTCTGCCTCTTTGACACGCAGAAGGCTGAAACTCAATAAGCATATGAGTCTCTGGAAATTACCTTTTCAGATCATACTAAGTTATAACATTGCTATGCTTCTTTGGTTGCATAAAATGTTTTCTGAATTTGCAAGGCTGCTGGATAACTACATTCACTGTGAAATTGCATGACAAATATCATACGCTCTGTAGTTAAAGAAGAAGAAATTAATATTATCTACCAGGATGAAGGAGAGACTCCTGCACCACTGAGGCTGTAGAATAAAGATACACAAATTTTTATCATCGCAACATCAATATGAAGTTCACCTGCTCAGTCAATCTCCTTATCAAGGTCTAAAATGAAATAATTAGCGTAACTGTTGAAGGAGAATGTAGCAGTGTGTCAGTTTGAAAGGGGTCTGCTAAGGAAGGCAGGAGCCTCCCTTGAAATGGAAAATGTAAACCCCCCTCCCTCCGAATTACTAGAATTTTGAAATTAAGGGGCTCTCGGGCAAAGATATGGGAGTAGGAGTAACAGTTCTTTACTAGGGAGATTAAAGAGAAGGGGAAAAAGACAAATGCAATAGTACACACAAAAAAAAACCCCAAACAAACAAAAAACAAACAAACAAACAAAAAAACACACAAACCACACAATACTGACAGAGTCAGAATACGACCTGACACCCTGCTGGTCAGGGTGCTGGCAGCAGCCCGATCAAATGGTGGCACGGCAGACGTGGCGCCGCTGACGCCGCGATCCTGCCGAAGGGCGCGGGCCCCTCCCAGGGTCCGGCGGTGCCGCGGGGGGGCCCGGTCTGCCTCCGGGAACCCGGCGGGGAAGAAAAACCGCTCCTCTGCAGGGTCAGTGCCGGCCGAGCCAGGCCCCCCCGGTCTGAGAGGAAGGCACCCAGCGGGCCTCGAGTGGCTGCTCTGCTCCAACCGGGCAACCAGCAGCGAGAGGTGCCCGTCTGCCCCGGTGACTGCCAAGACAGCCCGACCGGCCGCCGCCGCCGCGTTCCCGGGTGCAGTCGCGAGGCGCCCCCTCCTCTCCCGGCTGGAGCATCTGACATGGGGCTGATGTTATTCTGTGAGTCTGGCGGTAGATCCTTGATCGCCCATTAAACAGAGATGGCTCCTGGAGGGAGTTATCCGTGAGTCACGCAGCAAGGCATTGATGGGCCCATTAACAGAAGATGGTCTGGAAGGAGGAGGCAAGGGAAACATTGCCCCACCTGGTTCCAACAGCTCATGAAGATGGTGATAGAATGCATACTTTTGGGCACATCTCACATTGTAACCTAGGACACACAGACTTGACTATGTGATACATCTGCGATCTAAACCATTAAATCCATTTAATCAGTCACTGAATTTGAGACCCTGATCTAGGACTAGTTTTTCTATTGGGGACGATGGTATGTGTTTTCACCAGAATTTTATCAAGGATTACCTCTATATAGGTTGTCCTTAACTGCTTTCTTTGCATTAAGCAGACTTCACACTAACACAGCACTTTCTTTGCACTACGGCCACAGTGTACATGCCGGCACCACAGCTATCAAAAAAAAAAAAAAAAAAAAAAAAAAAATTGTGCCTGCTCAATAACCTTCAGGTAGGGAGATGTGTGAACTTCACCAAAGAGATGCATTAGACCTATTAATTCTCTGGTCTGATAATTCTAATAGCCAGCATTCAAACAAGTGGATTTAATGATTTAATGAGCTTAGAGCAGTAAGAGCAATTTCAGCTATTTTCACATATTTGAGTTTTATATTTCCTTGTTTTACCCTTTTAGTAAATGTCATTAAAACCACACAGACTCAGTTAGCTTTTTCAAATAGCCACTCTTTACAGAACTATAGGAAATAAGAGAAATTAGTGAAGGATTCTGAGAACTGCTTGGCACTGCCCTTGAACTGAAACTTTTATCATTTATAAATGTCTGAGTAGGGCTCACCGGGTCAGTGAATTAAATCGTTATTATGCTTAAGACTATTACATATGTGCTTTATGCACAGATCAATTAAAAAAATCCTTCTTTTCACCTGATTTTTTAAAGCAGAAAGTAACTGAAAATGTAATGCTATTTCTTGAATATTGAACGCTGGTAGGGTTTTTTTTCTGGTCATTTAAGAGTCTGACAACTAAACGCTAAAGCTGTAAATGTTAAGAACAGAGCCAGGAAGTCTGATTAAACTTTGCAGATGAAATCTTCCAGCATAACTATAGATCCTTGGAGAATTAATCATTTTAATAAGCTGAACTAAATTGTATAGATGAAATAGGTGTTTTAAAGAAGGCAACATTTTGTACCAGTTTCCACATACAGCGTCTGCACAAATCAAACAAAAAACCTCTTATGTAATATGGTATAGGTATGTCTGAGTGACAATCTTTGCCTGAAGAAGTCTAAGGATTTATATAACAGAAGAGTTGTATGGATGCAATATTTTAACGATGCAACAAAAAGCTGCGTAGACAAATACCACGATCATCTTTCATCTTCTCTGACTATAGATAGATACACAAATTAAAACAAAAGCAGACATAAATTTTAAAATTTTCAAGAGATTTTTTTTTAAATTGTTTTCTGTTTTGATCCTCTATCACACAAATGACCAAATATTTCCACTAATGTCTGCGACTGACACAAGATACTGAGCTATTCTGGCAAGAGAGAGAAATATTGTCTTGACTGGTCATACCTTCACTGGTGAATCTGCCAGCATTTCCCATATACTGGATCTGAAGATGTAACTATCCATCTTCTGATTTCAGTCTCACTTTGTGAGATCCAACAGCAACATTGCTGGAAGGCCAGGTACACAGGAGGAAAGAAATGATGGTGCCATAGTAGTCATCGCTATTACACATGGCCAAAAATCAGTCTGGGATGCTTAGGGAAGGGGGAAAAGAGGGTTCTCTACTTATACTATTTGGTGAAACGGAAATGGCTATACAAGTATGGAAAACATTTATAGGAAATACACAAAGTTGTTAGTTTTGTTTTTTTTTCTTTTCCTTTTACCTAGGTTTTTCAGACATTGCATCGCCTCTGTGTTTAATCTATATTACAGTAATTTGTTTTCTGGTTTAGTAATAATCTCAGTGTGTGTCTACACTGTAGATATTGAAAGTGCAACATTAATATTGCATAATGATGTTTTGTAAATTAACTCATATGACACCCACAGCCACGACAGCTGCTTTAGACTGCAAATCTTCCCAAGAATCAGGGTAGATACTTAGATGATTAATCCAAGCTAAACTCCATGTACTTGGTGTAACATCCTACTACTACCATGCTGTTGTGACTACCAAAGGCAAGTAAGGCACACTTCATTAGTCACAGGGTTTCAATGGATAAAAGACTGTCAGGCCGATTGCATTCATAGATTCATAGATTCATAGATTCATAGATTTCTAGGTTGGAAAAGACCTTAGAGATCATCGAGTCCAACCATCCCTAATCCCCATTAAACCATATCCTCAAGTAGCTCATCCACCCTATTCTTAAACACATCCAGGGATGGGGACTCAACCACCTCCCTGGGCAGCCTATTCCAGTGGCTGACAACCCTTTCAGAGAAGAAATACTTCCTAACATCCAACCTGAATCTCCCCTGACTAAGCTTATGCCCATTTATTATTATTATTCAAATAAATAACACTTCCTCTAATTTTTCTGGACTACATGAGCAATCCCTTGGATGAAAAAAAAAGTACTTTTGATATGTAATATTATAATAATACAGTAATGTAGATATTTATACTTCAGTAATTTGGAAAAACTCACCCTTATGGAGGATTATCTTATTTAAAACAAATATACTATGTTTGCCATTACATTATTGAAATGCAATTTCACACTCCTCCTACATAATTTTGTATTCCGAGTTACTTCTAATAGTGACTGCAGACAGCCTTTTAACGCATCTTTGGCTGTGTGCCTCTATCTGCAGCAATTACTGGCCACAGACTCCAGATAGCTGTGCAAAAGGTGTTTGTATCAACAGAGTAGGTATGGACAGCTTTTGCCAGAACTGGTAGCTCCACTGGAAAGTCACAGTAGCTTTTGTGCTTCAGGATTACAGGTCTGAATTTTGAATCACACAGTTCATTGTACTATGTAGTCTGCATAAGAGCTTTGAATCAAACAGACCAAAAAACAAGGAGAGGTGACTAAAGAGAAAGACACAGTTTTTAATTAAAATAAGAGGCAGCCAGGTTGGCACCATTATGTGTTGCAGTAAGAATCATGGTGAGAATCACAGTCTATTTTTGTTCTGATGCTGACTGACTCCTCCTATGATCTCAGCCAAATTAATTAGGGCCTAATTCTGTCAACTTTAGTCACAGTGATTAATTCTTTACTCAGTGAATAATCCCATATATATCAGAAATTTCGAAAGTATGCTGAATCTTTCACAAATAGCAGGAGGCTGAAGCCACTCAAAAATTGATCCCGTTCAGTATGAAATGTATCTCACTGACTTCCTTCTAATCACCAAAAAAGCTCTGTGCACAGAACTGCAATGGCAGTTGAAAGAACCAGTTATTATTTTTTTGCTGAGTGGTTTCAAAATTTGCTACATCTGTCCAATATCAGTCTTGGACTTCAGATATTTGTAAATTATATCAACCTACAGGTTATATGACTACAGAGCATAATTAATGTCAGGGAGCTGTCAAATTTGGTAGCCTGATAGAGGCAAGGCTACTGCAGCAGCCCAGTGCCTCCAGGTCCAACCAGTAGTGAAGCTGGGCATGTATTCCCAGTAGGCACATGCTCACAGAGCACAGACGTACACCACGTTATATGCACAGCCGGACACACAGATCGGCATAGACAGAAACATTCATCACTGGCACAGGTACAAACAGCACCAAAAGGGTCATCCTGTTCCTGTCTCTGGCTATATATGTGTGTGTGTGTATATACATACATATATGTATATCTATGTATGCACATATATGTACCTGGTGGTGCCCTCTAGCAGCTGAGCTCACCCAGTCTGTCCTTGGATCCCAGTCTCTCCAGCTGCTAGCAGCTGGACATACAAGCTTCCAAGGCTGTAATCCCACTCTAGTTACCAGAAGAAACCATTGTACACACATGAAGACACACATGCAAACAGACAACCCAATCAACTCCCAGACCCCATGATCCCTCCAGCAGCTCTCTTGGACTCCCTTGGTCCCTCCGATAGCCAGCTTCTGCTGTGGTCTCACCCTTAGAGACACACACTTGCCTGGCTCCGAGGTCACTTCACCTACTCAGCTGGCTCTGATCGTTGCTAACGATCACACATGTGCACCTGCACTTGCCCCAGTTGCTGATACCATGGGCACATAGGCCTCTGACCCTTGGTCTGACTCCAGTTGCTGGCACTCGGACCCCCATACACACGTGTGTACACAGAAGAGAGATCCCTTCACCCAGGAAAAATTTAGAAGGGAATTTAACAAGAAAGTAAGGCAGACTGCATTGATCAGGTGCCAGGCGTGGCTGAAAACTGTATAGACCAGCAAACCATTTACATGCAAACATCCCTTTTAATCCCCTATTTTCCCATGCTTGTTCCTCACACCTAGATCTATCCCTCTGTCTCTTTCCCTGTCTTTGGTTCCTCTTCTAAACATTCCATAATAAGTTTTCTGTAATCCCAAATGACCTTCTCTTGCATCCCACAATGTGTTGCAAATCCCCTCGGTAGTGACTCACCATCATTCTGTAAAATGATCAGTAAGACATTCCCTTTGACTTGTGGGATGGGTGTCACATCTGTACCATAGGGCTGAGGTTCTCCTGGGACAGCTCTGGGAGTGGCCTGGACAGCTTCCCTTCCTCTGGGTCTTGGACTTGGGCTCCCACTTGCCATTGTGCTCCTGTGCTCTGCTGGGCTTGTGTAGATGGGCCTGTGATGGGCTGATGATGCCCATGGTGGGTTGGGCTGTAGCCCAGCAGCTTTTCCTCCTGCCTGTTCCTCTAGGCTCCCTGGTGTGTGTGAAGATGAGCTTTTTTGCAGACAACCTAAAAATCAGTCCTTGAGTGTGATGTTCTTCCGTATATAATTGTGGCACCCATTCTTTAACATTTAGGAATTAAAAGCTGAAGATGCTGTGAAAAAAAAAGAAGATAGAAATGGCATAAGTGAGTGAGGAATGTAAACTGTAAATGTAACCGAGGAACCTTGAAAAGTATAGTGTACAAGTTAAAGTAGCCTTGAATGACTCAAACTTTTGTATTTAGCATTTATATAGTCAATAACCTCAATTGACATTGACCTTGGGAGCAAAATGGGGCAATATTTTCACTTGGGTGAACTGCTATTGGAGAGTTTCTCTGGTGTATTAGGCACAAACACGCATTCCATCAACATCAAGTACATGCTATTTTTTTTCAACAGTTTTATTTTGTGCTAACATTGTTATTTTGGTCAGTAAAGGGGAAAAAAAACCCTACTTTGTCTGATCTTTAACTTCATCTCTGGCATAATACTATTGAAATCAATGGACTATTTGCTATATTTTTTCTTTGCAGGAAGCTCTGGACATTTATTTTACCAGTAATAAAATAAGCTATATCACCAAAACCAAAAAAGGTCACTATCGTTATTCTTCTTGGATTGTAAGATTAATTTCTTTTTAATTTTCAGAAGTGAATCTCCAGTTTGAAAGCTTCTAAGCGCAGTTTGAAATGTTATAGATAAAATACAACTAATATACATGTCTGGCTGATCTGCCAATGAAAAGGAGCATTGGTGGAATGTTCTAACACACATGACTTTTACTGTGTTATAATTCAAAACAAGGGACTGACAGTAGTGATACTGACCATCCAAACAGCCACATACATCAATTGACAGGAGTTAAGAGAGACTAGCCAAACCAGAAAGATGGTGGCTGTTTTGTAGATTACACAGCAACTGGGTTTGCTCAGCCTGCTCTACCAGGAAGGACAGAAGTTAGTTCAAGCCCACTGTTAGAATCTATTTCTAGAACACACTGAAATTGTAACGAGACTTTCTGATTTCTTTTAAGACCTAGGATTTAATTTTAAGTTTCCACTTCATTCCAGGAAAAACTATTCATTCCCTCAGAAATTAGTTCCCCTGTGGTGCTGGTTCAGCTACACATGAAAATGTCTGAGAAGAAACATTATCTGCTCCTTTTCTTCTAAAACTATTCATCTTTCCACCACCCTCCTTAAAGCTGGAAAAAATGAAAACGAAAATAGTGTTACTAAACTTTCTGGCACTATGGTAAAAATAGATGCTGTTGAAGGGAAGAAAGAAGGCACGTGTCTAACTGGAGCAGTTGTCCATGTTTTACTGAAATTGGATTGACTAAATCCATTCTATCTTGCATGTGGACCTCTGGAAATGGCTATATTCATTTAGTTTGCGTTTACATGTAAAGATAAGTTGTCACATTTCAGGAAAGTGTCACTCAAAGAGAAAATAAAGACAGGTTAATATATAATCAAAAGTTTGCATATCTTGATGTGAAGAGGAAAAAAGAAATAGAAAAGCAAAATTAAAAAAAAAAAGAAACCATGGGGAAGAGATATTATGATCTTAAAAAAGGTCTATACCTGTCCAATATATGCTATTGAATCTAACAAGGAGAAAGTAAATATATGTGAAGTTACGATAACTAATTTGTAGACATTACATTAAAATTCTAATTTACTTTTCATATCCTGGAGATGTGCATAGGCATCAAGAAAAGACCCTTTCATTGTGTGTGGCCTTATACCTTGAAGCTGTCTCCCCCACAACTGCAAAATAGAATGATGTTCTTTATCTTGATCAGAATGAGCTTTATACTAATGGGAATGTTGTCAGCATGGATGTTTTTCCTCATTTTAAGACTGATAACTGACCATTTATTTTCTGCAACAACTTCAGTATTTCCACAAAAGTAATTATATGCCTTTACATCTCCAAGAAAACTCTATTATAGGTTTTACATTAGTGAAGCTAACTCAGAAACAAACAAAAATAAAAATACCAGCACACTTAAGGGTCCCATAATGAATATATGCCGTTTGAATTTGAAAACATATTAATGTAGGTTTTAACACATTGAATGTTGAATAAGAAAAATCAGGGGTGAAGAAAGACAGAAACCTTGCAATCTGTAGATTACTGTGAGGGATAGAACAGGTGTGGGACAACTAGCAAACTTGCTATTTAGAAATTATAAGCATGGCAAGTTAGAAATGAAATTATAAACCTTAGATGAAAAATATATTTTTACAATACCGCTGTCTATCTGCTTCCTTCAGGGAGATACTGCTTTATTTTTGACCCACATTATTTGACTAGATGAGGATTCTGTTTGCTTTTTCTGAAGAACTTTAATATTTCCCATTTTTTCCATATATCTCTCATTGTTGCTTTACATCCACAATATGTCTACTAATGATTGGATAAGTTTGATATTACCTACTGATTCAACTGTCCCAAAGCCAGATACAAGAGGCGTCATGGTCCTGATATCCATTTCAGGCAATCACAGTATCTCCAACATTCTAAAGTTCCACATTTCATGGCTTTGCTATGATGATATAGATTGTTCCTGTGATTTTTCATAAACACTAAAGAGAAAAGTAGACAAGAAAAAAGAAAAAGAATAGTCACTCTGTAATTTCGTTTCATATCAAAGAAATAGAAAATTTTGGTAATCATCCATTCCACAAACAAAGTTAAGTTCATTAGCCCTCTCTTTAAAACACTTGCCTCACAGACTTTATATTTTGAGTACTGCTTTTCCAATATCTTTTTTTTTTTTTTAATCTGTTATCTCTTCGAGATCCCTCTTTTACCTGTCCGTGGTCAATCTTTTTTTAAATTTTATTCCTGCTCTCCCTTTATTTCTCTCAGTTTGCTACTCACAAACATATCTCGGAGGGAGGAGGGGAAAGAGAACTGTTTTTCTTTCACTTTCCCTACTACTCTTCTTCATGTTATTAGGATTTAACAGATTCTACCACCGTCTACTCAAGCAATACCTAGAACAGTGTTTTCCTTTTCTAGTTCAGAAAATAAAGACAAAAACTGCTAACAAAGAAAAGCTCAGTAGGAGCCTCACAGTATTCAGGTTAAGCCCTCGGTTCCAATTTTGAGAAGGGTTCCCAGATGTTGGGACTTATTTGCTTAGGTTATGTCTCAAGACCAAGAGATTATGCTTATGTACACCTCTCCCCTCCATCCTTCACATCCTTGTAAAACCTGACAGAAGCTGCAGCAATCAGTGCTTTTCAGTTCTTGGGTTCTCACTCCCTAATCCGCTTAGACATAGCAAAATCTTCTCAAGCAAAGAGATGGACTCCGTCAATGACTTATCAGCAAGGACTTCCAGACATCACAAATTCTGGACTCATGCCAAGCCAGGAGTTCCTGATGATTACAGAACTAGAATAGCTCCCAACTATCTGTGTTTTATCAGTAATAAAACAATTTTTCTCAATTTTTCAGCCATTAGGGTAGGAAAAATTCTGTGGATATCTTAAAAAAAATATTTAAATGTGTCTGTAACCGTATGTTACTAATCCTTTCTTACACTAGACTTTTCACATCTGTGCTTTAGGAAACTGATTGTAAGAGTGTTCTGTGATTTAGCTGGCAAGAGATTTCTGAAGGTGGCTGTGTGATTTGGGAGCATACAAATGGCAGAGAAAATTATTCATATTAATACGACGTGTAAGCCGTAAAAGACCTCTGTTCCTAAAACACACAGTTCTTTTGAAAATTCCCATTAAAAAAAAATGCATTAAAAGAAGGGGAGGAGGCTTTAATGTCTTGTTAAAACAAGCTTTGGTGAAATTGAAAATCTACTCTTAGAGAGAGACAAAGAAAGAAGAGAGATGCTTCAGCCGATAACAACTATTTCCATTGAAATAATTGACATTCTAAGAGTAAAAGGCATTTGTTTTAAAAACTCGTTCCATTCCTTCTCCTGTTTTCTGTCATTCTGTTCATTAAAGTCTACACAATTATCAAACAATGTGGGGCACTGCAGCATCAGTCTGAGCATTTATCCCTTAGACAAAAAGCATCTTGTTGGCATCACTCTCTGCATGCATGGAGCCCTGCGGAATTTGGGCACAGTCACTACCTCAGGCTGCTGAGTGCTGACACAAACTCGGTAAGAAGTGACAGCTTGCTGTGAAAAGCTATAACTACAAACTGCAAAGAGTTAATCTGGTAAACAAGCTCTTGTTACTAGCACTTGGTTTGGCATGGACATTCATTTATAGGACTGTGAACATATTCCTCATCATAAGGATTTCAGTTATCTGAAAATTCAGTTATTATTCAGTTATCTGTAGGCTTTCTGAAAAAAAAATGAACAATTATAAACCTCCTCAATGGAATTAATTCTTAATACTGCTGTATATCTATATGGCAAACTCCAAATAATTCAGCCTTTGGAGCTGCTGGAGAGAAATGGATACTTTTAATACGTTATTTATCACACCCTGAAGTAGACATCCAAGTCAACCATTCCCAGGTAATGTTTACTTTTCTTCAACTGCTGCAATGGAGCATGTTACAGATCCTAAAACTGGGTGAGGTAAATCCCCCTGTCTAATTCCACTCTTGGACATACAGAAGGGCATGGAAAGGAGTATAAAGTATTTGGTCAAATGGCTACAAACAGCCCTTATGTGTTAACATATATATAAACCTTTTTTTTTTTTTTTATTTCTCAAGGATCTTAGTCTGGTTAAACTGTAACAGTCTTAGGTGACTAAAGTAGTGCTTCCTAAATTGACTCTGAGCATACTGTAGCAAGAAAATCCAAGTGAATTAATTGTTTTCGATTATTCTGCAAAAATGGTCATCCTCTCTATTGATTACTTACCTTACTGGAAATAAGATTACTAGAGTACTGTAACATGACTTATTTTGAATTAAATATCTTTGGTACACTATTGTGCTGGGTTTGTGTGAAAGGGTTCTGGTGTCGGGAGAGGGGATTCACCCCCTGTAACTTCACGGGCTTCAAAACCGGGTCAGACCCGTCTCTGGCCAAGTCGGAACCCCCATCCCCTCTGTGGGAAAATAGCTGAAATTGGAGGGGAATGGGAGAACATTGTCCCCCCAAATTCAGCTACATCTCAACATAAACTGTAATATCAGAGCAGCTCTGAGATGAGACACAGCTGCTGCTCCCAGCAACAAACAAGGCCTGCGTAATATCCTTGAAATGGGGAATAGAGTGATACAGAGGTATCACAGCTCATCCTCGTTATCCGGGATAAGGAATAACAAACAAGGCCTACGTAATACCCTTGAAATGGGGAGTAGAGTGGTACAGAGGTATCACGGCTCATCCCCGTTATCAGGGATAAGGGGCACCTGATGAAGCAAGGAATATGAATCACAACCGCTGCCTCAGCAATGATGGTGAAATCGTGTCCTTTAGCTACTAAATCACACCTCCACCTGCCTCCGAGCTGCTACCACCCCTCATGAGAGAAATTTACACCAATCCTAATAAAGTTATGTATGACTAGAGTCACTTGAGCTCCACCTAAAAGAAATGGAAAAGGTATAAAATGGCAAAAGTCAAAGGGGATGTTAGGGAGAAGCCCCTCCATCGAAACGTCTGGGATCAGTCGACGGGCTGAACCTCTCTTCTCCCCCCGATAGGGACGCCTATTGGGTAAGAACTCTGTGTTATGCGCGCTTATTTATTAACACCTTGCTAGCTATTTAGTATTATCACTGATCAGTAATGGTTTTATATTATCACTGCAGTATTTTAATTAAAGCTGTTTTTGTAGTAAATCACTATCACCGGCTATCTATGAATCTATATTCTGTCACAAATAAAATATATATACACGTTTCCAGAGACGTGTCTCCTTATCAGGAGTTTGGGCCATAGTAATACTGCTGTTAACCTATAGGTGGACCAACACCCTCCGACTAACTGTGGCTGCCAAGGGAGGGCAGAGGGAGTCGAGCTCAAGGGTCTCGTGGCATTTGGGGAAACTGGTATACTAGCCAAAATTATCTCCTCGTCTATTGGTGTTGAGTCCCACACTCTGACTTGGGGCACTGATAGACCGGTCTTTGACCTCTTAACGTGACACCCTGAGGCCTGGGTCGAGCCATCAGCGCCTCTGTAAATGGTCGATTTACGTCGAGGACAAAGGAGCTGAAACATGATTTTGAACCTGCAGTGAGGAGAGGGGGATGCAGGGGCTGCACACCACCCCCCCCCCCCCTTCCCCCTCCTGGCGGGGGCTGCCCGCGCCAGATCGGTGCCACCGGCTGGAGATGGCCACGGCGGCGCCGCTGGGAGAGCTCGGAAGTGCTCCGTGCCAGGGTGCTGCTGGGCTGAGTGCGTCCGAAGAGGGCTGAGATCTGGGAGAGACGGACACACCGACACCGGATCAGTGCAGATGGAGTGGGAGGAGCTGTGCCGGAGCAGGGATTGCCCTCAGCCCACGGTGAGACAGCAGCAGCCCCACTGCAGCCATGAGAGACTCGGTGGGGCAGAGACCCACCCGCAGCCCGTGGAGAAGCCCACGCTGGAGCAGAGATGCTGAGCCTGAGAGAGGTCATGGAGAATGAGGCTCACAAAGAAGTACAGATGCATCAAAGTCCGTGGACAGACCCGTGCTGGAGCGGGTGTCAGCTCCTTAAGAATCCATGACTGTGGTAAAAGCTCACGTCGGAGCAATCTGATGGGTAAGGATTGCATCCTGCGGGTAGGACTCATGTCATGAACCCACAAGTCTGTGGACAGTCCAGTGAGGAGAGGATCCACTGGAGCAGAGGAAAAGAGTGTAAGGAGTCCTCCTCCTTTAAGAAAAGGAGCGGCAGAAACAACATGGGATGAACCTGCAGCCCCCCATTCCCTGTCCCCCTGTGCCGCTGGGGAGGAGGTAGAGCTGGGAAGAAGGGAAAGGTGGGAAGAGGTGTTGTTTTTGAGATCTGTCTTTGTTTCTTGTTATCCTCTCAAGTAATAGTAAATTGAATGGTTTTGTTCCCAAGTTGAGTCTTTTTGCCCAGGGCCATGGTCAGTGGGCGATCCCTCCCTGTTCTTGTCTCACCCTCAGCCTTTCGTTACATTTTTCTCCTCTCCACCACACTGAGGGTAGGAGTGAGCGAGCAGCTGAGTGGCAACTTAGCAGCCGGCTGGGATAATCCACGACCACTATATAATTTATTCTTCATAAATGTCCTGTAATTCCTTATTGTGATCAACAATTTCATAATATTCTGAAACTGTCGTGTCTATAGTCAAAATACAGAAACACGTTTAGAGACGTACATGAAGGAAGGATAGAAAACAGTGTAACAGAGTTTTAAACCAACCTTACTAATACACTGTAGTGAGCAACGCATGCCCCGCGTCGTAGGAGTAGTGGAGGACTGGTGGCTGTGCAGCCCTGATGTCTCTGGACTGTGGTTTCATCCCTCCCTGGATGCATTTTTTACAAATTTCAGTGGGTTTTTAGATATCACATGCTAGTATTTTACTAAGGAGAGACACTTCTAAATAGCAAAACTCCCAATCCACAGATGGTATTAGAAATGCATTAATATTTTAACTGATACACTGGTCTTAAAACTAAGGCAGTACAAAAAAAACCCCAACCAACCAACCAAAAAACCAAAACCAGTTTTATTGCTTTCTTTTCCTATTGCTTTTATTTTGTGGGAAACATGTATTCCAAAGTAATTAGAAAATGTTTCAAAATTGTTATGAAATATGCTGGAAAATAAAAAAAAGCAAATACTCTGAAACAACAGCAGATAATGCAAATAAGGTAAAAACACCAGATATGCATTTGCCAAGGGATAGTATTCAAACAGGAGGAAAATCTCACATTTTCGCTGCATTTTCATTAATCTATCTCTTTTGCATTTTGCTTTCCTTCTGATTTTTGCTCAGAATGCTGTGGGACAGTATGAAATGGTTCACGTAGATTAGGTGTTTGCTGCTGTATGTTGTGTATTTTATGTATTACAGTCATGTTTCCATATTAATATCCTACCTTTAGAAATTCTATTACTTTAAAAATAAATAGAATAAAACATATTAGATTATAGTGGCATATTTTGTTAAGCATATTTAATATGGTTACAACAAGAATTGCTGAATTAAAACAAAAGTAGACCTCCTAGTACCAACTTCATACACACGAGTATCATTTTAAATGCAGGCATATGAAATAGCTTACAATTAAAGTCACTCTTACAAGGAAAGCCAGAGTGCTTTACTGTGAGAATAAGATTTGCCAGAGAATGCTGGAAGAGAAGGAAATCTATGGCATATCTGGGAGAAGGTGGGGCATACAATTTCACCCTGGCCAGTCGTCTTGTTGCCCTGTTGCATCCCTCTAGAAGTGGTTAACTACAGAAGATATTAGTAAATAATTATCTCTGCATGAACAGGAATATAATTCTGGAAAGGATGTGGTCTTATTCCTTTCAGATCATGCGCATGGTTGATCCTTTTCACAAAGCATGCCCCTTCCTTTGTCCCTTAATAGTCAGAAAAAGCCTGAAGATACTTGGGTGCAGATTGCTTTCATATTGGAGAGTAGACAGGATCTAATTCCCACATCTCGGTGATATAGCTGCAAGGAAACTAACAGAGGAGGAAGGGACTGATCAGGCATTCAGCACGTGTTATCTGCCTCACTGGCATCTTTAGAAGCCTTATCTGAGCACACTGAAGTAATAGCAATTCCAAAGCTCTTCTGCTCACACTGTCACTGCATTGGTCATCTACTATTAAGCTTTCTGGCATCTGTTATCTACTAGTGGATGGGGTGTTCATGAGACTTGGTGAGAGCATATTCTTGTCCTTACTCAGCTCAGCTTTAACCATGCAGTTTCTCAACTCAAAATGAGAAAAAGTCCTAGAATTTAATGTCTAAGCCTTTTGAAATTGCCTTCCATATAAACTAAATATAAAGTACACTGTTCCAGGACAAAGTGATTCTGAGAATCTCGGCTATTATGCCCTGCATGTCTGCTTTCTTGAATACCGATATTAATTTTATAACCTCCTGAATCAAGAATTCCCATTCAGAAAGATGTTTTTATCCTTAGTGGCTGGAGTATGTTAGCTTCAAGGTCACCAGTTCTCTCCCATCCTGTTCTGTATTAGATGCTCTCTATTCCGATTTTGAAAGTGGACTAGGAATAAGGAAGTTAAAAAATAAATCTGTGCTATGATTACATTATTTACCACAGAAATAGAGTTTTGATTTTTTTTCTCATGTGTAATAAATTGCTGAGCTTGTTTTATTTAACCCTCAGAGATTGATAGACAAGTTCTAGGGTGTTCCAGGCATTTTCACCACTAAATAGAATGTTAGACTCAGGTGCATCTTTCTTGAATTCCAACCCACCCCTCTCCCCGGCCCCAGCCCCACAAAGCATCAGATCTAGAAGTCATTGTTATGCTTCAAGTAACACTGAAGCCTTCATGGAGCCATTAGACTCTAATTAGGAGTAAGTAATAGATGATGCAGAACTAGGGAATTCTTATATATATAACTCTCTAGAAAAATTAGCAGGATGTCATAAAAAATAGTGTCTAACACTGAAGAAAAATAGATGCAGCGATAAAGAAGAAAACAATGACTTTCAGGAAGAACCTTTGTCTGCTTTTAATTCCAAGAAAAGAAAGAATAAATGCATGTTAGATAACATGACAACAAGAACAAAGAAATATCTCAGAAAGAAAAGAAGTAACAGAAAAAAATAGGTCAGTTAATAAATGAAGGAGCTGAAATTAATGCTGAATAAAAAATGGCCTGAATGCTGATCCTTTTTTCTTGTCCTTAAATAATCTGTCTTCAGCAGGAAAACTAAAAAAGAAATGTTGATATGATTAGGAATACCATGAAGATTTATTACAGTGAAGACTGGAGATATAAGCATAGGCAGCGCTTGGGAAAGATTAGCATATAAACATCAATCTATCTGAAAAGAATCATGGACCTGACTTCTGAAGGAACGCACTATTTACAGTTCCCATTTAGGTGCCTGGGCGTTTAGCAGACTATGACCCTATCAAAGCAGTCATGTGAATAACCAAATATCTCAATGTTCATCATACATGTGCCACAATGAGATCAACTGCCTCAGATCACTGAACTCCTTTGAAAAGATAAACATTTCATGTAGGTAAAAAAAATGAGACTTTCACTGTCTTTGAAAATCTGGCTTTTGGAGGATAATTTGTAGTTTATGAATTGTGAATTAATATCTTTGTCAAGCATTTCAACTTTAAAAATAGATGATGAAGAGACAACAAAAAATGCATTTAAAATTTAACAAAGAATTTATTTAAATGCTACAATTGGAAGCCTTGATTCTCTCTCTCTCATATCTGGCCAGAAAGATTTTAAAATAATTAAGTTTTTATAACAGAGATGTCCAAAGGTATGCTGACAGTGATCCTAATGGTCTTGATTACCACTGACAATTTAGAAGCTAAAATCAGGATGGAGGTATCTAAGCATCTCGAGAAAGCCTCAATAGCACTTGTTAACTCACATATTAAAGAGCAAATGGCAATATTGCATGTCCAGGTCTGTTCAATGCATGTATTCAGGAACATAGTTTCTGAACTGTACCAGATCTATCCTTTCATTCCTTCTCTTAATGCTACATTTGGTCCTTAAGTATATGTAACGACCATGCAAGTATGTACACATATATATGTATCCATATACATAAACGTTTTCAGTGCATCTTTTATCTATTGACAAACACCAATACTTGACAAATATTTTTGCGACTTGAGAAAGGGAGACAGGATGGATCCCTCAGATGTTGGGTTTGATGTTGACTTCAAACATTTGCAACTATGTCGTGGGTTAGGGAATCTAAATGTATTTCCAAAATGGCTGGAGGATCATAACAAAATGGTTCCAGTGTCCAGGAAACAATTTCAGAGGATTTATTAGCACAGGCGTGCACAGCTCTAACATGGCAGCACCATTTCCTTTCTGGTGTTTGCTATTATCAAGTGAGATCAAAACACAGACAGAACAAATGCGTAACTGTCCGAGCTCATTTATCTAGACACAGTCAGGTACCTCTGGAGGGCTTGTATCTACAGACCTGAGACAAACTGCATTATGTCCTCAGCTACTGGGAACAATGAGATAGTAAACCAAACTGCCTCTCAATAAATAATTTAGGCTTATTTGATTAATTTCTGAATCTCTTGCTGTCAGAGAAAAATGAAGGCAAACTTGGAAAGAATTCATAGAATAACTGAAAAAGTTTTCAGAAGGCTAGATGGATTGATTCCTGAAAGGAGATTAAATAACCACAATAAAACTAAATAGGTATACAATTGTTTCATTAAAAAAAAAAGAGGGCATAATTACAGTATTTAGATATTTTATACTATTAACACAGAAAATTTAAAAATAATATTCCACAGTAAAAAATGATATGTCTTAAAGAAATAGAGTGGAACTAAGAAAAGGGGAAAAAAAACCACATTAGAACAATTTTAAGGAAATCTTCTGTTGCAATAAGGTCTATTAACCAGTGGAATGTCTTTTAATGATAAAACTTCCATTACTTGATAATACCAGGTAGACAAAGAAACTGAATACTGAATGGAATATATTAAACTAATGTGAAATTCTGTTCTGCCACCCTCAATCATATTTCTGGTTTAGTAACAGGCAGATGGACTGGATGACTGTAACAAATTTCAGGTACTTTAATAAATTCCACCTCAGCATTTGATTATGAGACTATCTAACACTGTTTGGCTATTCATATACTACAAGATCTTTAAGGGGTCTTTCTGATATTTTTCCAGAGTTTTACTTTTTTACCATGAAAATCAAGCTGATTATAGACAGTTTTGAACAATATACCAAGATAAGGTGATCTGTTCAACTGCCTTAAATGAAAAGAAAGAGAAATATATATATATACTTTAGAGTATGATTAGCAAATACTAAATAAGCATAAAGGGAAAGCAAAAAGCTTCAGAGAATGAGAAGATGGAGGTTCGGCAGTCTGTTGCAAAGTATATATATTTACCTCCTGCACTCAGCACTGGTGAGGCCACACCTCGAATACTGTGTTCAGTTTTGGGCCTCTCACTGTAAGAAAGACATTGAGGTGCTGGAGCATGTCTGAAGAAGAGCAACAAAGCTGGTGAAGGGTCTAGAGCACCAGTCTTATGAGGAGCAGCTGAGGGAACTGAGGTTGTTTAGCCTGGAGAAAAGGAGGCTGAGGGCAGACCTTATGGCTCTTTGCAACTACCTGAAAGGAGGTTGTAGTGTGGTGGGTGTTGTTCTCTTCTCTCGTGTAACAAGTGATAGGACAAGAGGAAATGGCCTCAAGTTGTACCAGGGAAAGTTGCTATTGGCTATTAGGAAAAATTTCTTCACCGAAAGGATTGTCAAGCATTGGAACAGGCTGCCCAGGGAAGTGATTGAGTCATCATCCCTGGAGATATTCAACAGATGTGTAGATGTGGTGTTTAGGGACATGGTTTAGGAGTGGACTTGACACTGTAAAGTTTACAGTTGGACTTGATCTTCAAGGTCTCTTCCAACCTCAACAATTCTATAATTCTATGATTCTATGATATAACCACTTCCAGCTGAAATGTTTCTAGTATACTGTTTTGATTTATTTTTCTAATTGTGCTACTATACTGCAGTAGTAAGTTCGGCACAGAGTATTACAGTTACGGCATGGAGTATTTGAGATGCACTCAAAATTCACTTGAAAATGATGGCTGGTGCAGAATTCAGCTTTTAATTCCCTAAATGGAGTGAAATATTACACACATTACACTAGTTTCTTATTTACTACTATACACATTTCATAGCCTTCTGCTTCTGAAGTCCCACAAGAAGTGGCATGTAACTTCCAGATAGACGAATTCTCACAATTTTATTTACTGTTATCTCTGATCAGTTTCCCAACATTCTTCATTATTTCACCAAAAATAATATTTCTGAGTGAATATCAATAAAAGTTTCTGATGCAAAACTTTTCTGAGATTATCACTGTATACCATTGCTTTTAGGTGCTGTATTCTACAATCCATGTTTCACAGAACATGAATCTAGAGAATGGAAAATAGAAAGGAAGAAATGATGCTAATACTAGAGTTTTATTCTCAACCATTTTTCCACTTCAAATATTTTTTGTGTGTTAAGTTTTAAATAAGACAAAGAACCAGAAGTTCATTTTCACTGAATCTCAGAATGATTTGAGGTTGGAAGGGACTTCTGAAGGCCACCACCTGGTCCAGCCTTCTTGTTCAAGTAGTGTCCACCTATAGCTGGTTGCCCAGAATCATGTCCAGACAGCTTTTGAACATCTCCAAGGGTAGAGACTCTACAACCTTGCTGGGCAACCTGTACCAGTGCTCAGTCATCCTCATGGTAAAAGTTTTTCTTGATGTTCAGATAGATCTTCCTGTGTTTTAGTTTGCCCCCACTGACTCTGGTCCTGTCACTGGGCAACATTGTGGAGAACCTGGCTCTGTTCTCTGCATCCTCCCTTCAGGAAGTCAAACATATTAATAAGATCCTTCCGAACCTTTTCTTCTCTAGGCTAAACAGTCCCACCTCTCTGAGTCTTTCCTCATAGGAGGGATGCTCCTGTCTCTTCATCATATTTGTGGCCCTACTCCCTCTAGTATGTCCATGTCTGTATCTTTTTTTCAGAAGCGGTCTGCTTCTGCAAGTGGCTTTGTATTATTGAAAGAGATCATCTCTACAGTCATACTTATATAAAAAAAGGGAACTGCTAGGTGAAGAGAGCTTTTGAAAACAGAATCTCAATTGGTACTAAAAGACTACACCGCATCTATTTTATTCTATATCATATTTCTGTCTTTTTTTGGTGTTTTTTTTTTGTTGTTGTTTTTTCTCATGTCCCCCACCCTCCCCCACCCCTAGTCTGTACCACTGCAGAAAATATATATGTACTCCTTATTTGTAAAAATCACATCTGTAAAGCTATTTAATATCATGATTTAGATAATGATTTTTTATTTGGGAAGTTAGTTCAGCAAAGACAACAGAAAATGGATGGATCTGTAGATTTGTCAGGTGACTCAAGAAAGGGATGGTCTGCTGTTCTATTGTTCTTGAAGAATGTCATGGTTTTGACCATTACAGTCTCAGCTTTTCATGTACTCTGGCAGTATATGATCAATTTATGTCTATGCTTGTTCTCAGGATCAACACTGTGACATGTTTCCTACATGGTTCTTATCTCAGCCATGAAGAAAACACAATGGTCAACATTTTTCTTGATCACTTTGCCTTTAATTTCAGGACGTAAAAGCAATGAATACTAATAACGCCACAATGCCTTTATAGATAAAAGAAATACTTCTTCCTAGGTAAACGTTACAGGAAACAAAAAAATAGTTCACTGTAAATGTTATACAATTGTTTATAAGGCATGACGAGAAACTGTGCAGTTTAATATGTCTTTGTAATTTTGACCACCCTACATGTTCTGCGGTGAAATCGCATGGAGTTAAAATACAAACCAAAATAGCACCACTGTGATCGAAGGCCAGTGAAGACAGAAAGGAGGATTCATTTTTTTGTTTGTTTGCTTGTTATCAGAAAATTAATGTTGAACAAACATACTGCATAACTATAACAGACAATATAGCTGCTACCCAAGCTTTTAAATGCCTGCTATTTCATACCTTTAAGATAATTAGTCCTGGGCATCAGAACGCACTTTCTCTCATATGTAAATTAATAAACGGAAAAGAGGTGGTGGACTTCTTTATTATTGCAACTTTTTATTTCTAACTCATATGTTTTACAGTAGTTTGGTTAATATTATTTTTGTTAACCTTTCTGTTATCTCTATTATAATTATTGTGTTTGGTGCTTTGAAACATATACCTCTTTTTACCACTAGATGGAACTGAAAAACCTTGTAATGTCTCTTTTTTTTTCCTGTTACACTGGTGCGTATCAATTTCTTCAGGACAAAAGCTTGGAAACAGTCCAGAACTGGCACTTACCAAGTTAGGGAAGGGTATCTGAAGCACACTAATTGCTACTTGGTGTAGCACTACCTTCATTGCTTGCAACTCCAGCTGCCAGAAAATAAGATATTTAAAACATATTATAAATGTCGGCCCTTCATAGCAATGAAGGTAAAAACAAAACCAAGGAAACCAAACAAATAAAACCCACCCAACCTTTATAGCTTTCCAAACTGAAATAACTCAAACAAAAAGTCAATACTGATCGATTTTTCAGGAGATACTTTGGAGACAAACCACAGCAGAAGTATGTTGTCTTTCAATATATCTGACATTCTACTGTAAAAAGGCACGTTAAAAAAAATCAAAACATTTTTATTTTCTTTTATTATTTTTTTTAATCTGTGTTTGTGGTGGGTTTATTTCTCTATATATCCTACAGAAACAAACATTTACTCTTGTTCTGAAAATATATAAACATGCAAAACTATTAGTTTTATGATATAGTCTAGTTAAAAAAATATACGATGTAATGTATTGGTTGCTTTTGGTTTGAAGATCTATCACCTATTCTTTTCCTGAAAGTTTATCACTGTAGCAGGATGATATCAATAGACTGATGTAGCAGTTCCTGCACTCAGTTCATCTGCATTTGAATCAGATGTTAAAGCATTCTCCATGCACAGTAAAAATAATTATTTTTAAAACCTTTTAACTAGCATAATTTGTTTCGTATCCTTTTGTTCATTTGGATTGCTTTAACCTAAGCAGATTATCCCCTTTTTAGACTGAATTGAAGTATGACTTCTAATCACAAACATTTATTTCTCTCCTGACTAGTGGCTGACCTGTCAACCTTTCTGTTAAATTTTTCAAAGAAATATTTGCTTCCCTGTCCTGTGATGCATTATTCTATATGCATATTTTTTATACAAGGCAAAACTGCAATAAATACCTAAGAACTGAAGGCTTTTTAACATTGTTCTACAATTTCCAGGAACCTGAGAGTTGCTGTGTTTCAACCTGATACCTGGAAGCTCAGTCTTATGAAGATCAACTAAATTTATTTTAATTATGATGAGTGGTGTTCTCTTAGTTTTGTTGTTGTTGTTGGTGGTGGTGGTGGTGTTTTTTGTGATTTTTTTTGCTGTTGTTGCTGTTGGTTTTTTTTAATGAGGTGGTATTGGGAATTTAGAAATGAGCCATATCATCAATACAGAAGCATTATAGACTATATATGCAATTTTCCAGTTTGGCCTATCTGTATAATAGAAGAAAACCCAGCAGAAAGTGTCAGTGAATTACGTGTAACTAACCTTCTTGATACTTCTCATGTTTATTTCACTGAAAATGGTAAACAGTTGTGGGGTTTTTTTCCTTTATGTCTATTGTTATCAGATTCTCTTATTCAATTCTTTGACCTTTTCCTTGATCTTTGTCACAACAGTCCCTTTAATTCTCTCTGAAATTTTTCCTTTTCTGCAGCCTCCACCTAGATCTTCTGTCTCCTAGAAATATATCATATCATTGGGGTTGTCAACACCTATAAAAAAGGGCAAAACACTGTGATAATTAAATATCACTAACACAAAACTGTAACATATGATGAACTCCTACTTAGGAAGAAAAAAGCATTTTGTTCAATCATTAGTAAACTAGGATGCATGTTAAAGAAAAGATGGGTTAAACACTTTTTTACTGTGGCATTCTGAGGAGGATTATATTTAAAGGGTAGTTCATAGCTGATGTTTGTACCCTAACACCCTTACAGCAAGGTTTCTTTGACTCTATCTTTAAGCTATTAATTGCACAGAGCAGGTTCCTAGTTTCTTTTATTTTTTATTGAGCAGCCTGCTTGTAGCCAGCCTTCTGCAGCACCAGATGACAGTCTGCTAAAGCCTGTAAAAGAGTTGAAGACAGTTTGCATGTTCTGTGAAATCCCTGAAAAAATTAAGAAGAGAAAGCAACTTCTTGTGGTTTCAGAAAAGATGCAGAAAAAAGTCTGTACGAGAAGGTATGGTCTCTTTATGTAGTTTATGAGTGCCCCATGAAGTTGGGAAGAGATAAGAGGGCTCATGTATTACAGTTACGAGGCCTTCCTTCCTTTTTCTTTACGATGAGCTCCTGAAAGAGCCTTTGTTACTATAAACCAGCAGTGTAAAATAAGAACTCGTGCCAAAAGTGAATATGTTAATTGCTCTATAATTTCGTTGATGGGTTAAGTTACAGTAGAACTACCCTCTCTTCAGGGGTGTCTCTATTAAGCATTGCAATGATTTTCTGTAGCATTTCATACTTTAGTACCTTAAAGTACATCCAATTTTAGTACTTTCAAATACATCCAGAGGTTCTTGCTTTTGCTTTATAAGATTTAATCTTCTCACTTCATATCGTACAATAACATTACGTTGTTATTATTATTAAGCTTCAAACTTTTCAGGAAAGCAGGCATACACCAGCACTGAATTATACAATTTACTAGTACAGTTATACTAGTGTTTAAGGTATTTCAAACACTCTAGAAACATACTGAGAGTTTACCTGGTGTAAATCAGGTATCTTCATAGACTTATATAAGGCTAGTTGTTTTTTACCAGCTGAGAATAGGACAAAAATCAAAGTACAACTCATTTCTTGCCAAGACTTCAATTCAAATTGTGATGTTTTAAGCATATTTCTCAAGTGAAAATGTTTAACGTCGTATGTGACTACACATTATTTTCAACATTACTGCTTTAACATATTGCAGTTCATACTCTGAGAACAAACAAATGGACAAGAATGCAAAACTGAAGTAAGTATCTGGTTCTGAATACACATTAATATTGCTCTCTACTTATTCATCACTGTTATTTCAGTAGCTTAGCTGTTGAACTAGGGTATTATCAGAAGCTGATTAAGAAATATTCTAAGCTTTACCTCAGAAATTCCAAACATTTCATGTTGTATTTCCCATCCAATTTTTGTGGTCCTTTCTTTTTTTTTTTTCTTCATTCCAGCTTTTATTTAGTGGCTATCATTATAATGGTTAAAATAGTACTTGAAGAGAGTACTCAAAAGACGATTTTTGTCAAGCATGTATCCTATGCTTAAGTAGCCTAAATTCAGTCGGTGAAAATATTCTAATAGGACAACTATGGTGAGTAAGTTTTTGCAAATACGTTAGCAAATCAGTTTATGATATAAAATATTCTACTGAAAGATTAATGCATTGCTAGCTTGCTATGGACAGTTTTATTTATACACTGCAATTTTGCTTAATGCATCCAGTTTAGAGGTGATGTACTAGAATTAAGAATGACCAATCTGTGCTCCTTTTGTTAGATGCACACTGCACTGCCTGGCTTCACAAGAGCTTTTATACCAATTAAAGAATAATAGAAAGCTTTGTCCTGATTCCTCTCTGCAAGTCTTGATTTGATCTTTGCATTCACAGTACAGAGAGTGATGGAAGCTCTGATTTTGTGAAGGGTGTCCACAGCTGAGAATAATACAGAAGTTTGAAGTCAGGTTTTGGTTTAGCCTTTGATTTATTTGAATGACTTAGAAGTCATCTGTTGATAGGAGTTTTTTTAATATTGTCAGTTTTCAGAAGAACTTCTAGTCTGAAATGTATGTCTTATTCCTACACAGTTTGGATCTGAATTTGTTACTTTGGAAGCCAATGGCATTGATTTAGGCCCAAGAGAATATTTAGAAATTAATTTAAATCGTAGAATCATAGAATGGTTTGGGTTGGAAGGGACCTCAAAGATCATCTAGTTCCAAATTCCCTGCCATAAGCAGGGACACCTTCTGCTAGATCAGGTTGCTCAAAGCCTCGTCCAACCTGACCTTGAACAATTCCAGGGATGGGACATCCACAACCTCTCAGGGCAACCTGTTCCAGTGTCTCACCACCGTCATAGTCAATAATTTTTTCCTTAGATCTAATCTAAATCTACCCTCTTTCAGTTTAAAGCCATTACCCCTTGTCCTATTATTACATACTCTTTCAAAAAGTCCCTCTCCAGTTTTTGCGTAAGCCTCCTTTAGGTACTGGAAGGCCGCTATAAGGTGTTCCTGGAGTCTTCTCTTCTCCTGGCTGAACAGCCCCAACTCTCTCAACCTGTCTTTGGAGGAGAGGTGCTCCAGCCCTCTGATGATGCTCTGATCATCTTTGTGGCCTTCCTCTGGACCCGCTCCAACAAGTCCATGTCCTTCTTATGTTGGTGGTCCCAGACCTGAGTGCAGTACTCTGGGTGGGGTCTCATAAGAGCAGAGTAGAGGGGGAAAATCACTTCTCTCAACCTACTGGTTATCAGCACTGTAACCCTGCCATAGGAGGCCACCAAAGTAAAATAGTTATGAATGAATCTACAGTTCCTCTATAGATAAACAAAGAGCAGCTTTCTCACAAAACCAAATGAATAATTTAATGATTTTGACTCTCCTGTATCTATACAGTATCCGCTTTGATGGAAACCACAGTTTTCCGTGACCTCTTATGCTAATTCTTTAATCACCAACCTGATCTTTCTAAATGGAACTTAAATCCTTCTACATAGAACCTATAGATTAGAGAAAAAACCAAACACAACACTGAAGACAGAATCAGTTGCAAAGAAAAGTATCTCTCCCCTGAGATCTCAATGAACTTGAATATGTAATTGATCAGCCAACACTAGGAAAGATATGAAAACAGCAATAAAACATACTCATGACCCTATACCTCGCATCTATTGATATACGAAGTCACATATTAATTTCCTGAACTACTTTATGATGATTTTTTATGTTGCATAGCATAAAGTCCATCAGCCTCCTAGGTTGCATTAGGAGAAGTGTTGCCAGTAAGTCAAGAAAGGTGATCTTTCACCTCTTCTCAGCACTGGTCATACCTGGGGCACTGTGCCCAGTTCTGGGCTCCCTCATCCAAAAGAGACATGGACATTCATCCAAAAGAGACATGGACATACTGGAGCGAGTCCAGAGCAGGGCCTTGGAGATGATTCAAACACTGGAGCATCTGACATAAAAAAAGAAGGTCAGAGAGCTGGGACTCCTGTATGGAAAGTCAGCTCCAAGAATTCATCCCAGAGGAGAAGTTGGCTCAGGAGAATCTTAATGTGTATAAATACTTAATGGGAGGGAATGAAGAAGATGGAGCCAGACTCTTCTCAGTGATGCCTAGTGATGGGACGCAAGGTGGTGGGCACAAATTAAAAGACATGAAATTCCTTCTAAGCATAAAAAACCATTTTTTTTCTTCTTTTTTTTTTTTCCCCTTTTCTTTTACTGTGAGGATGATCAAGTGCTGGCACAGGTTGCACAGAGAGGCTGTGGAGTCTCCAACCTTGGATATATTCCAAACTTGACTGGACATGGTCCTGTAAAACCTGTTCTAGCTGGCCCTACTTTGCACAGGAGTAGTCTGGAGTAGACAAGATCCAGAGGTCCCAATGATCCTGCGAATCTTTTTCTGTGAATTTTGAATCAGGTGTAGACAATAGATATTTTTTGCTTTATTTTTAAACCTTGATCGCCAAAATAGAACTTTATATTTGTTCAAGAACTAAAAGGCAGTGAGGACCTGTCCTTTCTATATTTAAAGTTAACAAGAATTTATTAGACTGTTAACATTTTTGACTTAACTTAATTACAGCAATTAAGAGATTACCTGCACTGAAGCACTTATCTGCAGCTGTTCTAGCCTAGAGGTAAGAATCAAAGGAAGAGAAAAAAGGAAATATGTCATTTATTCTTGGTCAAGTTGACAGCAGACTTTGAGGTATATTTCTCACCTTTCCATTGTTTTTAAAGCTAGCCTGTAAGTGACTGAGCTCTTTGGAGCAGAAAAATGCAATTAAAGTTCTCATGGAACTTTCAGTCTATTTACCACTGTTCTTCTAATGATGGGGAGGAACATAATACATTATTTTCCTGCAACACTCCTTGAATTTTGTTCAGTGCTACAAAATTTGAATATCCTAGAAAAGCGGAAATTCTAACAAGTGAAGTTGATAATACTATCATAGAAATATTATCTGAAGTACAAAAACACATGCATATCTGAACACACATAGAAATATAGATTTTTTTTTTTCTTTATGTAAAGACTGAGGACTTTTAATGACTTCTGGATAACAGAATAGATCATTGCCTTTCAAAGCAACTTAAAACTTCAGGGTTGTCCCAGATCAAAATTCTCTAATTTGTCATAAATTACCCTTCTTATATTTTCATTACCTGTTGTAACCTTCATTTTATCTGCTTCTAAATATCTTAGTGGATATTTTCAAAATAATTAATAGAGGGGTTTTGTTTTGTTTTGTTTTGTTTTGTTTTGTTTTGTTTTGTTTTGTTTTGTTTTGTTTTGTTTGTTGCTTGCAGAGAAGTCAGCTAGTTCTGTGATTGCCTTCTGAATTAAATTCTGGTAGACAGATTGCCCTGTTTTCAGTGATTCACACTTACTATATAACACACTCCTTCTAGAATGAAGGAAGGTGTTAACTACTGTTGGTATCTTCTTCCATTTCACTTTCTTTATTAAATCTTTCACTTTAAGCTTGTTTTGTCAACTTGATTTTTGTTCTTTTGTTTTGGTTTCTTTTTATTGTTGGCCGTTTCTTTTTCTTTTTTTTTTTTTTTCCAAGTTGCTTGTCATTGTTATCTCAATCTACAGGTTTCCCTTTTTAATTCCCTTTAATCCCCAAACTCATATCACTGAAAGTAAGTATTGTGTGCATTTCTCTAATCATTCATCTCTGGATGCAATAGACTGTGGTCATTCTACGGTCTTAGAGACAGGTGTGTATCTCCTGTGAACGGATGTAGAAAGTAATATATGTTAATAGAACGCATTGAACATGCCCTACTGGGGCACATGCAATATGACACTGTTTCTTTATCTCCATAGAGTATTTTGTGCTTCAAATGGGCAAATGTGTTGGACCTAAAGATGAGATGATGAAGAGACAATTCTACTGGAATTAAAGGGGAACAGGAGAGTAGGGAAAATAATATACTACATAATTCAGCATGGACATTTTTGAAATTTCATATTGCCTTACTGACTTGATTGGGCAGTAAAAACTGTTCGTTCTATCACCTTAGAGGAAAATAGAGGTAATATTCCCTTGTACAGTCTTTCGAGGAAGTAAGTCTTACTCATAGATCACTATAGTATTTGAATATAAACAGCTATTTAGCTGATGTAAAGAAATAAAGACATAGCTGTTCAGACTTTTGAAACAGAAAAAAAAATGGGTGTTGCTTTAAGTAAAAGGTCATCCATCTGTCTTAGAGTGCTCTCTAATGCGTTTCTCGAATCTACTGCTATGGCGTTATGTTACTAGCTCATCAACCAATTCTGAATTGCAGTTCAGAGGAAGCTATCAGCTCTCACAGTGATATAGTGATATGCCTGTGCTGTAGTTTATACTAAAACATTCAGTGAATCATACATGCTGTACATACATAAATATGAATTTGCAGTGCAAATGAGCTGCAGGGCCTTGAATACTGAAAAAGTGATTGAAGAACAAGCTTGTTTGAATAATCAGTTTTTCACTTTCTTAGTTTCCAAGATCAAAGCCATAACCGTGGCAAGAACCATACTCTGAGAATATTTGCTTTGAGAGCTTACCTCTCACCTATTATATTGAATGGGTTCTGTGAAAATTTCTAGAAGATTGATGGATATCACACTTCTGCTGGGTGAAAAATTTTCTTCTTACCTTCTGGGCCAAACCAGGATTCAGCACCTCTGTTTCTTTATTGATGGGAGGAATGGACTGATGAGAGGAATAGATCCTAGATACTTTGGGATTCTAGACAAATATAATGACATTTTATAAAGATACTTTGATCTTGGAAGTCAAGACTTTAACATTCATATTGACAATACCAAGCTGTGTGGTGTTTGTGGTGTTGTGGACATGCTGGAGGGAAGGGATGCCATCCAGAGGGACCTTGACAGGCTGGAGAGGGAGGTCTGTGAGAATCTCATGAAGTTCAACAAGGCCAAGTGCAAGGTCCTGCACGTGGGTCGGGGCAAACCCATGCGCAAGTCCAGGCTGGGCGGAGAATGGATTGAGAGCAGCCCTGAGGAAAAGGACTTGGGAGTGCTGACTGATGAGAAGCTCAACGTGAGCTGGCAATGTGCGCTGGCAGCCCAGAAAGCCAACCGTATCCTGGGCTGCATCAAAAGAAGCATGGCCAGCAGGTCGAGGGAGGTGATTCTGTCCCTCTACTCTGCTCTCGTGAGACCCCCACCTGGAATACTGCATTCAGCTCTAGAGTCCCCAACAAAAGAAGGACATGGAGGTGCTGCAGCGAGTCCAGAGGAGGGCCATGAAGATGATCTGAGGGCTGGAACACCTTCTCTATGAAGACAGGCTGAGAGATTTGGGGCTGTTCAGTCTGTAGAAGAGAAGACTCTGGGGTGATCTTGGGCCCCTCTTCCCTCCAGGGCTTCATCCCATTGTACTCTACCAGGGAGATCCCTGAAGAGGCCAAAGTCTTCTCTCCTGAAATCCAGGGCAGTGAGCTTGCTGAGCACCCTCCCTGCCCCATTAAGAATCTTGAACTCCACCATTTCATGGTCACCGCAGCCAAGGCTGCCCTTGAGCATCATGTTCCCCACCAGCCCCTCCTTGTTGTTGAGAATAAAGTCCAGCCTAGCACCTCTTCTCGTTGGCTCCTCTACCACTTGGAGAAGGAGGTTTTCATCAGTGCATTCCAGGAACCTCCTGTATTGCATATGCCCTGCTGTGTTGTCCCTCCAACAGATATCGGGGTGGTTGAAGTCCTCCATGAGGACCAGGGTTTGTGAACATGAAGCTGCTCACAAGGGCACATAGCTAGTATATGGTAAACTTGTTGTCCTCTAGGACTCCCAGGTCTTTCTCTGCTGAGCTCCGTCCCCGCCATTTGAACCCCAGCTTCTACTGATGCATCAGTTACTTCTCAGATGCCTGGCTTTTAATTAATTGTTAATAAAATGAATCAAAACTGTATAATTTGGCTTGGAAAGTGAACAAAAATTCAGACTTGATCCTAGAGCATTTGGGCTTAAAATCCCTAGCTGGTCATTGATTGCTAATTATTTTTAAAAATATATTTGCAGCCTTATTAAAGAAGCAGAATAAAATATGAAAGGGAAAGAAATACTTTTACCAGAAAGATAAATATAAGTTCTTCTATAAATCAGAGATATCATGAAACATTAAGGATTGGGATCTGATCTAATTTTGTTATTTTAAGAGCCACTTTATTAATTAAACCAATTTCTTTCCTTTAGTAGTTAAAATTAGAAAGAAAAAAACCTTTAAACTCAGCATTATTTTGTTGTAATAAAAAAAATGTTATTTGACAGGTGTTCAAAGTAGGAGTTTTGGGCTTTTTTGTTTCCAATTTTAAGTAAAAAACTCAAGTTTTTAATGATTCTTTTATTAGCTGTTTTATGATTTTGATGACTCCAGTTTTCAGGGACGATAAGACATTACAAAACCTTTGCGTTTCCTATTCTTATCTTGGCTTTCTGTTGGTGACAACTGTAAACCTAGGATTTCCAGAAATCTTGATTTTTTTACTAAGAAACTGAGAATTAGATGCATATAGTATCTGAAGCTTTACACTTAGAAACAACAAAACTTAATAAATTCCAAGGACAAGGGTTGAATTTGACGATAAAAACATATTTTCCCTCTAGAAAGTGCATTTTATTTTAAATGCATTTTGTATGACACTTTTGAAAAATACTCTGCATTCAGTTGTCTAGTTGAAGCTGAAATTGCATAATTTCATGTTACTTTTTCTCTGTACTGTATGTGACATTTTTGCACCAGAAACACATCATATTTGAAAACAAGTCAAAAATACTGGGAAAAAAGTCATTTTACCTTCACACAGCCTTCCTTCTCATAAGAGAAAGGAAAAAGGTTCATACTTACATAAACTTGAATTCTGTATGAGGTCTAGAAATAGGTATCTTTTGTATGTCACATCAATGTATAGCACTTTAAGAACATGAATTTATGATCAAATATGTAAAGCTCAGATTATTCTGTTCTTGTAGAAACTTTCTCATGCCTTATGTAGGGCTTCTGTGCTATACTTTCAAATTTGGGGGGTTTAGAAGCTGCAAACATTTCTAGAGAGAAAAGAAGAACTCTAAAAAAATAGGAAGAAGAGGAAAGAAGGTACTTAGACTATTGCCCTGGAAATAATACTCAGAGCATGACTCCCTACTCCAATGTCTTCTCTGTTTGTTTGTTTAGTTGTTGTGTTTTTTTTTTTCTTTCTTCTGAAAATAAAAAGGGATGGTTAAAACAGAAGGAAAAAAAATCCTATGCCACCAGAAACTACAGTCTCTTTCATATTCTCCTTCAGTCCCATAAATCTTACATTCTTACTGCATTGAAATGTTACCTCTCTTCTCATTCAGTTTGTCAGGGCATAATTAGCCAGGTGCAAAGAGACCCTGCTAGCAAAACATATAGAGCTTAAGAATATAAAACAATTAATAGCTATCTACCACGCACAAATGATAGCTAGAATTTAATGGACTATTAGGATAATAATTCATGTACTTGTCTCCCCTGATAAGGTACCCAAAGATCATTTCTTGGCCAGGTAGGCATTGGTTGGGAAGGAAGCCTCCAAAGCTCCCTGAAATGATTCCTCACTTCTATTGCGTTGCCATTCCCTATAGAGATATCAGTGGTTACACTGATGACTTAGGCCTGGAGACCCAGCAAACACACAGCTAGACCCCAACTAGCACCCCTGTTTTGGTTTGGTTTTCCTTTAGGATTATGTGTTTTTCAACATGGGTGCTTCTCTGTCTTGAATCTTTGAGCTAATGACAGTCCTTCTCTCAATATTCCTACCCCTATCCATAATTTTATCTTTGTTACCCTTCTGCACTCTTTCTCATAGATTTCTCTTAAAGCTTTTGTCATGGTTTAGGCCAATTCGGCAACTAAACTCCACACAGCTGCTCTCTCACTCCTTCCCCAGTGAAGTGGAGAGGAGAAAAATATAATAAAGGGACTGAGGGTCGAGACAAGAACAGAGAAGGAGCACACATCAACCATGGTCCTGGGCAAAACAGACTTGGCTTTCTTAAAACAAAGCAATTTATTAAGAGTTACCTAAAAGGATAGGGACAAACAAAACCAGTTACTTGAGAGGATAAAAAGAAACAAAGCCAGATCTTAAAAACAACACCTCTCCCCCACCCCCCTTTCCTTTTCTTCCCGGCTCTACCTTCTCCCTTAGCAGCGCAGGGGGACAGAGAATGGGAGAATGCAGGTCAGTTCATCCCATGTTGCTACTGCCACTGCTTTCTTAAAGGAGGAGGAGTCCTTACATCCTTTTTCCCTTGCTCCAGTGGATCCCCTACTCACAAGTAAAAATCCACAAACTTCTCCAGAGTGAGTCCTACCCACAGCATGCAATCCTTCCCCATCGGATTGCTCTGGTGAGGGCTTTACCGCAGTCTCGGATTCTTAGGGAGTTGTTGTCAGTCGCTCTGGCATGGATTGTCACACGGACTCTAGATGCATCTCTACCTTGTCGTGCGTCCCATGCTCCACGACCTCTCTCAGGCTCAGGCATCTCTTCTCCAACATGGGCTTCCCCACGGGTTGCAAGTGGGGCTCTGCTCCACCAGATATGTCCTGGCTGCAGGGGGGTCGGCCTGCTGCCTCGCCACCAGTTGCAGGGGGAAACTCAGCTCCGGCAGTGCCCTCCTCCCTTCTCTCCTCACTCTCCGGGCAAAGCATCTTTTCTGGTTCCTTTGTCCTGGCCTAAATAGGGCAATTCGCAGAGGCGCCGATTGGCTCAACCCCGAGGGGGATGGAAGTCCAATCTGGTGGCCAGAACCGTGTTTGACCCGGTCCAAAACCGGGGAAGTCACAGGAAGCAAATCCTCTCTCCTGCCACCAGAACCCCTTTACATCAAACCATCACAGCTTTGTAATTTTCTCAGAAGTTGGAGCAAACGTTACACTACTGAGCTACATCCAAACTGGTCCTTGGATGCTTGGCGCTCAGACCACTGAGCAGAGCGTTTATAGCAGGGCTTGCAGAGAGAGGGGATTACTGTGACAGCCAGGAAACAGAAAACATCCACCCCAGTGTATGTACCTATGCATGCATGTTTGTATTTATGTAGATACTATTCCCTCATGGAAAGACTGAACTTTGACTGAGATAGACAAGTTTCCCTGTTTCTTGTGGAAATGGCAAGTGGTGGTAGCATAAAGCCTCCACCTTGTGAAGGCTTCAGTGCTGCAGTTGTATGCTAGATTTTACCACAATACCTCTACTAGATTGTGTACCACTGCTCTGAGAGAGACTGCCTCCAGCACAGCTGAATCTAAGGAAGTATAAGGTGAAGGAAACACTATAAAAATTTAGCAGATCAATGTCCTAACTTTTCATTCATATCAACTTCTTTCCTACTGTTGCCACATATCTGAGACTTTGAAAAAAAATTTGTAACTGAACAGCAGGCACCCAACTTAGATACAAGAGTATGACAGGATCCTCTAGAGGATGATTCAGAACATCTGCCTAAATTAGCAATCATTAAATATAAATGCTGCTTTTTAATATTTTTTATGCTTTAGATGGAATTTTTAATGATTGCAAAGCAGCAAAGACTTGAGCTGCATACCATCTTTCACCTGCAGATGATCATATTCATATGCAAATTTGAACATGTGTTTTACTGTTTTATTACCTTAGCTGAGTCTGAGATTTAACAACTGCAGTAAGTACTTTTAGTTAGCTTTCTTGGTTTCAGTGAGGGAGGGAAAAGGACCGAAAGGGAAGAGGATTTTGTAGACATCAACTGGAGCTCTGTAGGTTCTACAGGTAAATCTGATATGTGGTCTATTTATCCACCTGAAGATATATTTATAATCTTATTATTCTTCTCCATTTTCTCTCATGCATCACATGAGTTACCCCCTTTTATTTAGCACTAGAAATGACGAATGTAATTCTTTGTTAATAACTTTAGCATTGTTTTCCTTCACAATCACCACATCCATGCACAAGAAAATAATGAACAGAAACAGCTCATTTTAAAAGTTAAAAAAGTTTACTTATTAATGAAATCCCTAATGTATATAGAAATGTATCCAGAAGGTTGTTGTGTAACCTTCTGTTGTAGTGCTATTTCAAAACGATTCCCATGCTTTTTGTGGTTCTATTCACATTATCTTAAAAAAAAAAAAAAAGAGAAAAAATACATCTACCAACCATAGAAAACAAGACAGTCCCCAGATCCTAAATACCTCCCCAAAGTCTCAGAACACAAAGTAAAATCAATACTCAAGGTGCTCCTCTCTAGGTTCATTCAAATATTATGAGCCTTTGTGAAGTGAACAGGTGAATTTCTTTCAACTTTTTTTCATTCCTCCATCTGACAGTCTTGCATATTAGTTTAGTGAATATCAAGTTAGAAGTATGCTTTTTGACAGATTTGGCAGTTGCTTAATATGAAGATGCAGTATCATAAGGTATAGACTAGCCGAAGGATATGTACAGTAACTTCTAGTCACTTCACGGTACTTCTGGAAATCTGGGTAAAGAGTTTTCTCTTCTGCTATATTAATTTACAACTATTTAGTAAAGGAATGTCATCTTTGATTATCTCAAGAATGGAGTTTTGAAAGATACTATGAATTTAACTATAAATTGTTTCAGCTTCATAATTTACTCCTGTTTAGAGAGATTTTTTCCTTGCAGATTTGAAATGTGATTCTTTGAGCTGTATACTGCCTCCTTCCAAATAACAAAAGCAACATTGAAGAAAAATATGCGTTTTATAAATGGAAAAAGTATGTATACATTTGAATCTAAATGAGGCTATTTATTGTTTTCCAGTCAAAAATCCTTGTGTAAGAACTAAAAATCTGCTCTGTTTTGTCTGACAAATCTAAATTTCTGGCAACTATACATGTCATTAAAGGTCTACGGTGTATACATGGTAATATTTCTCCATCAATACTGATACTGTTTTAGGTGCTTCCTCCAGTGCTAGTTCAGATGGCAGCTTTAGTGAACCTTGATACTGTTTGAATAATAATTTAAAATACTATATTGAAATTTTCTGCTTGGAGCATAGCAATATTTTGAATTCTTAAGAAATTTCCCAAGAGGACCTATGTTCTAAAAATGAAAATCATTCTTCACTTCCCTCAGCTTCCTGAAGATTAAGGAAAAGGGAAAATGAGATTTACATACAGCTTAATTCAAGCACTGACAACAGAATTTTAGTACCGATTGTCTTTTTTTGATACTACAGTACATATTGTTGCTGTACATATTGTACATATATGTACATATATTGAGATATAGATATTTTGATGTTGCAGTATATTTTTTACATCTGCATTTTCATACACACCCTCCAAGGGACTTAAAAGCTCTTTGTCACATTTCTAATGCTCTTCTCTTCTTGCTACTCTAATTTTGTCACACATTCACTAATTTCTTCTACTCCATTTTTTATTGTTCCCCTACATGATCCTTCACCGTTCATAACACTGTAAGGTATAAATAGCACCAAACATTAAGGCTACAGAAGGCAGCGGAAATAGCAGTCATATTTTTAGCAGTTCACCCAGAATCTCCAATTTCTAGTATTCTGTCTTTAAGTTGTTGCGTTTTTTTACATTGTTGTTCGTATACTTTTTATTTTTCAGTTCCTATTTTATCTAAATTTAGTGGATAAATGAAGTGGAGAAAGAGAAACTTTTTTTTTTTCCTTTTGGAAATAGAACAAGGGAGTCATAAGCAACAGGACAAATTCCTTGCCTTAGACAAATTCTACTTTTCTCACACTTCAGTTTGGTGCTTCGCAGTTTCACTCAAATGTATTTCAGCTCTCTTCTTCCAGCAACAAAGATCAGGCTCGGATGCTCAAAGACTGGATGGCCTTTTATGATCCTATGTTCATCATCTCCCTAAATGTGAAGAAAAGCCCAGTCTCTGCTTCTTTGCATTTAACTTTCCTGTACACGAAGAGTGCTACTTGTCACAGTAGTTTCCTCTGATCTTAACTGAAATTATTTAAACCTGTGATCTTTCCGACTTCATCGGTTCTACTCATGGTTCTCTTTTATGCTTCACCTTTCCAGAAGCATGCGCCAATTGTAATCCTTATTTGTGTGAAGATTATACTATAAAGTTGCATTCAGTGAAATTTCAACAAGTAGATTTCATCTACTTTGTTACATTATTCTTATGAACACCAGACTTTTAAGTTACAAGAGTCCATAAGTATTAACTTGTAAAAAGTGGCACAGGATGTAAAAATATGGCAGATATCTTCCAAAACCAGGACATAATTTCTGAAGGTTTACAATAATTTTGTGACTTTTCAGTAGTTGAACACTCCTTAGATGATCAAATACAAACTTTAGACGTTTTTCATTTATTTAGAAAGTATTTTTTTAGAAAAATATGCAAAGAATATAGTATCTTAGTCAAAAATAAAATTTACAGAGCAAAAACTCTTACAAGTTATGTAAAATATAGTTGAGAATTTTCAGATCTAAAAAACTCTGCAATTGATTCGTAATTACAGGTTTTCACAGAACTTAATGTAACCTTATTTTCAGTTTCATCCTAACTTTATTGTTACTTCATTTCAACACATTGAAGTGGAATGTTTGCTACATCTCTTAAAATACACATATCACTGGTACACATGTACAATCAGTTAGCAGACTTGCTGTCTCTGTCATAATAATTCTGTTCTGTATTCATTGCATGCCTATTTATAACCAAAAACTGGAACTGCAAAAAAGGATTTCACAGTGCTGCAAAGGGGCATCATGAATTATTTACAGTAAATCAGATTTTATAACCCTCCTCAATCTTTCATAAACTGTATCTTCCTATTTTGTTTGATATTTTATCCAGAGACTTAAAGCAGCATCAGTCAGGGAAATCTCTTAAATTCCTGAAAGATTTGTAAGAGTACATGAAGAAACAGTTCTCACAGTAGCTTTTGCATTTGATGTAGCTGTAAGACTATTGATATCCTATAAGCATTTAATATTTAAGAGGGAAGGAACTAGATTTTCTAAAATGTTCACACCCTGAGCCTCATTTTATTCTGAATTAAGGCCAGTAGAAATTGTAAAGAAATGCTAAAAACTTTTCTTAAACTCATTCATTGACTTGGGCTTATCGTTGTCACTGTTTATGTGTACACATAGCCAAATCATAGAATCATAGAATGATTTGGGTTGGAAGGGACCTTAAAGATCCTAGTTCCAACCTGTCCTAGTTCCATGGACACAGACACTTTCAACTAATCAGGCTGCTCAAAGCCTCATCCAACCTGACCTTGAACACTTCCAGGGATGGGTCAGCCACAGCTTCTCTGGGAAACCTCTTCCAGTGCTTCTTCACTCTCAGAGTGAAGAATTTCTTCCTTAGAGCTAATCTAAATCTCCTCTCTTTCAGTTTAAAGCCAATACCTTGTCCTATTACTACATGCCTTTGTAAAAAGTCTCTCTCCTGCTTTCTTGTAGGCCCCCTTCAGATACTGGAGGGCTGCTCTAAGGTCTCCCTGGAGCCTTCTCTTTTCCAGGCTGAACAATCCCAACTCTCTCAGCCTATCTTCAGAGGAGAGGTGCTCCAGCCCTCTGATCATCTCCATATACAATAACACTTGAAATGTATGAAAGTCAAAATGTAGGTCATGGTTGTATTACAATACAATAAGAATATGTCCTCAAAAGAGCTTCTAGACACTGGAAAATTAAAAAGAGTTCAGACAGGAAACCCAAGAACAATTAAAATCCTTGAACATCATCTTTACAATGAAGTACTTTGAGCGCTTTATTTATGGAGATAACTTAAGAGAACACTGAGATGTTACTTCATTGTAACTGTTGATGTAGCTAAGAGGTTGGTTGGTTGGTTGGTTGGTTTGTTAGATTTGACAAAGGCATAACAAGGAAAATGCAGTTCCTGAAGGAATATATATCCTTGAAGTGCCTCCACACATTTACACTATCATCAGTAGAAAGGAATATAAAGAAATCATAAGAAACGGACTTTAAAGACAAGTATTTTATTCAGACAAGAGCACGAAGAAGCAATCATTTCCTCTGTCTCTGACTGAGAGCTCTAAGAAACTGTTTTCAAGAAGTATCCCTCATACGTTTTCATTTTCATATCCTTCCTTGGGAGAAGGTTCTTGGTTGCTCAGAGCCAATTAAGATTCCCACTTAACAAGGCACATCCTGGTGTTATTGTATCTGTAATGATCCCTGTGGTTTTCTGAAGAGAGTTCAAAGCCAAGAATTACAGGGTAATTGTGACATTACCTTCCATCACATTTTAAGCCTGAATTGCATGTTTTATTTGTTTAAATATGCTTTTCCAAGTACCTATAAATATATTCCTTCAGGGAATATAAAACAAAGTTAAAATTTAAAAAAAGAAAAAGTTTTCAGTGATACTGTTTTTATTATCTCTTATTTGCAATTGAAATATCTTTTTTTTTTTCTAATGAGAAAGAAAGCATTCATTGCTGGGACCTATAATGTCTTGACAGCTCTTGAAATTAATAACACATGAAGAAATGGCTTACACATGCATGACACGGCAAAATATTCAACAAAGCAAAATGCTTACATGTAAAGTTAGTAAGAATGTGTGTAGTAGTGCAAAACAGACTGTATTCATACTTTCAAAATTTATTTATTTACTTATGAAACGGAGTCAATTTTATGTAATGTTCTATGAACGCTTGAGTTTCATTTTTTTATGTCCAATTTCACTTTTTTAAATGAAATCTGAAACTTTATTTTCTCTTTTTCTCATTTTTGAACAGTATTTCAAGATGATGACAATCTCACATACTGTAACATTGTAACTGTGAAATATCACAGACAATTCTAAATTGTTTTCAAAAAATCTTGCTGACTTTAGAAATATTGGATGATATAATGTCCTAACTGCTGATACAGATACATTTTCTCTTTTGTCAATACAAAGATTAAATTTATCATGCTCTTGTTGAAATGAATGGATACTTTTTCATCAAACACAGCAAAAGAAGTATTGGACCTTTATCCAAAATTACTGGAAATGATTGAAATGCTGATCACCTGAAATATCAACTAAGAACATAAAGTGCATTTTTTAAAATTAATACCTCTATGCTTCTCATTCTTCCTGAAATATACAGGAGAAAGATGCGTTCTATGACAAATTGCAGTGTATGTGACGTTGACAATGTGTTTGTATTCCCTCACAGAGGAGGCATTTTAGGGTCACAGGAAATCTCAGAAACATCAATTGATGATGAAACATTTGAATATTATTATAAAGTAAAGCAACTAGAACTAAAGGGATTTAAAATAAAGTTTCTGATTAAAAATGAAACTGTAGCCCTATTTCTGGAATAATATTAAATAAATTGATGAATTACACAAATTGTAATCGACAAGTATTGATTAATGAATTAGCATGTATGTGAAACATATTTCAAAAATATATAGAAGTGATCTTATCATGTAAGAAATTAATAAACATGTTAATGACACATTGCAATTCTGTTGTGATAAACTTTTAAAAAATACTTAATTAGTGAAATTAAGAATGAACATATGCAGTATTACTGCTCAGAACTGTACCTCCAATAGAGGACTGTTATTTAGAATTAATAAAAGTGGTTATGGAAGAAGAAATTAGCAAACACTCTAATGTGTTATGTGGGAAATAACACACGTAGACAAGTAGTGCAATTGCAATGGACATATAAATATATATATACACGTGTGTGTGTGTGCATGAGTATTGTTCATTTGTTACAGTGTTTAAGCCAAATTTGAAAATTCCTCAGAGTGAATTACTGGGTTAGCTACAGTTTTTAAATTCATTCTAACATTTAATATTGCAAATTAAATATTTAAAAAAAAATATAGAACTCAATCAAAAAAATGCTAAGAGTTTTTTTTTAAATTCAGGAGCTAAAGGAACCCTTCACTTGCCAGGAGGCCCCAGGCATAATGCATGGGATGGAAATCCTCAACACTAATAAAGTTTGATCATTTTATGGATCTTTATTTTAAGTTTTCTTTCAAATGTTACTGCAGCATAACATGCTGGAGTTGGGTCAGATGGATCCTTTTTTTCTTCCCTGTTTTTATTAGTCTACATTCACTTATTTCATAGACTGTAGATTGATAGAGTCATAGAATGGTTTGGGTTGTAATAGATCATCTAGTTCCAACCCCTTGCCATGGGCAGGGACACCTTCTAGTAGATTAGGTTGCTCAAAGCATCATCCAACCTGGCCTTGAACATCTCGAGGAATAGGGCATCCACATATCCTCTGGAAAACCTGTTCCAGTGCTTCATCATCATCAGAGTGAAGAATGTCTTCTTTACACCTAATCTAAATCTACCCTCTGTCACTTTAAAGTGACAAAGGCCAAGGCTGCCCTTGAGCTTCACATTCCTCACCAGCCCCTCCTTGTTGGTGAGAACAAGGTCCAGCACAGCACCTCTCCTCATTGGTTCTTCTGTCACTTGGAGAAGGAAGTTATCATCAATGCATTCCAGGAACCTCCTGGATTATTTATACCTTGCTATGTTGTCCCTCCTACAGATATTGGAGTGGTTGGCGTCCCCCATGAGGTCCAGGCTTGTGAATGTGAGGCTGCTGTCTATAGAGGTCCTCTTCTGCTTTGTCTTCCTGGTCAGGACACCTGTAGTAGACCCCATCTATAATTTCACCTGTCCCTGCCCTCCCTTTAATCCTGACCCATAAACTCCTGATTGGCTTCTCCATCCCTAGGTGGAGCTCCATATGCTCCCACTGGTCATTGACATAGAGGGTGACAACTCTTCCTTGACTCTCCTGACTGTCCTTCATAAAGAGCTTGTATCCTTCCATTCTGACACTCCAGTCACAGGATTCATCCCATCACGTCTCCATGATGACAATAAGATCATAATCGTGCACGTGTGCACAGATCTCTCACTCCTCTTGTTTATTCCCCATACTATGTGTATTTGCACAGAGGCATTTAAGTTGTGCCCCTGATGAATCTGACTTACTGGCTGGAGTGGCTGGAATTCCTTTCTGTTGCTCTTCAGGTGCTATCAGCTTGTCTTGATCAAGCCTGATATTATCCCCTCTCCCTTCAAATCTAGTTTAAAGCCCTGTCGGTGAGCCCCTCTAGCTCATGAGCAATGACCCTCTTCCCCCTTTGAGAAAGCTGAATCCCATCTGATGCCAGCAAGGCTGGTACCGTCTAGGCTATCTCATTATCAAAAACCTCAAAACTGTGGTGCTAACACCAGCCACAGAGCCATATATGAATAGACTTGTGCATTTGTTTCTTACAATGTCGCTGCCTGCAACTGGAAGGAGAAAGGAAAGAATAACCTGTACCCCAGATTCCTTTACCAACCATACCAATGTCGCAGCTGGAAGTCTTCAGGCGGCTCCAAGCAGACCAATGTTCTAATGCGAAGGCTTTAGGCTCTACTCTAAGGAAGACCCACACTCCTCTAAGGCTCAGGAGAAAATGCCTCACCCTTAGAAGTAAACACCCTGCCTTAAATAGTCAGGAGTCACATGGTTTGCTAGATGGGTCAAGGCTATTGGTCACTTGACCATCCATCTCCCAGAGTGATTGGCTGAATGCTACAGCACCTGTTTCAAGGTAACTTTCCCAGTGTAACGAGCCACAGGTGTTTTAGTTAACCTGCATAGGGAAAGAACCTTCACAGGATGCTGCAGCAGCCAAAAGATTTCTCCACAATTCCCCCTTTTTGTTTTAAGATTAATTTGAATCAAGCAGGGAGATTTTTCAGCAATACCATGGGAGATACATCTAGCAAACCAGTTGTACATTCAGTTATTAATTCTGACTCCGACGGAGACTTGAAATTTAGTCTCTGCTCGTGGAAGGAACAGGTTGATGGCCGATGTCATTATTTCCATTAGGAGGGTCATTTGATGGATGATCTCCGTCCTGGCCATCGTTCGGATGTTGCCTGTTCTGTTTCCGATGTTGCAGGTCAGGGCGGACGCATCGTGCGGGCAGCCATCGTATCCCAGTATCTGTGGAAACGCAAGCATACCCACGACCCCAAGCAATAAGCTCATACGGGCCTTCCCACGTCGTAGTGAGTAGGTCCCGTATCCAGACTTTCGCTCGGGGCAGGTGCGTCTCGCCTGAAGACTGCAACGAAAGAAAGTGATTCAAAATAATGGGATTATTTGAATTTGATGGCACCGTAAGATGGTTAATTGTGTATAACGCTTTTTCTAGGCGACTCTGTGGGGTTTCTCCATGCATTCCCCCTTTTTGTTTTTCTAAAACACGCTTCAAGGTGCCATGAGCGCGTTCAACAATGGCTTGGCCAGTAGGAGAATGCGGAATACCCAAAGTATGATTTACACCCCATAGTTGTAAAAACTGCCGCGTCTTCTGTGAGACGTAGGCCGGGCCATTATCAGTTTTTATAGAAGAAGGCACGCCCAAGACCGCAAAAGCGAGTTTCCAATGGGCAATGGCATCGCGACTTTTCTCCCCAGTATGAGCAGTTGCCCACATAGCTGAGGAGAAAGTGTCAATAGACACGTGCACATACTTAAACCTGCCAAATTCAGGAACATGCGTTACATCCGTCTGCCAAAGCTGCAGGGCCTTTAGGCCTCTGGGGTTTACCCCCGATGGCAGAGGTGCAGCAAGTCCGTGGCAGTCAGCGCAAGCGCTGACAATGTCCCGAGCCTCAGTGGGCGTTAAGTGGAACTGCTTCTGCAGGGTATGTGCACTTTGATGGAAGAAATTATGCGATGCCTTGGCTTGTGCGATCTTATCGGGCTGAGGTGCTACCCATGCGGGGTTAGCTAGCATGTCAGCCCTGGCGTTGCCTTCCGTTATAAAGCCTGGCAAATTAGTATGACTATGGATATGCAGGATGTAATATGGGTGAACTCGATCTTGAATTGCACACCATAAGGTTTTTAACAGAGAAAACAGAGCCGCATTATTCACTTCTTTCAGAAGTGAACAATCTAAGTGTTGCATTATATCAGCCACATAAGCAGAATCGGTGACCAAATTCAAAGGTACCTGCGAGAACCGTTGAAAGGCCATGGCAACAGCCCTCAGTTCAACCAACTGGGCTGAGCCTGACTCATGGCCTTCCAGCACCTGCCACTCAGATTCCTCCTTCCAGGTAACAATAGCTTTCCCAGTTTTCCCAGACCCATCAGTGAAGACAGTGGGTCCTTGTACTGGCACTCGGCTATTTTTTGGCCGCAAGGTAAAGCTTGTCGATCTTGCCAATTGCAGCAATTTATGGCTAGGCAGATGGTATGCAATTTGTCCTGAGAAATTTTCCAGCGCACTTTGGAGAGGAGCACTGTTAGTAAGGCTCCACTCAAAGTATTCCTGCTGTACTGGCAGAACAATTATTGCAGGATCTGCTGCCACCAATTGTAGACAGCGCTGACGGCATTTGATTATCAGACAAGCAATTAATTCAAATAACGTAGATGCTGTCTTTTTTGGTTGGTGCGGCAAAAAGACCCATTCCAGAATATGCAAGGGGTCAGACCACTGTTTGTTCCATTGGCCAATGATACCTGTAGGATGAGAATCTGGAGTGGTAATAAAAACGGTAATATCAATGGAGGGATCTATTCGGTAAACCTGACGAGCAGAAATGGCCTGTTGAACCTCCTCTAGTGCCCGTCGCGCTTCAGGAGTCAATTTTCGAGGTGAATTCAACTCAGGGTCCCCCTTTAAAATATTGAAGAGCGGCGCAAGTTGCGCCGTGGTTAGCCCTAGATAGGGACGTAACCAATTGATGACGCCCAACAGTTTCTGAGCGTCATTCAAGGTCTTAATAGAACTCGAGAATTGCACCTCTTGGTGTTGTATAGTTTGGTCCAAAATTTTGACTCCTAAATATCTCCAAGGAGGATGCTGTTGAACTTTCTCCGGAGCCACTTGCAATCCATAAGAATGCAGAGCAGTGAGTAGCAGAGGCTGTATCTTCAGCAGCTCGTCCTGGGTGGATGCTGCTACCAGGATATCATCCATGTAATGGTAGCAGTATGCTTCAGGGAACTGCTTACGGATTCCGGACAAAGCTTGAGCAACGTACCATTGACAGATAGTCGGGCTGTTCTTCATGCCCTGAGGTAGGACCTTCCATTGATATCTCTTTGCAGGTTCAGCGTTGTTAACCGCAGGTACAGTAAAGGCAAATTTTGGTTTGTCATTAGGATGTAAGGGGATCGTGAAAAAACAGTCCTTCAAGTCAATGATCAAGATTTCCCACCCTGCTGGAATCATGGTGGGTGAGGGCATACCAGGCTGCAATGCCCCCATGCTTTCCATTACTGCATTGATTTTTCGGAGATCTTGCAGCAATCTCCATTTTCCTGATTTCTTCTTAATTACGAAGACAGGCGTATTCCAGGGACTGGTAGAAGGTTCAAGGTGTCCCTGTTGTAATTGTTCCTTAACTAGTTGATGAAGGGCGACTAATTTTTCTTTTGGTAGGTGCCACTGGGGTTGCCAGATGGGTTTGTTTGCTAACCATCGCAAAGGCAACGTAGGATATTGTGCACCCTTCAGTACAGTGGCCCCCATCAAAAATTTGTCCCGATACGTACTCCCCAGGCTGCCAAGACATCTCGCCCCCAGAGGTTGAGTGGAGCTGTAGTGACATAGGGCCGAATTGTAGCTGTTTGACCCTCTGCGTTCTTTACCACCACAGGTCGTTCGCTTCGATAACTCTGTGTGGTTCCTCCCAGTCCTGCAATGGCTGACCCTGCGGGGGCTAAAGGCCATGTAGGAGGCCATGCGGAGAAGGAGACGATTGTCACATCAGCCCCTGTGTCAATCAAACCTCGGAGCTGAATCCTGGACGGCTGGGCATCTGGCAATATTAAGGTGCAAGTCATCTGTGGCTTTTGGCTGGAGATATCCGCAGTCCAGTAAACTTGCGGAAGTCCTGTGGAACCAAAACCACCACCTTCACGACTCTGTCGTTTTGCCTTAGGGACACTTGATTTGAAGGGTACAAGTTGAGCGATCCGAGTCTTTTCCGGTATTGTGACAGGGGGGGTGGGCGTGGAAATCATCGCACAGATTTGTCCTGTGAAGTCAGCGTCAATAACTCCTGGGTGAACAAAGATCCCTTGAATGGTGGTACTAGATCTTCCCACCAATAATGCACTTAGCCCATGTCCTAGAGGCCCAAATGCATCCAAGGGAACCTTATAGACCCGACAGGATTCTAAGACGACTGTTGTTGCGGTGCATACATCCACCCCGGCTGATCCCTGGGTGCTGGCTGAAAGCTGGCTGAGTAAGCCTGGGTTGGTATCATGCCCTGGGGAAACATTTCTGTCTGAGCGCACATCCCCATTGCGCTCCTGGGGAAGTTTCCCGAACGAGTCAGGGGTCGGCCATTGGCATGGTATAACGATTCACAATATCTTGCAGAATGGCCTGGCTTATCGCATCTTATGCAGCGAGCAGGTCTCCTGTTATCCTTGTTTCTTCTTTGTCTCGTCTGTCTTTGTCTATTGTCCCTCTTAGGTTGTCTTTTCGGTTCCGGGCCAGCATTTTTGGGTTGAATAGGCCGTAGAATTGTGGCCAGAGCAGACTTATAGCTTTCAGATTCTAGCTTAGAGCATGCTTCGATCATTTCTGTTAGTGTAGGCTCCCCTGGCATGGAATTTATGATTTTTCTACATTCTTCATTGGCATTGTCTTTTGCCAGCTGCTTACATAGTAGTTGTCTCAGGTTTTCATCTTCGACCTGTTTTTCGAGGGCTGCAGCAACTTTCTCTACGAAAGATAAAAAGTGTTCTTTCTGCCCCTGATAAATCTTCACATACCGTGTTTTTGGGGCAGCCATATCTATGCCCTTTAATAGAGCTCCCACGCCGATCTTTTGGGCTTGCTCAAGAACTTGGGGGTGCCATGTAGCTTGAAAATCAGGGTCAGCGAAAGCATTGGCTCCCAGTAGAGCATCTGCTGGAGCTCCGTATCTGGGGTCAGTTGGGGGTAATTGCATATTTCCGGCTGCAGCTCTCTCAGCCATTCTTCTCCAATTGGCCTCAAAGACCGTATATTGTACTGGTTGAAATAATACCTGACCTAGATGTTTAATGTCGAATGGGGAGAGTAGGTCAGTATTTAATATCCTGATGATCTGCATGACCTGAGGAGAGTCTAAACCGTATTGTGCTACCTTGGTTTGCAGGTCTTGGACTACCTTCCAGGCGATGGTTTCGTGTTTGTCAATTTGACCTGAGTTAGGAAGCGCCTTTTGTACTGGGAAGGCTTGGATAACATCCTCTGTTCGTTCATTACTTCCCTGAACAATCTGCTCAGACCCCTTTTCAGGCAACCCAACTTTTTCTATTAGATCCCAGTCGCCAGCCTCCAGAGCCCGCCTCTTGACTTCTTCCCAGAACCGTTTTGAATTTTTTGGGCGCACAGTCACCTTGCATTCGGGAAGCGTCCAGGGACGGTTGTGGGCTGGCCATGTTTGTTGTTGTCTGACTGTCGCCACGGCTTCCTGCAGTGATGAAACATTATCAGGCAGGGGTGTGTCCAATGGCTTCTGACAGGATGCAGACGCTGGGCCAACGGGTCGTGTAAAGGCGGAGGCTGTGGCCGGTTGTGGAACAGTCCATGGAGATGCAGTCTGGGTTGCGGAAACTTGTGTCGGCACCACTGTCTGTGAAGGTGCCACTGCTGTTGTCAGTGGCATGCTTGGCGCCACTTCCGGGGTCGTTGCTGGGCCGGTTGGCACGGCCAGCCCAGGTTGTCCCGGTACAGATTCGGCAGCAATAACCTGCCGCAACATTTCCATCAATGCCGTTAGTTGTTGCGACATTCCTTGCAAACCTGCCATAACCTGCTGTATTATGAAATGCGTTGTTCGGGGTTGCTCCATTTGTGCCCGTGGCAGATAGCCGGGCGCTATGGGTGATGCCGCAGGACATGAGGTTGCAGTAAACCAGGGTGCCATGCCTGGGAACTGTCCTTGTGGTGCCTGGTCTGGTTGAGGGGCCAATGGCGGAGCAGTAGGAAGAACACATTCTGCTGTAATGGCTGAAGTAGCCGGTTGAGATGCAGAAGAAGGGGAGGCTGTTGGGGCGAAGGGTGGGGGACGCTCCGATGCTTTGTCTTGTCCGGAGGAGCATTCCCGCAAAAAATCACAAGGAGGACACTTGGGTTGGACATAATCTCGCAGGGAGGGGTAAAGCTTCTGTGCAGTCCCCACAACTTTCTCCATATCTGAGGACAGCGGGGGCACAACTGGTGCACTACCCGTGGTCAGTCCCCTTTCAGATAATTCATCGTCCCCTTCAGAAACTTCACTTGTGGATTCATCAGAATCTGGCAATACTTTTTCCTTCCTTTCTACCGTCCATGTCTGCATTACATCATATACAGTTCCCCAAATACGTAGCAGACCAGTCAGGTTCTTTCGTCCAAATACTGTTTCATAGATTAGCTTATCCCCTAGCTGCTTCCACGCTTCAGAGCTAAAGGGGGTGTTGAGGTCGGTCAGGCATTCATGCTCTGCCGCCCAATCTAACAGCTCACAGAGAGCTTCATCACTTATTTTAGCCCCTGCGACTGTCATTGCAGGTTTGAGAATGGAAAACATCATGCTTTCTTTTGTGGAGCTTTGTCCCATCATTCTAATTTGCAGTTCGTCCCTTGGAGCCCCGTGTACGGAAGCACGTACCTTCAGATCTTAGTTGCGGCTGGATCACGTCGGGGTCACCAGTTGTCGCAGCTGGAAGTCTTCAGGCGGCTCCAAGCAGACCAATGTTCTAATGCGAAGGCTTTAGGCTCTACTCTAAGGAAGACCCACACTCCTCTAAGGCTCAGGAGAAAATGCCTCACCCTTAGAAGTAAACACCCTGCCTTAAATAGTCAGGAGTCACATGGTTTGCTAGATGGGTCAAGGCTATTGGTCACTTGACCATCCATCTCCCAGAGTGATTGGCTGAATGCTACAGCACCTGTTTCAAGGTAACTTTCCCAGTGTAACGAGCCACAGGTGTTTTAGTTAACCTGCATAGGGAAAGAACCTTCACAGGATGCTGCAGCAGCCAAAAGATTTCTCCACATACCAAGGCCCTGAAGTCTTTTTTGATCACCCTTGGACTATGCGTTCCAACTTCATTGCCACCCACATGGAAGACCAGTATTGGATAATGGTCCAAGGGCTGAACCAGGCTTGGAAGTTTCCTAGCGATGTCCTTAACCCGGGTGCCAAGGAGGCAGCAGAATTCCTTAAGAGAAGGATCTGTCCAGCATATTGGACCCTCTGCTTCCTTCAGATGAGAGTCACTTACAATAGCCTGTCTTTTCTTCCTTGTGGCAGTGGTCGTGATACTGGGGGTAGGCCTTTCTGACCCTGACAACACCTCTGGTGTAGATGGACCATCATCCTCTTCATCCGGTGACTGACCTTCCACCTCATACCTGTTGTACAGAGGCACCTGGGAAGATGAAGTGGGCAAGAAGGGAGTTCGCCTGGTGCCCTGAGCATGGACTTGCCTCCATTCACTCCTTTCCTTTAAGCTACTGCCTTCAGCCTGGTGGGGAGAGGATACATGATCCCCTTATCTTTCTTTTTTTTCTGGTGGCTCTTCCTATTTCGTTCTCAGGGAGGACAGAACGTATTTTTACTGGTCTATTTCTTTCTCAGACTCAATATTATTCTTAAAAAATGACAACAAAATAATTATTAATTATTCCCAACACTAGGTTATACTACAGTTATTAACCACTTCTTTTCATTCACCATTTTGTGCTTTCTAAGGATGGCTCTAGCTTCCTAGGCAATCTAATCAGTTCAGCTCAGCATATACCATAGGGAGTATTCAGTTAAGACATTCCATAAATGAATGGCAATTTCTCTGTTTTCACATACACATGTGTACCCTGTATACCCTCATGGACAAGTTTTGAGATCCATTTTGATCTCAGAGACAGCGATTAGCAAACTCTCTGGTAATCATTATTGTTCATAAAACTATCATGAAGAAATTTCCCTTCGAGTTTCACAAGCCACAAGTCAGTCACATGCTAAGTGAAAATATGATTATTTTTTTTATTGTAATAGAAACTACTATAAATTTGCAATTACTGAATATGGAATATTGGCTTAAGATTAAAAGAATGATTTGGAAATTTGGAATTTGGCAATTAATACATACTGCATATTATATAGTATCATTAACAAACTGACAAGAAAAGTTATTTGCTTTGGTTAGTTTTTTCTTTATGCTGAATAACTTAAAAGAGAAATATCTTTGGAGAGCCACATTCATCAGTAACAGACTTACGATTTAATTTAACAGTAGGAATTGGCTTGTGCCAGTCATTTGTGTGACTGAAAAGACTGAAACAGGTTGACTGGTAGAAGTTTTATGCCACAAACATTTCAGCAATGGAGTACCAGGAAAAAATTTGCTTTAGTCTTGACTCTCATTGGAATGAGGAAGATACTGAACAGTTGTAATTTGAGCGTGGCAGTAAATAAGCAATAATCTTCTTGAAGACTTTGCTTGACACTTTTTGTTTGAAATGTTTCATTTATCAAAGTTGAATTGTTGCCATGAAAATAAAGCATATTACTTTGCATAAGGAAATCAACATTTTATTCATTTTATTTTATTCATTTTTTTATATTCCAGAAAACATGTTACACTTTCTATGCACAGAAATAGTTTCAAAATGTGATGATTATATGTGACATTCCACTGCTAGAAAAGATTGTCAATTACTGAACTTTTTCTGCTGCCTCTATTTTTGTATCACAGAATGCAGTGTTAACATTCATCAATTTCACCTACATGCACCTGGGAATATGTTTTCAAATTTTCTTATTCAAGGATCTTTGGAAAAATAAAGTCAAGCCTTTAGTCTACTGAAGAGCATTACATGCTGCATCGCACAGAAATAAAAAGCAAAGTAAGTAAATTAAGTTAGAAGACTTGAATGATGTTAAATGAAAAATAAACAAAAACTCATAATCTATTGAAAAATAAAAGTAAAGATAGAATACATATAACAATATATTAATACAAATAATTTCATCTTTAATTAACATTTTTATTATTATTTTTAGAATTATGCGCTGCCGTCCTCACAAGACAGTGAAACAAATAAGCCAAATTTCCAGTGATACAGATTAGTTCAATATTTCGTAAAAGATTCTGCACTTTTACAGAATCTTGCATGAATCATTGAAGGATCAAATAGAGAGAGATATTACACAGTTAGAGATAAAGTCTAATTATGAAAGGAATCAGTGCATTTACACAAATACAGAATCCACTATTACGTGTATGTATTGCTTTTATCCATTTAGTACATTCAAAGTGTTTTTGAAGTCATGTAAATACAATTTTTTAAACATCTAAGTTGTTGGAAAATTAAAATACAAAGATTTTCAGTAGAGTTCTAAGTCTCATTGTCTGCTTTAAAACTTACCTGCATAACAGAATGCGCTCCAGGGTCCTGGCTTTCAGTTAGCCCAATGATCACTAATAAATAAAATCTGCATTCATGAACCTATTTGTAGGAACTGCAGAAAATGGCATAGCTGAAAGTCTTGTCTCACTCTGATACCCAGATCCAGAAACAGTAAAGTAGCTCTGATTTCTGATGACTGATCTAGCAATTAATTATAAAAGTCCAGCAGATGCCACTGCAGTTACTTTTCTCTATCATTTACGATATAGTTTAGTGTTTATGAAGCATGACATGTTTTCATGTTTGACCGGAATACATAAAACTTTAATATCATTGTAGCATTCAACTAATGTATAGCATGCTTACACACCTTCATAAAAAATAATGAAAAAGACAGAACACAAATTAGAGATTCGCTTAAGAATATCAGTCAAGCAAAATGCTTAAACAAGCCTTTCTCCGAATACACATTCTGGTCATTGTTAATTTAAGCTTGCAGAAGGTTTCCCCTTCCCCTTTTTTTACCACCTTTTCCTGGGTAGTTCTTAGTCTTTGCCGGAGCCAAGCATCCATCTGCCAAAAGTAGTCATTTTGCACAGCAAAACTTCTGACTGCTGTCAACTGATTTCTGGTGGCCAGTACTTATCTGCATTAAGTTTTGGGTTGCTGTCAGTTGCTCTAATTACTAGTGACTTGGCCTGTTTTGGAATACTGAACTTCAGGTCAGCAAGAACTGTACTGGAAACCAGAAATTCTCATACTGAGAAGTTTGCTGTTGACTTTCTAAATTTGTTTCCTTTTCATTTGATACTAAAATATATTTGTAGTCTTTCCAATGGTATTTTGGAATATGGTCTTCGAGTGAAAATAAACATGAAGAAACTTGCTTCTTGAAAACAAAATTCAAACTGATAAATGGTATGTGTAGCTCTAATCTTAGTAATTTGGTTGAAAAATAAATAAAGATAAATATTATTCAGATCTGTAAAACCTGTTACAAACATATTCCAACAAAAATTTGGAAGTGTGATAATCTATTTTCCAGTTCATTTTCAATAAATATTTTATAAAATTATTTGTACTTAATATTTGTTTCAGATAGTAAATCAAACTTGATTATGGTTTAAATTATGTGGAACTGTAAAATTATGTGGAACTGTAAGTGACTTAATAATGATACCAACCTATTTATTTTTAGGAGTGGATCCAGCTTTTTTTTGGTGTAAGCAGAATTTTAACAGAAACTTTACACTTAAGAATCGTTTTCACCTCATTTAGAAGCAAATAGAACCATAGCTTGTCACTAAGAAATAGAACCATAGCTTGTCAACTTCTGGTTTTGGTTGTAAAAGCTTTTGCTGAAAAGCTTAGAAATGTTAGCAGCCTTAAAAAAAAGGCTAAAGGAATATTTCTCTTCCCGGTAATTTTAATTATTGCTTATAATATACTTGATTATATTCCAGTGAATGTTTGAAAATATATCCCATTTCAGCTCAAGTTTTTCCATGTATTGCATTGGCATCTTGAATTTATATGACAACTGCCTATTTAGGAGAATTAGATTTAGAGAATATTTTGATGTCTGTAAATATAAACAGAAAGTTAATTCTAAAATGCCCTGAAACTGTTCTGACATATTGAAGGTAACGTAGTTATTGACATAGGTTTCAGATAAGGCGATGGAAAAAAATGATTTTACAGTACAAAACATCCCAGACTGAAAACAATTTTTTTTCCTACAAATGCATGTTAGGGTTATTGTTTCCATATGTCTCAATTTATTGGAGCAACACCTTCTCAGAATAAAAATTCACTTTGCACAAATGGGAAATAATGAAATTTTGAAGACATTTTACTGAAAAACTCCCTTGATTTTAAATCTAGTTTGGTTAAGAAATCAAATGTCCTCATTCAGAACGCAAAACAAATTACTCTCACAACCAAATTAGATTGGAAGAATGAAAGGAAAGAGAAAACGTGTCCAAATAGAAAAACTTCACTCAAATTCTGCTTTTTTTTACATCCAATTTTAAAAATATAACACTGAAGATCTTATCTAGCCATGGAAAAGTTAAAGATTTAAGTTAAAGTTTGCTTGAATCTCCTAAGACTTAAGTTAGTGGCCTGCTTGCACATACATAGTAGCCTGTTTGTGTGTACTTAGATAAAACAAATATGTACATAATGTTTGAAACCAGGATGATCATCTTTGAATTGTCAAGTTGTTCTTAAGAGAAGAACATCCTGGAAAATACGTATTGATGTAAAAATGTACTAGATTTTGTTTCTTTTAAGATAATGAGGGATGGAAGAGGAGCCTTAAAATATAGGTCAAGAGGAGGACACACATTCTTGTAAGTCCAAAACATCTGGCTAGTGTTAATGACTCTGCTAGCAGTTAATCGCTGAAGAAGGTGCCAAAGCAAGGACTTCAAAGACCGATAAGGAAAACATCTTGCTATGAGAAAAGATTAAGGAGACTGGAAGAATACAACAAATATTAAGTAAGCAAGAAATAGCAGTAACTTGGGGAAAAGTAATTCCGACAGGGGGAGATTGTGATCACCAACTCATGGACCATCAACCCTAAACATACCTCAGACCCAAAAGAAAGGGGCAGAGGCAAAGGACTGAACATGCAAACTAATTTACGTGCTAGGTGAGAGAAAATCAACAAATTGTTTAAGAGATTAATGGTGAATATGGAAATATGCTAATACATACTGTATAAATGTTTACTGAATTTTGGAAGGGGTGTGCTGTCTTGGGACAGGCGCCCAAACTTGTGCAACTTTGTAATAAAGCAATATCTCAACTCAGTGTGTGGATTGGCTTATTGCACGCCAGGCAAATGGACCCTGATTTGGGGAAAATGGAGAAGCTTTCTTTGCATATTGATTTTGTTCCATAACTTCTGAATTTTGCATTAATTTGATGTGTCCCAGTACAAAACAGAAGAATCTGTGTGTCATGTAATTTTTTTGCATAAACTTTTACACCTCCATTTCTTGCTATTTGTTAATTTTGCTAATTTTGCTAATTTAAAATTAATTGACTTTTTCCTTAACATTTATTTATCAGCTTCTAAAACCTGCATCCTGCATTGCCTCTTACTTTTTTCAGATTCATTTTTTCTAGAATCATCAAAGCATCTTAAAAGAAACATTCCCCCCCCCCCCAAAAAATGACCAACAAACCAGAATTGTGGCACATGCTATTTTGATATCTGATTCATCATATCACTGTTATCTGCATTTTACATTGTTATATAATCTTGCTGCAGCCTGTCATGCTCAGTTACAGTCTTTTGGTTTTGTTTAAAGCAGCAACTACAAATACTTCATGTAACAATTCTTACGAGAGCACGTTCATTACATGTTGGCAAGCTCAAGGCCTTAAACTGCAGGCTGTTGCTGTCTTGTGTCACACATCTTCCCATGTAGCTTGGTCCTGTTTCAATTCTGTGATGATTTTACAATAATCAATAACTCGGTAATCAAGTAAGATAATTAGATATTTCAACTGTTAGTTCGAATGTTCTTAATAATGAAATACAAATTAACCATTTTGTCTGTGGCAACTGTAGGAATTGCGTGACTAGCTGACCAAACACTAGTCCAGCTTATGCTTTTTCAGTCCTGCTTTTTCAGTACTTAGCAATTCTCTTTCTTAGCAACAAAACATATACACAAATCAGAAGCAGATCACGAATTGTATGATAGCATCACACAGTGATCTCAGCTGGAGCTTTTATATGATAACAGAATTCCCCAACTAATCCAGGGGTGCCAGGTTAAGTTATGTAGATATCTCCAACATGTTGATGAGGTTAGAGCAAGGCTGAAATTTGATTTTTACTAAACTACATTTATCTCCTTTAGATTCTAGAGCTGTATATGAATATTCATATCCTTAAAGACAGCAGTTGCATTAAAACCACACAAATCGGTATTAAAGGCAGAGACCAAGAGCAGTAGACAGCGATTTTTAAAGAGGTAGCAAAGAAGTGACAAATGAGTGACAGAAACAGCAAGACATATGGAAAACAAGCAGTGAGCGTGCAGATGACTTAGAAACAGTAATGGGGGAATCTCTTTATTTTTTCTTTTTAAGAAGTAATATTGACCCTAAAATAATGGGACTAACACTGGAGTTAACACTCTTTGAAAGACGGCTATTATGCTCTAATACTCAGCAAAACTCTTTATTATTTATCCTTCTACTTCAGCAGACCAAGGCACAGGTACTGAGATGGAGGTGCAATTTTTTCAGTAAACATTAGCAAGTCTCTGATAATGGAACAAAAAGATAGAATTGTGAGTAAGTGATGCCTAGCTACAAGAGTGGTCTGGGATGGTAACCTGGAATAATAATGCCCAAGTGCACATCTAGGCACGTAGCAGCCTAATAACATGGGTTACTTGCAGCTGTTTGTTAGAGCACTCCCTAAGCTGAGTTGAGGAAACCACTGAAGAAAAGATCTAGTTTTGTATATGCCACAGTACACCCCTGTGCTGAGGTAGATCAGGTACACAGGAGTGTTTCAGCAAACAGTGACAGCTGAATGAGGACTATTCTAACTCATCCGTTCTGGAGATTATTGTAGCTATACACTAGTGGCTGAGTTTTAGCAACACACGACCGCCTACTGCTTGAAATGGTGCAACACCACGTCTTTTCCTTATACGTCTATTTTTTCTTGTATATTGGATAAGCATGGTTTTTTGCAAAGTTACAACTGCCTTAAAAATTTCTGAAGTCCGTAAGTATCACATGAACAAAGCAATTGTGAGGGAGTAAATGATAATCGTTTTATTATTGGAGTAACTCTGGGTTGGCCAGACTGCTAAGTAGACCTTTCTGTACCTTTTCCTTATAGAGTTCACCTCACAAACATACAAAAAAAAAAAAAAAAAAAAACAAAAACAAACAAAAAAAACCCCAAACAGACAAACAAACAAATCCACAGATATTTTTTATTTAAAACACAAACTAAGTTAACAGAGCAAATTCAGCGTAAGGACAGAACAGACATAAAAGAACTTATAAACAAATTTATCTGTTTGAGTTACACTGGAGGTCTGTCTGTGCTTCTGCTCTTCTTCAAAATCTATCAGTTGCTGCACATGCTGAGGTTTCTTTCTTGCTCTTTGTCTTTTTTTGATTTCCACCAATCAGCCCTTCAGCCTTTTCTCTCACTAAGCATGCTCTTTCACTGAACCATTGCCTCTTTCTTCCAGAAAATGCTGCTACTACCATTACAGCAGACCACACAAGTGAGAAAGAAACCTTTCTTCTGCAGTCAGTACCTTTTAAAGGAGATAACATGCAGTACATAAATTTCAAATACGTAGGAACCATCAGTTATGATTGCTGTTGTAGAAGCATTGGAAATTTTCACAACTCCATATTCATTTATTTGAGAGTGAAAATATGACCTCCATTTGCAAATGTGGTCTCAAATAAAGCTGTGATACTACAGAAGTTGCTAGCTCTTTAAACTTATGGAGAAAATATCTACCACTGTTTATATCAAACCTAACCCAGCAAGATCCCAGCATTCAGATCTCTGAAAACTATTAAGAGCTGCACATTTATTGATAATATACGTATTTTCTGTAACTTATTCTTGAAGACTATAAAGCTGCTGCAAAGATACTCTGTTACTGAACCTATGAGATGCTGTGGAAATGGATACTGGGAATGGGTGTGACGGTATGCTTCCCCTCCACCTGCCCTGCCCACACCCTGGCCTTTTCCTGTAACCCTGCTCAAGCTATCAGTGTTGGTCCTGATGGCTGCATCTGGATCAGAGTGGATTTGAGGGAGACGGATAACAACACAATAGCCAAGGGCTAATTTATGGTAACATGCTGTGCTGGATTTGCACGATGGGGTTTTTGTAGCACAAGAGGGGCTGCAGAGATAACTCCTGTAAGTAGCTGCAAGAAAGCTTCCCCAGCTCCAAAATTGGTCAGACTAGTCTCTGGCCAAGTCGAACCCCCCATCCCCTCTGGCCAGGGCCGAGTCAATGCCCTATCTAAGAAGGAGACAAAGAAGCCCAAAACAGGCTGGACTCACAGCGAACAGAGGGGGAAGGTGGGGGGCTGGCCCCACTTGGCCTCCCAGGCAGATGGCTACCCATGCTGGGCCATGCCACTCGACTGGAGATGGCCATGGCGGTGCGGCTTGGAGAGTTCCGAAAAGCCTCGATCCCAGGGTGCCCACTGGGCAGAGCTCACCCTGCCGGGACCACCAAGGTTCGTTGGGCTGGTCAGGCCCAGCATGACTGCAGCAGAGAGAGAACTGAGATTTGAGAGAAACAGTTGCACAGACACCAGAGTCAGTGAAGATGCAGCAGGAGGTGTGCCAGAGCTGGGATTCCTCTGCAGCCCATGGTGAGAGAGCAGGCTGCCCTGCTACAAGCCGTGGACATTAACAGTAGAGCAGAGATCCGCCCACAGGCCATGGGAGAGGACATCATGCTGGAGTAGAGATGCCTATGCCTAACTGAGGCTGTAGATTTTCTCTGTGGGAAGGACCCTCCACATTGCTGAAGACTGGCAGTGAAGCAAAGACGCGTCTGAAGTCCATGGAGGACCCCACACTGGAGCGGATGGCTGTGCCCTAAGAAGCCGTGACTCTGTGTGAGAAGCCCATGCTGGAGCAATCTGATGGGTAGGGATTGCATCCTTGTTGGAAGGACTCATGTTGGAGAACTCTGTGGACTGTTCCATGAGGACAGACCCCACATTGGAGCAGGGAACAGAGTGTAAGGAGTCCTTCTCTTTTAAGAAAGGAGAGACAGAAACAGCGCATGACAAACTGACCAGAAATCCCCCATTCTCTGTCCCTCTGCTCTGCTAGGGGGGAGAAGGTAGAGCTAGGAAGAAGGGACGGATGGGGGAAAGGTGTTTTAAGATCTGATTTTGTTTCTTCTTGACCTCTCAAGTAACTGTTAATGAATTAGATTGATTTGTCCCCCAAGCCACATCTGTTTAGCCCACGGCCATGGTTGGTGAGTGATCCCTCACTGTTCTTTTCTCAATCCTCAGGCTTTTTGTCACATTTTTCTCCTCTCCACCTCACTGAGGTGGAGGAGTGAGTGAGCAACTGCGTGATGGCTTAGCTGCCAGCTGGGCTAAACCACGACACATACCCATCTGCCCACAGTGCTGGTTGGTGTCTGACTTGATCCAAATCTGGAAGAAACTGACATCTTCATTCAGTGTGTAAATATGACTATAAGTCAATCACCTTACTCCATAAATAGTGGACAGCTCAGAGCCCTTGGAGGTCTCCTGCATGGCAGCGACCTGCATGCCAGGATCTCCTCTTGAGTAGAGACACCTTTCAAGGTTATTTCTTGAGGTTGAGAGATTCCTTGCCACAACATATCCCCAGTAAATCACTAACAACTGACTAAACTTTGAAGCTTTGCTAAGTTTATACCTTACATTGATTGTGCACATATAATCCTTTAGACATAAACTGTTGATCAAGTCTGGGACTAGGAGTGGATCCAGCTGCACCTAGACTCCTCTCTGAGAAGGAGTTTAGAAAGCAAGAGGGTCCATTCTGAACCTTGTGACTCAACATAAGAGTCTCCCTGACAGTTTTGCCTGACTCTGTCCTCTATGTAGTAAATAATCATGCCTACCTTGCCATTGAATCTTGTTAAACCACTGTAGCATCTGCTATTGAACTTTGTTAACTCACTGTCTTATACCAATAAAATATATGGCTGCTTCTCTCTTGTGAGTAAAGTGCATTGCTCCATCTGCAACAACGGGAGGAGACCGCAGTAAGAATATGTGTAAGTTACTATGCCCGGCTCGAAGCCAAAAGACCGACTTTAGTTGGTAAAAGAGCTTTACCTGAGCTCAATAAGTGCTAGCTGATTGCTGCAGTATTATGCAAACATGGACAATTCATCTGACTCCAGGTGGCTTATCTTGGCACTCAGGGCCACTGAAGACTAGGGACAGCAAATAATACCTAGGCTGGGTAAATAACGTCAGCCTCCCATTACTCTGTATAGGATACATCTTGTTCTCCTTTTGCATCTTATGATGTTGAATGTTATAAGAAGCATTTGGGAGGAAGAGGTGGGATGCATCATCCTTCTCTTAAGTTAATAAAATTGCAACTTCCCATGAAATATATAAAAATATTCAGTATCTTTAAAATCAAAGCTGGTTTTGTGTTTTTGTGGGTTTTTTTGTGTGTCTTTCTTTTCTTTGCTTCTGAGCTTTTGTTCTTGGTGAATTCAACTCACACTTGAATAAGGTGATACACTACAGAAAATGTATATACAGTAAAACAAATTACTTGTTCAGTTTTCTGAAAGACATGGCATTCCTGAAAAGATCACTGTTTTATTAAAATAGTAGTCTCTTCAGCAGAATAAATAGTGAAGTTCATTTAATAAGGGATGTGTTGACACTGATGATACTGTTTCATTAAATCTTAAACAATGCTTTATTATTTTTGATAAAAACCATCCACTTTTGGCCTCCTACTTGTTCTTTTAAAAATTTAGATGTTAATTATACCACATGTGGAAAAATCTCAAAGACATTATGTTACCAAAGCTTGGAGGAAACCCAATAAACTCATTTCAGGCTAAAGCACCATCAAGGGAACCGAAACAAGTGTGTGTCAGGATGTTTAATATTATAGCCTAGGGGGACATAACACTTGCTGTATGTGGGAAGTAAACAGCAGGGCTTTTCACTAAAAAATGAGACAGAGAAAAAACTTGTGATCACAAAACAGAAAACCATATTGCTGATCAGATATAAATATAAGAGCTTTTCCACAAACTCAAGCTGTGCCTTTCCCAACTAAAATCTCATATTAATTTTTGTGAGATTGTTTTTTGTTGCATAGCTAGGAAGAACTGAGAAAACCAAAATTTGTTGCTCTTTTCCCGGAGAGTCTCATTGTGACAAAACTCTTGCCATGTTTTTCACCTTAACTGAAACACCAGAATATGGTTAGCTGATTCATCCTCTATGTTGTTACTTAAATTAAAATGGAAACCTTCAAAAATTCAATCTCTTTTCGCAGATTTGAGTTGAAAGTGTAATATTATTTGGAAGGTATTCTCATGATTCCTAAATTAACAAACCAGATTTTTTCACATGCGATTTCTGGGTATGGTAAAATTATATTTTTGGCTATTCATTACTTTTTGATTTAACTTTGAAATTATCTTCTGAGTCAACCCACCAAAGGAGTGTTGTCCTCCCACATAAGATTTACATTATAATAAGTGGAATATTTCAGAATCAAATTTTCTAAAAAATAATCTCACACATGCATTTGTATTCATTCTTTCAGACAGTTATTAGGCCCTTTTTATTTAACAAATGTTGACTTGACAACAAGGACAATAAGGTATGTTGGTATCCTCTTTTAACGAGTAAGAAAATAGGAATTTGTAAGCAAACATTTTCAGGTGAAATATAATTGTAATTTAGATTTGTGTCACAAATTGGTGAAAGTGTTATAAAATGACAGCCCAAGACAGATTAATATTCCTGATGTCAGATATTAACTTATTGTAAAGAAAAAAAAGCTGATTCACTTTTATAATACTACTTCGTATATATCTTCAGAAACTCAATTTTCCCCTGTTTTAAAACAATGTCAGCAGGAAAAAACTCAGAAGGTTGTATTCTTTGTCAATAACAGAATAGATCCAGCAGCCTTTCTCAGGTTACTCTTGTTCTTACGTCAGCCTGAGTGAATTAAATGCAAGCGACTTCAGTCATACAGAGGCTAGCAGTCAGTCATGGAAGCTAATAGTAATTTATCTGAGTTCTTAAATAACCACACTCACAGCTAAAGAGACACAGGGAAAGAGACTGGGATGGAAATGAAGCCTGGATTCAAATATCCTCTACATTCCTGAGTGTACTGGTTTAGCCCAGCCAGCAGCTAAGCTACCACCCAGCACCTGGTGGGGTGGAGAGGAGAAAAAATATAACAAAATCTTGAGGGTCAAGACAAGAACAAGGAGGGATCACTCACCAACTATAGCCCTGAGCAAAACAAACTCAGCTTGGGAACAATTTAATTTAATTCATTAATAGTTGCTTGAGATGATAACAAGAAACAAATCCAGATCTTGAAAGACCTTTGCTCCACCCATCTCTTCTTCCCTGTTCTAACTTCTTCCCCCCCAGCAGAGCAGGGAGACAAGGAATGAGGGGGTTGCAGGTCAGTTCATCACATGCTGTTTCTATCTCTCCTTTCTTAAAGAAGCATTCCCTACACTCTGTTTCCTGCTCCAACATCAGGCCTATCCTCGTGAGTCAGTCCGCAGAGTTCTCCAACATGAGTCCTTCCCGCAGGATGCAATCCTTACCTATCAGATTACTCCAGCATGGGCTTTTCCCACAGAGTCACAGCTTCTTAGGGCACAGCCACCCGCTCCAGAGTGAGATTCTTTCCCATGAACTGCAGATGCATCTCTGCTTGACCATCAGTCTCCAGCAGGGTGGAGTTCTTCCCATGGGGACAGTCTTCTAAGAAATCATTTGGGTGCAGGCATCTCTGCTCCAGCGTGAGGTCCTCTCCCATGGGCTGCAGGTGGATCTCTGCTCCACTGTTAATCTCCATGGGTTGCAGGGGGGCCGCTGCCATCTCACCACGGGCTGCAGAGGAATCCCAGCTCTAGCACACCTCCTTCCTCTCCATCTTTGCTGACCTGGTGTCTGTACAATTGTTTCTCTCAGATCTCAGTCCTCTCTCTGCTGCAGCTGCGCCAGCCCAACCTGCCTGACGAATCTTGGTGGTCCTGGCAGGATGAGCTCTGCCCAGGGGGCATCCTGGGGTCAGGGCACTTCAGAGGTTTCCAAGCCGCACCGTAGCAATCATCTCCAGTCGAGTGGCAGTGGCCCAGTGCAGGCAGCTGACTGCTCAGGGGACCAGGGGGGTGGGGAGGCCAGCCTCTCCCTGCCTCCATCCTCTCTTCACTGCAGGTCCAGCATGGCATGAATTTCTTTGTCTCCTTCTTAAAGAGGGCACTGATTGGCTCGGTGCTCACCAGAGGCAAATCTGACCAGTTTTGTAGCCAGGGAATCTTTTCACGTCTCCCTACAGGGGCTGTCTCTGCAGCCCCTCCCCTGCTACAAAAGCCCCACCATATAAACCTAGCACGTTGAGGAAGACAGTATTTTAAAATATATACCTGTCCTTAGCATATTGCTGTTGGGTCAGTACTCAGTTTGTGGGTTTGCTGAATTATATTTTTAAAATCTGAATTTTGTCTGCTACTCTGAATTTTGGATTCCTTGCTAGGAGTTTAGAATATTGTTGTGATAGTTCCTCACTTGCAGGTAATGAAGTTCCTTTCTGAAACTAGTTTTTCTGCAATGAACGTAACAATGGCATATACCTCATGACATATAGGAGCAAATAAAAAAGTATGGCTTTAATGCTGAAAATGTTCATTATGCTCACTAAATACTGAAGAGAAAATTTTGGCTCCAGTAAAGGCTACCTTTCAATATGGGCGACAAAAAACCTCTCATAAGTCAGTATAGATAAATAAATAAAAGCAAATGTAATTGTTATATTTATAAAGATTTGAAGTTGTAATTCAATATCTAAATTAACAAAACTGATTGCAGCAGCATTTGGTACTAGAAAATTGGGCGCTAAAACCGATGACATTTATTCCCCTCTAATAATTAAAGTGAAAGACTACATTATGTCTTGGAATAGCAGAAAGAGTTCTGATCATAACAGAAGCATTTGAGTTGTTTTTTTTCCCATCAGTGATTCACTGAAGATCACAACTTTTTTTTTTTTTTTCACTTCCATTGTGAAAATAATACACCTTTATTTAAAATGATTAATTTTAATGACTTTGATTCATTCTACTTGTTTATTCTTTGTCTTTCTTGTGAGTAATGGTTCTTACTTTGTCTTTAAAATAAGTAATATAGGAAACTATGTTCGGATGTAGATTCCTCACTCTGCTTTGATAGCACAAAGTTTCTGCAAATGATGCCAAACAGGACAATGTGGATGAGTGTCTGACTGCACTGAAATGCTTAATTTAGTGTAGGCACCACAGAATGCTACCAGAATAAATCTAGGATCATTAGTCCAATTGCTCTGTAGTGATAACTGCTTGAATGAATATTTCAGACAAGGAACTGGATGTTTCTGCAATCTGAATTAAATGAGCTCCACAGTCTCCAGAACACAAGATGCTTATACTTTAAGACTGAGATTTTTTTGATGTGTCCACACTTCTGTGTGAAGACTGGAAATAATATTTGAAAGTTTTTAAATTGTTTTTCTTGTCCTAATCATTATACTGGCATACCCTTTTCCGTATTACGTCAGTATCTGCAGACAGATGCTTAATCAGAATAGGAAACAAACAAGGGAGGAAAGGCTGCATATGCTAATTGATGAGATGAGAAAGTGAACAAGCTGAGAACTTACACCTGTATTAGGAAAATAAAGGCTTGTAAAATTGTGTATGTGTCTGCGTGTGTGTGCATGTATATATACACACTTCGTAATTTTTATATACGTATGTAATATTCTTTTTTTTGTATAACTGAATTGAAACCCAAACATTTAGCTCCTGTAATGTGTTGTGAAATATCTGACCTTCTAAATGGGTTCAAGTGTAACTTACTGTTTCCCATCACAAGGTCACTGCTGTATTTAAGAGCCTTGAGAAAAAAAGATAATTGATTGAGCTGATCTATGTGCCTTGCTCATCTCACTAGGCCTATTTCTCAGCTGCCCTGGGTTAATCACCAAGTCCACAGCATGCTGATGTCCTCCATTACATCATAATTAGAATACAGCAGGCAGAGATGGGGAAAGCTGGTGAAATTATTCATATTTTCTTTTGAGGAGCCAGATGTTGCCAGATAGATTTCATTTAATTCTATGACAGCTGCAGTAATAGTCTCCATGTGCAGAGAGCTGATAGTGACATTGATAACAGTGTAAGGAAAGTGAAGTGAGGCGTGCTTCTGAGCTAGTTAATTATGATTATTCATTATTGTGGATCATCTCATCTTATTTAACAATTATAGTAGATTGGGGAAGGATTTAACTTATGCAAATAGAAACTACTTAAAATATAATTCTGCAAAAGTTAAATTGTATTCTCTAATGTAAAGGTTTTACAGTGTGTTGCTTATGAGTAGCTAACGGGCATGATTTTTCTTAGGACATAAAGTTTCCTATTTGGTAGTATATCTAAGATACTATGTACACCGAAGTTCTGCATGGTATTGCTGAAGCCGAGACATCGTTTCTATTCAAAGTTTATACTTTTAAAACTGATACTGACTGTGACAAATATCAAGACATGCAGAGAAATATTGCATTTTCTAAAATGCATTTGTATTTTGCATAAACTAAAGTCAACATTTAACTGTGAGGGATGATAAAATAACAAATATAACAAAATGTAGAATTAGTGAAACAAGTTCTACCTGTGTGGGTAGGGTGGCGGACAGAAAAATCTATTTTGCATTTGAATTCAATTATTACATTGCAATGATTTTGAAAAATGTAATTTAAAACATTTCTTGATATTTTAACATTAGGAAACTGTTTCTATGATATTAATATGTTGCAAAATATGTTACTTTGTACTTTCAACAAAACATTGGACGACTAGAGTCCCATAGCATAAGGCAGTGCAGAAATATATAACAAAAACAATTTTCTAACATACTACTAAAATTAATGACTGCAGGTAATTGCGGGGCATGCACAGTGCAGTGCATAAAATCAATAAGACAATTCTGCTGAACAAAGAGAATCTTTTGTGATCAATGCAAGATTTCATCAATCCATTTAGATACCTGCATGCCTATGTAAAACAGCTGTTGATTATTTGTTGTGGAATATACTAAGTATGTGATTCGTGTTTGTTACTTCCACAAATCAGTTTCATAAAAATATAGTTAGATTATGATATAAATTCTGACATAATCCCCAGGGAAAAGTCCAAGGAAACTCGGTAGGTAATCAAAAGCTTCTCTTGAAGAATGAGGTCAGAAATCTTCACGAAGATAAAACTTTGATTACCAATTGGTGTTATCTTAATGAAGAATGATATCAGATGACCTTGAGAGATACTATCATTACTATCCATAGAGGCAAATATTTGACAACAGAAAAAAGTGTATAATCACTTTTCAATTACCTTACATAGGTGATGTGTCATGTTAAGCAAAATAGTGACAGACGGAAGAACTGTAACTCTGTGCAGACAGTTCCTTACTATGCTCCAGAATTGTTTCAGTCATTAGCAATCCCTTCAAGTGTAGATATTTTTTTTCTGTCATCTCTACCATTTTGTATAGTGCTATTTCAAATAATTCTGTTTTTATCTGAGTCTCAAATTATAAGCATTTTTTTTAATATTGTTCATTTGACCAGAAAACTAAAACCACAGTCTGTTTCTAGACTAACCATTTTGCCTTAGCACAGGATCATGACATGGAGATGCTGACTCGCTTGCTCATGACAGCAGTAGGACAGTCAAAAATCAACTGAATTTAATATGTTATTTTAAAATTATTTTTATACAAAGAGGTTGTCATTTATCCAATTTACAGATACCCATATGAACTGTTTATCTTCAGCTGAATTTTATTATGGATAAATATTGTAAGTATAATTACTAGACGTTTAGCCGTGTGGAATTACTCCTGCTAGAATGTCAAAGCTTTGTATATAGACATATATTTTGATGTTATATCACTTTTCATTCATTCAAGCAAAGATAACAGGACAGATAGTCATTGTATGCCAGAAGTACTAAAAAAGTTTAACTGCAGAGAAACGATCCACAGGAAATATAAAGCATTGAGATTGATGATTTTAAGCATAGCCATATTTTAAAGCTGTTCTCACTTTAAAATCATTACCAGTAGCAATATGAATACAATAGATGATTTTATATCAATACATGTATCTAAAGCACAAACTTGAAGTTTATATATGTCGTGGGTTAGGCCGATCCGGCAACTAAACCCCACGCAGCTCCCACCCCAATAAAATGGAGAGGAGAAAAATGTAATAAAAGAGCTGAGGGTCAAGACAGGAACAGAGGAGCACCCACCAACCACGGTCCCGGGCAAAAAAGGCTGTTTTCTTAAAGCAAAACTATTTATTAACAGCTACTTACAAAGAGAAAAAAAAGCACACAAAAACAGTTACTTGAGAGGATAACAAGAAAACAAGGCCAGGTCTTAAAATCAACACCACTCCCCCCCTTTGCCTCTTCTTCCCGGCTCTACCTCCTCCCCCCAGCGGCGCAGGGGGCAGGGAATGGGGGAGTGCAGGTCAGTTCATTCCATGTTATTACTGCCGCTTCTCTTAAAGGAGAAGGAGTCCTTACACCATTGTCCCTTGCTCCAGTGGATCCCCTACTCACGGCGAAAGTGTGAATCCTGCCCGCTAGGATCCTTACCCCGTCAGATTTGCCCAAGTGCGGGCTTTACCAGTCCTGGACTTTTAAGGAGCTGTAGCCACTCGTTCTGGCGTGGGTCATCATACAGACTTTAAATGCGCTCCAGTGTGGGTCGTCATATCGACCTTAAATGCGCCTCCGTACAGACTTAGATGCGTAAATGCGCCTCGACCTGTGCCCAGGATTCACAATAGTCTCAGGCTCAGGCATCTCCTTTAACGAAACACCTCCCCATCGGCGGGGGTCATCCCACGGACTCTAGATGCGTACCGTGCTCAGGCTCTGGCATCTCTTCTCGACATGGATCCTCCACGGGCTGCGAGTGGGTCTCTGCCTGCTCCACTGAGGACTGGATGCAAGGGGCTGCTCGCAAGGGGGACTCAGCCGCGGCACACGTTGTTCCGTTCCATCTTCACTGACCTCTTATCTGTGTGGCCGTTTCTCTTAGATTTCAGTCTTTTCTGGGTGAACTCGGCCTGGTGGGCACCCTGGGAGCGGAGCTCTCCCCGAGTTTCCCAAGCGGCTCCGCCGCCGCCATCCTCGACGGAGCGGGCACCAGCCTGGCCCGGGCCGCCAGCCCGGCTGGGCGCCGGGAGCAGGGGCCATGCACCCCTCCTTTCTCCTTGCTCCTGGGCAATTCGCAGAGGCGCCGATTGGCTCAAGCCCCGAGGGGGATGGGAGTCTGGTGTGATGGGCAGCTTCTGCCACCCGGACCTCCCCCCCCACTTCAAACCATAACAATATAATTTTTAACACTGTGAAATTCAATGGTGCTAATGATACTGATCTTCATTTTAAGTTGTTTCTCACCTAAGTTTAATGCTAGTTTCAGTGTAAATTATAGATTATGTGATTATTATTCAATGTTTGTATGCTTATGTACGTATAAATAAATGCATCAGTAAAATAGTTCCTACATAGACCTTATCAGTTATAGTACCATATAAAGAAATTAAAATTAGTTCTTTACTGTTACATTTTGTGATTCGTTTTCAATAATATCAAATTCATCAACTATTTTCAGTAAAATGAACAGTTTCAATTCCAGAAATAGCAATTGTTCTGCTTGGTTTCTTTTCAGGAGGAGTGATAGTTTTCATTTTGCACATCACCTTTTAAATCACTAAAAAGACAGCAAAATTGCAGAAAATTCAGAAGACAAAACCAAAATGATAGAAATTTGGAAAGCTCTAAGGAAAGACTAGGATAGCAGAGTCCATTCCAAGAGAGAGTAAAACTGTCTGTAGGGTTACTGAAGGCTTTCACAACATTTATGGAACAAAAGCTATCAGTTGTCGGAGATGGTAGGAAAAAAGGTAACAAGCTCCACAAGAAAAATATGTAAGTTTGCACTCCAAATAAAACTTTTTTGGTCAAACTTTGAAAAGTGTTGAATTCATCACTAAACCAAATAATGTTATACTGACAGTCATGAAGTAAGAATATGTCTCAATAATTTTAAAACAGTATAAAATATTCTATGTATGTAAGCTGGGTAATTGTGTCTGGTGACGATAAACAGTGTTGACAATGCTATCATTTGACTATAAATTTATTTAGCCAAAATAAAATAGATAACAATTACATCTGCAATTAAAATAGAAAAAAAATAGCTACTAAACCCCTATAAACATTGTTGCTAAATTAAATTCCTTCACATCTTTTTCAGTTATTATTTGCATTGTACTTGCAAGGATTTTAAGCAGAAGTGCCCAAAGTTATGTGTTAGAAGGCTGAATATACCCTGGCATTTCAGAATTTCATTTTATCAATTACAAAATAATGAATTTTCAGTAAGATGAGCCTTTTAACAAAGAATTAGATAAAAAATATTTTTTCCTAAAAGACATATTCCTGAAACTTTCTACAGTCAGTGTGAGGCATGCAGGCAGAGCTTGTTTTAGGAACAAACAATTTGGGCAGTTGCTTTAGATCGAATGATGATCTGCTATACTAAGTGATGTTGTCTGCATTTGTTTAATTCACTCATGCCTATTTAACCTGCAATTTAATTTATCCGTTGTTTGCCCAGAAGACTGACAGACTTTGCCTTCAGATAGTCCTAGGGATGCAGAAAAATGCTTCAGATTGCGTTTAGTACATGGTCTTGGGATGCTTAATGAAAGATAGCAAACCTCAAATCTTTCTAACATTTCACTCCATATTCAGAAAAGTGTTTTTATTTCATGTTTGTTTTTTTCTTCCTTCACTTTGTAATTCCAGTCCATCTATTATCTAGCACTAACACTGTGAGGAAGATTTGACAAACATTTCACATGCTTTATTAAAATGGAAATGCAAACGAGGAGTGAGGGAAATAGAAAGAAAGGTCTAACACTGAAACAACTCCCACAGAAAGGGATCTTACTTATGATTTACTGATGTTTACACTGTTTTAAACAATCATCAAACATGTGACATGTTGAATCTTAGGAAACTGGAGTGTGATGCAGCAAAGCTTAGCAATGATTTATTGTCTTTCAACTTCCACATTACTTTCTGTGCTTCTTTTCCTTTCACTGCCTATCCTAAACCTCCTTCATATCGCAGAATGGATGAGGTTAGAAAGGACGTTTGGAGGTCATCTTGTCCAACGCTTGCTCAAATGGGGCCATCTATAGCTGATTGCCCAAGATCATGTCCAGATGGTTCTTGAACATCTCCCAAGAATGGAGACTCCACAACCTGCCTGAGCAACCTGCACCAGTGCTCAGTCACCCTCATAGAAAAAATGTGTTTCTTGATGTTCAGGCAGAGTCTCCTGTGTTTCAGTTTGCACCCATTGCCTCTGATCCTGTTACTGGGCATGACTGAGAAGAGCCTGGCTCCATCTTCTTTGCACTCTCCCTAAATATTTACATACATTCGTAAGATCCCCTCGAGCCTTCTCCATGCTGAACAGTCCCAGCACTCTCAGCTGATCCTCATAGGAGAGATGCTTCATTCTCTTCATAATCTTTATGGCTCTTTACTAGATTTTCTCCAGCATGTCCATGTCTCTCTTGCACTGAGGAGCCCAGAACTGGACACACTACTCCAGGTGTGGGCTCACTAGCACTGAATAAAGGGGAAGAAATGCCTCCCTTGACCTGCTCATAAGTTTGTCTAATGCAGCCCAGGATACAATTAACCTTTTTTACAGCAAGGGCACAAGATTGGCACATGTTCAACTTGGTGTGGACCAGGACACCCAGGTCCTTTTCTACCACGCTGCTTTCCAGTTGGACAGCCTTCATTACATATTAGCGCCTTGGGTTTGTGCTCCCCAGGTGCAGGACTTTGGGTGCATCCTAGGGTGCACTGCTAGGTGCTGGCCTCCAACTTGACCTCATGTTGCTGATCATATTCCTCCGGGCCTGGTCATTCACCCAATTTTCAACCCATCTCATTGTCTGCTCATCCAGTCTGTACGTCAACAGCTTTTCCACGAGGTTCTTATGTGATACAGTTTCAAAGATCTTACTGAAGTCCAGACAGACAATACTCACTACTCTTCCCTCATCTACCAAGCCAGTCATTTCATAACAGAAAGCTATCAAGTTGGTCAAGCATGACTTCACCTTGGTGAAACCATGCTGTCTCCTCCTGATTATTTTCTTCTTAATGTGTCTGGAAATACTTTCCAGGATTAGCTGTTACATCACCTTCCTGGGTTTAAGGTGAAACTGACCAATCTGTAGTTCCTTGGGTCCTCCTTCTTGCCTTTCTTGAAGACAGGAGTAATATTTGCCTCCCTCCAGTCTTCAGACATCTCTCTCATTTGCCGTGATTAATCAAAGATTATCTAGAGTGGCCTTACAATGACATATGTCAGCTCCCTCAGCACTCCTCTTTGCATTCCATCAGGGCCCATGGATTTATGGATGTCCAGTTGGCTTAAGCATTCCCTGACCTGATTCTCTTCCACCAAAGGTACATTTTCCTTGCTCCATCCTTCGTCTTTGGTTTCCAGGACCTGAGAGTCTTGAAGGTCGGTATTGCTAGTAAAGACTGAGGCACAGGTGGCATTCAGTACCGCAAGCCTTTTCCACGTCCTGTGTAACCAGGTCCCCCATTTTATTGAGCAATAGGCACACATTTCCTGTAATCTTCCTTTAGTCACCTAGGTACTTACAGAAGTCCTTCCTGGTGTCTTTGATGTGCCTCACCAGATTAAGTTCCATTTGGGCTTTAGCTTTCCTAACTTCATCCCTGGATGCTCAGCCAATGTTTCTGTATTTCTCTCAGTTTACCCACCCTTCCTTCCACCCTCTGTGCTTTCTTTTTGTGTTTGAGTTTGGCTAGGAGTGCTTTGTTCATCCACACAGGCCTCCTGGCATTTTTTTCTGACTTCGTATTCATGGGAGTGGAACTCTCTTTTGCCTGAAGGAGCTGAACTTTGAATATCAACCAGATTTCTTGGGCCCCTCTTCCCTCCACGGCCTTGTCCCATGGGACTTTTTCAAGCAGATCTTTGAAGAGGTCGAAGTCTGCTTTCCTGAAGTCCAGGATTGTGACCTTGCTCTTTGCTCTCTTCCCTGTGCTCAGGATCCTGTACACCACCATCTCATGGTCACTGCAGTCAAGGCTGCCTCTCCTTGGTGGTGAGTGTGAGGTTCAGCAGAGCACCTCTCCTCATTGGCTCCTCTGTCACTTGGAGGAGGAAATTATTGTTGATGCACTCCAGGAACCTCCTGGGTTGCTTATGTCCTGAAGCATTGTCACTCCAGCAGATATGGGGATGTTTGAAGTCCCTGATGAAGATCAGGGCCAGAGAGAGTGAGGCTGCACCTATTTGTCTGTAGAGTGTCTGATCCTCTAATTCTTCCTGGTCAGGTGGCCTGTAGTGGACACCTAGTATGTCACCTTTACTTTGCTGTTTAATCTTAATCCATAAACTCTCATTTGACTGCTCATCCATTCCCAGGCAGAGCTGCATGCACTCACCTCCATTCACTCCAGCTGCTGTCTCACATAAAGGGCAACTCTCTCTCCTCGTCTTCCTATCCTGTCCTTCCTGAAGAGTCTGTATCATGCTTGTAAGTCTCCTCTGTTCTTTGTAGGATGTACAGCCTAGCCCTACACACTACTCATTTGATCTCTTAGCTTTGAGACCAAACTGTGCATCTCTATTCTGAGTGCTTTTACAGTTTGCAGAATGCGATTTTATGACAGCTAATAGAAATTTCTTTACTTCTGTCTCAGTTTTCCTTTGAAGATAATTTCACAACCCATGCACAGGAAGCACAGTTTGCTGTTGGATCATGCTGTGGCATAAAGACAACTCTACTGTATCCCACCAATAATGTGACAATAATTTCTAGACAAATTCCAGGTTCATTTTCTTTTGCTACTTCTGTGACAATATTTTATTTAAAAGCTTTGAGAGAAGTGGCCTTGTTTGTTTAATCATTTGCATGCTACAGTGTTTATTCCTTGATCTGCAGGAACAAGAAGAGCTTTGCATCTGCTTATAGCACAATGATGGCCTCATATTCACAGTAGCGGAACTCATCCTTTGCCAGCTTCTGCTTTTTCTTGTCTAGATATTTCCCCCTGCCTCCACACACACACATTGCAGCTACATTTGGAACATATTTTGTGCCACTTCTTTGAGAGTGCAGCAAATATATTTAATACTTATATAGCTGGCATTATTTTCTTTTCTATCTTCCATAGTAAAAATCCAAGTAGAGCACAGCAGAGTGTGACAAAACAACACCCTTAATATGGTAAATGTGAGGAGAGAGCTCATATACACTTACAGTGAGACGATTTATTGAGAGATTTCAATGAACTAACTTCTTTTGCCATAGGTTTGAATCTTATTACCCTAGGTTACAGATTGGTTTGGAAGATCTCCAATAACAGTCAAGGCAGCGCAGCTCTATCAAAGCCTCTGGAATGTATCCTATGAATGTCTCAGTGGAGCAACAGTTAAAGAAGCTTGAAATTTTATGAAGCAATATTTCAAGGGTTTGCCAGGATAAAATGTCAGGCTTGATTTTTTTTCCACTGTCTTGCCCTCTGAACAGTATGATATAAAACACCATTTTGAAAAGGTAGAGTTCTAGATATGTTTTGTAGATGCAAATGATTACACAATGTCATGGTTCAGACCAGCTGGCAGCTCAGCCAACACACAGATGTTCACTCACTCCTCCCCCTTGGTGGTGTGGAGAGGAGAATAACAAAAACCCTGACGGTTGAGATAAGAACAGGAAGGCATCATCCACCAACCATGGCCCCAACAAAAACAAACTCGGCTTGGGGACAAATAAATTTAATTCATTAAACAGCTACCTGAGAGGAAACAAAACCAGATCTTAAAAACATCTTCCCTTACCCCTCCCTTCTTCCCAGCTCCACCTCCTCCCCTCAGTGGTGCAGGGGGACAGGGAATGGGAGTTGCAGGTCAGCTCGTCACATGCTGCTTCTGTTTCTCCTTCCTCAAAGGGAGAGGACTCCTTACACTCTTCTCGTCCTCTAACATGTGCCTCCTTCTCATAGGAAAAAAAATAGTCTATAAACTTCTCCAATGTGAGTCTTTCCCCCAGGACACAATCCTTACCCATCAGATTGCTCCAACGTAAACTTTTCCCATGGAGTCCTGGCTTCTTAGGGTGCAGAGACCTGCTCCAGTGTGGTAGAGATGCAAATGCATCTGTGCTCCACTGTCAGTCTCCAGCAGCATATGGGGTCCTTGCCACGGAGACAATCCTCTAAGAACTTCCTCAGGCTCAGGCATCTCTGCTCCAGCGTGGGGTGCTCCACGGGCTGCAGGTGGATCTCTGCTCCATCGTGTCTCTCATAGGTGACAAGGGGGTGGCCTGCCGTATCACCATGGGCTGCGGGGGAATCGCAGCTCTGGCACACCTCCTCCCTCTCTGCCTTCACTGACCTTGGTGTCTGTGTAGCCGTTTCTCCTCTTCTTAAAGAGGGCATTTGCAGAGAGGAGTAGGGTCTGACCTGGCCAGGGACCGACCCAACCAATTTTAGAGCCTGGAAAGCTCTCCCATCTCTTTAGAGGGGCTATCTCTGCAGCCACTGTCCTGCTATGAAAACCTCACCGCATAAACCCAGCACACACAAGCTGTTCAATGATTAAGAACTAAACTCTGCTGTCTAGCAGAGAATCAGTAGTCAGCCTTTGTAAAAGACAGATAACCCATATGTCTATCTTAATGTGAGGTAGAAGATCTGTGTCTGTTTCAGTTTTCTTTCTGTGAAACAGACAATAATATCTGAAATTCTGAAGTACTGGTGTTAAATAACTGACACACCAGAAAATAAAACCCAAACCAATAAACAAGCCAAAATGTTGCTGTGGGTTTTGGTTTGGTTTGGTTTTAAAGGATTTTCATATTGAATTATCAATGAAACATCCCCTCCATATCTTAACAATTAACAAGTAAAAACTCCAAACAGATGATTATTCATGGTCTGACTGAGTCTGAAAAGGGGTTGTTATATTCTGTATAATACTGAAGAATGGTCCAATTTCAGTTTTGCCTTTTTCCTGAAAAAAAAGGCCTACTTTCACAAAATACTGTTTTGTAAAAGCCAAAAATGATTAATAATTTTAGATCAACTCCAATTCGTATTTTTGATAGAATAAGCATAGAAAAGAATTATAGTAATAGTAACTTTAACTATAATTAATAATAATAACAACAACAACTGGTGAAGGAATAAGGGAATATCAATTCCTTATTCCCACAAATTGTGGAAATATTGAAGAGGGTTTGATTTTGAGGCATAGGGCATACTGGAAACACGTCTGTAGTATGGTACTTGGAGATAAGGTTTTTGAAATGTTCCTTGCAACAGGTTCGAACTTGTTTTTAAACTGCTAGAAGTATGTTCATACAAGTCAATAAACATTTTGAGAGCTCCAAAGCTGGCATCCAACTAGTGGTTTACAAGTGGACATAGAATATCAGTACTATTAAAGTGTTCTGATGCAACAGAAATAATTGATGATCTAGCAAACATGAGAAAATGTCAGTTGCAAATGAAAAAAAGAAAGAGGAGAAGAAAGCATAGGGAGATTCAGAGATGGAAAATATAGACAGTGAACAACACATGCTGAGACTGAACAATGTTACGCTCACACAGAGTTTGATTTCCCAACAGTTGAAATGAATGCTTTCATTGGAAATATGATTAGATTATGAAAAGAACAGGAAGAAAAAACAGTGCTTCTGCTCTTCTGACCAAAAAGCTATGTTTTAATTAAGAAATAATAAAAAAAAATGTATGTACTATATTATATGTGACAATATTAACTACTTTTTCTCTTGTATTTTGAATGACTCGGTACCTTAGCTTTAGGTAGAAGTTCTGTGACTGAATTATGTAGTTTTGATTCTTCCTTGAGCCTGAACATCTGTACCACTATCCAAAAATACCCTGTGATTCAGAGTTTGCTATATTTCCTTTCAAAAAAAATTTGTTTGTTTGCAAATTTCTTCACTTAAAAGATCACACTTGTCGCCAGTTTTCAGTCTTTGTGATTTCCATTGATAGTACTCTAACATGAAATATTCTGATATTTCTCTCTTCCCAATTGTTTACTATAACTGATTAATAGCGATTTCAAGAGCACGCGTTGCTAAAAATACTGCTGAATTATTATTTTTAACATTGTGAATAGCCGCAGTTGCCATTGAATAGGATCATATTCTCACAGTTTTTCACTTGAACTTTGTTCCAGTTAGCTTTATTTCTCTTAGAAAACTGCAATGTTATGACAGATCTTTCTCTTTATCATGGACTACTGTCTAACTCAGATGTCTCCCTATTCAGCATCCCAGAAACAGAACATTGTATAGTCAGTCTGATCTAAGGTAATACAGATGAATATTAAATGGAAAGTTCCATTACTTCATGTGTGAAGCCATTCTAACGGGAAACTCTTAATAAATTACTATAAAATTCTTCTGTTTTGTCAAATTGCAAAGCTGAATGGGACAAATATATTCTAGCCTCAAACTACTTTATTAAATATAGTAAACAAATATCTCATTTTTCCATCACACATATACTCTTGAATTGTCTAGGCTTTTATGCGTATAGACCTATTAGATAGGTTTTCTTAAAAACTTCGCAGTACATCTAATGTATTAGGTACTACATTAATCTTATGTGCCTTAATATATATGAAAATGTAGGTTTTATTGTGTCTGCTACTATACTTCAACATATTTCTGTACACACTTTCTTCTGTATTATTTGATACACATGCCAAGAAGAAAGTTAAACAAATCTAGGTTGTCAGAGATCTGGGTCACCATATTGCTACAGATAAGCAAGCTGTTGCAGCTACCATATCTGTTCACACATTTTTGAAAGTTACTTTCATAATGTCATAATTTGTGTAGGGCACAGATGTTCACCTCCAATCACTCTTAAGAAGAACAGAAATATAAAATACTGTGTTAGAAAACTCTGCAACAACAGTCTGCATATAAATCAACTCCAGACACTAAATACAAAATTGACTGCGGAGAGAACTCCTACAGCAGGATATGGTAAATTTGACGTTGAAATATGCTCTTGGCTATCTAGGCTATAGTTCCACTGACCTTAAAGGGCATTTCCCAAGTATCATTCTGCTTTATTGACTTTAATCAAGAGATTCCTTGACTCCCCTCTGAAAACATTTATCATAGAGTTTATTCACATGAAGCATCTGTTATTTATCAAGTCTTTCAGAACAAATATTATTTTTATAATCTGTTGATAGTTTTTGCTTTTGTCTCAGAAAACACATGTAAAAATACTTTGAATTAGTCAGTACAGACTAAAATAGTGGTACAGAAAGAGGATAACATATTCAGAAAATTCAGAGGCCATATTTAAAATAAATCCAAAGGTAACCAGATACAAAAATAAACGGATCAAGCACATTAAAAAACATCTAATTGCAGAAAAGTTATCTAAAGGCATGTGTTTATGGGATAAATATGGAGGATTAGACTAAATACAGGATAAATACAAGTTAGAGTAAAAAGAATCCTACTTTTGTTCGAAGTCACTGACGGAAGAGTTTGGAGGTCTATCATGTTACTACAAGATATATTTGTGGGAAACATACACTCTGACCAAGAGAACGTTTTTATATTTTTGAAAGTATATATTTTTTTAAGTATTATTAATTTATTGTATTATTTTTAAGAATCAAAAATAATTCCATATTGAAAAAGGAAGTTTATAATTTGAAGAAATAAATGTTACCCGGGAGATGAGACAAAGACAGAGAGGGAGTTATACATTAAAAATATAATTGACTGAAAAATTAAAATCATGTTTAATTATGGATTATGGACAGTGACTCCATTATCTAAAATAACTTCATATTTAGTGATCCTACTTTTATGCATTTTAACTATATCTTCAGAATTCATCAATATGTTATTTACATAATTGGTAATAAAGAGGATATTATCATAATTTCTAGAATTTTTTTACAGAAAAAAAAACATTAAATGAGTTTCTGAAGTTTTACACATTTTATTTCAAAAAGTCTGAAGACTTGTCTTGAGCCCTTTCAAGTCAGAGAACTTCAATCAATTTAACTAATTGCCAATTAGAAAACGTTTGATTACTGATGCAGGTATTGAAAAATAAATAAAAAAAAAAAAAACAAAATAAAATAAAACAAAACAAAACACCTAGGCAAATGTTAGCCGACAGCTAAGCTACCATGCAGACGCTCACTCACTCCTCCCCCTCAGTGGCATGGAGAGGAGAAAAACGTGGCAAAAGGCCGGAGGATTGACATAAGGACAGGGAGGGATCACTCACCAACCATGGCCTTGGGCAAAACAGACTCAGCCTGGGGACAAACCAATTTAATTTGTTAACAGTTACTTCAGAAAGGATAAAGAGAAAAGAAAAGCAGATCTTAAAAACATCTTCCCTTCACCCCTTCCTTCTTCCCAGCTCTACCTCCTCCCCTCAGTGGTGCAGGCGGACAAAAAATGGGGGTTGGAGGTCAGTTTGTCACACTCTGTTTCTGTCTCTCCTTCCTCAAAGCAGGAGGACTCCTTACACTCTTCCCCTGCTCAACATGGGGCCCCTCCCCATGAAAGACAGTTCTCTACAACCTTCTCCAATGTGAGTCTTTCCCCCAGGATGCAATTCTTATCCATCAGATTGCTTCAGCGCAGGCTTTTTCCATGGAGTCATGGTTTCTTAGGGCGCAGATGTCTGCTCCAGTGTGGGGTTCCTTCCCACAGACTGCAAATGTGTCTCTGCTTCACCATGAGTTTCCAGCATCATGGAGGTCCTTTCTGCGGAGACAGTCCTTACAATCTCCTTCAGTCACAGATATCTCTGCTCCAGCGTGGAGTCCTCTATGAGCTGCAGGTGGATCTCTGCTCCACCGTTTCTCTCATGAGTTGCAGGGGCAATGCCTGCTGTCTCACCACAGGCTGCAGTGGAATCTCAACTCTGACACACCTCCTTGTGCTCCATCTTCACTGACCTTGGTGTCTGCACAGTTGTTTCACTCAGATCTCAGTCCTCTCTCTGCTGCAGTCATGCTGGGCCTGACCTGCCCTACAAACCTCGACAGTCCCAGCAGGAATGAACTCTGCCCAGCAGGTGCCCTGGGATCAGGGCACTTCAAAGCTCTCCAAGCTGTGCCGCTCTGGTTACCTCCAGTTGAGTGACAGTGGCCCAGTGCAGGCAGCTGCCCGCTCAGGAGGCCAGAGGTGGGGGGAGAAGCCATCCCCACCCCCCGCCTCACCTCTCTCTTCACTGCAGGTCCCACATGGCTCAGATTTCTTAGACCTCTTCTTAAACAGGGCATTCGCAGAGGTGCTGATTGGCTCAATCCTGGCCAGAGGGTCTGGGGGGTCCAACCTGGCCAGACACTGATCCTATCAGTTTTGGACTCCCGTCTCCTTACAGGGGCTATTTCTGCAGCCCCTCCCCTGCCACAAAACCCCACCACATAAATCCAGCACAACAAAACACCTTTCCTTCTCACTTCCTAGTCTCCAATTCCCCTGCCACATGTTATACCTAGTCCCTTTGGTAAGGTGATGGGCAGTGGAGGAGTTAGAGATCATTGCACTGTGGGTTCTACTCTGTTGCTCCAGTGTGGGTTCTTCAATCATCAGTTGCAGTCCCTTTGCAGTCCTACGTCTTCCTCAAACTTCTCGCTGTCCCTGCTTGGGGTGGCTGCTTTTGCTCCTGTCCTGCTCTGGATAGCTATTTTGATTTTCTTCAATATTACTTCATCTCTAGTGTCCCTTCTGTCCTGGAATCTCTCTTGTATCTCTGCCTGTGTGTTTCCTCCTGCATAATAGTGCATAAGTCTCTTGAAGAATCAAATCTGAATAAATATTATCTTACTTGGTTAAATAAATTCGTATTCTTTTAAATTATAAATGAGAATGGAGCCTCATGAAACATCTGGGCATCTTTCCAAACATACATAGCTTTAAATGCATATTGAAATTATCCTAAACCTAGGGAATTCTGAGTCCTAAACTGTTTGAAAGGTTACTGTGGCCAGGTGTCATGAATTGGCACAGGAATAAGGAGAAGAGCATGGACAGTCGCCAAGCAGTAATGCTAATGAGGGAAGAGAGTAGAAATCATCCTAGAGGACAAATGTCATGACATTTGTGAAAAGAACATCGTGCCACAATGATGTGCCTAAAATCATACGTTTTGTGAATATGAAAGAACACAAGGTTAAGTAATGTGAATAAGAAAACAGTAAGCTTATCCTAAATAAGTCCTGTTTAAAATAACTAGGGAGGACACAAGAATTATCTTTATATTTACTCTATCTTTCTATTTGCCTTAAATCTTCAGCCATGAGCAGTGACTTTCAAAGCTCTAGTTTTAATGCTCCAAGCTAAGATGCAAGAAAGGTGGTCAGATTTAAAAAAGTAATATTCACTGACTGAGTAGTGGATACTGCTTTGAAATCTGGGACTGCTCAAAGTGCCTTGAATAACGCTTTTCTTCTGTCTTAATTTAATATACTTCTCTACCTGTAATTAGATTATTCAGAAACTTTACTTCTTATTTCTTTTTTATATTCTAAAATACTAAACATACTTTTATTTTCATATTCAGTTTCAGAATGAAAATATTGAAACTTCCAAGTTAGTAACAAGTCAACTGTTTTACCTCTTGCTGTAGTTCCACATCATCCCTGCTATTGCGATTTATGAGTTCCTATGCTTTAAATAAAGTAGATCTCATAGAAAACTAGGAAAAAAGAGTTACTTTTTAATTGAAGACTTAAGAAAAAAAATAAATACTTAATTCAGAAATGCCCAGAACTGTTAAACTGAATAGTTTTGTGATTTATTTTTTTTTCCTCCAGAATTGCTTTTTCAGTCTCCTTTTTAAATTAAATTCTCAGTCAATCTTCTAGGAGACTACAGTTCTTGTCAAAAACATATCTTCCACTGTTGTTGAATACCCATAAACAAAGTTCAGTTTTTCAAGAAGAGTTAAGTAAAGAGACTGACCAATTACCAATTTTCCATACTCAAGCTGCTAAAAACATTAAATGTTCATGAGGTTATGCCATGTGTCTCATTGCGCTAATGAAGTGATTTGCGGAAAGAGCTTTTTCACTGGGTTTCACAGCCTATTGAGCCAAAGTAGCAAGAAAAAGCCAGTCATTAACTTAATGGGTTGTAGTTTTTTCTAGAATAATGGACGTCATGGAATTTTGTCTTATGATTTTATTTTGACAAAGTAGATGAAGACAAACAACTGGCTTTTTGCTCAATATTTCCAGTCACAGATCAGCAAAATGTTTTCTGTGTTGTTATTTTTCTCAATAAGGCCAGGTTGGATGAGGCTTTGGGAAACCTGGTGTAGTGGAGGATGTCCCTGCCCATGGCAGGGGGGTTGGAACTAGATCATCTTTGAGGTCCCTTCCAACCCCAACCATTCTATGGTTCTGTGATTCTACGATTCAATACAACTAATATTTTCACATGTACACTTAATTTGAGATATTTTTTCTTGTCAGATCATGTCTAGAAAATATTTTTTGCACAGAGTAAAGCTATTACATATATAGTCCTACCAAGCCATGAGTACAAGAGAGAGCCTACTAGCAGCAATTGCCTCAAGCAAAGTGCTGTCACAAGCTCCAAAGCTTTGATGCTCTCAGAAACAGTGGAAAGCATAAGGCAAAGAGTGAGGGACGAGCATGAAAGGAAGCAGCTGAGTACCAAGCTTGTTTCTATGTTAGTCAGCAGAACAGACAATGACAGGGTGTTAGGAGAATGCATTCTGTAACCTTTCAAAAGGAGTCACAGCAATTACTTTCACATATGTTCCTTAGCTCCCCTGAGAATTTACTCATTGCCTCGGATGTGGAGTGATCACTATTCTCTCCCAGTATAAGCCCTGCTTGTAAAAGCCAGACTAGACTTCAGAGGAAAGAGAGCAGGCAAAGAACAATAGCACTTCCTTCTGAAGTGCCTTGTACCAGTTTGTTAGACACTTCAAGACTTTCTCCACAGCTGCCAGTCACACACTTAGAGCTTAAAATAGATTTTACACAGAATCCCTGGTGTACCTGTCTGATGGATTTCACCTGTTTGAAAAAACCTGCTTTGTTTCCTGCTGTCCTTGGAGTTTTCAGACTATAGATACTGCTCCAATCTGCCTCACATAGGGACAAAAGATTCCCTGCAAGTAATTCAGTCACAGATGGTGTATAGGCTAAGAAGCAACATGCCACACCACGTGATACAGAAAGCTTAGTTCAAGGTCCAATCAGGGAAATTTTTATATATTCCCTACAGGTAAAGGAAAAAAAAGGATGGTAAATACAGAAAAGAGAACGATAAGGCTGAGGAAGGACAAGGCTTATACAATATTTTTATTGGTATAAATGCTATATATAGCAACACCTACTTTTTGAAACATTTCTCTGTTATTTTAGCAGCTTTTTACTTGATTAGCACTTTTCTTATTATTGTCTATATGTATTTATATAATTGGGAATCAGTGATATTAATGCCCAGTGAATTCAAATGCCCAACACATGACATTATAGTGATTTTCTGAAGGAAATTAGCCTCAAAAACATTAAGTGCTGATTTATTCAGATTTTTCCAGGTCTGCCGCCAAAGTCCAGAGATATCACGACTGGTCAGAGGCAGTGGTCTGCTGTGGTTGTTTCTTCAGCATGTCCAGTTTTTGGAATTTCTCTGTTCCACATCTTGAATGAATCTTGAACAATAACAATTTTGATCAAAACCAACTGGTCAATATCAATATTCGATCTGCCAACAGTAGTATTTTAAAAATGACAATGTTTGATAAGTTGAGCCACCTAAGGAGTAAAATTCCTAATTTTTGTCTATCTGTCCCACAGCTTTCAAAACTTCAAAATAATTACATGTTCTGAAACTTTTATGCATGGGGGATCAGATTCTCCTCTTCTTTTATACCCATGGGCAACTTCACTGAATGGCATGGAGCCTCGCTTCAGACTTAGAAGGTAATTTGTGATACAATGCAGTAAATGCATTGTTTTCATTAAGAAAAAACAAATATTACTAGTGTTCATTAGTTAGGGAAAAGAAGTACAAAAATTACAAGAATAAGAAAAATATATGCCTATGTAAATATCTTATATTAACCTCCTTTCAACATTCATTTTGCTTATGTAGAGTAAACATGCTTCAATACAGTTGTATTTAGAAAACTCAGAACCATCAAAGGAAAACTGGTACTCAACAAAAGGAATGGCACTGAAGGAAGTGTTAGTGCCACACATCTCAGATTTCAATATTTCTGACTTTTTTAAACAGATGGGGAAACTTTCTCCTGGGATACTATAAGGGTAGCCAGTTGACTTAAAGATATGCCTGTAAAGGGCATAGCATAGAAATCTTCATGATTTGTTATTATTACACTTGAAAAGTGACGTATTTTTTTATCCAGAAATGGTATGTTTTACTGTGATCTGTTAAATGCAAGATGCGAAGGAAATACACATAGCACTGTCATAGAAAATGTCAGAACTCTTGGAAGCCAACAGGCATTTTAAGACTGTTTCCCTGTCCCAGAAATAGGGTTTACGCCTCTGGAAATTGTCCGGACCAGGCTTTTACTGATTCAAAATCAGTTCAAAATCAGCAAGTCTACCTACACTATAGTTGACTCGTAAAGTTTGAAACATCTATTATTTTGTACTATTCAGCACTCAGACTCCAAAACATACCTTTAAGATTGTTTGCACCTTTATATAACGGTCTTCAGATCAAAGAAAATATAAAGCTTCTGTATGAGCTTTGGCCTCCAAAAAATGCAGGGCTACCAATGAAGATCAGGGACCTAGAAATTCATCTGGGACTGTATGGATGTGAAAAAATAATTACAGAACATGCTGATCGTGCTTCATGTATGTCAGTTAAGCAGTACAATGAATTACAAAGCTTGCCAATAATTGCCCTGTCCTGTCCTCTCCATTCTGAAGTCTAAGACTAACGCAGACTTGTGTCTGTAAATGGCTTGTGAATATATAATACATATCAGCTGAATACTTGTTCTTTAAATTGTGGATAGTCCTTTTAAGGGTCTGTCTGCATATGATTTCTTTCAGTTTCAAGTGATTGCCAGGAAGACCTGTTTATTATTAAATGTAGAAGTAATAGCGAAGGAAAAATGACTCTTCCTCCTCCTTAATGTCTGCTATCTGAGCAAGTTTCATACTTGATGTTACAAAATAATTAGGAATAGCTTAAAATATTAAAAAAATATGGCCTGGAACTTTCATTATTTTGGTAATTTCCCAGATATTTATTTACAACAAATCAAACATGTACTTTTTGAGGTTTTTTTTTAAATAAAATAACAAAAAAAGAGAAGGTCTCTTCATTTCTCAGAGGCTCTATTCCTCTTTTTATTGGTAATTTGTGAAGAAAAAAGACCAGCCCTTGTATATTCTAATGTTTTACAAGAACAATAGTAAGATCCTATCTACTTCTATTCTCTGAGAAATTATTAAGACTATAATAGATGTCTATCATACCAGTTCTCCTTCAAAAGAAACTATAGGTTGCTTATAAACAGAAGTGACCATTTGGACAGGAAAATATGCATTTCCTTTCTAACAATTCAGGAATGTGTTCCATATTTTTAGCCAAACATGCAATCTTATTTAAACTCTGAACTAGAGATTTAGCTATCATATATCAGTTTCCAGAGATGTATCATTAAAGACTAAGTTTTTTTTTTTTTTTAAGAACTGAAGAAGTATAATGCTTCTTGGAAAAGAAGCATTATACTTCAGATGTGTCTGATCATGCCCTATACATAATTACTAATCAAGGTTCCATTTCACCTTTTTACATATAGTTATTTATTCATTTAAAAAAAAGAATTCTTAAAGCTTGGGCTAATAAAAATTTTTAGACTTCAAGAATTTTCATAAAGCAAATGTCATGAGTGGACCTGTTATGCATTAAAACCTTCATTGGTCACTTGGACTTTGCAAGTAGATTGGATTCAACCTTGGGTTTTTGGACATCTGCCAATCTGTTCAGAGGATATTTAGAGTTTCCAAACATCCAGAAATCCTGGGCACACAAAGGTCAACTCCACTGAGCATATGGAAAGAATCTGATGCAGATGTACTGCAATGAGCTTCTGAAGATGCCCTGTATATTTCTGGTACATAAGATACAAATATTTACTCATTAGGTTTACTGTTTATGTACAAGCTTTCCAAGTAGCATATGTACAGGAGATGTACAACATCTGGAACACAATGAGTTTGCTATTCGTTACTTATATGCAATATTTTATCTGAGAAATGACAAAAATGCATTATCCATGAACAAGGCTTACATGGTAATTCTAAAGGACATGAAAGAGTTGTCTGCTAGTTTGTTTAAAACATTGAAATGATTCAATCTTTTGCTACTGAAATTTATAAAAACAACTTCCTCTCCCTTCAGAAAAACCCTCCAAAACAATGCAGACTTAATGCTCTTACAGATTGAAACTAAATCACCGTTCATAATAAGAAGTAAGAGAACATTTAGAAGAAAAATCCATATCCTCCAGATACCACAGGTTGCAAACACAAATATTTTATTCTTATGAATTCTGCCATGGATCTTGCTTATGTTTTTACAGTCATTTTTGTTCTTAAGCTTGTATATTTCTCTGAAGTTTGCAAGTGAATCACTGATGTGTTGAGTCCCTTCTCCATCTATTTACTGTTGAAAATCAAGTTACTCTTTTTTCTAGAGTGAGCAATAACAAAGTAGAGTCATAAAAAATAGTTTTTATCTCTGGAATAAGTACTTTTTTATTATTATTACGTTAATGTGTATGGCAAAAGCAATAAATAGGATTTTATTGCTTGATTATGGTGGCTCAGGGAAGTAAGTGATCCTTGATTTGCTTGCAATCCAGTATGTTTAAGCTGTAAAAGTTTGTAATTAAAAATGTATGCATATAACCTTTTTTTTAGATTTGCTTTGTGTCTCTGGGAAATTAGCTACAATGCAAAGCAATCTTTTACTTATTTTATCCTCTTTATATCCTTGAGTGACTCGTAGGTATTTGGGATATCTACAATGAGTACTGTGGGGGAAAAAAATCTGAAAAATGTCTGTATTCTCTGAAGCAAATCTCTGGCATAGATGGACCATTTCTCAGCAAGTTAATGCTACAGATATACTCTGTTAGTTCCCATACTCCTCTGGGCAAAGTTACACTGAGTATTGGCACCAATGGGCCTGAAAAACAGGAACATCTGTTTGAATCAGACGACACTTTTTGATGGAGCTTAGCAACACAACTGTATTTAGTTTATCTCAAGAAGTTACAGGAAGATATTTGTAAGAACAGGGGCTAGAAATTACATCTGCAATGCGTTTTTTTCTATTCCTTTTATACCATTTTAGTTGGCTATGAAGCTGAAGGTGTTTTCAGTAATGTTTTATTTAGATTTTATGTGTGCATTGTTTGCATAGCCACTTTATGTGATTTTAAATTTTATGCAATTTATATTATTTTTATCTTTGCAAACTTACCAATTTTTTTCAGTATTACACTTTCTCCGTTGAAGTGTACTTTTTCTTCCTTATGATTGAAGTCTTTCTTTTAAATGTTCCTCCACCATAACATCTATTATTATTACTTTGTTCTCATAAACAGTGTTGTTATTCAACATTATTGTAAAAACTTAGAGACACAAAAATTAAGCCTTACCTATTTTTCCCATGCAGTTCAATAATTTATATTAACAGAACCTCCGTGTATTAAGCCTCACTTACACCAGGAAAGGAAAAAGGACCTGATTTAAAGGCGGCTAGCTATTTTCTGTCAGAGTATATGTGAAACCAAATAGAACACAGAGGTACCAACAGGTATCAAATATGTCTAGTTCCTGGTTTACACGATTTATGAAAAGAATATAGTTTTCTGTTAATGAAGATTACAAGATATGTTTTCCATGTTTTTCACCTAAGTAGTAAGGCATGGCTAGATGTATATTTCACAAAAATACTTGATAAAAGCTATGTCATACATCAGAAAAAAACCCCACAATATTGGTCACAAATAAAGTATCATGTATGACTTTTTTTAAAGATTAAACTGAAATCCATTTGACCCTAATGTTTTTTGTCTTTTAAAAGTTTTCTTTGGATGCAACACATTCAAAGCCATATTTGAGAACCACAATAATGGAACCATGCAATCTACTTTATTTATTGTTTCTATTAATACATAGTCCAGAAAGCCTTTATTCAATCTTCACAGAAAATGAACAAATAAATATACAAAAATCTTCATTATATTATCATTAAAAAAGTAGAAAAGGGTAAGGAAATACGTCTAACAATATTTGCTTGTTTTACCCATTTTCATTGTTACAAATCAGTAAGGATTTACTGGTAAGAACCCCCAAATGAGGGGATTAATCTCAGCTGTTAGTATTCATATGCTTAGCTCAAGCTATTTATGTAGCAAGTGAAAAGGGAGATTCATGAAGGGAATCCCACACTAAGGCTCGTATCTTGAATAGTTGTAATGAATTACTCCCTAGAAATGTTTAGCTGACTTTAAAAAGAAGCATATGATTAAAAACAATACTTTTTGAATAAAAACACTAGAACTGATTCTTTGTTATCTTGTCTTTTGAATTCATCTCTCACTGATTGACTGCTCAGTGCAGTTTTTATTGAAGTCTACAGGAAAATTCCTGCAGGAATTGCTTTCATAGAATAAGATTAAAAGTTTGGAAGAAAAAACCCAAAAACCTCTATTCCCATTCTTCTTACTTTCCTCTCCTCTTCTTTCCATCTCAAGCATTGACTGAAACTTCTATTCCAGTTGAAATTACTTGGTATTTCTATTATTTAAGACAGAAGAATAGTTCACTTTTTATTAACGCTCCTGAGGTCTTTGCATATAGGAGAATTGTTTGGATTTTTCTTCAGTAGAAGCTGAATAATGAATATTTTGCAGATTGGGTAAGAAAAATATATATGCTAAATAGAAAACTAAATGTATCTAGTCAAGATATTTTTTTCCCTAAGTACATACATGTGTTCCATTCACAGAAATAAATAGGACATGCAATGAAAATATAGTCTTTTACAACAGTGTCATTGTGTTCTAAAAGAGCCTATCATTAAAAAAGACATAGTTTTATACACAACCTCACTCATTTGAATTTGCTCAGTTGCTGTTAGTACTCAACTTTTGAAATATTGTATAGAAGGCAACTTAAAATTTGATTTTGAAATGTCTTAAAAGAAAATGCCACAGACACATTCCAAGGTGTATGGATACCAAAGGTCAAAATTGCAATTAATATACTGAAAGAATGAGTTTAATTAAAAGATAATAAAAAGCTAGAATTTATTGCTGATTTTAGCAAACATTAATGTCATTAAGGAAATCTAAGGCATATGTAGTGTTTCTTATTTTAACAGAATATGAACATGTTGAATCATTTAGTATTGCATGCATCACACATTACAACACTGAAAAATTCAGTTCTGCTGGTCTGCTGATAGATCTGTTGTCTATTCGGTCATAAATACAAGATTTTTTTTTTTCCAATTATTTCAATTTATTAGTGCTAATGATTGTGAGTCCGTGACTGTCAGATCAGTTGCTTAGCAGAAGGTCTTCTGCCACCTTTATTACAGAGGAGGGTAGTAGCCAATTTATCCATGTTATGGAAACTTTTAAGGTTTTAAGGTTAAATTCTCCCCTACTCTCCCTCCCTAAGATAAAAAATAATGCTTTTTGACATTAAAAGAAAAAAAAAAGCACCATGGACAAAATACCCTTAAAGTGAGAGTTCATCCAATCCCATATTGCTTGATTCAAAAAAACAGAAACCTTATTTTCCTATTAAGATTGTATTATATACATGTGCTTTTTAAAAATCTTATATTATTTCAATTTAAAAAATAATTTAATCTCTTTCTCCATCCATTTTATGAGCACTGAATGCTCTCTGAAATAAGCTAAATGCTGTATTGCTGGACAGTCATTTGACATTGAGATCAAACCAGCTTGAAAAAAGTATGTCTTAGTGTGCTGGGCATGATCTTTTCCACTTCGGAACCTTAACTAGAATGCAATGCACTCTAATTGGAAAAGAAAGAGAAAGATGACATCAAGTTATAAGGAAACACAAGGAGATACACTGTATATTTCCTGCAAGACTTTTTCTGAAATCTCTTTTATTCTGTTTAACTGAGAAAATTAATAGAGTGATTTTTTTCCTTTTTTTTTTTTTTTAATTTTTCCCCATAGTCAGTTGATCATGCTAAGAATGGGGAGGTAGCCAGGGCAGATTATCCAGGAGTGTATAAATCAGTCATAATATTATAGGGCCCTGATGAGAATGTAAAGTAACATGATCTAAAGTTCTCCAAACAGTTTTTTGTCTATAACTTATCAAATTATCAAAAACAATAAAACCTCCATTTTAAATACTTAGAAGAAATATTCACACCTCTGCCTGCTAACTGTTGATATGTATTCACCTGGGTAAAAAATGGACAAAAAATAAGAAAAAGGCATTTTGAAAATAAATGTTTCTCCTCCCCTATGATCTCTCTTTCTCTTTCTCCAAATACCCTACAACATCAGATTTTCATGTTCGTGACAAGCTGCAAATTATTGAACAACTGTTAATCTTGCTTCACGAAAAATATTCACTAATTTTTTGTTGTCAGTGGCACAATAAGCATATGCTTTGGCTATGTGAAAGATCTCTACTTATTTTAGCTCCAATTGGATGAACTTTTCTTTAAATGTCTGCAAACACACATGAAATGCTGCGTCAGCTATATCCCTTGTGTCCCAAGAGATATGGAATATACTTCTCACAAACATTACTGCACTGACAAAGAAAGAGAGGAATCTTCAAAACGAGATGTAACACTGTTTAGAACTAAATATTCACGATTAATAATGGTAGAATTCTGTTGAGTTATGTACATACAAGGCATATTGTTTCTCCCTGAAACTAGAATACCTTTAAGAAGATTTTTCTTATCTCTTAATGAAGACAAAACTAATACTGAAAATATTATTAAATATAATCATATGCTTTATCAATAATGTTCAGTGCTTTTCCACATTTGAATAATTGGTAATATATGTTGATTACCTTGTGAATTTGCACAAATTAAATCTGAATAAATGTGTATACACTGTTAGGAGAGAAAGTGGTTTCGTGTTTAGATTCTGGCCTAAATGCAACTTCTTAGTTTGCAATTGAGCATAAAATAAAAAAGTATAATCATATATACTTTGTTCTTGCATTATGTTCCTGAAGTCTTGTGGTTTCAGATGGTGTTTTTTTTTTTTTTTGCAATGTTCGATTTTTTTTTCTGTATTAAAGTTTTTTCTAATGTTTTATCCAATTACTCAAAAACTAAAATAATAAAATTAATTATTAATTAATTAAGGTAAGAAAGCTGTTGTTTCCAAAAGATCTTTTCTTCACAATTTTTATTAAAAAACATATACTTGTTTAGCTGATAAATAAAACAACTCTGATACACGTTCAGTTCCTTTGTGTCCCGGACAGACGGGAAATTCTGCCACTAGTACAGTGATCTTCTGCAATGCTGCTAGTTTTTTAGCTGCTTCGCCAGAATCACAGTTCTGTAAAAGTCTGCTGATGTCCTTCTTATCTTTGGCTAGATTTTGAGACAGTACTATGACCTGAAGAAAAGTGTCAAGGACTTGCTATTTAAATTTCTAACATGAATAATGACAAAGGCTGCTTCTCCATCCTGGCCATTAATTCCACATCCTGTAGTAAGTTTCATACTGAAGACAGCTGCTCAGAGAGTCTAAGGTTGAATTATCCTTTTTGGTAATTCATCAGTTACTTTTGAAAGCTTTGTGGAGAAAGATTAGTTAATTTGTGATTGGAGCTGCAACACAGAGATAAATGCAAGTTTTTTAAAATGAATACTAGTTAGCTGCCTCAGAGATGAATAAACAAGCTAATTAGATTACTTGTTTCAGTCCAATAATATAGTAAAGAAACATAACAAACTTTATCCTAAGGAAGACAGTTTGTCTATGCATATGCTTGAAAACAAATTCTTGTGACATTGAGAAAGTTTTCTTCCAAATAGCAGCAACTTTCTACATTTATGGTAAATGGGATTTTAGCTATAATCTTTTGGAAAACATTAAACAGTAATGTAGCTCCTTTTTTTCTCATTCTTATTTAAATAAGAGTTGAGGGAAGTGATTCTGCCCCTCTACTCAGCTCTCGTGAGACCCCACCTAGAATACTGTGTTCAGCTCTGGAGTCCCCAACATAAGAAGGACATGGAGCTACTGGAGCGAGTCCAGAGGAGGGCCACAAAGATGATTCAAGGGCTGGAGCACCTCTGCTATGAAGACAGGCTGAGAGAGTTGGGGCTGTTCAGCCTGGAGAAGAGAAGGCTCCGGGGTGATTGTATTGCAGCCTTCCAGTACCTAAAGGGAGCCTACAGGAAAGCTGGAGAGGGACTTTTGACAAGGGCGTGTAGTGATAGGACAAAGGGCAATGGATTCAAACTGAAAGAGGGCAGATTTAGATTAGATATAAGGAAGAAATTTTTTTCATTGAGGGTGGTGAGGCACTGGAACAGGTTGCCCGGAGAAGTTGAGGATGCCCCATCCCTGGAAGTGTTCAAGGTCAGGTTGGATGAGGCTTTGGGCAACCTGGTGTAGTGGAGGATTTCTCTGCCCATGGCAGGGGGGGTTGGAACTAGATGATCTTTGAGGTCCCTTCCAACCCTAACCATTCTATGGTTCTATGATTCTATGAAATACAAAAGGTATGTCAATATGACATTATTCAGTCATGTTCTAAAATAGCAGTGTCATTTAGTTGAAGAAGTCTATTATGTTTCAAGTGACTGAGACTTTATTTGCAATCTGTTCAAAATATCCATTAATCAATCAGCTAGTTTTATCTGTAAAGCTTCCTTGACTGATCAGGCTAATCTGAGTTTTGTTCCATAATCCGCAATTCTGCATTGCTAGGGTCCACTGATATTTCACACCAGGGTCCACTCTTAATACAGATTTCCTTCATATAAATGTCCTTGCTTTGTGAAACACAAACTTTAGTTTCTAAAACAGGGTTTCTGTTGAGCTTAAAGTGTATTTCCTAAACAGAAACTAACAACTCATGTACATCAGACTTGGATTGTTCAGAGCTGGCTTTTCTCTTCTCCTGCAGGGCAGATGAGACTTAAACCTTTCAATACTTTAATTGGGCTGTCTTAGGATGTAAATGTTTCTACTTTTTGTTTGTTTGTTTCACCTCTTCAATGCTCCATAAAGAGTAAATGGATATACACAAGAGGTAACCTTAATTAGCGGACAACAAAATGCCTGGATGCTTGGCAACAAAGATAAAAAAAAGTACTTGGAATATAAGGTAAGAGCTGAATAATTCTGAATGACATTTGATGATTGAATGTTTTAATGGTACTTTCAAAACACACTAATTTAGAATGTAAGAGTCCTAGTGATGGTGTTTGAAGGAAAAAATTGCTGTTGACACACTCTTGCAAATAACAGGTATATTAGTCAGAATCAGGATCGGTGCGAGTTTGGCTAGAGAACAGGGAAAAAATGTATCAAGGTTTTGGATGACTGTGAACTAAATTATTTCACCAGAGTGAAAATGAAGCTATAGCATGTGCGATTGATTCAGTATTTTTGTATAAGCAATTGTGTTCTATAAAATATGAATTTATTTTCACTTCTGTAATATATTCTTCTACTCATCACATCGGAAAACAGAATTCAAGTTAAAAAGAATGGGCTGTTGTAAGAAAAGTGTACAACAAAAGAAATTTGTTACAGAAGAATAAATGTTTTTCTCATATTATTAAATATTATTTTTTCCCCTGTCGTGGGTTAGGCCAATCCGGCAACTAAACCCCACGCAGTTCTCCCACCCCAGAAAAATGTAATAAAAGAGCTGAGGGTCGAGACAGGAACAGAGAAGCACCCACCAACCACGGTCCCGGGCAAAAGAGGCTGTTTTCTTAAAGCAAAACTATTTATTAATAGCTACCTAGAAAGAAAAAGAAGCACACAAAAACGCTTACTTGAGAGGATAACAAGAAAACGAGGCCAGATCTTTAAAACAACACCACTCCCCCTCTTTGCCTCTTCTTCCCGGCTCTACCTCCTCCCCCTAGCAGCGCAGGGGGCAGGGAATGGGGGAGTGCAGGTCAGTTCATTCCAAGTTGTTACTGCCGCTTCTCTTAAAGGAAAAGGAGTCCTTACACCATTTGTCCCTTGCTCCAGTGGATCCCCTACTCACGGCGAAAGCGTGAATTCTACCCGCTGGGGGCCAAATCCTTACCCCATCGGATTTGCCCCAAGTGCGAGCTTTACCAGTCCTGGACTTTTAAGGAGCTGCAGCCACTCACTCTGGCGTGGGTCATCATACCGACCTTAAATGCATCTCCGTACAGACTTCAAATGCATAAATGTGTAAATGCACCTCGACCTGTGCCCATAATTCACAATAGTCTCAGGCTCAGGCATCTCCTTTAACGAAACACCTCCCCATCGGCGGAGGTCATCCCACGGACTCTAGATGCGTACCATGCTCAGGCTCTGGCATCTCTTCTCGACGTGGGTCCTCCACGGGCTGCGAGTGGGTCTTTACTTGCTCCACCAAGGGCTGGCTGCAAGGGGCTGCTCGCAAGGGGGACTCAATCACGGCACACGTTGTTCCGTTCCATCTTCACTTACTTCTTATCTGTGTGGCCGTTTCTCAGAGATTTCAGTCCTTTCTGGGTGAACTCAGCCCGGTGGGCGCCCCAGGAGCGGGGCTCTCCCTGAGTTCCCCAAGCGGCTCCACCGCCGCCATCCTTGACGGGGCGGGCGCCGGCCCGGCCGGGAGCGGGGGCCGTGCCCCCCTCCCTTCTCCTTGCTCCTGGGCAAAAGCACACCTTTCCGGTTCCTTTGTCTGACGTAAATAGGGCAATTCGCAGAGGCGTCGATTGGCTCAAGCCCCGAGGGGGATGGGAGTCCGGTGTGATGGGCAGCTTCTGCCACCTGGACCTCCCTCCCGCTTCAAACCATAACATCCCCTAAAGTACACTCATGTTGATTATGCAAACTAATCTGCAGTATCTATAATTTAATGACTGATCCTAAGCTTCCCGATTTCTACTTTTCTGGTTTAGTTTCCAAATAGTTTGGTCTGTTCTCTCTATGTCTGAAGAAAATGCACTGCAGCATATACTGTAATATCTCTGTCTACAGACACTGAGATTAGAGTGTTGCTTAGGCACAAATTTTTTCTACATTTTATGCAATTTGTGAGACCTAATCTTCATGTTCTGTTACACATATTTAGTCTACGAAAGAACAAAATTAGTGTGAGAAAAGCCGCCTGCAGTAGCTTCTTTGTGAACTCTTCGATGACATGTTAATAAAACAAGATATAAGAAGAGTTCATCCTTCAGTCCTTTATATCCTAAATTATGAATGTGATGCAACAAATAACAGAACAGGAACTATGCATTATTACATATTCACAAAAAAATGTATTGACTTTGTAAATCTTCCCATGTGCATCTTTAGAGGCAGAAGACCTGCTGTTCACCAAGATGGTAAGGAAAAATAAAATAATGGAGCTATATTATGTCAGTGATAAGCTCTACAGTAATTCTCTGGACATAAATCAGTAGTAAGGCAAAAATAGTAAAAAAAGTGGCTTGGTGTGCCTGTACTGGATGTATTTACTACTGTATCAATGTATTTGTTTCTTTACTTCTGTCAACATTTTCAGCCTTTAAATCTCAAAACATATTTTAGAATAATCACAGTACTTCCCATTGTTATGTTTTGTATTAAACTCAACACACAGAGAATGTCCTAAACTTCAGCTTGGATGTCAGTTAAGACTTTTCCATTGAATAAGTAGGGATGCTCCATTGCATAAGTATAAGCATCAGATAAATATTGACATTTAGTTCAGACTGAAATGGTGACAGAGCAAATTCACTGACAAAGCCTCTGTTCTTCAAACCTGTGCACTGCAGGAGAAAAGTAGGGATTTGTGCATTACCCTCTCAGGTACGTATACATATGAACATTAATGTGTAAAGACATTCAAAAGTTTATTTTAAGTGTGCAATTTTTGTTCCTAAAGGCCTATACATGAGCTAAGCCCTGGACTTCTGCCCCTGTTTTGTTTGTTCTGGGCCTGAAGGCAGCAGTCTAAATTATCACACACCATTCGTCTCAGTGCAAAACATAAATGAATTGCTTAAATCTCATAATGGAATTTTAATTTTTTCATATGGAACATCAGCCATAAAATGTATAAACAGTGCCAAATAACTCCATCATACTCAAAGCTAATTGTTGGATATTATGTAAACACCAGCAAGTGTCAGTCTGCATCAAGTGCCTCACTTCTATGGGAATGCATATTTTTGAAGTAAAGATAAAAGGAGATTGACAGTATAACCATGTTTTACATTTTTCTTGCTCAATAACACATTAAGAAAGCTTGTGGTCTGCAAGTTCAATATTATCTGCAGTACCAAAAGCAAGATCTTTGAAAGCATTTGTATTTAAAATAGAGATAACATCTAGTGTCAGCTCAGTTTCACTGCTGGTTTGCTTTCTCAGTTTTAAAAGAAATTCAGTGAGAATATTCAGTATTCTACAGCATATACTTTCCCTAGCTCAGTTTAATTGTATTACAACGAGTGCAAGATCTCAACTGTGGAATAGGGAGCTGTGAATATTGAGTTTCATTATTCTGGAAATCTTAATTTAAGCTCAGTTTCATTGTTGGTTTACCTTATCAAAATGCTCTCCAGCAAGCTGAGCTGACGAGATAATGCAGAATGGAATATTTGTTATCACCTGCCAAGTACATAAACACAGAACAAAAGTAAATAACTGTCATCCCAAAATTAACATACTCTTCCCTAAAGAACTACTGTTCATAAACACCTAATTAATTCAATAAAGGTATGACTGGGTATATTCAATAGAGGAGACTGCTTGGTTATTTTGTCCTCTTATAGAGAAAGATGTGGAGAGGAAGTAATTGCAGTGGTAGCACTTCTGAAAACTCGTAAAATTGCTGTTTTGAAATTACTAGAATTTTAGTTCCTCGTATCACTTAATTTTTTTAATATATAAAACCTAAACCTATTAATATCATTTCTACTCAACATGTTTTATTAGCATCTCGGTATGTTACATATTACCTCATCTTAACATAATGAATAAGACAATGGCAAAACTGATAATGGTACAGCCATTTATTTAAAACATGATTTTGCAGAATGATTTAGACAACATCTTTGTTTTGTTTTGGTTTGGTTTGGTTTGGTTTGGTTTCCTTGACCTGCCCAACAAGTCATTCAAATGATCCCTTACTTATCTGGGGCACAGTATTATTCCTTCAAAGTCAGCATCATTTTGGCATTGATTTATGTGTGAGTATGCCTGATTCCTATAGTACTGATAAAGCAAGGATTGCTTATTAGATAATTATACTTTTTATACATTTATTTATGAAAATAAATATTTAAATTTCCCCTTTTAGAATTCGTAAAAATAACACCAAAAAAGTTCTCCTTTCAACCAACTGGAGCTGCAATGTCCAGATTTTAGAGCTGCAGAGAGTTAAATTTGCACACATAGACTGGACTTTGAATAAATTAAGGTGTTGGGTTTATGTGATGGTGTTTTGGTAGCACAGGAAGGGCTGCAGAGATACTCCTGTAAGAAGCTACGAGAAGCTTCCCCGGCTCCAAAACCAGTTGGGCCAGGCTCTGGCCAGGTTGACCCCCCATCCATCCCCTCAGTCCAGGGCTGAGCCAATCAGTGCCTCTGCCAATGCCCTATTTAAGAATGGGACAAAGAAATCTGAACTGGACTGTATCTATAGTGAAAAGAGGAGGGAAATGGGAGACTGGTTCCCCCAGCCTCCCAGAAGGACAGCTGCCCATGCTGGGCCACGTCACTCGACTGGAGATGACTACAGCGACATGGCTTGGGGAGCTATAAAGTGCCCCAATCCCAGGGTGCCTGCTGGGTAGAGTTCATCCTGCCAGGACTGCTGAAGTTCATCACGTCGGCCAGGTTTGGCATGGCTGCAGCACAGACAGGATTGAGATCTGACAGAAAAGACTACACAGACACCAAGGTCAGTGAAGATGGAGCAGGAGGAGGTGTACCAGAGAGAGGAGGAGGTGGTGAGATGGCAGGCAGCCGCCCTGCAGCCCGTGGAGATTAACGGCGGAGCAGAGACCCACTCGCAGCCTGTGGAGAAGTCCACACTGGAGCAGAGATGTCTGTGCCTAAGGGAGGTCTTAGAGAATGGTCTCTGTGGGAAGGACCCCTCAGGCTGCTGGAGACTTACAAAGAGATGGAGATGTATGTGAAGTTCGTAGAGGACCCCATGCTGGAGCAAGTAGCTGTACCCTAAGAAGCCATGACTCTGTGGGAAAAGGCTGCACAGGAGCAATCCAATGGGTAAGGATTGCATCCTGTGGTAAGGACTTACGTTGGAGAAGTTGGTGGATTATTTCTCATGAGGATGGGCCCCACGCTGAAGCAGGAGAAAGAGCATAAGGAGTCCTTCCCCTTTAAGGAACGAGCAGTAGAAACAACATGTGACAAACTAACAGACTGCCCTACCTGTTCCCTGTTTCCCTGCACCATTGGGAGAGGAGGTAGAGCCGGGAAGAAGGGAGGGGTGAGAGGAAGGTGTTTTTTAAGATCTGACTTTGTTTTTTGCTATCATTTCAAGTAACTGTTAGCAAATTAAATTGATCTGTCCCCAAGCTGAAACTGTTTTTCCCGGGGCCATGGTCGGTGGGTGATCCCTCCCTGTTCTTCTCTGGACTGTCAGGCCTTTTGTTACATTTTTCTCCTCTACACTCCACTGAGGGGTAGGAGTGAGTGAGCGACCGCTTGGAGTTTAGCTGCTGGCTGGGATAAACCATGACAATTAGGAAAATTGGGCTAAAACCTCAGTAATGTTCATTATGTCAGAGAAGATCTGCTGTATTTCTACCTCTCTTTCTATTGATGATGTTTAAATTGCTGTAGAGGAAGAACTTCTAAAAGTGTAGCAAAACATCTTAAATTTAACATGATCAATTTTATAATCCCAAGATAATTCCTATTAAGATAAATGCATGGTCTCTCATTTTAACAAAGGAAACAAAGCCAGGTGCGAGTGCTGGTTTTTGAAATAAAGACACTAAGGAGAATATATTGAGCTGAAGTCTGGACATCTTAGGAACATGCTAAAGAACTCAATATTTTGTTTAAAATTCTCTCACAGGTGAAAACATTTAGAGTGCCAGGCATGCAAATTATTTTAAATGTTACTACATAGGCTAGACATTTTTACTTTATAATTATTTTTTTATTCATTTCTACTGAACTTTCCTTTTCTGTGGCTACATCTATTTTACAACCATTAAATTGTTTTGGTGGAATTAATATGTACATATGTTGTGCATTGACAAATTGTTATAAGCTCTACAATAGATAGATAAGACAGACAAACAGATAGATAGATTGATGTTGATGTTGATGATGATGTTGATGTTGTTTGGCAAATCTTCCTTACTCTCTTAATTGTTTTTACCAATCTAGGCTGGAAAAGGAAACCAGAACCTTGTTGACTCTGAAATATCAGGAAGTATATAAGCAAATATTCTCAAAGGCTGATTTGGATTTAGTAAGCCTATCTCTATTAGTAGTGGAGATAGACAAAGGGCAGAGGCCTTAGTTGACTGAATTCTATGAATTTCACTTTTGTAATTCTTTAAACAGCTGTTCAGACAATGCAGAACAAACTGTGTCAAGCTCTGCAAATATAAGTCTTTTGGTGCCTAAAGCCTTTGGGTATCTCCATATTCAGGTAACCGACAATATAGTGATTTAATTTAAACTTTAGGAAGCAGAAGTAATATTGGACATCTGCGTGATGCTGTGAATTTAGCACCCTGGATCTGCCTTCAGTCTTCATGACTCAAACAACCCTAAGCTATACAATTATCTAAGGGAAAAGCTGCTGCTTATGAAACTCAGAGAATATGAAATATGAAAGCAATCATTGCTTTTCAGTGACGTCTTTCAGAGACTTCCTGCCTCTCTCTTGGTTTTACCTTTTTGAAAGATGCTAAGTAGGATCCTTAGATTTACTTACTTCAAATCTGTAACAACACAGTCACTGGCCCTTCTTGAAACAGATCTTGCTGCTTTTAATAAACTCAGTGTTAATTCTAGCCCAGAATAAGACAAAATTTTGTTGGGGTGGACTAACCTTGGCTGGCCGCCAGGTGCCTATCAAGCTGCACTATCACTCCCCCTCCTCAACTGAACAGGGGATAGAAAATATGATGAAAGGCTCGTGGGTTGAGATAAGGACAGGGAGAGATCACTCAGAAATTACCGTTACGAAACAGGCTTGATTTGGGGGAAATTAATTTAATTTCTTACAAATCAAATCAGAGTAGGATAATGAGAAATAAAAACAAATCTTTAAAACTTTCCCTCCACCTCTCCCTTTTTCCCAGGCTCAACTTCACTCCTGAATTCTATACCTTCTCCCCACAAGTGTCACAAGGGGATGGTGAACGGGGCTTGCAGTCCATTGTATGTTGTCTGTGCCGCTCCTTTCTCCTCACACTCTTCGCTTGCTCCAGCATGGGGTCCCTCCCTCAGGAGACAGTGCTCCACAAACTTCTCCAACATGGGTCCTTTCCATGGGGTGCAGTCCTTCAGGAACAGACTGCCCCAGCATGGGTCTCCTGTGGGGTCAGAGATCCTTCCAGAAGACCTGCTCCAGTGTGGGCTCTTCTCTATGGGGTCACAGGTCCTGCCAGGAGCCTGCTCCAGCGCAGGCTCTCCACAGCGTAACAGCCTTCTTTGGGTGCATCCATCTGCTCCAGCATGGGGTCCTCCACTGGCTACAGGGTGGATATCTGCTCCACCATTAACCTCCATGGGCTGCAGGGGGACAGCCTGCATCACCATGGTCTTCACTCCAGTGTCTCCTCTGGCACGTGGAGCACCTATTCCATCTTGTTCTTCACTGATCTTGGTGTCTGCATAGTTGTTTCACAGTTTTTTCATCTTCTTAAACATGTTATCACAGAGGCGCTACCACTGCTGCTCATAGGCTCAGCCTCTGCCAGCAGCAGGTCCATCTTGGAGACAGCTGGCATTGGCTCTGTTGGACACAGAGGAAGCTCCTAGCAGCTTCTCACAGAGGTCACCCCTGTAGTCCCCCCACTACCAAAACTTTGCCACGCAAACCCAACACATTCACTCATGAACAGGGCCTATTAAGAAGTATCTGATGGCAATTTATTTTCTTTTTCTGAAGAGAAAATTTATCTCCAAATAGTAAATGTTTTGTACTGAGATAAAATGGAGAGCATATTAACAAAATACTTGTTTTCATGTTGTATTAATCAAAAATTAGTTTCAAGTAGGACATTGACTGGTCACAACAAATCCAGATTTTTAATTTTGTGCCAGTTTAATACTAATACCAATGCCAATGTTATCTCAGGTGGAAGACATACATTTGGGTATTTACTGTACCTGTTCTCCTAAATAGTCTCACTGTTAAGGATACATCTTCCATTATAAATTTCTCATATGCATCTTTCAAGTCAGATAGCCATGACACGTTATATGAAAAGCAATCTATTTGGGAATCCAAATTAGAAAATAGGAAATGGTGGCAAGAAAACAATTATCATGAGATTCACAGCTGTTCAGAGAGAAGCAGACTAGTGCTCTACAGGACTGAAATTATGTTATTGTCAATTTCTTGTGAGAAAAAAAGTCTTGAAAAGATGATATTTTGGCTTTTCCTGTAATGAAAACAAATATTGAAGCTTTCTGTGTGCAACAGTAGAGAAATGTAGTGTGTTGTATTTCTTATTAAATTTATGAATGTATATATTTGAAAAGGGTGAACTGCACAGTGTTGTACTTGGATTGAGAATTAATGTATAATAATTTTAGTTTATTTTTATGTTTATATTAATTGTGCAGAACTTGTTTCTCTAAGTATCTGGTATCCAGTGATTAAGATAATTGGATACTTAATCTACTGAAATTAGTTGCTCTGACGAGATATTATGAATAGCATCCTTTCTTTAAAAAAAATAATTAGTAAAGCAATTAATTTTAACAAGGTGGAAGAATCAAGAAACAGAGGGCGGGCTTTATGGTGAGTAGTAAATAACAGTTGCTACTACATTGCATTTACTCTTGCTTTCTCTTTACACTAAATTCAGGTGGGCCCGTACCAACCTCATGAAGTTTAACCAGGCCAAATGCAAGGTCCTACATCTGGGTCGTGGCAATCCCAGGCATAAATACAGACTGGGTGGTGAATGGATCGACAGCAGCCCTGAGGAGAAGGACTTGGGAGTACTGGTGGACGAGAAGCTCAATATGAGCCGGCAATGTGCTCTTGCGGCCCAGAAGGCCAACCGCGTCCTGGGCTGCATCAAGAGGAGCGTGGCCAGCAGGTCGAGGGAGGTGATTCTCCCCCTCTACTCTGCCCTCGTGAGACCTCACTTGGAGTACTGCGTCCAGTTCTGGAGTCCCCAACATAAGAAGGACATGGACCAGTTGGAGAGGGTCCAGAGGAGGGCCACGAAGATGATAAGAGGGCTGGAGCACCTTTCCTATGAGGACAGGCTGAAAGAGTTGGGGCTGTTCAGCCTGGAGAAGAGGAGGCTCCGGGGTGACCTTATAGCGGTCTTCCAGTACCTCAAGGGGGCCTACAGGAAAGATGGGGAGAGGCTGTTCAGGAGGGCCAGTTATGATAGGACAAGGGGTAACGGTTTTAAAATAGAGGGAGGTAGGTTCAGGTTGGATATTAGGAAAAAATTTTTTACCATGAGAGTGGTAGAACACTGGAACAGGTTGCCCAGAGAGGTGGTGGATGCTCCATCCCTGGAGACGTTCAAGGCCAGGTTGGACAAGGCCCTGAGCAACCTGATCTAGTTGGAGATATCCCTGTTCCTTGCAGGGGGGTTGGACTAGATGACCTTTGAAGGTCCCTTCCAGCCCTAACCATTCTATGATTCTATGATTCTATGATTCTATGATTCTAAATGAAATAAAACCCTTGCAGCTTTGTGAATACTGATATGCAAATATTTTTTAAATTTTCAATTAAAAATATAAAACCTAAAAATAATATAATAGGAAAAACTTGTTGTAAATTATTTCTTCCTTCACTGTTTATGAGGAATGTGGTACTTTATAGTCAAATTATCCTAATGAGTAATAGTGGGGACAGGAGAAGGAAAGGACAACTAGAATGGAGGGAAATTACTGTTGATGAGAGGAAAAGAGGGAGTGCACTACAATGTTCTAGAACTTTTATATTGATCTGATTTGGGTTTTATCTGTACACCTGGAAAAATTTAATTAAGGCTGTTCTTTTTGCGCTTTTCTTGATTTATTTGGTGTGTTTAACTCCCATTCTTTCTCACTACACTGAACTTGCACTCTGACTGCAGATTGCCATTGAAATATGTAATGTGCTAAGTACTAAACTTATTCAACCTCTTAGGCAGGTTTCTTCATCTAGAAGTACATAGGCATTGTGAACCTCTAAAGAGATTTAACTGGAATATAGAAAAAGCACAATTATAGGTATGCTTAAATATGCATTTATGTATAAAAATGACCTTTTAAAATTACTATTACTTCCTAAAGCATGCTTAGATGATTGCTATTATCTGTTTACTAATTTTGTCAATGAGGTGACACACACAGGCTCACTGTGGGGAATCTTTACAATATCTTTCAAGTATTCTGTGAGTCAGAGACTCTTATTTTCTGCTTCGTGGTGTGTGGTAAGAACTACAATAACAATAATCTGGAGGTAATTACTGTCTCTAAATTACTTCAGTTGAGCTTTCTCAGCAACTTTACACACTAATTTCTCAAAAGCCAGTGCACAGAATCTGTTTCAGATGGGAAAAAAACAACTGAGAAATTAAAAGATTTATTTTGTTTGTTCCTCTCAAATGAAATTAATAGGCTAGACTTGTGAACAAGTTAAGTATTTTATTTGTGTTAAACACATATCCAGTTATTTTTTGCATACAAAAAAAAAAAAGAATTCCATATAAGTTCTGTGACATTCCATTTGCTTGGATAATGACCCTGTTTTATCTGTTCACAGTTGTGACAAATGCATCTGTAAAGATCTACAAGTGAGTGCTAACAAACCTATTTACAAATCTGTTCAACTTTTCAAATAGGTAGTGACATCTAAACAACTAGGAAGAAATATCTCTGGTGAAGCAAGCATATATAGAACATACACAAATTAGAGATGTGTCAAAGTAGTGAGAGGAAGCTGATATTTCCATAAACAGCAGGTATTAGTTATGAGTCTGTTCCTCTTATGGCTAATCCAGGAGCTTTTGAGAAATAGTGAAGAATCCACTTATACTTCTCAACTCATGAAATGCGGTTAAAATACAGCTCAGGAATGTACTGCAGCTAAATGGTAGAATTTAATAAGATCATCAGCACTGAATTTAAGAAAACCTGAAAACTAGGTAGTCTCTGCACTGACTCACACACTTGCAGTCTTCTAAAGTCATTGTGTGAAATGAATCTTCAGATTAGATTTTAGCATCATTAGATTGACATTGACAAATGTATATGTTTCTTTTTGAATGTATCATTTTCATCTATTACATGGCTATGAGACTCAATTTTGAGCACTTTAAAGACTGAGAAGTTAAGTTTTGGGTAATCTATATCTAAGATTCGGTTCTGATCATATGAAGACTTCAGAAGCGAACCTCTCAGATAACCAGTTGTTATCTGGACTGACTAATAAACACCTACTTTTGAAGAAGGCTCAATAGAGAGGGGCAAGGGTGATATACCCATGAAACTCAGGGAATAATGTAGGGTGTGAATTTTCATAGCTATTGCAAAGAAAGCTGACTTTGTCTCAATACAAAGGAGATGAGAGAGGGAGGTCTTTGTTTTAGATAAACAGCTATGTCAGTTGTGTGGATCAATTGACGGTATCACAGTTAAGTGGGTAAACTGGTGGTATAAATATTTTTCCATGAGTGCAATAAAAGAGTGTGAATGTCTTCCTGCGTTTGCCACACCATCATGGGGGGAGTGTATACATGGTTTAGCCCGACACAAAGTATAAAACCTAAACCATAAACAAAAGAATTCCAGAGAGCGCAATGGGCTTGATCTGGTTTCAATCAATGTATTCCTTCTCAGTGACTGGAAATGCCCAACAGTGAGCATATTATAAAGGCCGGTAATAGCAGTCACGTTAGTATTGTGATTCAACTTTGTATTGCAATTGCTATATTTTGTTAAGCGTAACTTACATTTGTATTGTGTTATCAGTATATTTCTTATCATTCTGTCAAATCAAAAATCCAATGTAACATCCAATATCTTCAAATAAGTAAATTTGATATTAAACTTCATACCCTTCACCCATGGAATTCTAGAAAAATCTGGTCAAGGAGTATTAGACTGTGACATTATCATGTTCTATTTCCACTTTGAGAATACCAGTGCAATTATTTTTGGAAGAAACATGACTGGAAGAAGTTCTTCAAGAGTTCTTCAATACACTTCAATTGCTAATAGGTGTTTAGTTCATAGGAGCAGACTACAGGCAGTTTAAAGTGAAACAAATTACTCCTTTGTTTCCTTGAAGCCTTGTCTTCTCATCACTCTCTCTCAAAAGATTAAAATATTTTTCAGGACAATTTATTCTTTCAGTGTACTAAGGCCAGAAGAGACTAAAATTATTATTATCAAGTCAGATATATGTAACAGTCCCAAGAGATGTTCAAATTAGAATTATAAGTAACATTTTTATGCTAGGAAAGAAGAATACAAATAAAGAAAATGTTATGTTCACTTTCAGCACATTTTATTCTTTTAAATAGCATATTTTCAGGCATATTTATATATCCATTTGGTTTTTCTTAAGCACTTTATAATATATAACATTTTTAATATATATCCATATTTGATTGTGATCTTAAGTACTAGAGTGGGTTTTTTTAGAAGAATGAAGATTAAAGGCTGATGCAGAATAGCATTGCACCCAGATCAATTGTTTCAGGCAGTATTATTCTATTTCACAATATTTTAAACCTTACAAATTTAAATATGAAAATATTAAAACCAAATATTAAAAACACCTTTCCCCCGCCTCTCTCTTTTTCCTGGGCTTGACTTTGTTCCTGATTTCTCTACCTCCTCCCCTGCAGCAGCACAGGGGGATAAGGAATGGAGATTGCATTCAGTGCATCACACATTTCTGCCATTCCTTCCTCCTCAGGGGAAGGAGTCCTCACACTCTTCCCCTGTTCCAGCATGAGATCCCTCCCATGGGAGACAGTCCCACACAAACTTCACCAATGTGGGTCCTTCCCATGGACTGCAGTTCTTCCTGAACTGTTTCAGTGGGGCTCCCATCCACAGGATGCAGTGTTTTAGGAAGAGACTGCTCCAGAGTGGCTTTCCACAGAGTCACGACCTTCTCTGGGCACAACCACCTGCTCTGTTGTAGGGTCCTCCATGGGATGCAGGTGGATCTCTGCTCCACTGTTTCTCTCACAGGCTGCAGGGGTGCAGCCTGCCATCTCACCATGGGCTACAGGGTAATCCTGGCTACGGGGGATTTCCAGCTCCAGCACACCTCCTTCCGCTACATCTTCACTGACCTTGGTGTCTGCATAGGTATTTGTCTCACTTCCCACTCCTCTCTCTGCTGCAAGTTGCACAGCAGTGTTTTCCTCCTTAAATATATTATCACAGAGGCACTACCACCATCGGTGATTGACTCAGCCTTGGACAGAGGTGGCCCCAATTTGGAGCTGGAGAAGCTTCTAGCTGCTTCTCACAGGAGCCACTCTTTTAGACCCTCCTCCACTACCAAAACTCTACCACACAAATCCAATTGCAATTAGGAACAGAAGGCCTGCTTCTGCAAGCTGTTTCACATTTAGCAAATCTCAGAAGTCAATGAAAATATGTGCATAGCAGCCATCTATATTAGTTACTAGTAGTTTTGGATCTCCAAACAAGATTAAAAAGTAAAGATTTCACTATATTTTGCATTTCAGAGGGAGGAGTTCCTTCATGCTCCCCAAAAAGTACGAGTTTTTCTCCAAAAAGGTAGTTAATGAAAGGAAAATCCATTGTAATTATGCTAGAAAATCAAAGTAAGTCAGATGGCCAACTCTGTTTTGTTTTTTTTTTTTAACAAAGAGTTAGGCATCTATATTTTTTATGAGGTTTCTTTGAAATTTTATCCTGTCAAGATTTCTGGATTTTCTTAGGTTTGTTCTATGCTTATAAGGCAAAATTGAAAAAAAAAAAATAAAAAAAGCTTAACTGTTTAAAAAGATTCATCTGTCTGCTAATAGAGATGAGGTGTTTGCATAAAGTGAGATTTTCTCTGTGGTCACCTGTTCTTTTCCTTGATTCTTACCTACTCTTTCAGAAAATGATAGTGGGATTAATTTAATCTCTCTTTACTCTCTCTCTCACGGCTAACTTTAACATGATTTAGTTATCCAGACTACCTTTGTGATGAATAAAGGATAAATGCTGCCACAGAGTATGCTGTCCTACATCAAGATAAAGAAGGAGTTCTGAAGTTGTCCATCATTTGCCTTTCCAACTAATCTGGATTATATATTTAGTGATGGGTGATAGGACAAGAGGAAATGGGTATAAGCTTAGTCAGGGGAGGTTCAGGTTGGATGTTAGAAAGTATTTCTTCTCTGAAAGGGTTGTCAGCCACTGGAATAGGCTGCCCAGGGAGGTGGTTGAGTCCCCATCCCTGGATGTGTTTAAGAAAAGGATGGATGTACTGCTTAGGGACATGGTTTAATGGTGATTAGGGACGGTTGGACTGGATGATCTCTAAGGTCTTTTCCAACCTAGAAATTCTATGATTCTATGATTTCTGAATACAGATCTTTATTTTAAGTGGTTAGATGAAGTCTGCCTCTCATGTATATCTTGGGTCACAGGAAGCACAGACATAACAAAGAAAGTATTTACATATAAATTTACATCTCCTCGAAGAAGCTAGGAGAGTTCTCCATTCGGATTCCTGCTGAGACCTGATTCACTAGTATGAGTGGTGTTGGACATTCTGTGGTAGGACAACAATTGTAACAAACAACTAAGTGTAATATTACACTATTTAGCAGGAAGAGTCCATGGCGAGGCAGAGAAAGGATCAGTCGACATGTAGTTTTATATAATAGTGCTTTGCAATAAGGATAGACAAATACTTCCAAAACAACCACAAAACCCCACTGATTAAAATTCCATTGATTTAATAGTACCAATAACTGTAAGGAAGTGCAGTGAGCGTGGCAGCTTGGTAGAGGACTGGGCCTGGTGGAATATTGTTTACTGGCAGACAGATGCTCTATACCCACCTTTTACCAGCAGTGTGGTTGCCACGGCAACAGTGACAGCCAATTGCCAGGCATCGTGAGAGTTTGAGCCAATCAGAAGTGGGTATTTTGTTCCTGCCCACCCCTACAGCTGAGGGCATCACGAGTCACTCCAGAAGGGGCTCTGCCAGCAGCGACTGGGCACTCCAGGCTCATGGTGCAGCAGAACACGGTCTGGCTTCAGGCAACACCTGGTAGTGCCAGATAGGTTGGCTTAGACACTGAGAGACAAATCCTGTGTGATGTAACATATGGAAGTTCAGTAAATGTCCAGAATGCGCTCTGGTGAAGTGAGCCATCTGCAACCTTCAGACCTGTGGTTCTTGAGGTAGAATCACATCGGTGGTGCAATCTCTGAATGATAGATAGGGAGAATGTACAGGGAGAAAAAACAACAGCAAAATCCTGCCTTTCTCTCTTTTGAAAGACCATACAATGTAGTGGTTGGAACAGTTAGCTGGGACTCTTGGCACTTGAATGGATTCCTATCCTCACTGACTTAGTGCAAATTATATAAATGATGTTATTATTGGGACTGAAAGGCAATTCCATCCCTTGCAACTCAGTGCTCTAGTATCTTTGATATTGAATTTTTCCTCGTCTTCATGATTTCTCCTGACTGCTTGAAAACTGTATTCGTTATTACACAGTGCCAGAAAGGAGGTAGTTGCCTTCCAGCCTGCACTGCATCGTAATGAATAGCACACTTGCCTGGGCAATAAATATTTGACTCCTTTTAGACTAGGTGAAGTATACTCTTTAGTGAGGGAATTTCAATGTTGATAGGGCTGTGGAAGTCTCTCCAGACAGTTAAAATGCAATAATTTTTTGCTCGTACAGTTTTTGGCCAGGGTCCAGCTTTACCACGACTGCCTCAAGACCTGTCTTACTGTTTCCATTCCTGTTGGCAGTAAGACCCTAGCAACGGCCTGACATCTCCATTGCTCAACATTTTGGTGCGAAGAAGTCAGACTAATTGTCCTGAAACAAGGACGAAGCAATAAAACACACTGCTAAAGTTACCTCTGAATTGTTCCTTTCATGTTAATAATGTAAAAGCCTCATTCAACTCCTTCCCTTGCATTCCATTAATCAGTATGTATTAAACACAACCATTCTGCTCAGTTTCACTTAGTACAGCAAATAACATTGCTGAGCCCTATTCCATAATATTGGCTACAACTAGAGAAAATATGTCCTCCTTTTCTTGTCTAGATCATGCTTTTGCCAAGAAAGGCTGGACCAGATGATCCTTGAGGTTCCTTCCAACGTGGTATTCTATGATTCTATGATTTTCAGTAATCCTTTTGTCCAGAGATATGTCTCCCTTTGTCAAAAGAAAAAAAAAGTTTGCTTTATTCAATTTCACTCAGTGAAGAGGAGAGTGAAAAAAGAGAAGGGAAGGAGTAAGAGGGAGCTTGTTAACTTTACTGCCAATGTATTATCTAGAAAATGCACAAATGGATAATAAAAATAAGCTGCAAGCTTTGTATTGCTTTTGAAGAAAGTTTTATAGACAGTGTAAGTAATTCCATAGCCCCACTGACAGAGCTCACAATTGTCTCCCTAGGCATTTGACATTAGCTTGGAGCATACTGATGTGTTTTATCAGAAATGATAGCTCAACAGAAACCCTTATCCTATTTTACCCTATCCTATTTTACCTATTACCAAGGTGTCACTGACCTTGTTCATGGACAGGCATGTCATCCTTAAGATGGATGGAAATATTAAGGTAAAAAGGACTATTTTAAGAACCTATAAATCAAGGTCATCTGTTCTCATCACATGCCTCAATAACCAAGTACAATTCAGTGTTCCTATAGCTCAGCTGAAAGTATGGAGAAGTTCAGAGGGATTTATTTTTTTTACATTTTTGCTGTCAACCAACTATAGAATTCTAAATATTGACATTTTCTGAGAAAAAAACACAAGTCTTCAGTAGTTTTAGTAAAACGATTTACTAAAATAGAACTAAAATAAAAAAAAATGTTAATGAGAAATCAGATGTCTGCGACTATCAGAGTTGTAATATATGATTTATAGAGCTTAGGAAAATCATTTAGTGATCTACCAGTCATCATACTATATATTTGCATTCCTTCATTACATCAACTAATCAACTGAAAAATAAACATCAAAGCTACTGTTTCCACAAAATATTACAATATTTTTCAGCAACAACAATAATTAAATAAAAAAATAGTTAAATAAAAAATTATACAGTCAGCATGGGTATCTTTCTGCATTTGTCCTATTTAAAATAAATGTATAGTTTGGGCTTCAAGCTCTACAGAGTTGAAGTAGTACTGTATAATATTTTTCCAAACCAAATATACAAAGGCAGAGGAATAAGCAAAATAAAAGTTTATGCAGAGGTACATTTAGCTGAAAATCATTTTTAATGCAGTAGCTGATGCCTGACCATGGGGAAAGCATAATGTTTTGAAGATCTTTGTGGGAATAAGAGTATAATGTTCTTCATAACTTAAGGTATTTTTTATTAGATAGTGGTTGGATCCAAACATTCTGCCTGTACATGAATTCACACAGCAGAAGAAGCAAATGAGGAATTAGAAGTCCATACACAGTTGAAGAGATGTGATCTCATTAGGACTGAAGATATGTGGTGAGATAAATTGCCTGACTGGGTGCTATAGTGGATGGTTACAGGCTTGTGAAGATGACAGTATATGACTGTCTTGACATGGCTCAATGACATAAATGAGCAGACAGAGGAGATGTTCTGCTTGACATAACAATTACGAACAAGGAAAGAATCACTGGGGATGTGAAGCAAGCATGCTATGGTGAATTTCAAAGTCTTCAGAGAAGCTACCAAGACAAATTGACAGAAACATCCAAGCCTGCACAGATGAACAACGAGCTTCTGGAAAAAATCAAGCACAAAAGGGAAGCCTGCAGAGGGTGGAAGCAAGGACAGGTAGCCTGGGAGGAATACAGAGAAATTGTTCGAGCAACTAGGGATCAGCTTAGGAAAGCTAAAGCCCTGATAGAGTTAAATCTGGTCAGGGATTGTCTTCTGCAATGGAATAACTAGCTTGGTTAGACAAAAGGTGAATGAACAGTAGATGTTATTTGCATTGACTTTAGCAAGGCTTTTTATATACTGTTCCATTGTCCTCTTAGAGTCAAAATGGTTATGGGCTGTAGAAGTAGACAATAAGATTGGTGAAAATTGACCAATATATCTGAATTAAAAAATCATCCAGTGTAGAAAATCCAGTCGATGCCTGGTTATTGGTGGCATGTCCTAGAGATCCATACTTGGTCAATACCATTTAATTTCTTATTATGTTAGCAATCTGCATGATGACATAGAGTGCCCTCTCAGCAATTTTGCAGACAATACTGAATAAGAGGAAATGGTCAATGTGCTGGACAAGGCTGCTGTTTAGAGGGACCTTGAGAAGCTGGAGAAAAAAGCTGACTGGAATGTCATGAACTTCTACAAATGTCTTGCTGATGCAAGTCTTGCATCTGCAATTAAATAACCCCAGACAGCAATTACAGAGTTCAAGCTGACTAACCAGGAAGCCCTTTTGTGAACAAGAGTCAGCTGTGCAAACTGAAGGTCATCCAGATATGTGACTATAGCCAACAGGTTGAAGGAAGTGATTTTTCTCCACTATTGAGCAATTGCAAGATCACATATGAAGCTTTGTATCCAGTTCTGTGCTCCTCAGTACTAGAAAAACAAGGTTGTAGAACAGGGCACACGAGGAAAACCTGAGAAAACTGGTTTTGCTCATGAAGCTAAAGAAGGACCTTACTGATGTCAAGGGAGAGTGTAATGATCATGGAACCAGGCAATCCCTACTGGTGTGCAGGGATAGGACAAGAAGCAACAGGTACAGTTTGTAACAATGGAAGTTCTGGCTCAATATAAGAAGAAAAAAAATTACCATATGGGTGGTCAAACACTGAAACAGATTACCTGGAGACACTATGGACTCTCCATCCTTGGGGATTTTCAAAACTCAAGCAAACAAGGCCTTGAGCAACCTATTCTCAGTAGATGTACTTTGAGCAGAAAGTTGGCCCAGATGACTCACAAGGATCCCTTCCAATCTCTGCAAATCTATAAGTACCGTTTATGAAGAAAAACAGATTACTTACTCTGTTATTTTTCATAATATACACTGCTTAAGTACTGGGGGAAAAATACTTCTCTGTATAAAATTATGAAAAAAGAAGAAATGGAAGTACTAGGAGAAAATTATAGCTGTCTATAAGAATATGAATAAGAAAAAAATATACAACTCTTAAGAATTTCCTCTATTTTTTATTTTTACTTTAAACAATAATCTTTTTAAGAAAAGGTTTTTGACATTTAAAAAAAAAATAATAAAATTGTTAATCCTTAGAAATACTGGGCCTTTGGCAAGCCTGGAACAGAATGTAAGGCAGATATTTACATATGTATCTTCACTCTACAGAATAGTAAACAAACCACAAAGCAAGGAAATTAATATGCATGATCTTCCCTTATTTCCTTTAAATAACTCTTTAATAAGCATTAGAAGATCTCAAAACCTCTCTATTGAATCTTTATATTTCAACATATGAGTATTTGGAATAATAATAAGATAAAAGTATATTTATAAAGTTTAGCGGAAATAATATCACTGTAAAGAAATTAACTTCTTACTTCTCAGCCAAGTTCAAATAGCTTAGTTTATAGTGCACATTTAATAACTGTGACTAAACAAACTATGTAGAATTAAATGCAAACAAAAAACTGCTGATAGGTTATGCAACCTTCATCAAGGGAGATTTTCAAGAGCATACTAGATATAGTCTTAAGCAACCTGGTCTGACTGTTTTGTCCAGGATGTTGGACAAGAGACGCCCTGAGGTCCATTGCAATTTAAGTTATCTTGCTGTCCTAGCATCTTATGCAGACAATAATATGTATGTTGTGTAGAATTTAACACAAATTTCTTCTCAAATTTTCAGTCTATCAAAATTTAAAGGTTCTAACGTTTTTTAAATCCTCAGGAAGAAAAAAAAACAACCAGCGGCACCACCATCAAAAAACCTCCTCTATATTAAAAATCTCAATTAAAAATTAAAATAAAATAATAAAGCTTCCATGCACATATCCATACAAACAATACTGTTTATTATTTTCTTTATTACAACAACACCTTTATTACATAATGTATTAGACCTTCAATCTTTTCACTTCATGGGTTAGACCTTAAAACTCTGGAATTAAATATAAAAAGGATTAATAATATCTGGTGAGTAAACCACATGCCTAAACGAAAACGAAAATGCAGACCCGTTCATTTTGTTTCTTTTGAACTATTTTTCTAACAGAAAAGACTGCTTTAACAATGTTATTTCCTCCAAGAAAATGTCTCTTTTGCTTTCTCTTTTCCTAAGTGGAAGAGAAATAGAGACATCTTTTTTACAGCACATTATTAATTAATATGATTTCCCTTTGATCCTCTTTAATTAATGTATAGAAATAAATGTACTGTCCTTCATATTCAAATATATTTGTACATCTATTCTATTATATTAGTTACTGTTTTATGAAAACTGAAAAGGCTTACATCTCTCCTCTTTGCTGTTACAAAACAATGTTGAAAATTCACAGCTCCCAAAGTATAACAGCATGAATAAAATTTATTGGTAACATTGTCAAGGAACCTTTGGATTTTACTCAGAATCTTTTCTCTTTCAGGTATATAGCTACCACATGGCATCTTACTGGCTAATAGAAGCCTTAAGCAATAGAAAACGGAGAGAAGTCAATGTGAGTATTATTCCACAGTATGATAAATTGTACTGAGAAGTATTGAATAGTTGTAGTTACCAGAGCACAGGAGTACTATGAAATTTCTTGCTCTATTTTACGAAGCATTAAACTGTTCAAAATAACTATTGCTTCTAGATATCATCCATAAATCAACTCAGGCCAAAGGCAGCAAAGTGATGGATATCCACCCATCTAAGGGATTTGATCATAAGACACAAGCTAAAACAGTGACAAGGCAGAGATAAATGTTTGTGTTCAGATTGACATCCCAAGGTCAGAGTGTTTAGGCATATCAGTGACGACTTTCAACCACCGCTCTAAGAATATTAGTCTAGAAATGTACAATAGTAAACTGAAGAAGAAATTGAATTCTAATGAAGTTGTCTATTTTGACTGTCTAAGAAAATATTTAGAGTAAACGAATCACACAGAGATTCGAATTTATTCTTTCACAGGGCCTGTTTTCTGAAAACGTCTGTGATAGTTTGATGTGTGTGGGGGTGTTCTGGTGGCAGGGGAGGGGATTTGCTCCCTGTGCCACCAGATCTGAGTCCCATCCCCCCCGGGGGAGGTTGAGCCAAATTGGCGCCTCTGCGAATTGCCCTATTTAAGTTGGGACAAAGGGACGGGAAAGGCTTTTTGGCTCAGGAGCGAGGAGAGAGAGGGCGCTGCCTTTGCTCCCGGCTCCTGGCCAGGCGGCCGCTCGGGTCCGGGCTGGCGCCATGTGCTCAAGATGGCGCCGGGGGAGTCGCATGGGGGGCTCGGGAAGCACCTCGCTCCCGGGGTGCCCGCCGGGCCGAGCTCCTCCAGAGAGGATTAAGATCTAAGAGAAAACAACCACAACGACCAGGTCAGTCAAGATGGAGCAGGAGGAGGTGTGCTGGAGCTGAAGTTTTCCCTTGCAAATCGGTGTGAGATGGCAGGCGGCCCCCCTGCAGCCAGGGTGTGCTCGGCGGAGCAGAGACCCACTCGTGGCCCGTGGAGAAACCCACGTCGGGGAAGAGATGCCTGAGCCCAGGAGAGGTCGTGGAGCAGGGAATGCACGACGAGGTACTGTTAATAATGGGCATGGAAATGCACGACGAGGTCGTGGAGGCATCTGGAGTCCGTGGGACGACCCACGCCGACGCGAGTGGCAGCAGCTCCCTAAGAGGCCGAGACTGGTAAAGCCTGAACTGGTGCAATCCATGGGGAAGGATTGCAATCCTGCGGGCAGGACTTACTTTGGAAAGGTTTTGGCACTTTTTTTCCTCGTGAGTAGGGGATCCACCGAAGCAAGGGAAAAATGGTGTAAAGACTCCTTCTCCTTTAAGAAAGGAGCGGCAGTTAACAACATGGATGAACTGACCTGCACTCCCCCATTCCCTGTCCCCCTGCGCCGCCGGGGGGGAGGTAGAGCCAGGAACGAAAGGAAATAGGGGTGGGGATGTGTTGTTTTAAGATCTGGCCTTGTTTTCTCTTTCTCCTCTCAAGTAACCGGTTTCATTCCCTTGTGTCTCTTGTTCAGTAACTGTTAATAAATTGTTTTGTTTTAAGAAGAAAGCCTGAGTCATGTTTTGCCCGGGACCATGGTTGGTGGGTGCTCCCTCTCGGTTCTTGTCTCGACCTTCAGTCTAAAAACCACGACAACGTCAACCTTGTCTTGGGTTTTAATAAGTTTTATTTTCCATTTGTTTAAATTTACAAGAATGTTCATAAGGCATTAAAGGAAAAATTGTAAAGTCTTAATTTCTTGAATGGAAAAGTAGAACAAAATAAAATAATGCCATGACAGTCATACACTAATAATTTTAAGATGGCTATGTGTTTATACAAAATCTTGTTAAAGATGTGCAAGATTATTTAACATTTTCATTTGTAGAAGTTAATAACAGAAGATAGTGGGAAAGACATTTCAAGAACATAGCAACTAACGTCAAAAGAACTCATCAGCTTCTTAAAGCAACCTGGTTGTTTTCCAGGCTGTATTAAGTGTGTTTGCAATATTTTGTTCAGCTATATAAGATTTTAAAAATATTTAAAATAATAATTAAAGTAATTTTCACCATGAAAAAAATCTGAAAACTAGGACAGCATATCTAAGGTTTACTTCTGATATTAGATTTTCCCTGTATATGAATGTAGTAGCTGTTTTAACAAAATGCTCAGCAATACATGCTTGTATATCTGAGATCAGGGTCAGCCCATAAGTCACAGTCTCGTTCGAGTATGGATCTTTCTTTTTCTTTCTTTCTTTCTTTCTTTCTTTCTTTCTTTCTTTCTTTCTTTCTTTCTTTCTTTCTTTCTTCTTTCTTTCTTTCTTTCTTTCTTTCTTTCTTTCTTTCTTTCTTTCTTTCTTTCTTTCTTTCTTTCTTTCTTTCTTTCTTTCTTTCTTTCTTTCTTTCTCTCCTTCTTTCTCTCCTTCTTTCTTTCTTTCTTTCTTTCCTTCTTTTTGCCTTTTTTTTCCCAGTGTGGTGCTCTTCCAATTTGTTTCTGTGTATTCTGTGAATTGCAGTGGTAAGAAAAAATCTGAAGTCATGAGTAATTCATCGACTCTAAAATAACTCTTAAGAAAATCAATTTTGTGAACTGCACTATACTAGATCATTTAAACCCTGTATATTCATAACTGAAATGTTCTAGATTAGCAAGTTTTGGACCCTGATGCTTCTGTAAACACAAGCTGAAAAGAAGTACTAGTTTTTAAACTTCCAAAAAAGAATACTGAACTCTTCTTGTTTAAGTAACAATGACAGAGTTATTTTGAAATGTAAGTACTTACATGTGTGTGTGTATATATTTATATGTATAAACACATACACACATGCATCCCCTCTCCAGGTGAATCATCCATAAAACTATTACACATCAAACAATTCTAAAACAGTAATATTTTTTATGCTTTTACAAAATTTAGATGAAGATAAATACCTAATTTATTTATTGATGTCACTTTGTGATTCCTACTCCTTTATACTCATCAATAGATTTGTTCTCATTTTTCAGAGTTTTGGATGAGCCAGGTATATCTATGATACATTTATATACATACACAAAAAAAAACCCCTCTAAACAATATAGCAAGTTGTTGGAGCTATTGGAGCTCACTGAATAAACTATAGCAAAAGAAAGGTGAAATTTGAAATAGATAAGAGAAAATATTTCTAATTAAGTAGGCAGGTATTCTCAAGTACAACTACTATTTTGGAGGGATATCACAAGGAAAAGAAAAGATTGCTGCTGTAGAAACCAGTTCAGTCTTAAGTGACGACTCTTAGATGTTACTTAAATTTCCTAAGTTTTATCTTTCTGTTCAGGAAAAAAAAAAGTCTTACATTGAAAATACATTCAGAAAATTGACCCATATAAATCTTTCAAATTTAAAAAACAAACAAACAATCCTCCCACCATACCGAAGAGTCCTTAATCATGAGCCTACAACAAAGAGGAAGGACATATGATTAAGCAAAACTGATCTGAAAAGATTCTAACTCCTTGTTATTCTTTAAGATTTTTTTTTTTCGTCATTCTTCATTTTAACTGTGCAAAAGGGGAAAAAAAATAAGATACTTTGAGTGGCAGGTTGATTACTTTGTTTGCCTCCATATCCTTAGAGGACTGAAGCTGATGTAAAGAAAATCTCTGGAACCTTCTGTGGTCCAATTTTGATGCATTAAATCAGTGCAAGAAGAATCAGAAAATAATTATTAATAATTAACTGTGAAAAATAAATGCAGAGAAAAATGTTAACATAATTGTAATCATTCCATTTAATTGTGATTCTGAAAGTATTTATGAACGTTTGGGAACTGTAAAAGGACATGCTGTTCAAAGTTATAAGTAGGGGAATTTGGGTAGGAAACTTGTTTCTAAAAAAAGAATTGGCATGACTTTGTCTGTAGGGCGATCAATGAAATAATGCACTGTATTTAAATGTTTCATCCAAGAAAAAGAGAACAATATTAATTATAGCCTTTAGCTCTTTTCATGGCAATCCTTTGGTAATTATAGTTCAAGAGAAAGAATAGAAGTAATTTAAAGATACATTTCTTCATAAGATATCTAGGTTTTTTTTTTCTTAGAAAAGAATACATTTCAAAGGAAGACTTTGTGTTAAGTTAAATATGCATTATTTGCACGGAAGTAGTGAAATACACTGTAAAGACATTTCTTTAGTGTATGCTAAATTTGCAACTGCATCCATGGTGGTAAACTTGTTTATTGATAGTATGTTAAATGACATCAACCAGTCAAAACCAGGGCATGTAGTAAGGAGAGAACAAAGTCTTACAGGCCAAACTCAAGACAGAAAGGAGGATATTTAAGTTAGAAAATGTATCTGAATAATGGAAGTTTGTACTTTTATATCACACAGACATGTTGATGCTATTCTTTAAAAAGATAAATGATATATCAGACTGTTAAACCCTATTAGGCATCTCGCTTACATAAAAAGCCCTCTGAATTCCATTTAAGACCAGAGAGATCTAGCTCACTAAATTCACTGAAGTTATTTATTAAATAAGAATCTTGTAATTTAGGATAATACAACTGGATACTCTCGTAATCTTTTATTTTTATGCAAGTGTTTAGAACAGTGAAGAATTGCTTTATTAGAAATTTGAGTGGCATCACATAGAGCAGAGCTGTTATGAGTTAATCTCAGTAGGAAGCTCAGCCCCACAGAACTGCTAGCTCACTTCCCTCCCAGCAGAAGAGAGGAGAGAATCAGAAGGGTAAAGTGAGAAAACTCATGGGATGAAATAAAGACCATTTAATAGGTAAAGCAAAGCTGTGCATGCAAGCAAAGCAAAATAATGAATTCATTCATTACTTCCCATCAGCAGGCAGATGCTTAGCCCTTTTTGGGAAAGCAGGGCTTCATCAGGTGTAATGGTTACTTGGGAAGACAAATGCCATAACTCTGAATGTCCTCCCTTTCTACTCATTCCCCTGAGGCTTTATTGCTTAGTGTGACATTATATGGCATGAAATATCCCTTTGGTCAGTTGGGGTTAGCTGTCCCAGCTTTGTCCCCTCTTAACCTCTTGTATACCCCCAGCCTACTTGCTGGTGGGGCAGTGAGAGAAGTAGAAAATGCCTTGATGCTGTGTAAGCACTGCTCAGCAATAAGTAAAACATCCGTGTGTTATCAAGACTGTTACGGTCACAAATCCAAAACCATATGGTCACCATACGCTCTGCTGCGAAGAAAATTAACTTCCACCCAAAACCTGTATACCACAAAAACCAGCTTATTGAAGAAAGTAAATGAGACAGAAAGCAGTCGGGGTAAAAAAAAAAAAAACAAACAAACCCAAAACAAACGGTTTTGTAACACGGGCTTTTGTTGCAGTAGTTATAAGCAGAATTCTTCTTATGAAGAATGCAAATGCAACATAACATCACATGAAGTTCTCCAAATGTAATTAATTGTCTAACCTAAGGTAGCAGTCTAGGCTTTCACAATCGGCTGTGAGAAATAAATGCTTTCAAAAGACTATTAACCTTTTTACTGTTGTCTCAAAAGACTATTAACCTTTTTGCTGTTGTCCCACTCCTTTTCACACCTGGGGCCTCACATTTGTGCTTGAACAGTGACCTTCTTTCAAAAAAGAGATGAATATCCTTCCATCCCATTGACTCACAGCTGGTTCTTAACCTATTATCACAACCTGTGCTGACAGAATTATCCTAGCTTCCAAAGTCCACATTTTGTCAGGCTAGGACTCAGGCATATAATCTACTAGGTATGAACTCTAACTGCTGGATTATTAGAATTATGCAGAATATTTAGTTGAGATATTCACTACAGATGTTTGCAGGTTTATATTGGATGTGCTGGGATGATTAGATGGCATGCAAATGTGCATCTTGGTTTGCTTTTGACAACATACATATCTAAAGTAAGCTTGAATTGAATTGAAGTTATCTAGATGTATCCTGTGATATCTTCACATGGATTTTTTTCAAAAGAATTAAATTTCTTGGGTTTAATGTTACGATTTCAGTTTAGAAAGTAAAACAATTCAGAAACCTGTTTGGTAGAGTAATTTTTCCTCTTTTTTTTTTTTTTTTTTGCAAGCGTTCCAATTTTTTTTCCTTCTGGGAAGAGAAAGAAGTAAATAAGAATTACAGAAAGGAATGGATAAATCGATAAAAATGGATAAAATGGATTATTTTTCACTCATTGAAAAGCAAATTTTAAACATGTTTTGTTACCATTTAAAATGTTATCATTTAAAAATTATTTTAATGTAAGAATAAACTATTATTCGGATAACTTTCACAAATTTTAAAAGCTTAAAAAACCACTTTTTTTTATTTATTAACTGCTTTGAATATGTCCCTCTTTCAATATATATTTCCACTTAGTGAGAAAAAAAAAGTAATTTTCAGTGGTGAACGAAAAACGTTTTTTTCTCGCACAGTTTCTGAGGATTCTAAACATTTTCATTAGTGATTGTGAATTAGGGTGAAAAAGGGAATCACAAAAGTGTTCAAAATATGATGATATAGCTGAGATAAAAATTGGACTGAATAAAATGAATTTTTTCATTTGTTTATTTTTATTATTTTATTTTGATGAAGATGCATTTTAATCTTTTTACCTTCTAGGAAAATCAATTTTAAAACTATTTCTGAACAGAATCACTTTACTTTTAGTTTAAGAAAAAGAATTAATTTCTTTTTTGAGAATTATAAAACTAGTTTTCATATTTTTATGAAGTTTGGAGGTGCAGAAAAGATATAGAACTGAAAATTGACCCAAACTAACATTTTCCTGTTAGTTCCCACATGTTGCTGAAACATTTTCTTTCATGCAGATAGCCAAAAAAAAGTATTTCAACAGTACTTAGAGCACTTAAAGCATTCTAAAAATAGTATTTACCAATGAAATCATATCTAAAGAATAGATTTTTGAGGCAGAAGATTTTTTTTCCCTAGCTTTCATAGCACCACAGGGTATGATATGAAAGTACGTCCCTAAGTGAATGATTTTGTTTTACCTTAATCTGTGAGATGTTCAGGGGCTTCCTTACAGACAACTCTTCCCTTTCCCCCTAGAATTGTAGTCAATCTATTTTTCACTAGGTTCATTTATATTGTTAATGGTTCAAAGAGCATTTTGAGTAGGTAGGTAGTGAATGATGAGACAAACTTAAAAGCTTTGGAGTTCCTCTGTTCAGGTAGACATTGATGGGAGTCTATTTTTATATGCTATTTTTATTCTTGCAACCAAGCTTCAAAACCAGTCAGCCTGAAACATGGCTTTCCGCCCAAGGTATTCATGAAGATATTGTCATAACACCTGAAGTGGCTAACGCAAACCATAAACTACTGTAAAATGAGACTGTAGAAGGAATGTGTGAGATTATCTGTTGTCTATTTATCCACCACTGTTAACATGGTATTGATTAGAGTTGCAGGCTTGTTATAATGGGAAAAAAAAATAAATCGTCTTTCTGTTTCCTTCCTGGCTCTCAGAGAAGCTCTCTCATAGAAGCTGCAGAAAAGGAGGGTAGGGAGAAGTCAGAGTTATTGGCCTCTACTACTGTCAGTTTTGAAATTTTTAAGAAACGGACATGCATCTTGTCTGAATCTGTCCTTAGTTTTTCCTTAATGAGTGATTTTGACTATAAAGTTTGAGTAATAGTTTCTTATTTTGTTTCTGATTGCTATAAATAGTTTTTATTTTTAGTTAGATAAAACTATCCCTAACATTTCCTTTATTTCCTTCAAGGTAAAGACATACTCTACGAAAATCCTTTAACCTCAACACTTGTATCTGAGCTAGGCACCCTATTTATCTTTTTATGTAACATTCATAAACTGGCAGGTGTATACCATGACTCATCTCGTCCGAAGTAGATGCCTCTGTGTGATCAGACTAACCTTGATGTAGTAGATCATGTTTGTCTCCATTGCTTATAAAAATAGCAATATAAAAATGGTGACTAGCTCAAATGTAGACATGTGGTCAAAGGAATTCTCATTCTGCATTATTTGGAAATAGGCAAGTGTAGTTTGCCTTTCACTTTTTAAGCATTCAGAAGTGAATACAGTTCTGGTAATAGTTTTGCATTAGAAAGTATTCTTCAAAAATATAAGTACAGTTATTTGCCTAAATGATTATACAAAGAGGTTTTGTTCAACAAGATATATTAGACAGTCCTATACAGAAGTGTGTGCAATAATACAGGCAGATTATTGTGAAGATCAGTTCCTGGATTATCGTTCTGATGTTGGAATTCAGACCTTAACAAATTCAGCAAGAGAAAGGTTTTCATTTGTTCATAAGTTCATAAACTTAATGCTATCTCCCATTTACCAATGAATTGAAGAAAAGTCATTCTACCTGTTTGCACAATTGTTCTCTTGAGTTTTCCCACCTGTAGTTGTTATAACCTTGAGTGATTTATACCTTCAGGTAAACTACCTCTTTTTGGAACAATTATGTAAAAAATATATCTGAATGTATACCTTGCTGATGAAAGAAATTTTCAGTACAAAAATGAATTGTTAAGAGGGGTAATTTTATACAGAGGATTATGCTTTCAGTGATATACTTGTAGTGTAAAAAAAGACTGAGAATGACAGGATGAAAAAGAACAGATGAGAAACAGAAAAGAAAATTCAAGAACTATATCAGAAATATATTTTAATTCACCAATGTTTCATTATTATTTAAATAGTTGTTAACAAAGCAGCAGCTAAGTAAGAAGAAACGGTCAAAAATGTTTACCAAACTTTGCATTTTTCTTAGGTTTATTTGAAGGTTTCAACTTGGGTGTGAACTGACTATAAAAATATGTAAAAATCAGAAAATAAGTTTCATATAGATTAAAGCAACATATACTTTCTCATGTTTGTTTTTTTTTTCTTAATTGTTAAGTGGAACAATATGTTAAATACTTTGTACTAAAGGCATGCTGCAACTCAAATGAAAATACTATCTACAGCAAACTAACAATAATGCTTTATAAATAATCTAAATCATTTTAATTTTAGTTATTTAGTGATTGTTTGGTATTTGGAAAGGCTACATGTAAACAAGTTTATCTCAGTAAAACAAACAAACAAGAAAATAAAACCCTGTTTTTTGTTGAAAATGTCATCACACTGGAACCAGCATAATGAGTTTATGTGAGTTTATTTATTATTGCTGTCCTCAAGATGTCGTCTCTCATTTCCAAGCAGTTCCTGGAACATTACAGATAGCAGTAACATGCATTTAAACTTTTGCCAAATGCCAGAGACATACTTCAATGCACTGTAGGAGAGTACTGTAAAAGTCTGATGGTTTTGAGTACTGGTTTTCTAGTATTGCTAAATTTTACTGCGTATCTAATATATCATAGTGTAAGAAATTCTACCAGTTCAGAAATGCAATCTAGTTAAAAAGGACTGGTTTGGCCTCATAAACTAGTTATTGTACATTTGAGTTTTTGATTGCTTTTTTCTGTGACTACTATTTGCTCTGTAAGGATGACTGCATAGTTCTAATTATTCTGCATTTTACAAGCTGATGATATGTGGATAAAATCTTAAAACAGAAACGTACTTTTCTATGATGCTTATTTGCTCTATATTAAGTCAGAAGCCTAAGTTTAACTTCTTACACAGACATTGCTTCTGGTCATCATCAATAAATCAGCTATACAAGATGGACTACAAAGGAGTACTCAGATGCCAGAAATGGACAATAGAAATTGGTAACTTTCCTTTTCCATTTCAATAATTTATTCAGTAGTGTCACAGGCTAAAGCCAACCTGAAAGCTAAGACAAGTGAGATCTTGATCATATCTGTCCAGCTCTAGCAAACTGGACTACTGTTAATCCAATGAGCTAGAAAAACAAGGAAACAAACATGAACCTTGTTGCATAATTACTGCTAGCTGCACAATTTCGTAACAGATTTGAAGTTGGAGACCAAAAGTTCTAGAAACGCTGGTGCCAAATACTAATTTGTCTTAGATACAGAGAAAGTCAAATAAACCAGGTCTTGGACTACATTTCTAATGAGGCCACTGACAGTTTATATTAAAAATCTAGAAAGTAGTAGTGAAAGCAATAGCCTTTTATGTGTAAGACAGGCACCCGTACTCCTGAACATCTGATACTGTAGAGGACCGAGCCTGGGTTGGAACTGTTACACATGGGAGCTGGAAGCCCAGACAGGATGCAATCAGAGCACATATCCCACTCCTCTGGCTTCATGATCTAAGTGGATCAGAGGGGCCAGACGGGTGTCAGTCTGAAATGTGTCTCTGCTGTAGAATAAACCTTAGACTAGAAATTGATACCCACCTTCTAGACCCATGCTGTTTAGTAAATGGATTTTACAGAATATGTCATTGAATTACATGGTTTTCTTCTTGTAGCCACCCCACTCTTAACTGCCTGTGGCAAGATTTTTCATAGTACCTTCTCTTATTTTATTCTAAAGACTTTTAAATATGTATATATACTCTATCTATACTCAAAGGTTTCAAATATTTTTTTTTTCAGTTTCTTTTGCCTCCAAACTCATGGAAGCAGGAAGCTTCCACTAATACCTGAATCTGAAGGATTCCCAGGAACCCAGAGGCCGGTGATGAATGCATGCTGAAAATTCAGCTCCCATATGGTCCTGCCTGTGCAAGCTAGAAGTGACTGATAGCACCATGGTAATTTCATTCTCTTTTATCCTTCTCTCCTACGTGTTTCATCTTCCTATGATATCCTGACTGGCATGCAGTTTATAAGACTGTAGGGCCACAGCTACCAATTTTGTGTTGAATGATTGAGGATCTTTGTGTTTCTCCAGCAGAAAAAATAGGCAACAGAAGATGGCAAACTGATCAATTTTTACATAAGTAGGATAGTGTGTAAAACACTGCACAAATCAAACTTTCTGAAAGAAAAGATGTTATTTGAAACACCTGATAATTCTCTTCGCTTTGAGGACGAGATATTCAGGAACAGAACTAAAAAAAAAAAAAAAAAAGAAAAAACCTCAGTAATGGAAAGTAATGGAAGAAAGGACTAGGAACCTTCAGATATCTTTTTCCTGTAGCTTTCCGAAGAATGGAGATGCTTTCTCTCTGCCTCTTTTTTTTTTTTTTTTTTTAATAAATGTAAAGTAAATAATAAAACAAAGTACAAAAATGTATTTTTTTGACTAATAATTTCATAACTACTGGACAGGAGAGAAGATTTGTATTTCAAGATCACAAGTTTCATTCAGTTCAAGTTTCAAAGAGAAAGCCAAGAAGTTTTAAATTACTTCAGAATAGTTTGAAATTAAAAATGTAACTACTTAAGAAAATGGTTTTGCATATGAAACATTTGCTACGTGGGTTTCTCCCTTTTAAATGGCATGTGAAGGTTTTTTGGCTTATAATAGCAAAGTCTTAAGACATCTCCTCTCCATTTTGCTTTCATCTCCCTTTTGCTACCCCATCAAAAAGAAATAACACATTAACTTTAGGAAAAATCTATTTTGAAATAAAAGTATTATTTTAAAATAGTGTCATAATTAATGTTTTCATTGTTTTCATTTTTTTATATAAATTAGCTTATTTTTTATTTATTCAAGCAGTTATGACATTATCTTATTGGAGATGATGTACAAGGATTTTTCATATCTTTACTATGTTTAAAGTTTAGATAAGGCAGAAAAAAACAGGTTTTTATTTTCAGAGAATCCAGAAAAACATTGAAAGTCCAATGGTTAGATGAAAGATAACAGTATATTAAAGTATGTTTACTATTTTCTTTCTTTCTTTCCGTTTGTTTGTTCTGTACACATATATGCACATTATATATTCTAAATCATGAAACTGTCTCACCTTTTTCTACTTTAAGTACTTCAGTGAGTAGAAAAAAAGCTTCAGGATTGAGAGCCCAGGAATGGACAAGAAGAACACAGCATTTGATCTATATCCCAAACTACCTACCAATATAACAACAATTAATGTCATATTTTGAGCAAAAGCAAAAAGGAGATAAGTGCATAAAATCCACATCTATTACTCCCATGTAGGTGGTGCAAATGTCACATCAGGATGTGACCCAAAGGCAAAATCTTACATAGTGTCCGTGATTCTTTTATGAAGCAGCCAGTGAATAAGCCTTTCAAAGGAAATGTAATGTCTGATTTGATATTCTGTAATAGTCAGGAGACCTAGTTTAAAGTCATTAAATGGAACTACCACTTCGTAACACTGATCAAAATATACGAAATCATTTAACATTCTCACAGCAGTAAAAAAAGCTAACATATCTACTTCATTTGTGCTAACCTTCCAAAGCTACTTTACCAAAAAATGAAGGAACTTTTAAAAGTACTCAAAACTACAAAGGAGCAATTAGCTGAATCAAGTCCTTACAGATGTCATGGACACTACTGAAAGATCCCATAGTGCAAGTGATGTGCTGGTACATACCGTATGTTAGGAAAGCCTAAGGAAAAGTTAAAAGCAAGTGTAAACAGCTAAACAGCAAAGACATTCGCCGGAGCAGAGACGTTTTCATTAAATTGTAGAGACACAGATTTGATGGATGGACCACTCAGTGGATAAGGAATTGGCTGGATAATCGCACTCAAAGAGTTGTGGTCAATGGTTCAATGTCCAAGCTGAGACCAGTGATGAGTGGTGTTTCTCAGGGGTTGATATTGGGACCGGTGCTCTTTAACATTTTTGTCAGTGACATGGACAGCGGGATTGAGTACACCCTCAGCAAGTTTGCTGATGACAGTAAGCTGTGTCATGTGGTGGACACATTGGAGGGAAGAGATGCCATCCTGAAGGACTTTGACAAGCTTGAGAGGTGGACTGGTGCAAACTTCATGAAGTTCAACAAGGCCAAGTGCAAGGTCCTGCACATAGGTTGAGGCAATCCTAAGCGTAAGTGTAGACTGAGCAGAGAATGGATTGAGAGCAGCCCTGAGGAAAAGGACTTGGGGATGGTGGTTGATGAGAAGCTCAACATGAGCCATCAGTGTGTGCTTGCAGCCCAGAAAACCAACTGTATCCTGGGCTGCATCCAAAGAAGTGTGGCCAGCAGGTCGAGGGAGGTGATTCTGCCTCTCTACTCTGCTCTCGTGAGACCCCACCTGGAGTACTGCTTTCAGCTCTGGAGTCCTCAACATAACAAGGATGTCGAGCTGTTGGAGTGAGTCCAGAGGAGGGCCATGAAGATGATCCGAGGGCTGGAGCACGTCTCTTACAAAGACAGGCTTTGAGAGTTGGGGCTGTTCAGTCTGGAGAAGAGAAGGCTCCAGGCAGAGCAGCCTTCCAGTCCTTAAAGAGGATCTACAAGAAAGCTGGAGAGTGACTTCTTACAAGGGCATGTAGTGATAGGACAGGGGTAATTGTTTTAAACCAAACAAAGGTAGATTTCCATTAGATGTAAGGAAAAAATTCTTGACTGTGAGGGTGGTGAAGCACTGGAACAGATTGCCCAGAGGAGTTACGGATGTTCCATCACTGGAAGTCTTCAAGGCCAGGTTGGATAAGATTTTGAGCAACCTGGTGTAGTGGAAGGTGTCCCTACCCATGGCAGGGGAGTTAGAACTTGATGGTCTTTAAGGTCCTTTCTGACCCAAACCATTCTATGATTCTATAATTCTATGATTCTATAGTTATGTTACAGTTATATCATATCCAGAGTGTGTTTTCCATTTGTGTTGCTGCCTCTTTGTATTAGTTTCTTCCCTGACTTGAAATTACCTTACAGAATACAATTTCAAGATTTTTTTAAAGATCTGAAGAATATTTGGTTGGTTTATTTTTCACAGATGTAATTACAAGATAGTTTACAAGTAAGCATAATTTTGATGTACAGTAGTTGCCTTTTATTTTCCCTCAAGTATCCCAAGAGATGAAAGCAGATCTTTAAAGACAAAAATGAATTTAGAAATCTAATGAAAATTGTTTTAATATCTTAGCTTTTGCTATAATCTTTCCTATATAACCATGCAAATTGACTGTTTCTGCATGTGGCAACTGTATTGTGTATTTTTCCCTCTTGGATAATATGCTTCTCCTACTTCAAAGAATTCTAAAATAATTGGATTTGTGTTATATTAGGAAACCAGGGTAAAATTAATTGAAATTTATGTTAATTGTATTATTTTCTTAATTGCTGCAAATGTGGGTCAACACTGTCATGGACTTCATATATATTTTAATAGAACTGTGATTTCTAAGATATTTTTGGATTTGCTTCAAGCACTAAGTTCTTTAAAAAATTAAATGTTTTGATCTCATATCTGATTCCTTCCCAGTGAGAGCAGATTCTAAATGGCCTTTTATGAGTGGATATTCACTTTGGGAGTGTACAAGACATGTATGGCTTGCTGTTCTAATGCAGGAACTCAAAGTATGTTTTCTAACAGACTTACCTAGCTTCAGGAGAATAGTGTTATACATAAAGAAACAGAGGGCATGGTTCAGTTGTTAGCATAAAGCTGTCTAGTGTCATTTCCTTAGGGTGCTCTGTGTGATATCTAGTTTCTGGTGTGGAAGCTCAGAGATTGCCCTTAAGTCCTGTGTCACACCTCTCAGCTCTGTGTGGAAGCTTCCATTGCCTTAGGGCATCTGAAATGGCATTATCCATCTGTGTCTAATGGAGATGAGAAGTTGTAAAGGAGATTTCAATTACTACATGTAATGTGGGTAAATGTTCATGCAAGATATAAACAATAAATTAGATGTCATCACTAACTACTTCTTGTGAAAATTAATCAGAGAACTACAAGAAGAGAATTTTTTTCTTCCTAGGCAGGACTGAGATACAGTGCCATAAAAAAATAATGTGCAATAAGAACCACAGAAATAGTCTGATTTACTCAGAAGTAAAATTCTCAAAGCAGAAGGGTGAGAACCTCAACAGTGAAGCATAAGGTCAACAAAGAAAGCTAGAGAAAAGTGATGTGGTTATTTTAATGGAAAATGGAAAAAAAAAAGTAGCTAAAAGTAAAATATTTGCATGTAGCCTGAGGACTTTTCAAGAATATTTTTTGAGATTTTTTTCAGAAAAAAAAATATTCAGAATAATATCGGGCTTTACCCAAGAATGTACTTGAAGTAGATTAAAAGCAATAGAGTAGATCAGGAAAAAAAAAAATCAAAGGTTATTAACAGAGACAGTTGCTATCTAAAAAAATATATATGTTTCAAAAATAAAAAGATGTAGTCAAATGAAGAGAGCATGAACTGTAGCACTGTAAACATGTACCTCATTTACACTTCATACATATACCTCAGTAAAGATGTTAAAATATTTTGAGAACTACCATGTCAAAACTACTGATAATCTGTATGAGAAGGAAGAAAACCCTCAAGGATTCTGTACTGCTTAAAAATGACCAGAGTGTAAAAGGTATTAAAAAAGAGGGACCCTATTGTAAGAAACTATTAAAAGAATTCACATAAGAAATTGTGAATATACTAATTAATAAGAAAATTATCTATTCAATTGACTAAAGCAGCAGAAGTATTTGTACTTTTAAAGGATTCCAAACGTGAGAAAAGATACAGATTGTAACTCTGACTTCCAGGAATGGGGCATCCACAACTTCTCTGGGCAACCTGTTCCAGTGTCTCACCACCACAAGAATATGAGAAAATTCTTTCTCCCAGGGTGGTCAAACCCTGGAATGTAGATAGAAATTTGTTGCTAGTCTTTAAATCTTAATCTAAGTAAAATGTCACATTTATTTTCTAGTCTCATTGTGGTAATACTAGCTTTTTTAGTCAACATTCATACAGGAAAAGCTCATTAATATTCCATAAAATTATTGTGCTTGAAAAGTTACTCATGTCTATGCCCTCTTTTTGCCGTTTTTCTCTCTTGTCTGTGCTCCTCTAGGCCCTAGGGCTGATCACGTCTCTCTGAAGCATTGGCAGGGTGAAGTGTTACAGTGAGTTGATAACATCTCAGGTTCTCTGTATGAGAGGACTTTGGTGTTCCCTTGAAGTCTGAAAGCTGCACTGTAGCCTCCACCAGCCATAATTATGCAGTGACTGTCTCATTGAGTATCTCACACCTTTGCTATATGTGGCATTCACAGAGCTACAGCTATAGCACAGTAGGGGCAATAATCACTTGACCACTAGGGAACAGCTAAAACCAGGTCAGGCCAAAGCAATCCCTGACAAGTCTTTAGACTCAGCACTCTCTTGTAAGTACAGAGTCTGTGGTCCTTTATTATTAATGGCAAAAATAATATTTACTGGCTACTTACTTCACCCTGTTTCTTATTTTCTTTCCCTAAACATTCAGTACTGCCATAGATGAAACGTAGATCTTATGCTCTGAAACGTAGATCTTATGTTGAGGTGAGGAAGGTCTTGTATAAGGTGTTGGTCTGCTCAGGATTTGTGCAACTTATCCCTCAGGATTGCCCTTCAGAAGAGAGAGTTTTCTAAGCAGAAAGATCTCAAAACCTACTTACTTAAGAGACACAAAGGTCAAACCGAGGCTTGAAGCATATCAACAGACGCAGTCTGAATAACAGACTGATCTTTTTTACCAACTATGTGTTCCTGAGTCTGTCCTTCTTCTTGCTCTGATTATTCCTGCTATTCTCACTGTCTTTAAAGTCCGGAGTCCAGTGCATGCTGCATCTTGATACCTAATTTACAAACTACACACTGATACAGTTAAAGCAACAAGGCTTGTGATCTGAAGCAGGGAGATGGTATTTCTATACATCTTAACATAGGAAAGTTGAGCAGAAAGGTTAGTTACTGCTACTGTACTTGGCATTATGGGTTGGTTTAGGGGAGTTTGTTCTTAGTGTTTATCATTAAGGGTTTAAAAACAAAGAGGAGACTTTTGGGTTATTTTTCAGAAGCTTAACTGTCTTGAGTTCTATTTAAACTATTATAGAGCCAAAATCAGCCATAAAGAGTGTGTTCTTTGGCAGACATCAGGGTATGGGAGTATAGGCAGCCTCAAGGAAGCAAAACTTTGTTTCTCTACAATGAAACACTTTAAAATGGTAGTCTTGAAGATATTTAAGTAATACAAAAGTGTCTTTTAGATACAAAAGAATTTTATTTGGTTTATTTTTTGATGCTTGTGGGTTTGTTGGTTTGTTGGTATTTTTTCCCCCTTGTTATTTTTCTGTTCTGTTTTGTTTCCTATTTCTTGTTAAGTAGTAGTTTCATATGTCTAGGCACTGCTTCGGCTGAAGTGGACCTGAAAGCTATTACAAAGCTGAGCAAAAGTCAATATCATACTGTTGTGAAAAATTGAAAGATCTTTTGTCTGTCTTAAAAAAATGTAGCCTGTAAGATGGGTAAAAGAGATTTCCTGCTCTTCTCTGCATTCTTAAACATCAGAGGAACTAGATTTGGCCATGGTACATCTGGAAAGATATGGGCTAATTCAAGAAAATCCGTGTTGAAAAAACAGGAATGGTTAGAGATCGGGTCAATATGACCTCAGATTTAGGACAGTTTATACTAAGAGGATATGCTAATATTCAAATATTTTGCCCAGAGAAGTTGTGGATGCCCCATCCCTGGAGGTGTTCAAGGCCAGGTTGGATGAGGCTTTGGGCAACCTGGTGTAGTGGAGGATTTCCCTGCCCATGGCAGGGGGGTTGGAACTAGATGATCTTTGAGGTCCCTTCCAACCCTAACCATTCTATGATTCTATGATTCTATGTACAAAACTATTTTTAAAAAAGAAGGCAATAATTGACTTCCTATCTCTACAATAAAAGGAGAAATAAATGGATCTAAATTGCAGTAAGGAAAACTCAGGACAGATATTAGGAAAGTCTTCACTATGATATGAACATTAGCATAACTTGCCTGGTCTGCTCCTTGCCTAAGTTGCGCAGTAGGTATGCTGCGCCTGCTCTTGAACCTTACTGAGATTGACCTTGCCTTCCTTTCCTGGTTTGAGCTCCAGTCTGCATTTTCATTACAGACTGGAATGGCAGTCTATTGGCTAAACCTGTTTACTGTCACTGGACCTACACGGCTCTTCTTGTTTGGCTGCTGTGGGCCTGCACTTTGCTGGAGGGGATCATTGTCCTTCTTGACTTCCTACAGGGCAGTTCAACCCTGATACCTCCATTGCATGAAATCCTTAAGAACAAGCTAAAAAACTTTTGCAAAAACATCACAGATGTAGTTGAGCTTGTTTTGGGGTAATATTTGCATTTGTGATTATAGTATAGGTCATTCTTAGAATAATTTCTGTATGTATTTGATTATTTTATTATTTACAGATTTTTCATGTTATTACATTTCAGATTATTAAATGATTTACTCTTTCAATTGCTATTATTGACACTATGTCTATTATACATCTCAAAGAGTTCTATTTGATTTCTCTTTTGTGTTTTATGCAGCTATCTATTGTCAACTAAAGAATCAGATTCCCCTACTTTCAAAAAAAATTATAAAATTTACTGTCAGGGAGAGGAAAAGGAAAGGATTAAAGAACTGTATATGCCAGGCATCCAACAGTGAAAGTCTCTGAGGAGTTAACATTACACAAGATACTCTTATTCTAACAAGCTGCTTTATGTTCATGCTTTGTAGAAGAAGGTATTAGAGAGATAAAGGAATGCATTCTTTTCATGCAGCTTTTTAAAATACAAGTCATTGCATCCCATTGCTACACTGCACAGTAATTGATCTAAGATAAGATAAATCAAGGACTTGATAATACTATGTGGGAAAAAAAGAATCTTCTTTACATTGTGAATTTAGGCATTCCAATTTAGATGGCCAAGGTAAAAGGCAATGGGAAGGCTTAGATTTAAAAGAGTGTTAAAAATAAGCCAGAAATTAGGAGTCATGTGATTGCCCTAATGACTCTACCACGATAAGTTTATTTGCTTAGTCATTAGAAAATAGTAAGAGCATAAGCAGACAGAGGAGACATTTTCAGTCTTTCCACCTGTTTTCCGCCGTGACCCAGATACTCTTTCACTTTATCTGATTTCTTATGAATGCACAATGGATTTTTGTTGACTATAATTATGTGCTAACAGAAACAAAGTCAAGCTTAGCAGCAACATTTAAAACCAGCACTGAATATTTTTCTAATATTTCAATAACTGTATCTTATGATTGTGCAACTGAAGAGTATTTAAGTTCCTTTTCTAAAATTTGTAAGTAGACTAAAAAATGTATTTTTATGTATCTGGGTACTGTGTTTTGGATAGATGTTGGTATATAATTACTATTGCAGGCTCTTCATGGATCTATCTGACAGGAGTATCTCTCCCTCTGGTTCAATACTTCATGATTTTTGTGAAAAATATTCAATTTCTCCCCCATTTTCTGTATTTGAAGTTTATATTTTATTTGAATTTTTACTGTCTCCGATGACAGAGAATCATAGTGTTTCTGGGCAACCCATTCCAGTGCTGTAATGATGAAACTAATAAAAAAAAAATCCCTGTAGTTAATCTGATTTTCTCTTGTTGCAACTTGTGTCCATTTCCTATCATTCTATCCTTGTATACGTCTTAGAAGAGTCTGGCTCCATCTTCTGTATACTGTGCTGTTAGGTACTTGAAGAGAGCAGTAAGACCTCCATTTAGATAGCTCTTACTGAGTCTAAACACAGTTTTCTCACCTTCTCCTCACATGGTGTAGTGAGCTGTGGCAAACAGGACAATGGAAACCAGAGCAGAATGTGATGAACATTGATACAGCCCGGGGATCAACAAGTGACATGAGAACAATACCTGGAACAGTGAGAAAGGTGCATTGTGATATCACTGTGGGCTGATCTGATTAGTGGTCAGTGCAGGAAACACTTAAGGAAAGTTAGGAGTGGCCACTTCTCACAGCTGCCCCTGCCCAGGACCCTCCTGCTCAGCTGCTGGAGCCCATCCCGGTGGCCTGGGGAGCCAGGGTCTCTGCCAGGCTGAGAAATGCAGCTGATGCTTTCCGCTTTGCAGGTTCAGTCAGCAGCACAGCTGAGCACGTATCCCAGACACACACACGCATAGAGGACACAGACACATCTGGTCACACAGATGGCCACAGACACGGTGCTGCCTCCAGAAACACCCACATTCAGCACTCACAGCAGACACAGGCACAGACAGCCACGTCCCCTCCCCTCCCCTTGGGCTGGCAGAGGCAGAAGATCACTGGTGCAGCACATGCACCACACTCTCCAGGCTCACAAGCACACACACATTGATGGGTCCCCCGAGAACCAGCACAGCCCCTCTGACCACCTGGCACCCTTGCCTGGATTCGCGAAACCCCTTATGCACCCATGGGTCCCCAACGTGCCATCTGGTCCAGCTGGGTGCTCACTGCAAACACACCGCACTCGTGCTCTCCTCCCACAGCCACTCCACAGTCACAGGTCTCCTCAATACCAGCATGGACCCTCCACCCTCCTGATATCCCTGCCTAGATCCAAGGCAGAGGGCTCAGACAGACGTGTACTGACTGGCCCTGTTTTACACTTGACTGGTGCCTTTTATACCTTTTCTGTCCATTTCCATGCTTTGTTCCTCCCTGATCCCCCTTCCACTGCCTCCTTTCTCAATTGTCCCTTGGATTTGTGTCCCTGTATGTTCTTGTTTATGGCCTACTCCTCTTCTTTTTCTTTTTTTTTTTTTTTCAAATTGAAAAAGCCCTTGACCAGGTATCCTTGGAGGAGCAGGCAGTCCGCTTTTGCATACCCTTAGAGTATCTAGCTGTAAAGACCTGTAGCAGTAGAATCTGGGGGAACACTCTTAAGCAAATGTCCAAACCGCATAGAGCCATGTCAAAGTGTTGATAACTATGACTGGTCCTTGTCACGGTTTAGCCCAGCTGGCAGATAAGCTACCATACCTCCACTCACTCACTCCTTCCCCCGAGTGAGATGAGTAGGAGAAAATCAGAAGAAAAGGGTACAAGTCGTGATTTGAGATAAGGACAGTGTAATAGGACAGCATGAAAATCCAAGAAGGGATAATAACCACAATGATACTAATAAAAAAACAAACAAAAAGAGTGGTACAATTGCTCACCATGAGGAGCCCTGAACCAGGAACTCAGCCCGCTCCCGATCTGCAATGCTCCTCCCTCGGCTAGCTCCTGCAATATGTATTCTGAGGATGATGTCCTATGGTATCAAATAGCTGCCTGGATAGTTTGAGTCAGTTGCCTAGCTCTGTCCCCTCCCAGCCTCCTGTGAAAAGCTAACTCTATACCAGCCAAACCCAGGACAGTCTCCATTGACACGTGTGCAAGAGTTATGGGAGAAGCTTTTCCCTGATAGCCTACCTTTCCTTTCTCTGCTTGATAAATTGAACTCAGCAGTGTCACTTTTTCCCTCAGTGACACATCCTGTGCTCCAGCCCCCCAACAATCTTTGACAGGCCTCCACTTGACTCAATACCATCATGTCAAAGTCTTCCTTGTGCTTCAGACCCAAGAGTGCAGGGGACAGTACTCCAGGTGCCAACTGGTGGCAGCTGGCTTCAGTCTTGCTAATACAGTCTGGCAGGTGATTAGATTCCTTTGCTGTAAGGACCTGTTGATGACTCATGTTCAGCTTCTTGTCCTGCACATCCCTATGCCTTTTCAAGCAACCTGCTTTCTAATCAGCAGAAGCCTACTCTACACGATTGCACTGGAGTTATTCTGCCTGAGTGCAAGACTTTTTATTTGCCTCTGTTGAATTTAATGAAATTCCTCCTACCTGTTGCTCTGGGTAGCAACTCTCTTCATCATATCAGTTTCTCCCTTCAACTGGCTGTTGTCTGTGGACTTGTTGAGGCCTTCTGTCCTATCTTTTAGGTCTTTAATGATACTAAATAGTCAACAGAGTTTGTCTTCTCTTCCTAGAAGATCATCAAATGGCCAGGCATGACTTGGCCTTGATGTTTCTTTATCACTTTCTTGTCATTCATGTAACTGGATGTGGCTTACAGAGGGATCTGTCAGACTGATGGGCTTCTAGTTCCTTAAGATTTTTTTCTTACTCTTCTTAAAGAAAAGAGTAGAGATTTATCTTTTTTAATATCTGTCTGTTAATACTTACGATAATATAAAGGCAAAGTATGGGAGTTACAGTGAACAACTACGCAACAATTTCCATACAATATCCTGCCCACAATAGCATATGTGATTTATAGGAACAAAAATAATTCAACTTGTCTAAGATTACGTATTTCACCATGTTGCTTTTATTTATGAAAACTGTAACAGCCTCAAAGATTTGTCACACTTCTGTAGTTTTCTCTCATCATTAGCAAGCAGAATACTCTGTCTGTATAGCCACGTGACCTCTGCACTACACGTGAGGAGGGAGCTCTGTCCGCAGCTCTTCTTTTGGGATGAGACTAGTTTCAGCCTTTTTTAACTCCACATCATCTTTAATCAACATTATTCTGTTCACACTACCATCAGCAAGAGCATAACAACCTTCAGATTGTTAGAGAGTGCTATCATATTCCTGACAAAATAAATTTACAATAAATCAGCAAAGACACTGGTCAAAATTCATTCTCACTTGTACTAATGAAAATCCAAAGCCAGCTGAACTTAGTTAAAATGTTATCAGCTGACTCAGAATTGAATTCTCAGATGGTAATAGAATTTGTCAGTTTGAACCCTGAAGTACAATTCTTTGAGTTTTTGTTGGTACCTCTGAAATATTATTGACCTTTGCTAGTCTAGCTGACACTTGGCAGTCTTTGTCCAATAGCTCATACAGCACTATGTTTAATTATAATTATGAATTTTGATGATAGTATGAAATTATTCTTTCTCCGTCTGAAAAAAAAAAGGTGGATAAAATACACATGGATATGAAATTTAAGAAATACAAAGTAAAGAGAAATATTCCAGCTTAAAGATTGCTGTGAGCCTTACCCCATATAAGCTTTACATTGCAAATCCATAAACAGAGCACTGAATTCAGAACAAATACATAAAATTAATGAAGTCCAGCACTCATTAATCCTATTAGAAAGAAGTGGTTTAGCAAGCACTTTAAGGTTTTCTATTTCTTTTAAATCCTTAGCAAACTTTAATATGCATTTCTATATGCAATGCAAAGACCCAGAATTTGTCTGTGGACTTATGTCCATGTGTCTGTGTGTCTGCCTGATTATGAAAAATAATTGAGAGTTAGGAGCATGAATAGAACACCTCCAGAGCATCCTCCTTTGTAAAAGTTTCAGCAATTTTGCTTTATTATTTTATTTATTGTTGTTATAGTTGGTTTTGGTTTTATTGGTTTTGTTGTTATTCACAAAGCTGGGGGACAGTAAAATGGTATTTTTTAAAAATGCAGAATGTAGAGGTAGGGACGGACAGTATTTCTAGTGGTATTACTGATTTCCAGGTGAGTCAGTTCTGTAAGCATCAAGCTGCTAACAAAGACAATGATTCTATCATGTGTATCAAATGTATGTAGGGCTTAAACTTTCTGAATCAATTCTGTTAGGGTTTAATTTACTTTTGCCAAGCTTTGCATATTGTCAAGGCAGGCAAGGCAGGCAAACAAGCAGAGCTAGTAGACAGAGGTCCAATAATTGGGACTATCCTAAAGTCAATCCTGTGAAGGAAAGAGGAAATTTAAAATTAAGAGAGCTAAAGAATAGTGCTATACCTTTGAACATTGGCCCAGGACCTAGAGAGTCCCTGGGTGAAGTGTAAAGTGGTTTTTTTTCTGGGCCTTCCTGAATTCTCTATATAAAAAGCTAAACAACTTCTCTGAAGCTCAGATCACTCTCAGAAATATTTCTTTCAGCATGGTGAACATCATCAAAAGAACTCATCTTGACTATGAATAAAAGTCAAATTCTGAATCCTAAAAAAATGGAATTTTGATATTTGGACAATTATTCTTTTCTGATTTTAGTTTTTCAAGTTAAATTCTTGCATCTGTCTCTCATAAATTAATGAAGCAGGGATACATATCTTTCGACAAAGGAGAAAGGGATCTTAATCTATTGTTCTACGATGAAAAATGTCACGAATAAGACTTTATGACGTTTATTTCAGACTATTTTGAGGATTGCTTAAACTGAAAAATATTTTCTTCTTACAATATAGCAAGAGACCTACTCATGAAATTAATTTATTGACATTTTTTGTATTATTCTGACATTATATTTAAAACTTTTATGTTTTTTTACAACTTTTTCAGTTTCAGTTTTCTTAAACCATTTTTAGTCTTTTAGATTTTTAGTCTTTAAAAGTTTACAAATTATAAAGTTTCTAAAATGGTGAACAGTGTATTATCTTCCACTATTCAGTAACTCAAAAGTGGGCTAATGTAATGATTCTCAAAAGAAGTAAGAAGCAAAACAAAATTTAACATATATTTATAAAAAAAAAAGAATTTCATTGAGACCATGAGTGTTATAGCAAGAAAACAAAAAAATATGACCCTATGAAAACATGAGATTACAACAAAAATTGTAAGAAATGTTTCTCTTCATCGTTTAAATATCTGATAAGGGTGGTTTAGCTCAAAGACAAGAAAACGATCTCTTTAATTAAATACTGAAAACGTCAATATAGCGTAGGCTGTTTGGTCACTATCTCTGGATATCTATTTTAGTCAAAATATGTGGTTTGTCTTGTCCAGCTTGTTTTATTTTTCCACTGCTGTTTATTTTTCCTAAAAAAAATCACAGTAAGTGCCAGCAGTATGCCTTATTTGATCATTAGGTTAGTATGGAGATGGCTTTTACAGTCAAAAGATGAGAAGGCGATGATACTGCTATGAGATTTTCACAATGATGAGTTTTTTTGACAATAGAGAGATCGGAACCTACTAATTCCAGAAGAATAGTACAAATCATGATGATAGTGGTATTTTGGTCCTGCTTTTCAGATAAATAAAAGCACAAAATTACAAGAGCAGAATTTGATACATTAAAACATATACAGTTTTACTATAGACATATCTGCTTTCATAATTCTATCAGTATTTTTTACATATAAAAACTATAGAAATAAATGGATATTATTTCTTATGATCGCAATGATGATTAATATTTAATAAATATGTCAATTAATTTACTCAAAATCCCTGATTCAAGGAGTTACGCTAGCCAAAGCAGAGCAAAAAGTACAGCGCAAACCTTGATTTAAGTATGCTGCTGGGTTGAGCACTTTTTAAAAATTGTTGCTTAGTCAGCCTAGTTTCAAACTTTCACTTTCTACTACAGGAAACATAGCAGAAATTAAACGTTGTGACATATCTGAGAAACCACTTTCTAGTAATTTACCTTCAAATGTTAGCAGCTGATTCAGATTGATATTAATTTTGCACCTAGGTTAGCCTTCAGAATATGAGCAAGGATCACTTTGGAATCAATGAGAAGAAAATAAACATCTCCAGAAGAAAATTCAGTTTGTTGTAAGACAGACTTCTACCGTAAATTAGATGTGTGTCTTCTGGAGATATTTATTCCTCTCCTTTGGCCATAATGATTGCTTAGGCTATCTTACATGGCAGCTGGTAGAGATCTAAATTCAGATGAAATTGCTGTCTGCCAATTACTTACTGCCAGTAAGTTTAAAAGATTTTTTTTCCATGAAATTCAACTAACTGTAAAGCCTATTTCAAGGAATAAAATGCATCTACTCTCTGGTACTTAATCATCCTTGTCAGGGCTAATAAATTAAACATATCCAGAACCATTTTCTGACATCAAAGCCAGCTGCCACAGAAAGGTTTGTGCCCATACTGTTGAACTCTGCTGTGCTCCAAATGAGCATAGCCACAACCACCCAATGGGGACTGGACTCTCGCCTGTGCGGTGGAGCAGAATGCCAGACCGTCCAAGCCAGACTGTGCCTGGGATTGTTTCTACAAGTTCGCTAGATAAACAGTCGGTCCCACAGCCTGGGAACACTCTATGGCATTCACTTTATTTATGAAATGATTAACATCTTCTTGTCTGTCAATGTACTTTACTAAGACTGCATAAAATGCAAAATTGCTGCTACGTTAACAGATTGCGTTACTGACAAACATTATTGTGGTTTTTATCCATGAAACGTTTATATTTACTTTCAGTGAAATGAACAACATGAAGTGAAATGGATATGTGTTACCAAGAATAGCAACAAACAAGTGGTTTCTTACTACACACTTCAATGATTTTCAGATGCTTAGAAGGATCATTGAAGCACTGTGCAGATATATTCATTCAGTACTTCAAGAGTTCTACAAAATGGTAACACCATATTCCTTTTCATGCTCTAGTCTAAGATTTTAGATTATAGAGAAAACAAAATTTCAAAATAGGTCTTTTTGTTCGCATGTTATATATGACTTTTATATGCTAGGATAACCTTAAATTAGCATTTTAAAATCCTCTTCTAGTGCCATGCAGAGCTAATTTTAGAGCAACAACTTGGTGCTAAAATATACAAGAAACACATCACTTTGCAACTTTGTATTTGAATGTCATTACATCCCAACGATACCTTAAAGACATTGAACAAACATCTGAACATTCAACCAATAAGTATAATTTAGGGAAATTTGTTTTCTGTCAAAATAGTGGTATACTCAAATTAATATAATTTTTTTTTTTTTTTAATTTGAACCAAAGACACATTTCTCACTGATGTACTTTTGGGACACTTCAATGGAAAGTTTCATTTCAGCAGCTTTGCTTTATCAAGTTACAATGTCTCAGGAAAGATCCCCAATATTTCAGTGGGGAAGAACTAGAAAGAGCCACTCAAGAAGCCATCATTGAAGTTTGTGTTAGAATCACTCTGTACTGTAGCACTTTGAGACAAACTTTGGCAAAAAAAAAATAGTAACTAATTCTGCAAATGCAACTGTCAGAATGTTTGCTTCTGAAATTCAACTATAAGCATCAGAACTAGCTCTACAGTGTTTTCATACTTAAAGTGTAGTAATTTAAATGTCAAATATGCTCAGTAAACACTCTTATTTGGTAAATTCTTTTCTCTATACTTTAGCAATTAGATATAAAGTAAAATTATTGTCCAAATGCCAGAAATTGATGATATTACAGAATGTAGGTCAAAGTTAATTCGTAAAAGATGCACATTTTAGGGAGGAGACAGAATGTGTTACCAGCTACTTTAAGTTTTTTATATGACTGTACTAGGTCTGTGTACAAAGTGCTTGAAAATTTATTGAACAAAAGACACTTTTATGGTTTAATCTATTCCATTTGTTCAATCTTCATTCCACTGTTCTCCTTTGTCATCACACCTTTCATTTTTTTTGTGTCTGACAGCAAGTTCCCTTAGTCTCATTTAAGTTCATGAGATATTCAACAAGTAGCAATATTTGGTTTTGGATGTCCAAATACTCATGAATAATGACTAATGTAATAACAAGAAAAAGGAGTTCAATTAATCTATTTGTGCATGTGTGTTTAAATTTTACTTTGTTTTCTATTATACAGTTTTTTTATTGACCCTAATAGGAAGGGTTACTTGATAGATACTTCAAAAACACAGCATTTGATTTAACTTATTTTTTAAAGTAGAAGTTTCTTTCTGCAAAAAGTAGAAGCCAGAAATAGAAAATAAACAATGAAATAAAATAGCTAAGATCACTTAGCAGCAGCCACTCCATGACATGCGATGAAATTCTATTCTCTTTGCCCATTTAGAACGTAAAAGTGATTCTACAGTGAAATTAAAGAGTGGTTTTATTTGCAGTAGCTCTGCAAAGCTTTGTATGTTTCAAGGCAGGAAAAAAAAAAAAAAGCAGAGCTAAAGCCTTTTAAGAATGCTAGTGGTGTAATCATGCAATGACATCAAACTGAAGTGAGTGCTCCTACTTCCTCACTGGTGCTGCCTCCAGAATTCATATGTTATATTTGCATTTCTTAGCACACTTTCTTTTCCTCCACAGACATTATCAAACAATCTATGTAATCTAATTTATTTATAATCTATCATTCTGCCTATTTCTAGATATCTCTGTCTAAATACACACATGTATGCGCATACTACATTTCTTAGATCTTATAGAACTGATATGTTTGCAAAGGTAAAACCCTCAAAATTAGTATGAGTTAAGAAAACCCCAAAAGTCTTTAAGCATGCTACTCTTTTCTGTAAGAATGAAACTAAACTATAACAGCTGAAACACATAATAGATTTATATGTATAAGAAAAGATACCTTTATAGATACATTTAAGTTGTAAAAAAAAAAAAAAAAGAAAACTAAGAAATGTAACTTTCTTGCATTTAATTTCTTAGTTTTGGGATAGTGTTAAGACAGAGACAGATCCACACTGTGGACAGCAAATCTTTGTTAACCTAAAATACAATAACATTACAGAAAGCTATGTCAGTAAAAGCTTTTTAAAATTCCAGCAAGGCTGATACGCAATTAACAGCAAAACCTGCATGAACTATGGCAACAAGGAGATTCCATTTTGTGAGCAAAAAGCAATTAATAAAAGAGAGATCTATATAAGAAATATCTTAAAAGGTTCTCCCTGTACTCTTTTCATCAGACTTCAAAGGGACTTTTCTCAACGCATTAAGAATATACTATATTTCAAAGGTTGCATTTATGTTGTGATATTAGCTGTAAGAAGCAAGAGAACTGAAAAATGCACACTATAAAAAGAGTAGTTTTTGTTTCTTCTGAAAAGGAATGATAATGTCAGAAACAGAAGTTTTCCACGAGCTTTTAAATTTCAAAACGAAAAGAAGCATATCCTGTATTTTCTCGAACTATCTGAAATAAGACAAAGATATCAATATAGACTGAATCAAATAAAAGTGAATAAGCAGATAAGATTTTGGAAAAGATGAAAGATTGGATAAAGATAATTGTACTGAGTAATAAGAAAGACATTTCTGCACTATGCATGGGTGGAACTAATAAAGGAATGCCATGGCCAGTTCCGGTATCTGCAGTCCAAGAAGAAAGTGTTAGCTGCCGAAGACTTAAAGGAGACCAAGGGAACTATTTTTAATTTTAAAGCATTCTGGATAGTTTGAAACACCACTTATTCAATTATTATAGTTTTTAAAAGAAAGTTAATTATAACTTGATCAGCATATATAAAGAATGAACAAGAAAAACAGAAAACACTTTAGAAGAAAGAGCAAAATTACATATATTCGTACAATCAATCAATAGCGGAAATAGTCAGGATTACAGTGGTCTTTCTATTACTGACATACTTGGGACAAGCTTGGATAATTTTAAAAAATCTGGTTTAATTGAATTAGAAATTATCAAAGAGAAATCTTCCATTTTTTGTTGTATTGAAATATTTCTTTTGTTGCTTTTCATAAAAGACTGCATTATGCTGGAAGTTCTTAACAAATCACTATTCATCAGACAATTAGAATATCTTTACAAAACTCTTATTCTATTTTTCCTTCCTTTTTTCCTCCAAAGGATGTATGCAAATGATAAGTGATCTATAAAATGTCATTTATTTGTCTTTAAAACAGCTGAGGTCAGATAGTGCAACAAATACTAGTAGTATAGTCTTTCTTAGGAAAAGAATCTGATTTCTTAGAATCTGGCTCTGTGGTATAATCTGGCTCTGTGGTATAATCTTTCACAGGCTCTAGAGATTTCTTTTACGCATATGAATCCCAGAGAAAGTTGATAGTGAATTGGCAATATTTCTTTTGAAGGCTCTCTGAAGCATCCTCACTCTCTAACATAATAACAACAGCTTGGGATTTTTTTGTTTGGTTTGTTTTCTTTTTTATAATGGAGACAAGTCTAAACATTGGGTGATTTCTAACTCATACCATATGCATTCTCACTCTATACAGTTAAATAATTACCTATAATGCAGCATAATTTGTAGCATTTTCCAGCAATTGCAATGTAGTTTAAACACTTATTTGCCTATCATCATGTTGATTGTCTATTTATGGGTACATGAAGCAATTTCTGGAACCGGAGAAAGTCTTAAAGTACTGAACTTGTTTGCTTATATGTGAAAATACTCTGGAAGTGTAATTGTGAAGAATGACCAACAAATGAAAGAAGATTTAAAGTATGTATATCTCAAAGAAAATATAGCAAAGAAAGAAAGAAAGAAAGAAAGAAAGACGGAATCTAACCGGTTTTATAACTTTCAATAAAGATAATATGATAATGTATTTCAAAGGTAGATTTAATAGTAAAGTTACTCACACTTCAGAAGTTATTGTATTCTGTGCTGCACAGTGAAAAAAACAATGGGTCAGATTTGGCGAGGGATGGGGGGGAAGGGAAAAGCCAAATACCAGATGTCAAGAAACATTTGATTGTACAGAGACTCATAAACATGTGGAATGGCTTATGAAGCATAACTATTGAGACAAAAGCATTGGAGCCATTGCAACAATTAGATGGCATCCTAGGAGACATGCACTGTTAAAAAGGACTTTGTTAGGTTGAGTGATCTTTAGTTATTTCACCAATATCTCTGTCTTTTATGGGTTTTTTCCCTTGGCTCTGTAGGGCAATAAATTTCTTTCCATCTGTTATAAATTGTTCAGGGTATTGCACAATAAATTAGGGATTTACAAGTTCATCTAGAAAAGTTAATTACAGAGTATTTTATTTTTTAAGAAAAGAAAAAAATTGAGGAAAGAACCCCCAGTAAACTAGAATTTCTTAAAGTTGATTTAAACAAAAAAATATATTTTGCATACTGTGAAAATACTATATTTGATCTTTCTCTGTAGGGAAATAAAATGAAGCAATTTGAAAAAGTAATGGGATTTCCATTCAATCCACCCATTACTACTAATCTGTATGTTGATATGGATTTATCTACGAAACAAGGAACCACCTTAATTGTCTTACTCATTTATGCTAGTCTCAGAGAAGGTAATGAGATGATTCATGTATTTAACATCAGTACAGTTTGGCTTATGTGTTAGAAATATTAATGGTGTTTGCAATGCTTAATAAGTACTCAATTATAATGAATACTTCATAATCTTTATGCCTCTGTTGATGTAAATCTTAATGCTTTGCTAAAAATATTAATACCTTGTTCTCCTTTCATACAAAATTTTTGAGAAATAAGATTTAAACTAATTTTTAAGATGCTATGAAAAGTTAAAAAGCTAAAATGTTTCATGAAAACATACATTACTATAGATATATAATAGCAATATTTGTCATTTAAAGTACGAAAATTTACAGAAATTTAATGCTGTTTAATTTTGTATCATTTATTATATAATTTCTTATCTTGTATTTTTGTTTTCAATTCTAAAACTACAATAAATGAAGGAATAGTCTTCTTTTTAGTCAGTGAATGTTAACCATGTATTTAACTGTTATTTCATTCTGATCATGATAGAAGAATTTAAATAAATTCTTAACAAATGCATAAATATTTGTTAGTTCATTTTGATTTTTTTTTAGTTAATAGTAAATTCCTTTCATTTCTCATTCATACACATACTTCTAGTATTTACTATTAATGACATAAACCTTTTTTATTGCTCTCCCTTTTGTTGACATCCACATCCCTACAAAGGTTACTTTCTCCTGAAATGTCATATAGTGCTGTATCTTTAGAGATTAATTTTTAGATTAAAATGGAAATCAATGAGCTGCAGCTGCGATGTAAGTCAAGTCATTTATCTTTTTCACAATTATATTATATTCTTAAAATTCAGAGGATAAGCAATATGCAGAGTAATTTCCATTTTTCTAGGCTATTCAGCCAACTCCTTTTTTTTTTTCAAAGAAACCCTTGAAAAATTTGGCCTGGTGGAAAAAAAGGATTTTAAAATCCTCTTTTCAATGCCACCTCTCTCCTTAACCAACATAACCAATCTAGAATGGAAAAAAAAAAAAGAGAGAGAAAAGAAGCAAACAAAAGTTACTGCACAGAATCACAACTGTCAATGTTCGTTTGCAAGCTAAGTAAAACATCTAAAGAAACCGGGCCTAAGGTATGGAGTGAATGCAAATTAAGATGGTTTAGAAACAGATTTGTCAGACGTGAGGGAGGGCTAGAAAAAGGGACTGCATCGACAGTAGAGAAGTAATGAAGAAAGAGGCTTTGAGGAGAACAGGACTGCTCCTTTTAGTACCACTATATTATTCTGTGGTCTTGGTGACACCATCAAACTATACTCTAAGGATGTGATCAGGTAAAAGAGCATCAGTGAATGAGATCTGGCACTGGATGCAGATCTTCCACATTGCTTAACTGTCTCAGGCCGTTTCAGTTAAGTCTTTCCCAGATAATGACTCGGCATAGTTTGGAGCACAGCTCTCTTTAGTTACCGCTCCCAAAAGGCAACAGGATGCTGCTGCAATGGGACTGACCCCTTCATCTCTACACAGTCCTCTAACATTAATGTCAAAATGCTTTGCACTTTCATGTACTTTCATATGCTCCAAACTCATACTCCAAGACATGTAACATATACCCTCTTTTTCAGAAGAACCACTCAACACGTGCAACCAAATCATAACATTTCAGATACTTCGGCCTGAAAAACTTTAAAAATAACAGTTATGACTGAGTACCTGTGGTCTGAACAGTAATGGGTTCTGACAATATGTTATAAAACAAAGCTTTTATTGAGGCATTAAGAAAGATGAACAACATACAGATACGACAACTCACCCAATCACTGATAGCAAACACAGGATCATAAGTGATGCTATGGCTCCAGCAGATTGCCAGGGTCATTTGGTATCTGGTCATCTGGCAGCAACAGTCAACCATGCAAATGTCTTTTGAATTCAGGTAAGAGTTACACCTCTCCTTGACTCCACGAGTATAATTTGGGAGACTCACACCTTCCATCGATAATATGGACAGCATCCTGCCTACAATGCTGCTATTGGTAAAGGGTCAGGGTGTCAATACTGCATGAGCTGAAATGAAACTTGGACTAACTTCAGTATATTATGAATGCATTCAATTGGCTTTAAAAGGAATGAGTTATACCCAGTCTTGACTTGAGTCTACCCATGCCACTTATGTCTTGAGATAAGGACTAGTCTCTGCCTTTGTTTTATTTAACAATAAAAAATACAGGAATAGCATAGCATAGCTACAGCCTCAGGTACAATTTTTTTCTCAGTAATCAAAGTAGAAACTTTAACTTCAGTTCACGTAACTCAGGTATTGCCAAACTCATCAGGTTACAGCTATGGGCTACAGGCTACATCTATCTTAATTTCCCCTTCTAGAGAATTTCGATTTTATATTAATAATTAAATAGTAACTGCCTGTAAGAAAAAATGCTTCATATACCCAAGAAAAGAATTGTAACTGTTTAAAGGTAGAATTCTGAATAATGACTCTTTTTTGTGGGCATGACAACCATCTCTTGTTGTCTCCTTTCACAGGACTATTTCATTTAATGTAAGTGGGAATTAAACTTCTAAATCATGTAGATAGCTTATGAAAAAGTATAACATCAAACAAGCTGCCTGAGCCCAATGCAATGATTAACCTTGTGGTAGCTACTTCTATACTTGAAAGTGATATTGAAAATAACATCAGAAAAAAGAAATGACAAACAGCTCCATTACAAGCTGAAGAGAATCTTTTATTCTTATTTGAACGTTGCTGACAGTATGAGCTATAAAGAAAATAAGAACTGTGTTGTAGAAAGCATTTTTTATTCTATTTTCATTTTTCATTGACTAGTTAAAAATAAGTTTCTGCCTCATGTAGTCTGACCAAAAAAAATTCATTTGAATTTGAGAATCATTTCCTTGTTGTTAAGCTAAGTTAAACTAGATCTTCTGAAAATCCACTACAATGTATTAGTTATACCATTTACACAAACGTACTTAGTCATTACCAAAATGGGTTTTTTTACAAGAAGAATGAAAGACAGCTAAGAATAATGACAGTGAATGAATTAATTAAGAATCTGCAGAATAGAAGACAAGTCTGGATTGAGAAAAGTAGTACAGGTAAGTATAGACCTAGCTATTGACAAAGAAATAGCAGAAATCAGTCTAACTGCCTTTTAGTGGCTTCTCACTGTGTATAATTAAGGTGTGGATCTCCTTGTCACAAGGCATTGTGTTGTTAAAAATTTATGGGGGAAATAATTCCCTTGATGGCCATTAAAAAATGAAAAATGTAACTGCAGGCTCAGGAATTTGCAGATTGCTGGAGGCTGGCAGAATAGTCGGGGAAAATATCACTGCATGTGGGTCCTATTACTACGCTGCTTCACAGCAGTCCCCTTTTAGCTACTGTTGAAGTCAGAATGCTGGACTGATGGGCCTCTGGGCTGACATGCTGCATAGCTTGGTCATTTATCTGTTCATTTTCAATTGCTCTTTTTTTTTTTCAGTAACTGAGCTGTCTGTAGAAGCAAGAAGTTTTATGACAATGTATGCCTGTGGATTCTGAAGATATCAAGGTAGACTAAAGCTACACTTTGTTTTCAATTAGAGAATAATAGTTCCTTCCTCTTGAAGATTTTTCAAGTTGTTAGCCCAGCCTTCTGCTTGGAAAACGTCTTGTATATTACATTAATTGCCTACCTTAGCTTATGAAGTTTTAGTTAGTTATAATCTCAGAAAGGCAGATATGTTGTTGCTCAAATCAGTGACACCATTCTATGTTCAACAACAGCAAACAGAGGGTTTGTTTAAGATAGGAAGCTATCAATAATTGAATGTATCAATAACTGGTGCAAATGTTTCTCCCTAAGTTCATTAAAAGAGTGTGAATGTCTCCCAGAGTTAGCCAAACTACCATGAGGGAAATGTATATATATGTCTCAGCCAAACATAGAGTTTAAAAACAACATGACTAACAGGAATTCCAACTAGAGCAAAGGGCTTGAGCTGACTTCAGCCCATGTATTTCTTTACAGTGACTGGAGATGCCTAGCATCATCACAGTGAGCATACCATAGAGTCCAGTAATGGGGATCCTATTGATATTGTGATTGAACTGTGTGTTTCAATTGCTGAATTTCGCTAAGTGTAACATACATTTCATTGTGTTATGCAGTGTATTTTATATCACTCTGCTGAATCAGAAATCCTGTGTAACATCAATTATCTTTAAAAAAATGTAAATTTGATATTAAGCAGTACACCCTCCACATGTGAAGTATCTAAAAGAACCTGGTCTGAGTATTGGACTCTGACATTGATGTTGAAGCCTGCTGTTATCTTTTGCAGTGGACAACCTTTCCAGAAAATTGCTTTACTAGGGCATGATAATCAGTAATTAAAAAAAATAAAATCACATATGTATCTCTGTATATATGAACACATATGTATTCATATATACATGTATATGTACAGAATTTTGCATGCAATATGTAACGTCGAGAAGATGGACTAATTTAGATAGATCTGTAAGAAAACTCTGACTTTCTGACTTCCTCAGAGTCTTGAGTCTTTGGGAAAAAAAAAATCAATATCTATACCTGGTGTCTGTTTACTGTTATTTCTGTTCATAACACTCTATGTAATCATGGTGTGGTAAACAAAAGTCATAGAGTGATGATGAGATACTGTAAGAGCATCATGCAAGTAATTACATTAACTTTTAGTTTGGCGTATTGACATTAAGAGACTAAGTTTACTTTGCAAAATTGGCTAAAATTGCCCTGTTAAGAAAAAAAAATGTGATCGTAAACACAGTATGTTTCAAATACTTTGTCACTTGCAGAATGTTTGTTTGGGTTTGTTTGTTTGTTTGTTTCAGAGTAACAACATAAAACCTTTTTCAGATCACTATGTTCATTGAATATTTCATAACAAAAATGCCCAGCATTAGTAACTTGTTGTCAAACTAATTATTTATATTTCTTTACGCTGAACTGTGTTTACTCTCTGTTGTCTCAATTACATAAATAGTCTAAAAGCTTTTGAATCTAGTTGAATGGTTACTACTGTTTGCTATGGCTTCAATTTTAATGCTAATTTTAATGCTATTTTCTCTATCATTTTCCAAGCTCTCTATGGGGCATTCTCTATAAAGCTACATCCCCTGGCACAATTTTGTGTTACTAACAGTTGAAAAGCAGCCTTGACACTGAAGCAAATACTTCTATGGATATAGACGTATAGGATAATTTTGTTTGGAAGGAGCATCTGGACATTCACTAGTCCAACCCCTGCTCAGATCAAGGTCAGGTAGAGCAGGTTGCTCAAGGCTGTATCTGGTTGAGTTTTGAGTAACACCAAGGATGAGCTCCACAAGATCTCTAGTCAACCTTTTCTGAGTTATGGCTATGTAATATTGAAAATGTTTTTCCTCTTATTTGTATCTTATCTATGTATCCAGAAATATTTATCTTATAATCTGTTTCTATATAAGAGAAACTTCTGTTGACTTTCTGTTCTTTTCTGTCAAGTTTTGCCAAAATGGCTCCTGTTTGTAGGAAAAAAAAGCCTAGAAGAGGGGAATAAGAGAAATAAAGGAGTGAAGTATGAACAGCAAAATTAAAGGAAGGCTAGGTACTGTACAGGAATTTTTAGCCCTTGGATTGAAAGATAAATTGGATCACAGGACAGCTGGCTGGATTTAAAGAATTGTATTATCTTTTGTTAACAGATTAACTCTTGGATACAGCTGCATCCTCAAGTATAATTTTGTAATGATCTTCCACAATACTGGAGTTAAGTATGATGGTTTACAATGGATATTCCACAAAGTTGCTTAATGGCCATAATATTACAAATAATAAATATTTCTGAAATACATTTTTTTTTTTGATAGATGCAGCAATTAAAAAGTGGCTTTACAGGTTTCATATATAAGCCCAGTATATTTCAGTAGGCCAGAGGCTGTGTTTTGTGTGTTGCTGATGTATGTTGTAAGATTCCAGGAAACCTGAAACGCAGAAAACTAAAATAATATCACTCTTAAAAATAAACAAATAAAATAAAATAAAATAAAAATAAAATAAAATAAATGTTAACCTCCTTCCAAAATATTTTACAGAAATCAATCATAGTGTATATTTTTTGTTTTGCTAGCATATGACAAAGGCTTTTGAACTCAGTTTTACCTATGGTTTACAATTAATACATTTATTTCTAAATCATAATTTTTGTGACTCATTACAACTCACATTTTTTTATACATGATTGTTTTATTTCTTGGAATAAAATAGTAATCTGGGTCAACAAAACTGATTGAATTAAAACCTCAGAACTGTCATTTTACCTATACTTTATCATCCTTTTATAGATACTTTATGCAACGGTTTAGATTTGATAAATCCATGGTGTAGCTGATAGAAAGAGGCAATTAGCTCTCAGCATTTCCAGAGAGATATTCACTAATATTTAGAGCAAAATTTAGTGAATTAGAGATTCTTCACTGATGAAGTTGATACTTTATATACTTTGTGTTTTCACTGAAAATAGAATTTACCCTCAAATTCAAAGATCTAACCCTAAGTGTCCATGAAGTTTGTTTCCATATATAGGTGAAGTGCTAAGACTACGACTACTCATAATTATACAATTCTGTATATATTAACATTTTATCAGGATATATGTCTATCATGTGCATTATGACACTATAGCCATAAGTTTGTGCTTAAATAAGTGACGGAGATAAGACGTAGTCCTCTAAACCAGTAAGAGTATACATGGAAACAGTCTTATTCAGCTTATCAGTATGTCGTGGGTTAGGTCGACCCCACACACACACAGCCGGTCACTCCCCCTCTCCCACCCCCAGGAATGAGGGAGAGAATTAAAGGAGAAAATGGGAAACTCATGCGTTGAGATAAGAACGATTTAAAACAGATGATTTAATACACAGTGTAGATGCTCACCACCCCCTCGTATGCGAAGCCCGTCTCGTCCCGAAGCTGCAAATCCCGGACGAACACGAGGCCCCGAAATAGAGAGGAGCAGAGAGAGATAGTACTCCGAGAGTGGGAGTACTGGAAGAAAGAGGGGAAAAAAAAAAAGCAATAGAACAAAAGCGCAGCAAGCGCAAAAGAGCAAAAGCGGCGAAAGAGCCAAAGCGCAAAAGCCCTTCTTCCCGGTTGTCCCTCACTTTTATACTGGGCATGACGCTGCATGATATGGAATACTAATTGGCCAGTTTGGCCCTCAATCTTAAGTTCCACCACAAATCACAAGGGGAATCGTGTCCCCCTTGTCCCAGCTATGCTCCCCCCTTATCCCGCCGTGCTTCTGCACTACGGCACACTGAAAAGTCCTTGGAGTCTCAAACATCAACTTGCTATCAGCATTCTTCTCAGAGTGAGCCTCTGAGTAAAACCAAAACACGGAGCTCTTCTAGCTGTTAAAAAAGAAGAGCTAACACTGTCACAGCTAAAACTAGGACACAGTATGAACCTATTATCTGACACAGAGTCTTGATTCCTTCAGCAGGAAAAAAGAATGTTTGCAAGGACAACAGTTGTAGAAACACATCTGAATGTGTCTTCAAATGTTTCTCATTTAAAAATACATAAACTAAACATTTCTTACTAAATACTCAGCTTTCAAGTAATATTTTTTTTTTTTTTCAGTCTTTCTCCTCTTTGCAAGGCATGAAACATAAGCTATACCACTGGAGAATTATCCTAATAGATTCTAACAAAGTGAAAATCAGTGCTCAACAATACACAACTCTTCTTAAAAACAGATTCTGTAATTTTTTATTGAAACATAGAAATGCATGTTCTGTCTCTACATCAATATTCTGTTTTCTGTAGAAATCTGTCAAGAGGTGAACAAACAGGATGAAATACCTCATATTGCGGAGGATGTTTTTAATGACGAAAATTCATGAATACTCCTGTGATTTCCTTTAATTCATGAAGGTGTAAAATCTTTCAGTCTACTCTTCCAATGCATCAAAAGAGTCAGATGATGTTCTTAATCTCTGAACTGAATATGCCATTTCTTTTCTTTATGCACAATACTTTAGGTTGTAATAACAAAGGAAACACTCTAGGGAATAAGACCTTTCTTTTCTGAAATACTGTTTATGAGCTATGCTTATTCAGTTCTGTATTTAAAAACAATTTAATAATTTTCTGAATAGAGAAAAGTGTGATTATTTACAGAATTGATTCAGAGATAGAGCAAATATTTCTACAGAGATAAAGGCTGTCTACGAGTGAGCTATATAAAACCAATTTTTAATCAGTTTTGTAAATTGGCTTCTACAGTAAATTCAAATTTCCTTTTATCTATTCACATCTTGATTGCTTTAGTTGATTGGAAAAAAAAAAAGTGTTTGTTAGTTTGATTCCATCGATGTTTTTTGTTTGACATACTCATGGTTTATATGCACAAAGTGCCTCTGCATTTTTGCCCCCTTAGTTTCTCATATCTAATTTTTCTGTTTGCACCTTTTTTTTCACTCTATTTCCAACATACGCAAACACCTTTATGATAAGTATTTAAGTAATTCTGAGATATACTTCTGTGTACACTACAGATGTTTTTAAAGTGAATATGATTATGTTGGAGATGTGACTATAATCTTCAATTTTGCTTCTATTTCCTTGGGAAGTAAAAACGGCCAAGTCAAATTCTGGTTTTATATTATGCAGGAAAGCCACATGAATTCTTCGTCACTAAGGTTCTGTCACTAAAACATCTTAAAAGGGACTTTTTATTGAGTGTGCTGTCTAAATCAGCTTTCCCATCAATTTTACAGCCATTTGTAGTCAAAAGTAATAAGTGTCTCAGCTCATAGGTTTCAAAGTAATGTATTAGAAAATCAAAGTAAGAGTGCACTGAATGGAAACTGCATTGAACTTCAGAAAGCAATATTGATATTTTTTTTACCTGCTGAGGCAATTATGGTGAACAGCAAAAACTGGTTTTGATGCTATTAGCTGTTGACAATTTAATTATTCTAAGGATTTTCTTAAGAAGTTCCTTCAAAGTATTAATGTGTTCCACAGCACAAAGTTGAGTTTCTTTTTTTAACAAGTAATTATACATCGCTACTAGATTGCGTTTAAAATGTAATGTGTATGAAAACTTTGAAACTAGAAATATGCTTGCTGTGAAGTGAACTGAATTATTAACACCAATGCATAGATCCATTTTTTAAATATATATATATTATATTCAGAAAATAATGAAATATTGGACCTTCTTTCATATCTATTTCCTCTGCCTTTAAGGAGTCAGTAAGGCAAATGCAAAATTTTATTTTGTACAAGATGCAAGCAATGGACCTTTTAAAATCCTAATTCAAGCTATATTCACCATGAGAAAGGAGTGAGAAATTCAAATATGTAAGGAGGAAATCAGAAAACAGAAAAAGAGAAATTGGTAAGGAAGACATAAGAAATATTTTATTCCTCAAAATGTACCAGCTACTGAAAAAAAAAAAAAAAAAAAAAAAGATCTGAGACCTTGAGTCAGCTGTTGTCTAGGTAGAGAAAGACACCAATTCAAAGGTACTCTCTATATATGCAGTTTGTCCCTGGATGACAAACCTTAGAAAAGACATTTCTTTTCTTCCCAGAGCACTGAAGAAAGCCTCATAGGTTACCAGGAGCTAAAGATAAAAATGCTTTAGTCACTAAAAGGAAAAACACTTAAAAATCTAATTTCTTCTCTGCTAATTTTTTATTTATTCAGTACTTATTTAAGGAGAGAGAAGAATCTGCTTTGAAAATAATTGCTTTCAGATTGACTGCTTAATTTACCAAATTGTTTCAGTAAATATAGATATCTATTAATTGATATCTGTTAATCTGCAAGTTATAGTAAATTTCAAATCTAAGTTGTTTTAGCAAGGGAGATTCATATAGCTGAATTCTAACTTAGAAACATCACCGCCATAAATATAGGCTTTTACTGGAGGTGAAGAAAATGTGCTAATTAACCTTTCCTTAAAATAAAATCTAGATTTATGAAGGCATTAGGGTTGTTATGTTATGCAGATCCACCAGGGAGAGCAAGAGCTAAAAAAATTAAAAATGGCAGTAGAACTTCAAGCATTAATTTCAGATTATACCTATAGCTGTATTAATAGTTGTAAAGAAACTTTAAAGTATATTGATCATCTGCTTTAACATTCAGGATTGTTTGTGCATTAAGTTTTCTAAAAATTCAGCTAAATGAACCTACTCTCCTCTAGGCTGAACAGCCCCAACTTGCTCAGCCTTTCCTTATAGAAGACATGCTCTAGTCCCATTGTCATGTTCATGGCCCTTCGCTGGGTTTTCTCCAGTATGGCCGTGTCGATCTTGTACTGGGGAGCGCAGAACTGGACACGGTAGTCCAGGCACGACTTCACTAGTGTTGAATAGAGGGGAAGGATCATCTCCCTCAACCTGCTTTGTCAAATGCAGCCCAGGATACTGCTAATCTTCTTTGTGGCCAAGGGCACATTACTGGCTTATGTTCAATTTAGTGTCCACCAGGACTTCCAGGGCCTTTTCTGCCAAACAGCTTTCCAGCTGGATGGCCCCTAGCATGTACTGGTAGATTGTGTTCTTCCTCCCCAGGTGCAGGACTTTGCAATTTCCATTGTTGAACTTCATAACGTTCCTCTCAGCCCATTTCTGCAGCCTGTCAAGGTCACTCTGACTGGTAGCACAACCCTCTGGCATATCAACAACTCTTCTCAGTTTTGTGTCATCACTAAACTTTCTGAGGGTGCACTCTGCCCAATCATCCATATCATTAACAAAGACGTTGAACAGGATTGGACCCAGTATTGACCCCTGCAGTATGACGCTAGTCACTGGCTTCCAACTAGACTTCATGCTACTGATCATCACTCTATGAGTCTGGCTGTTAAGCCAGGTTTCAGTTCAGCTCACTGTGTGCTCATTCAGCCCACACATCAACAGCTTGCCTATAAGGATCATATGGGCGACAGCGACAAAAGTCTTACTGATATCAAGGTAGACAATACCCACTGTTTTCCTCTCAACTACCAACCCAGTCATTTTGTCATAGCAGGTTATCAGGTTGCTCGGGCATGACTTCCCTGTGAGGAATTCATGCTGACTGTTCCTGATGCCTGTCTTGTCTTTCTTGTGCGTGGAAATGTTTTCCACAATTAGTTGTTCAATCACCTTCCTGGAGACCAAGGTGAGACTGATGCATCTGTAGTTCCTTGCATTCTCATTCTTGTCTTTTTGGAGAATGAGTGACATTTCTTTTCCTTTAGTCTTCAGGCACCATGATCATTCAAAGATTAACAAGAGTGGCCTCACAATAACATTGGCCAACTCCATCAATGCCCATGGGTGCATCCCATCAGGGACTATGGACTGTGCATATTGTTTGCTTAAATATTCTCTAGCCTGATCCTCTTCCACCAAAGGTATGGCTTCCTCTTGGTGTGAGGCACCTGGGATTCCTGAACATTAGTCTTGCTAGTGAAGATTGGTCTTGCTAGTAAAGGCTCAAGAAAAGGCAGCATTCAATACCTCAGCCTTTTCCATGTCCTGTGTCACCTTTCCCATTCAACGGCAGGCCCACATCTGCTTAAAGTCTTCCCTGTGCCACTTATGTACTTATAGAAGCCTTTGACATCCTTGGCCAGATTTTATTCCAGGTGAGCTTCAACTTTTTTAATGAGGTCTCTGGTTAAGAAAGCATGCTCTGACAGTGTCTCTGTATTCCTTCCAGATTATTTGCCCCTGCTTCCACCTTCTGTGTAATTCCTTTTTATGTCTGATTTTTTCCAGGACCTCCTTGTTCATCATGCAGGCCTCCTGACATTTTTGCCCAACTTCCTGCTCTTTCGGATGGACCACTTGAATTTGGAGTAGGTGATCATTGAATATCAATGAGCTTTCTTAGATACTTCTCTCTTCCAGGTCTTATCTCATGGAACTCTTTCAAGAAGATCTCTGAAAAGGAAGTGTGCTTTTCTGAAGCCTGGGGCTATGATCTTGCTGTTTGCCTTGCTTTGCCCTCACAAGATCCAGAACTTATGGTTGTGGAAGCCAAGGATGAGTTTGATCTTCACATAGAATCATAGAATCGTTAGGGCTGGAAGGGACCTTCAAAGGCCATCTAGTCCAACCCCCCTGCAAGGAACAGGGATATCTCCAACTAGATCAGGTTGCTCAGGGCCTCGTCCAACCTGGCCTTGAATGTCTCCAGGGATGGAGCATCCACCACCTCTCTGGGCAACCTGTTCCAGTGTTCTACAACTCTCATGGTAAAAAATTTTTTCCTAATATCCAACCTGAATCTACCTCCCTCTATTTTAAAACCATTACCCCTTGTCCTATCACAACTGGCCCTCCTGAACAGCCTCTCCTCATCTTTCTTGTAGGCCCCCTTGAGGTACTGGAAGACTGCTATAAGGTCACCCCGGAGCCTCCTCTTCTCCAGGCTGAACAGCCCCAACTCTTTCAGCCTGTCCTCATAGGAAAGGTGCTCCAGCCCTCTTATCATCTTCGTGGCCCTCCTCTGGACCCTCTCCAACTGGTCCATGTCCTTCTTATGTTGGGGTCTCCAGAACTGGACGCAATACTCCAGTCCTTCCTTGTTTGTAAGTATAAGGTACAAAGGTTTGTAAGTATAAGGTTTTCAGTAAAAGATAAGATGGATATTAAACATGTAGTTTTTCTTTGTGTTCATCTACTGATTCTTTTAAAAAATTATTGTGATTACCTTAGAGAAACAAAGGAAGAAGTGTTGAAATATCTTGTCTATACATTTTAATTATCAATGTAAATTTTAAAGTAAATGCTAACTTTTCCTGTGTGGTGCAAGTAAACCTGCAGATTGCCTCAGATTAGAGTTGGGAAAAATTGTTAAATTATGCCTCATATTGTTATCAAGAATATATTGAAGTGCACTACTGCAGCTTTATTGGTGCTTGCTTCACACAGCAATTTTTTTTAAACTACTACTTCTTAAGTGAAGCCATGGTGAGTGTGCATTATTTATTAATTTATTTTTACTGCAGGGATTGTGGACATGTATGGAAATCTGTTTATTTAAAACCTACCTGTCAAATGTCCCTCATTGTGAAGGATGTCTCTTATTTTAGACTCAAACCTGATGTTATGCTAAACTTATTCTTTTAAATTACTTATCTCAGAAATGCTGAATCAGTACATTGAAGTGATTCAAAACGTTACGCTGAGTCTGCTTTCACAGTAGGAACCGTGACGGTGGGCCTCACTGCTGGGATCACATTTACTGCAGATACTTTTCTTTACTTAGCTGACAACACAGGAACTTACCCTCTGAAGACATGTACAGGGAAATAATTTTTTTTTCAGGTGCTGAGTAAAAAATGTAGGACGTGAACACCTGTCTTGAATATTGTGATTGATGCTTGGATGGACGCTATGTTCCATTGTTCCTCCTCTCCCATTTGTTTATGGGGAAAAAAGCATTTATGGGTTTATTTTGAAGATACTGCAAATATTCCTCCTATACAAACTTGCATATGATTGTATTATTGTTTTCTTTGAGAAATGAATGCAAGGCTGATCAGATGATCTATCACCAACACAAATATTCAGAAATCACGTGTTATATTTTTAATGTCGCAATTTTCCTTTAAAAATAGTTTATACAACAATAAGTTTAAAGATGCCAAATTCAGTCCTTTGCTATTGCATTTCTGTAAGTAGCCGTGTTTTACTGTAGATGACTTTGCACAAGGTCTTTGTTCTCTTCCAGGACGATGTAGCTATCATCTTTTCGATGCTCATAAACCAAAAAGAAAGTAGTGATGAAAATGCTTTTTATGAAGCCACAACATATCAAGCATAGTATTTTGAGGCTGAATGAAATACTTTACTGTGGTTTTTATTTTGCTTTGTTCAAGATGCAAATGTAGTATCGCTACGGTATCTGATACCTGTAGCAGCTTGACCATTTTTTATAGCAGCAGTAAGATTAATGTGGTTGTTTAATAGCCTAATTAAGTATAAATTTGGTTTCTCAGGTGTCTGAAAAGTCCTTGAGGTCTCCGAATAGGAAACATTAGTGAGAGGATTATTCTTTCTGGAACAGGAACTGGAAAATACTTATTTCACAAAGAAGAAAAAAATATTATTTGCTTTTGTTTTACTTCTAAGAAAGAATAAAAAAGTACAAAAAAATATCTTCAACAAAAAACAACTTTTTTTTTCCATTTTTCTTTCTGCAGCGATTTTAAGATGTCACTGTGATTCATAAAACATCCTTTGGAAATTTTTCCACCCTACTTGTAGGGAGTAAACAATGAAATATATAAGGGTTAATATTTTTAATATGCAATAGTCATCAATATATGCTTCCTAGTTCTTTTTCTGGCTATGCAGTCATTCTCTGTGACAGAGCATGATTTATTGGCCAGAAAACTCAAAGGCATCACTTAGTTTGGGTAAAACAAGTAACAAATCATGTACTGAAGTGTAAAGATTAAGTAAAGATTCTTTTCATTCCCCAGAGGAAGAGAAATTTGCTAATGGGAAACATAAACTGTCTCATAATAACATATGCACAATTCTTTCAAAGTGTGAGCTCTTATTTAATGGAATTCGACTACAAGAGGATCTTTAAAGAATTAATTTTAGGAAATAGTGTGTTATACGGTATTGTTTTATGTGGGGTTTTGTTTGTTTGTTTGGTGGTTTGTGTTTGGGGTTTTTTTTAAGTCCAGGCTACATATGCCCAGCTTTAATTTTAACATATAATAGGTTTGAGTATTTTCAGCACTGAAGAAAATAAAAGAATTTTTTCTCCCTTTCAGCTTCTCTCTAAGTACACATCAGACAGTTCTTTACTCCTCTGTTCAGTCCTGCTCAGCAGCCACAAAAGAAGTTTTTAGAACTGTCCATCACACAAGACAATCTCTTATGCTCTGCAATGTGCCTGCACATTTTTATCCTGCTTTTCTCTTTCCTCCCTTCAGGAAGTTTTATTCATAGCAAATCCATAGATCTTTTGTGGCCTTTCTGTACTGTGCAGCAGAAACAACTGAAACTTCGTGTTTACTTCATCTTTTTTCCTCATGCCTTCAGTAAATTCTTCACTCTGCAATGATTTTGGATCCTTCTAATTTTTCCTTGATGTTTTTTATCATTACTACATCTGGGAAAATAGATTTAGAAAACAAGAAGATTTTTTTCTCAATACAGTAAACTTTTCACCATTTTACATTTATTATGGCTTGTTCCTTATAGCTTGCTTGTTCCATTTTCCCTGTGACATTATTTCCATTAGCTTTCTGCCCATTATGTGTGACTTCTTATCACAGAAATTTCTGAACAAAGTTCCCAGCCTGCTGACCTCATTGCACTACACTTTTACTCTTGAACTTTGTACCCTAAGAATGAACATATTCATCCTATATCTAGTGAAAACTTAACATATCTTTTTAAAGCTCCTTTCACTTATCATGGCAGTAAATCAGTGGAAAAAAACTAGTAAAAAGGAAAAACATTTGGTGCTCTATGCAGTTGCTTACAGAAAGCCGTACGCTGCCATTTGAAATGCTCATAGCTATTTAACCTCCACTCCAGAAGTGAGCACTTAAAATTATCTTTTAGCTGCATGGAAGATTTTCATGTTTTTTCTTCAAGTATTTATTCTATAAATCTTAGGAGTATGTTTTTTATCAGAAACAGAAACAAAAGTCTTCCAGGTTATCTGTAATATGATATTATCTCTGGTCATATTCAAGTTATTAACAAAAGTTCCTAGTCTGATTCTTCAAAATGTGTCATGGTTTAGGCCAGTAACAAAACTCCACACAGCCTCTCGTTCAACCTCTCCCACCCCCTGGAGATGAGGAATAGAATTATAGGGAAAAAGGGAAAGAGACCCATGGATTGAGATAATTAATTGATTTAATGTTACTACTCTTAATATACGAATATATACATATACATACAATGATAAATATATACAAACAAGTGATGCGCGGTGTAATTGCTCACCACCTCTTGACCAAGGCCTGTCCCGTCCCAGACTAACGATCCTGAAAAAAGTAAATCCCAACACCTGGACAAGCTAGAGGCCCTAAAAGAGAGTGAGAGAGAGATAGCACTCCAAAAGTCTGAGATTGTAAAGAGAGAGCCCCCCAAGAGCAAAGGCCCTTCTTTCCATCTGACCCTCTGTCCTGGTTTTAGCTGGGACAGAGTTAGCTCTTCCTTTTAGCAGCTAGAAGAGCTCCGTGTTTTGGTTTTACTCAGAGGCTCGCTCTGAGAAGAATGTTGATAGCACACTGATGTTTGTAGTTGGCACTGAGGTCTCAAGGACTTTTCAGCTTGCTGTGTTCTTGCCAGTGTGCAGGAGCACAACAGGATAAGGGGGGAGCATAGCCGGGACAAGGGGGCCATGATTCCCTTTGTGATTTGTACTTGAATTTAGGATTGAGGCCAAACTGGCCAATTAGTATTCCATATCATGCAGCATCATGCCCAGTATAAAAGTGAGGGTCAGCCGGAAAGAAGGGCTTTTGCCCTTCCGGGTCTCTCACTTTGGGACTCTCGGGGTGTTCTCTCTCTCTCTCGCTCTCTGTCTCGGGGCCTCCCATTCATCCGGGATTGTGGTATCGAGTTTTATCTGTTTCAGGATTTCAGCTTCGGGACGAGATGGGCCTCGGTCAAGGGGTGGTGAGCAATTGCACCGTACATCACTCGTTTGTATATATTTATCCTTGTACATATCTGTATATATATATATTGGTAGCGGTAGTAGTAAATTGCTCTTATCTCAACCCACAGGTCTCTTTTCTTTTTCTTCTTTGATTCTCTCCCTCATCCCTGGGGGTGGGGGAGTGAGTGACTGTGTAGGGTTTGGTTGCTGGAGCGGCCTAACCCACGACACCCTCACTTTTATACTGGGCATGACGCTGCATGAGATGAAATATTTCATTGGCCAATTTAGCCCTCAACCCTAAGTCTAAGTTCAAATCATAAGGAGAGTCTTGGACGTTCTGTCCTGGCCGTGCTCCCCCCTATCCTGTTGTGCTCCTGCATGCTGGCAAGAACACGGCAGCTGAAAAGTCCTTGAGACCTCAGTGCCAACTGTGAACATCAGTGCACTATCAGCGTTCTTCTCATAACGAGTCTCAGACTAAAACCAAAACACAGAGCTCTTCTAGCTGCTAAAAAGAACTAACTCTGTCCCAGCTAAAACCAGGACAGTATCCACCCCTTATTCCATACCATGCACGTCATGCTCAAATCTCACATGTATACATAGATACTATTTCCTCAATCTGTGCGTCATCCCTCCAAAACGTCTACTGAGTTCAATTAGTCCTTAACTCTGGGCTCCATCTGTCATGGCAGTCTCTCAGGGAAGGAGAGATGATGTGGAATTCACTCAGTCAGCAGAATGGGTGACACGCAGTCTCTGTTGCATGTGACATCCGGAGCTGGTAGCTGGTATATCCAGCAACAGTTCATGTCCACAGTCTGCAGGTTGAAGATGTCGATCTCGAGTAAATTACTGGGTGTCTGAAATCAGTTCTGGTTCCATCAAAGTTCATCTTCATTAACCTGAATGATTCTTAATATAATGTCATTAGCATAATATGACACCATGGCAATGATGGTATGCAGGGACAGGGTTATTCGGCAATTAATATCATAAAATTAAATTCATTTTATTGTCTATTTTGACCCAACATCAAATTTCCTTGAGGCACACATAGAATTTCCCACACCTTCTGCATCACACATTAAGTGCATCCAAGTCCTTGAGTAACAGCAATCCCACGAATAGGTTTACCTTTTCCCAAGGCAGGAATAACCCAGACCGTTTTCCCCAGCATATTCCTAATGTGCACTACAGGGACTTTATCCCCTTCTACAGTACGTAAAAGTTCTGATTGGGCAGGACCAGCTCGGCAGATCCTCTAGTGTTGACTAACCAGGTGGTCTTTGCTAAAAGTGTATCCCAATGTTTGGAAGTTCCACCACCCATTGCTTTCAGTGTGGTTTTTAGCAGTTCATTGTATCGTTCAGTCTTCCCAGAAGCTGGTACATAATAGGGGATGCGATATACCCATTCAATGCCATGCTCTTTGGCCCAAGTATCCATAAGATTGTTACAGAAATGAGTCCTGTTGTCTGACTCAATTCTTTCTGGGATGCCATGCCACCACAAGACTTGCTTTTCAAGGCCCAAAATGTTTCGGGCAATGGCATGGGGCACGGCATAGGTTTCCAGCCATCCGATGGTTGCTTCCACCATTGTGAGCACGTAACGCTTGCTATTACTGGTTTGTGGAAGCGTGATGTGATCAATCTGCCAGGCCCCCCCATACTTATATTTTAACCAACGTCCTCCATACCAAAGAGGTTTTAACCACTTGGCCTGCTTGATTGCAGCTCATGTTTCACTTTCATGGATAACCTCTGCAATAGTGTCCATAGTTAAATCCACCTCTCGATCACGAGCCCATCTGTATGTTGCATCTCTTCTTTGATGGCCTGAGGCATCATAGGCCCGATGAGCTAAAAAAATTTTACCTTTATGTTGCCAGTCCAGATCTACCTGAGCCACTTTAATCTTAGTGGCCTGATCCACCTGTTGATTGTTTTAATGTTCCTCAGAGGCCTGACTCCTGGGTACATGAGCATCTACATGATGTACGTTTACAGCTAGCTTCTCTACCCGAGCAGCAATATCTTTCCACAATGGAGCAGCTCAGATGGGTTTGCCTCTGCGCTGCCAGTTGCTCTTCTTCCATTGCCGTAGCCATCCCCACAGGGCGTTTGCTACAATCCATGAGTCAGTATAGAGATAGAGCACTGTCCACTTTTCTCGTTCAGCAATGTCTAAAGTCAGCTGGATGCCTTTCACCTCTGCAAACTAACGCCATCCTCCTTCTCCTTCAGTAGCCTCTGCGATTCGTCATGTAGACTCCACACAGCAGTTTTCCACCTTTGATGTTTTTCTACAAGCATTTGTTCTATAAATCTCAGAAGTATGTTTTTTATCAGAAACAGAAACAGAAGTCTTCGAGGTTGTCTGTAACATGATATTATCTCTGGTCACTTTAAGGTTATTAACAAAAGTTCCTAGTCTGATTCTTCAAAATGACACACTGTTAACATGATACTTCATTATTTCAAAGAATGTGAACAATCTGTCAGGAAGCATAATTAAATAGATTCGTTTTCCATATGCTTATGAAGTAAAATGTAGAACAGAACATCCTCTTTTTATTGTAGAAGAACCTCTCTCCCCCAAAACATTCAAAAATCAAACTTGTTCATTAAATTTATTTAAAAAAAAATTTTAGAAATAGGAAATATGGAAGCAATCAAGAAGTCCATGAAAAATAACCATGGACAATCCGTATGCCTGGTTCAGCTTCTACAATCCTGTTCTAATTTTCTGACCACTGGCTTCTCAAACTCTGTGGTGACATTTTGTCAGCAAGCCATTCGTTTACTGTGCTGAACAGGTAGAACTTGATATCCTTTTGGCTAAAGTATTTCTTATTTTAGTATTGCAAAACCTGTCATCTTCACCTAGATCTCTGGCTACTGAGTGGACAATAACTTCACTTGAAATTATCCAGATTGATTTTCTAAAGAAGATATTGCGTAGAATAATGTGTAGATTTTCTATCCTAATAATAATAACAAAAGGTGTTTGCAGTTGTTTAAGCTGTCGGTCTAACTGTCCCTCAGAGAAATCAGCAGAAAATGTTCAGATGGGATCTAGATCAACAAAAATATCCATGAAAATTCTTCCCCAAAGCTACATGTACTACAGTATCCCTTTTTTTTTTTAACCACACGGTAGGAGCTGCATCTGGGACTTGCAAAAGGTTACTAAAACTCTAGATCAATTTCGGATGGTATGTCATATTGCTATTAAAAAAATAATTTTGTAACTTAACAAATACGATAAAAGGTGAAATTTCACAGGCAAAAAGCTTATGAGGTTTATTACTTTAGCTGGAAAATTCTTTCAACCAAATAACAGAAATTGAAATCCTGGTTTTTATCATTAAAATGGCTTGTCTTTCATGGGTTATCATCAAAACCTAAATGGTTTTAAGCTGAGGAAATTGAGCACTGCAGTCTGCAGCTTTTACATAAAAAAACCTGTCTCATCATTGCAAGTCTTAACTTCTTGTTAAATGTCATCTAAAAAGGCTCAAATGAGCATATAGTGTTCGTGCAAAATATGAACCATTAACAAAATAAGCTTTCTTGGACTCTAGCTAGGAAAATGTTGCCATTTTATGAGATAGTGCAAATTACTCTTTTTGTCAAGTAAGATAGCCTTGGCGTGTTTATTTAGAGGAATACAATAATCATGGCATGCTATACATCATATTTTATACAGTTTATGTACATTTGGACTCTCTTATGTAAATGTTATAGTTAATATTTCTAGAACTTATCCCAAACACCACCTCCGATATGGAAAATTCCCAATATAAGTTTTGTGAAATATTGAAGTTTCAATTTTCATGCAAAGTGGAAAATTCTTGTATCTGAGTGGTTTTGGGTTTTATCATTTGAGGTGGTTATGTTTGTTTCTATTAATTAACTTTTTAAAGTGTATAATGACTCCAAATAAAAAGATATTTTCAAAAATCTTAAATGTTTTACCTTTAATTCTAATTTCTGTATATTGAATTAAAAACAACCATATTTTGTTCTGTTATCTTCCATGGAAGGTAAGATAACATTAAATCATAAATGGTCAGCATAAATAGCTTTTAACTTTATGATCTTATAAAAGGGCATATTTTTCTATACCACATGCTCTGATGGCAGTGTCAAAAATTACTCACAGAGATGCAAGCACTGTGGTGTGTATATTTTTATATCACTTTCTTCATAAAGCTATCACTTTCTTCTCATATGCAACTGTCTCACTCAGCATTCATGTCATTACACTTTGTCAATATCCAAGGGATTTTACTGCTGCTGCAAAATCGTTAAGTTGCATCTTTATCACTATACCTGATAAATGTGTATACTGACAAGCCCTCTTGACCCACAGCAGACATAATTCCACTTCACTCACTCTGACATGGACTGTAAGTTAAAATATAACTCTATCATATCAAACACTCATTAATAGTGAATGTGGGTCAAAAGAGGAACAGTAAAGATACTGATTACAGGCCAAATCTTTCAAAACACTGAGCAAGAAAATGCTTAGATATAGCCCTCAAAATATGTTAGATGGAGATATAAAGCTTAAGTCTTCCCTTTGAATGTCTCTGTCAGGACATATCAAAAGGTCTTTTTGCAGTCTGGAATTCCCAGGTAAGGTCAGGTATCCACATTCATTCTTCCAAATAATTGAACAAAGCTCAGGTTTGTTTGTTTGTTTGCTTATTTTTTTAAACCAGTTGTGAATCTGCCTGCTTTTTCAATGACTGTCTGTATATTAAAGAAAAATTGCTTAGGAAGAGAGAGATAGAGGTTCAGTTCCTTTCTGTGCATGGCTAGATTAAAAACCATATTTCAATTTTCCACTTAAGTGCCCTAACCATTGTGTAAGCTACTAAGTCTATTAGGATGGTTCCACTTTGCAGAACGTAATTCAAGACTCATTGGGTCATACAAAGAAAACATAAAAAGGAGCACATTTTTGTAGCTTTAGTAGTTATAGACCTTACAAAGCTGGGAAAAAGCCTAAATCTAGTGCCAACTCATGGGACATCATCTTTGTTTAAGCCAGTGGAATTTGCCTATAGAGGCCGTGGTTTTTCTTACACATTCTTGTTAACTATTGTAATCCCTAAATTTCCCCTTGCTTTTTCATTTCTTTATGAATTTTTTATTTTGCTGAGCTTTGTGCATTAGCTACAGTGGAAGAACTTATGGTTACTTTAAGTATCTTTTTATATCATGCATTTTCATGGAAACTTCAAATAGAATAGAATACAGAAACCATTGTTTTCACCATTTTGCTGAATCTTCTAACCAGAATAAACAGAACAACTCCTCTTTATATATGTATTTACACGCACATATATATACTTACAATAGTTACTTTACAAAAGTTTCTCATGCTATTACAATTTTGTAGACCTCAAGCACATCAGCTTACTCACAAAACTGCTGAGCTCTTACTAGTTCAGAAAAGCCCTGTTATATGCAGAAGCGCATCTTGAAGAACCTAGGAAATCTTCTAGTCAAAGTGTCACTCAAGACAACTTTTTTTTCTATGCTTCCTTGTCAAGTAGATGTTGACAGAGAACTGTCAGGTTTAGAATTTTTAATATATGCACCTATGTTCAGCAAAAACCTAAATTCAGGTCTAAAAATTCTGCTGCATCTGAAACTCTTGGTTTTGTTGTTTTTTTTTTTTCCTTTTTTTTTTGTTTCCTTTTTTTTACTTTGCTTTTTATCAATCTGAGCTTATTACTAGCCCTGCTATGCATATAAAATGTATATATATGGTGATAGCAGTTTGCTAAGTCAATCACTCATGCATATGCTGCAACATTACAAGATACAGCATTTCAGTGTGCTCAATATGCTGAGAAATAGATGTAATGAACTTATGTGGGAATGAAATTGAAGAAACTGAAAGAAGCTTGCATCGAAAGGCTTATATCCATAGAGTGTACCTTTCATATACAGGAGTCATCAGCTGCTGTTAAAAGTAAAAAAAAAAAAAAAAGCACCATACTCTTAATTTTATATCATAGCATCACAGTATTCATATATGCAATACCAGTGCTAAAGAATTAGAATCCATTGGTATCATTTAAGCAAATTAGTATCATTAAGCCAACCAAAATGTGTTTTGTACATTAAAAAAATCACATATGCAACCAGCTCATGCTGTTTCTATGAATTGTTTATGTAACATAGCAGAGGGCTGCAGGAGGTATATGCTGCTTTAGACAAGAAAAGATCATGGATGATTTATGAAGGTACGTGTGTTTGTTTTTGGCAGGAATTAAAGACTGCAGAGTATCATGCTGAAAAATCGTGCCTGATTGAACAAAGAATTGATACTATATGGCAATTTATATATGGACCTTGAAGGTCAGATTTTCTTATCAGATTTCAGATTCATGTTTTACAAGCCATGCTTTTGAAGAATCTTCTATATATGTCAATATAATAAACTTTTCAAATCCAAAAATTAATTTATGTCAGTTCAGCTATAGTAACATATTTAAACATAAGCATATATTTAACAGAACTTGACCCCAAAAATATACATTCCATAACAGCATACAGGACTGAAGACATAGTGCAGGCTCCTTATTACTGCATCTGAAGTAACTTTTACTGCTCCCTAACTGTACCTAATTTCCTCATGCTGCCAGATGATTGATGCTTGTAAGTGTTGCAATGTCTCATTCTCAACATCTGCTATGTTCATGAGGAAATGTCTAATAACTGATACATAAATCCCAGAGAAGTATGATTTCTGAGATTTCAGACAGTAAGAGGCAAAAAGAAATTGAATCTGGTTATTATATAGAAAAAAATAAGTCTGAAAACTTTACTGAAGCAAAAATATAAAACAAATCTAGAATTATGTTCTTAAAAACTCATGTTCAGTCATTCTTAATCATGGAGTTAACTGCGCAATCAATCAGCTTTTGACCCTAAAGTTTTGTATACATTCAAAGATGTGTTTTTACACAACAGCAAATATTTATGCCTGTCCCTAGACAGGATCCAAAAAGTAGGTCTTTTTCTGTTAAACTGTGTTTGTGTGCTGCAAATTAGGCCAGGATTTACTCTCTATCCCCACAGGTGTGTGAAATGGTGATTCACATCGGTATGGCTAGATTTTCTTCCGTCTCAGAGCAGGGTGGCATTGACCAGGCTGTTTACAGTGAGTTCGTTATCCTCCAAACCGTGTTTGAACCTCTTCTAGTAGTATACTAGCCGAAGTGGGACAAAGCGTGCTAAGGAGCATGCAGACAAACAGCACAGAGCAGCATGTGCCAGCGTTCAAGTCCATAACTTGCCAATTTAGTTTGCTGGGATAGATGTAGCCTGAGAGGCACAATCCTGTGAGTCTCTTATTCCTAGAGAATAATTTGTACAGCTCTTCAGGATCCTATTGCCTGTAAAAGACAGTTGCCTGCCTTAAGAGAAAATACCTTACTTTTAAGATGTGAGATTTGAGGTGGAGGAACTGCTGAGTCTTTCTATTCATTATCCAGTGTCTTGGAGACCTCTTTATTTCTTGAGCTAATTCGTCCTCAAATTTCTTACTTTTGGAGAGAGTAGTTTAAGGTTAACTGTAGCCAAAAGATAAGAATACTTATCCAAAATGTCAGAAGGCAGAGCCTGTTTTTTTTTCCAGCACCTGTTTGTGTAATAGTTTTACATGAAACAGCCCTTGCATGTGTTCTACTGGGGACTGGGACTCATTCTTCTTGGATCGCTGTTTCGAACATTTTGCTGGAGAGTCACACTTCTATGCAGGTTCATGGTATTTGTTTTGTGTTGTTTTGTTTTGACCCTTGTATAATAAGAGTTTTGTGGGATTAGATCCTTATTGATCAGTTCTTGATAATTTTTGGTAAGCTTACATGAAATTAAGATTTTATTTTAGATAAAAAGCCAAATATTAATAAAATGAGCTTGATAAAAAGTCATACTTTAATGGAACATATCTTCCCCACAATTTGAACAGCAAAAATAAAGGGTTTTCAGGTCTTTGAAAATTGAATAAAAATTTTATATCAAATGAAATATTTATTTTTTATTTTTCATTTTCTTTTGTGGGCAAAAAATCCAAAGAACATTAAAAATTAAAAATGAAATCTTGTTTAAGACTCAGAAAGCTTTAGAAGGAAGAAGCACTTTGATCTCTTTTAGTATATTTAATTTGTTAGACAAACTTGTTGATGAAATTGACATGAAGTCTTGCCCCATTCAGGTTAGGATCTACGCTTGCGACTATTGTACTGAGGGTTAAATCACACACAAGAAAGAGAGATATTTTTGTTATGAGTTTTAACGCATATCAGAAATATAATAGTTGCTTCCTTAAAATCGATATCTATAAGGTCATAGACAAATCTGTAAGTGGCACTTGATCCTGCAGAAAAGTGAAGATGATGGCAAGTTCTTGGACTTTCATGGGATATTTCTTGAGAATAACAGGAATTTATAAGACTTCATCAGTGTAACAAGTGGATCCTTTCTTTTTTTGACCTATACTGTAGTGCACAGATATACTTTTAGTTGAATTATTTTTATTTTTTTCCTTTTATTCATCAACGATAGGATTCATCTCACTTCTCTTCATCCTCCTATAAGTTAAGGACCTATCAAGTTGTCTGCACCCTATGATCTACAGAAAGAGAACATCTGAAAATGTCTGTTCTTTCCATCTATCTTATGGTCATATGTCTTCAGTTGCTTTTTATTGACTCTGGAATGAAACTAATCATTGTAGCTTTTTTAGACTATATAACAAATTTAAAGACAATTTATATTTGCCAAGACAAATTTCATTCTGAGCCAGTGATAAATGGAACATCTTAGCCATGATATTTCTTAGTGAAAATTGTGAACATTGATTTAATGTATGCTCATGGTTTGAAGCAAGTTACATAGTTTTTGTTCATAAATACAATTTTAATGTGAAATAAATTACATCCTACAGTGGGGTAAAAGGAGGGAAAGAATTGATACAAGTGCAATTTTTCACTCCATATTAGAGTTTGGAGTTTTAACATTGTGTTCAATCTTGATCAAAAATAATGATATATATTTACACTTGAATAATTCCAAGAAAAGAAGCCAAAGATAAAAATCTGATAAAAGTCTGATTAAGGACAAAAAGTTCAAACATCAGAAAGTTTGTAAAATCACAGTATTTTCCAACACATTAAAAAATCTTCAGTAGAATATAAAATAGCATATTTCATTATATATGTGTTTCAGATATTTACAGCTACATCTATAATGTAACTTTTTCAAAGACTGGAGCTGAACTGAGTATTTGTCTTTATCAAAAATCTTTTATCAAAATTATTGTGATTTAAAATACAGAGAACAGATAGAGTGGCCATCCAATTATTTATTTGTTTGCTTGTTTTTAAAATTCTTGTCATAGAAAATTTAGTTCTGATTACTTGATACAGATTGAAAAGTAAGTCATGGAATTAATCATTCAAAATTCAAAAGATTTGATCAGTTTTAACAAGCCCTTAACTATCTTTCAAAGTAGAAAAAAAATTATTTTAGTGAGTTTCACTGAAGGTATGGTGTTCAGCAGGACCATTTGCTGCCTTACTGTCACCAGGAAACAATTTTTTATCCCTATATTTGTTACAAAAGTTCACATTCTTTTTTTTCAATCTAGTACCATTACTGAAAATTAAATATTATAATTTCACAGGAAAGCAAATGCTTACAGAAGCCCTCTAGCTTTGCAATAATGGCGGGGGGGGGGGGGGGGGGGGGGGGGGGGGAGGGGGGCGGGGAGTGATTTTCTGATTGATTCAAGTAATATGAATAAATTATTAGTCCTTACAGTAACAGAGAAAATTAATCTTTTGAGCACAGTGAAATTAAAAGGTTTTGGCTTGCCTGATCTGAACAAAGTAAGATGAATTTTTAATACAGCAAATTAATTGGGCACATAATGAGGAATAGGATGCATAATAGCTCTAATTCTGATAAATAGCCAAATAATTTAGATCCTCAAGGAAATAAATATCATCCATCACAAACACACCTTAAATTCTGTTTATTGGGAAATAGCAATGATAAGAGAGCTTGCATAAAAGAGTTAGATAAATTCTATTTGCTGATTTTGTTTAACGCAATTACATTACGTGTTGACCCTCATCTGTAACTTTTTGTGGAATTGATTTTAGGACATTATTCATTTCTGAAGGTGTTAATGTACCATAAAGGATTTGTATTATCGTTAAACATACTGTCTATGCCAGGTGTTACATGTTATTTGCTTCTGCCCTGAAGATCATTTAACAGCTTATAAATCTTTATGGCCCCATGACGTTTTGCTACAATAATTTGCATCTTTAAATAGCTTCTGAATGATGCATTCCAAAATAAGCAACAGGCAACACTTTTATTATTGAAGAACATATATCTTCTGTTTTACAGTAGCACTAGTTACAAAACTCAAGCAATACTAGTATGGGAAACAATAAAGTTGATTTGGAATACGAGAACAAATGTTTTATCTAATTTTTTACAGCATAAAGGTATTTCAGTGCAGATAAAATAGTTAATTAGTTCACAAAATTTTCTTTCGTCAGACCTATCCATGAGCTTAAAAAAATTATGTAATTATACAACTCTATTTCAGTAGAAAGTCATGGCGGTTATCTATAAATATGTTTTGAAATCTAGGAACTGAATATATATTAAAAAAACTCTGATATAATCTCATTTCTTCTGTAACATATAGAAACAATGAAAATAGAATTAAAAATTACTGATTTTACAGATCTACTATGACCTCTTGTTACTCTGTGTTATCTTTATTTTGATTACTATGTCTGTATACCAGAGGAAGCTAATCTGAGGGCTTCTCTTTGTTGGTGCACGCAGTCTGAACTCCCATGGAAGAAGGAGATCTTGGGAAAAAATGGGTTCATTTGCTGTGAAGTACATTTCATGATGGTATGGATAGGGAATAATGGAAACAATAGGTATTTTACACCAAGAAAGAATCTTTTTCGGGGAAGCATGAAAAAAACAGGTAATGGTCAGAATTTACAGAAGAAAAGAACATTTTCTATCGATCCTGAGAGGAATTTTACTTGACAACTTATTCTTGATTCTCAACTCTGATCAGTTAGTACCTCCTTTCTATAACTTGTAATGTCCTGATGTTTCTGATGTTGCTGTCTCAGTGGTCACTTGGTGGTTCAGGTGATCCATATTCTTACTTCGAACTGTCTTTTTAGCTCCTGCTAAAATTCATGGGAAAGACCCCACTGACTTAATTTTGTAGATCTTCCATTCTGAGCTTTCTCTTTCCAACAAAAGATAATGACCAAACTTATCATGTTTCAATTGTCATTTCTGAGATTTCTTACACATCAATATTATGTCTACAGAGCTTATGCCCATCTAATGTATATGATGGCTAATACATATTTATAAGTCAAATAATCTGAAAATAAATGGTAAAACATACATTGACTTTTAGCAGTTGATGATGTGAGTTAATTATCATAAACCCTACTGTAAAACTTAAATTGCTTTCTCATACTTCTATTCGCTAATAATTAAAAGTCAATGTTTTATCTATACTGTCAGTGTTACTTATTTTCTTTACGAAAATAGTTTATATACTCACATTGTTAGTATTGATTCTCTCTTCTGTAATTTAAAGTTTAGATTTTCTTAGTAGGAGCTTTCACAATATTCAGAGTTACTTCTTTAACTTTCTATTAAAAGTTAGAGGTTACAGCCTGTGTATAAATCGTTATTTTATTTAAGAAAAAAACAATATAAAGGTAAAAACTCTGCACGCGCAGTACCATTAGGATAACTTGTATATGTAGTCATTGATATGCATTCTAAATAAGATACAGGCAAAGATGGTGCCGTGGTTCCGCCTAGCCGGCAGCTAAGCTACCAGGAAGACGCTCACACACTCCTCATACCTCCCCAGTTGGGTGCAGAGGAGAAAAATGTAACAAAAAGCCTGAAGGTCAAAATAAGAACAGGGAGAGATCACCTGTCAACCATGGCCTTGGGCAAAATAGACTCGGCTTGGGGACAAATAAATTTATTTCATTAAACTGTTATTTCAGAGACGATAATAAGAAACAAAGTCAGATCTTAAAAACATCCTCTACCCACCCCTCCCTTCTTCCCAGCTCTGCCTCCTCCCCTCCACTGGTGCAGGGAGACAGGCAATGGGTATTGCAGGTCAGTTTGTCACACACTGTTTCTGCCACTCATACCTTAAGGGAGAGGACTGCTTATACTCTTCCCCTGCTCCAACGTGGGGGCCCTCCTAATGGGAAAAAATAGCCCACAGATTTCTCCAATGTGAGTCCTTCCCGCAGGACGCAATCCTTCCCCATCAGATTGCTCCGGCGCGGGCTTTTCCTATGAAGTCATGGCTTCTTAGGATGCAGCCACCCACTGCAGCATGGAGTCCCTTCCCAGAGACTGCAGATGCGTCTGCTTCACCGTCAGTCTCCAGCAGCATGAGAGTCCTTCCTATGAAGACAGTCTTCTAAGAACTTATTTGGGCACAGGCATCTCTGCTCCTGCATGGGCTTCTCCACGGGCTGCGGGTGGGTCTCTACTCCACCGAGTCGACCTTATTGGCATCATGGACCATATTGGCATCATTGGCATCATATTATTACGACCTTATTGGCATCACGGAGACGTGGTGGGATGACTCCTATGACTGGAGTGTCAACATGGAGGGGTATAAGCTTTTTAGAAAGGACAGGAAGGGGAGACGAGGAGGGGGTGTTGCTCTCTACGTCAGCAACCGTCTGGAGTGCGTGGAGCTTCACCAGGGGTCGGAGGAGGAGCTGACAGAGAGCTTATGAGTTAAGATTAGAGGATGGCGACAGATAGGGGATGTTACGGTAGGAGTCTGTTACAGGCCACCTGGCCAGGAGGACAGAGCAGATGAGGCGCTTTATAGCCAGATAGGAGCAGCCTCGCGGTCACAAGCCCTGGTCCTCATGGGGGACTTCAACCACCCTGACATCTGTTGGAGAGACAATACGGCAGGGCACGGGCAGTCCAGGAGGTTCCTGGAATGCGTGGATGACAACTTCCTCCTGCAGATGATAGAGGAGCCGACAAGGAGGGGTGCCATGCTTGACCTTGTGCTCACCAACAGGGAGGGACTGGTGGGCGATGTGAAACTTAAGGATAGCCTTGGCTGCAGTGACCACGACACAGTGGAGTTCAAGATCCATGGGGCAGCAAGGAAACCATTCAGCAAGCTCTGTACCCTAGACTTCAAGAAGGCGGACTTCGGCCTCTTCAAGGACCTGATGGGCAAAGTGCCGTGGGAGGTGGCCCTGGAGGGACGAGGGGCCCAGGAAAGTTGGTCCACATTCAAGGAGCACCTTCTCCAAGCTCAGCAGAGGTGCATCCCGACGAAGAACAAGTCGGGCAAAAAGACCAGGAGGCCGGCGTGGATGAGCAAGGAGCTCCTGGACCAACTGAAAATGAAGAGGTTAGCCTACAGAGGGTGGAAGCGGAGACAGATAGCCTGGGAGGAATACAGAGAAGCTGTAAGAATGACCAGGGATCAAGTGAGGAAGGCTAAAGCCCTGAAGGAATTGAATTTAGCAAGGGATATAAAAAGCAACAAGAAATGCTTCTATAGGTATGTAGGGGACAAAAGGAAGTCCAAAGAGAATGTAGGCCCCCTCCGGAAGGATACTGGTGCTCTGGTTACCCGGGACATAGAGAAGGCTGAGGTACTCAATGAATTTTTTGCCTCAGTCTTCAATGGTAAAGCCTCTTGTCTTACCACCCAAGCTGTGGAAAGAACTAGCAGGGACTGTGAGGATGAACCACCGCCCACTGTACTTGAAGACCAGGTTCGAGAACATCTGAGGAACTTGAAGGTGCACAAGTCCATGGGACCTGATGAGATCCATCCGCGGGTCCTGAAGGAACTGGCGGATGAAGTTGCCAAGCCACTGGCTATTGTATTCGAGAAGTCGTGGCGGTCTGGCGAGGTCCCTGATGACTGGAAGAGAGGGAACATAACCCCATTTTTAAAAAGGGGAACAAGGAGGACCCGGGCAACTACAGACCGGTCAGCCTCACCTCTGTGCCTGGCAAGGTCATGGAGCAGATTCTCCTGGGAACCATGCTAAGGCACATGGAGAGCAAGGAGGTGGTGGGTGACAGCCAACATGGCTTCACCAAAGGCAGATTGTGCCTGACCAACTTGGTGGCCTTTTATGATGGGGTGACAGCATCGGTGGACAAGGGTCGACCAATGGATGTCATCTACCTGGACTTGTGCAAAGCTTTTGACACTGTCCCGCACGACATTCTTCTCTCTAAATTAGAGAGTCATGGGTTTGATGGATGGACCACTCGGTGGATAAGGAATTGGCTCAATGGCCGCACTCAGAGAGTAGTGGTCAACGGCTCAATGTCCAAGTGGAGACCGGTCATGAGTGGCGTCCCTCAGGGGTCTGTGTTGGGCCCGGCCCTCTTCAACATCTTTGTCGGTGACGTGGACAGTGGCATGGAGTGCACCCTCAGCAAGTTCGCCGATGACACCAAGCTGTGTGGTGCCGTCGACACGCTGGAAGGGAGGGATGCCATCCAGAGGGACCTCGACAGGCTGGAGAGGTGGGCCCGTACCAACCTCATGAAGTTTAACCAGGCCAAATGCAAGGTCCTACATCTGGATCGTGGCAATCCCAGGCATAAATACAGACTGGGTGGTGATTGGATCGAGAGCAGCCCTGAGGAGAAGGACTTGGGAGTACTGGTGGACGAGAAGCTCAATATGAGCCGGCAATGTGCTCTTGCGGCCCAGAAGGCCAACCGCGTCCTGGGCTGCATCAAGAGGAGCGTGGCCAGCAGGTCGAGGGAGGTGATTCTCCCCCTCTACTCTGCCCTCGTGAGACCTCACTTGGAGTACTGCGTCCAGTTCTGGAGTCCCCAACATAAGAAGGACATGGACCAGTTGGAGAGGGTCCAGAGGAGGGCCACGAAGATGATAAGAGGGCTGGAGCACCTTTCCTATGAGGACAGGCTGAAAGAGTTGGGGCTGTTCAGCCTGGAGAAGAGGAGGCTCCGGGGTGACCTTATAGCGGTCTTCCAGTACCTCAAGGGGGCCTACAGGAAAGATGGGGAGAGGCTGTTCAGGAGGGCCAGTTATGATAGGACAAGGGGTAATGGTTTTAAAATAGAGGGAGGTAGGTTCAGGTTGGATATTAGGAAAAAATTTTTTACTATGAGAGTGGTAGAACACTGGAACAGGTTGCCCAGAGAGGTGGTGGATGCTCCATCCCTGGAGACGTTCAAGGCCAGGTTGGACAAGGCCCTGAGCAACCTGATCTAGTTGGAGATATCCCTGTTCCTTGCAGGGGGGTTGGACTAGATGACCTTTGAAGGTCCCTTCCAGCCCTAACCATTCTATGATTCTATGATTCTATGAGTCTCTCATGGCTGCAGGGGGCCGCTGCCATCTCACCGTGGGCTGAGGGCAATCCCCGCTCCGGCACAGCTCCTCCTGCTCCCATCCGCACTGACCTGGTGTCTGTGTGGCCGTTTCTCTCAGATATCAGTTCTCTTTCTGCTGCAGCCACACTGGTCCCCACCAGCCCGACAAACCTCAGCAGAGCTGACAGAATGTACTCCTCCCAGTGGACACTCTGGGAGTGGGACACTCCATCTCCAGTTGAATGGCAGTGGCCCAGCATGGGCAGATGCCTGCCCAGGAGGCCAGGGCAAGGAGTGGGGAAGGCCAGCCATGCACCCCTCACAGTTATCTTCACTGCGTGTCCCACCTGTCTCAGGTTCCTTTGTTCCTTCTTAAACAGAGCGCTCACAGAGGCACTGAGTGGTTCGGCCCTGACCAGAGGCTGATCCAACCTGGCCAGAGACTAGTCCAATCAGTTTTGGACTCAGAGAAGCTTCTTATGTGTCCTTATAGGGGTTATCTCTGCAACCTCTCCCTGTTACCGAAACTCCACCACAAAACCTTCACAGATGATGATACAAACATAGGTCTGAAAATCTTAAAAAATAACTTAGATTGCACTTCAGAAATGTTAAGATTACTGATTTGATCTTCATAACAATCGTGGTACATATCATACCAAGCTATTTGCAGATTGCTTTTTATTAAGAAATAAATTTATCTATATTTCAAAGTATGAAGGTATGGCTGCTGATACTTCTCTGCCCAGGATAACAGATGCTATTTAGTGTATGGCATACTGTATACTGCTTTATAATCAGCTAATATAAGATTTTTGATTCATTGTTCATTGTTCATAAATGGGGTTTAGGCCGGCCGGCCATGCCACATAGCTGCTTACTCACACTCCCTCACTCCTGGGGGATGGGGAAGAGAATTAAAGAAGAAAAGAGAAAGAGATCCATATATTGAAACAAGAAGAATTTAATAATAATAATAACAACAACAATAATTATATATATATATGTATAATGACAATAATATATACAAGCAAGTAATGCACAGTGTGATTGCTCACCATCCTTTGACCAAGGCCTGTCTCATCCCTGTAAACAATTCCGAAACAGATAAATCCTGACACTGCAATCATGTTCATTTTCTTTTAAATTTCTTGTTTATCTAAACACAAAACTGTGGTTTCTTTGTACATCTGTAATGTCATGGGATGTATCGGTAATCAGTCCCTGAAAAATGTAATTCTTATTATTCTCAGAACTAAAACCAGTAGCTCAGGAGAAAAGCACTTGTTTTGCTTGCCCAGGTACAGTTTCTCCAAGGCTATGTTTTCACTAATCTTGAATTTCAGAAAATGTATAATTACAGGATACTCTTAAAGGCATGTGATCTGCAACTTGCAATATCTAATGGAAAGTAGAGGAGATATACCATCCTTTAACAATCAGTTAGCTGTGAAATACTGTTAATAAACTTTCTATTTAGTCAGCTGGTATATGAAAAATAATTCTTATTATTTCCTTTGGTTGCATTCTGTTATTTCTTTCCTGACTTTGTTTCATTTCAGCTGGGTCAATAACAGATGATGTCTCACCTATTCTTTCTTTTTTTCCTTTCTTTTCTTTATCTTTCTATTTATTCTTTTACATACATTCTTCATTTCTTTTCTAGCTCTGTTTCTCTCTGACGTTTCTTTCTTCTGATCACCTTCCTTGTATTTCTCCAGAAATCTGATTTTAGATTGGATTTGTCTCACTTCTATTTGTCTAAAACTTGGACATGGATTTAAAGCAAACAATCGTGACTGGATAGTTAAGTGTCGTGGTTTTAGGCTGATCCAGCAACTAAAACTCACACAGTCTCTCCTTCTCCAGTAAAGTAGAGAGGAGAGGAAAAAAAAACAAAGGGACTGAGGGTTGAGACAAGAACAGAGGGAGCACCCACCAACCATGGTCCCGGGCAAACCAGACAGGGCTTTCTCAAAGCAAAAGAGTTTATTAATGATTACTTAGAAGGACAAAGGGAAACAAAAAAAAAAAAACCACGATTACTTGAGAGGACAGAAAGAAACAAAACCAGATCTTAAAACCGACACCTTCCCCCCCCTCCCCTTTCCTTTTCCTCCCGGCTCTACCTCCTCCCCCCAGCAGCAGAGGGGGCAGGGACTGTGCTCGAGGGTAGGGAGGCCCTTCAGAGGGATTTGAACAGACTGGATCGTTGGGCTGAGGCCAATGGCATGAGCTTTAATAAGGCCAAGTGCAGAGTCCTTCACTTGGGGTGTAAAAACCCCAAGCATCGCTATAGGCTCGGGGAAGAGTGGCTGGAGAGCTGCCTGGCGGAGAAGGACCTGGGGGTGTTGATTGACTACCAGCTTGATATGAGCCAGCAGTGTGCCCAGGTGGCCAAAAAGGCCAATGGGATACTGGCGTGTATCAAGAATAGTGTGACCAGCAGGAACAGGGAAGTGATCCTGCCCCTGTACTCGGCACTGGTGAGGCCGCACCTGGAATATTGTGTCCAGTTTTGGGCCCCTCACTTTAAGAGAGATATTGAGCTCCTGGAACGAGTCCAAAGAAGGGCGACTAAACTGGTCAAGGGGCTGGAAAATAAAACTTATGAGGAGCGGCTGAGGGAGTTGGGGCTGTTTAGCCTGGAGAAGAGGAGGCTGAGGGGAGACCTGATTATGGCCTATAAATACTTGAGAAAAGATGGTGGGGAGGTGGGGGAAGGGCTCTTTACATTAGTGATGGGCGATAGAACAAGAGGAAATGGGCATAAGCTTAGTCAGGGGAGATTCAGGTTGGATGTTAGGAAGTATTTCTTCTCTGAAAGGGTTGTCAGCCACTGGAATAGGCTGCCCAGGGAGGTGGTTGAGTCCCCATCCCTGAATGTGTTTAAGAATAGGGTGGATGATCTACTTGAGGATATGGTTTAATGGGGATTAGGGATGGTTGGACTGGATGATCTGTAAGGTCTTTTCCAACCTAGAAATCTATGAATCTATGAATCTATGACTGGGGGAGCGCAGGTCAGTTCATTCCGTGCTGTTACTGCTGCTTCTTTCTTAAAGGAGAAGGAGTCCTTACACCCTTTTCCCCTGCTCCAATGGATCCCCTATCCATGAGGAAAAATCCACAAACTTCTCCAGCGTGAGTCCAGCCCACTGGAAACAATCCTTCCCCACAGATTGCTCCGGTGTGGGCTTTACCACAGTCTCGGGTACTTAGGGAGCTGTAGCCACTCGCTCCGGCGTGGGTCGTCACACAGACTCCAGATGCCTCTCTGCCTTGCCGTGCACCCCAACACAATCATCCTCAGGCTCAGGCATCTTCTCCCCACGGGCTGCGAGTGGGTCTCTGCTCCACCAAGGCTGTCCTGGTTGCAGGGGTGCTGCCTGCTATCTCACCATCAGCCGCAGGGGAAACTCGGCTCCGGCACACCTCCTCCCGCTCCGTCTTCACTGACCTGCTGTCGATGCGGCTGTTTCTCTCAGATCTCAGTCCTCTCCAGGTGAACTCAGCCCAGTGGGCACCCCAGGAGTGGGGTGCCCCCGAGTTCCCCAGCTGGCTCCGCCGCCGCCATCCTCTGTGGGCGGCGCCGGCTCGACACAGGCAGCTGCCCGGCCGGGAGCCAGGGAGCGGGGGCAGTGCCCTCCTCCCTTCTCTGCTCGATCCTGGGCGAAGCACCTTTTCCGGTTCCCTTGTCCTGACTTAAATAGGGCAATTCGCAGAGGCGCCCTATTGGCTCAACCCCGAGGGGAATGGCAGTCTGATCTGGTGGCCAGAACTAAGCCTAACCCAGTTCCAAAACCGGGGAGGTCACAGGGACCAAAACCCCTCTCCTGCCACCAGAACCACCCCCCCCTCCACATCAAACCATGACATTAAGGAAAAAGTTAGAGACACTGAAATGAAGGAGGGAGGCTTCTATACTAAAGTGAATGTCTGAAAACCCAAAAGATTTATCTTCCTCTCCTGTGTTGCAAATGAATGGATGTATACTTCTATCAGGAAATTAGAGAACGCTGCGATAGAGTGTTTAGAAGACTGACAAATTGAGTCAGTTTTAAACTTTAAAACTAAAGTTTACTAAATACACTCATTAGCAAAACATTTCTTACAAATGATGAATCTTATAAATGATTAATGATCATTGCTACTTATACAAAACTAATTTTTTAAACAATTATATTCTCAATTATGTGACTCTAATTTGTGAGTACACTTTGCCGTAGAGCTGAAGCTGTACAGTCAGCACTGACATTTCTATTTCTTGTTGGCTCTTACCCTCGAGGTCAAGGTGATCAGGCTTGAGAGCTCATCAACAAGAAAGTCATAACCAATCTGCAAACTTCTTTTTGCATATTCCTTGCTTGTCCTCACATGATGCTTTTATGCTCTTGCACCCCCTCTCAAAACCAGGAAGTCTTCTCTGCTATCCGTAAGACTTATCATCTTCCATTTTCCCTTTTCCCGTCTTCCTTTTTTACTTTTTCCTTTTTCACTTTTCCCCTTTTGCTTTCCCTTTCCTTTCTTTCCCATCAGTCACTCTTTGTGCATTCAGGAAGATCTCTCGCCTATTTCCAGTTCTTTGTGTTTTTCTTACCATTTTTCTGGCAATTTTTCTTACTTGGATGCTCCCTATGGGCAACTACATACATCTTTGCCCTTCTAATGATCACATTGCTTACATAGTTTTGTAAAATTTAATCGGCTGTGCCATCACAGTGTTACAAAACACATGCTATGGTTAAATATGTCATTTTAGTACCCTTATAAATTATAAGTGTTACTGATCTCTGCTTTGACTACACTTGATTACAGAAGTAGCCTGTACAATCAGCTTAAATCAAAACGTAAGGGTGATAGATATCAACAATTTACATTATATACACTTAGATGCCTAATAATGGAGTCTACCTGTCAGTCATATATTTAGTCTTCCATCATAACTGATGAGGGATAAAGTCAATATAGAGTCATAGAATCATAGAGTGGTTAGGGTTGGAAGGGACCTTAAAGATCATCTAGTTCCAATCCCCCTGCCATGGGCAGAGAAATCCTCCACTACACCAGGTTGCCCAAAGCCTCAACCAACCTGGCCTTGAACACTTCCAGGGATGGGGCATCCACAACATATGACCCATATGGCTATTCAGCCAAGCAAATGTAATCTACTTCAAAATGAGTTAAACAGCTCCCTAGACTTCATTAGGCTGAATTCGGTTACCCACACATTAGTGTATTCACACCGTCCATTTCAGATGCTGAAGATATCCAAATCATCCACACGAGGCAGGTAGTGTGACCTGTTATTTCCACAGGGAAAAATGTCCCTGTGAGGGAAAAAGAATTAAGCTTTACTCACTGTATTGGCTGTCACGAGAGCTTACACATTTATTTTGTATGCAGGTGCTGGACACAAGTATAAACTGGGAGAGGAGAGGCTGGAGAGTAGCCCTGCAGAAAGGGACCTGAGGGTGCATGTTGACAGCAGGGTCAATGTGAGTCAGCAGTGTGCCCTGGCAATCAAGAGGTCAAACTGCATATTGGGGTGCATCAAACACAGTATAACAGCCAGTCAGAAGAGGTGATTATCCTGCTGTTTTCAGTGTTTGTGAGGCCTCACCTTAAGTACTGTGTGCAGTCCTGGGCCTCAAAACTTAAAAGGTTAAGCACATTTGTTAAAGTACTTCAGTAGGTCCATACTTAATGGAGTGACTGAGATGGTACTTTCCAACCCTGCTTGTTAAAGTGGGCTAACCAGCCATCAAGACTGCCAGAATTTTTCAGACAGAAGGAGATCAGATATGAAGAAGCCCAATTCTACCAAATGTTCAAGCTACTCACCTGATGGAAGTGTTTGGAGACTCAGACTCTTGTTCTCACACAGGTTATTTCTGTTTGCACTTGTAGTCTCATATGGCCTTGTGGGAAAATAACTGAAATTGGAGGGGAATGGGAGAACATCGTCCCCCCAAATTCAGCTACATCTCAACATAAACTGTAATATAAGAGCAGCTTTGAGATGAGACACAGCTGCTGCTCCCAGGAACAAACAAGGCCTACGTAATAGCCTTGAAATGAGGAATAGAGTGATACGAAGATATCACAGCTCATTCTTGTTATTTGGGATAAGGAATAGTAAATAAGGCCTACATAATATCCTTGAAATGGGGAATAGAGTGGTACGGAGGTATCACGGCTCATCCCTGTTATCAGGGATAAGGGGTGCCTGGTGAAGATAAAGATGAATCACAACCGCTGCCTCAGCAGTCATGGTGAAATCATGTCCTTTAGCTACCAAATCACACGTCCACCCCCCTCCGAGCTGCAACCACCCCTCACAAGAGACCAATCCTAATAAAGTTATGTATGACTAGAGTCACTCGAGCTCCACCTAAAAGAAATGAAAGAAGATATAGAATGGCAAAAGACAAAGGGGATGTTACGGAGAAGCCCCTTCATCAAAATGTCCAGGATCAGTCGACGGGCTGAACCTCTCTTCTCCCCCACATAGGGACGCCTGTTGGGTAAGAACTCTGTGTTATGAGCACTTATTTATTAACATCTTGCTAGCTATTTAGTATTATCCTTGCAGTATTTTAATTAAAGTTGTTTTTGTTGTCAGTCACTATCACCGGCTATCTACGAATCTATATTTTGTCACGAATAAAATATGTATACACGTTTCCAGAGACGTGTCTCCTTATGAGGAGTTTGGGCCATAGTATTACTGCTGTTAACCTATAAGTGGGCCAACACCCTCCGACTAACCGTGGCTGCCAAGGGAGGGCAGAGGGAGTCAGGCTCAAGGGTCTCATGGCATTTGGGGAAACCGGTATACTAGCCAAAATTAACTCCTCGTCTATAGGTGTTGAGTCCCATGCTCTGACTTGGGGCACTGATAGACCGGTCTTTGACCTCTTAATGTGACAGGCCTCATGAAGATGGGTTGCAAATCTAGGTTTGCACAATCCCAGAGAAAAGGTTTCTTTCTTCCATTCTCCTGTTGAACTGCACTCCTGGTGGCATGGCAGCTCTATTTCAACAAGAGTTCCTACATTCTCTTCCAATTGAGCTTTCCCACTTAATAGATAACATTAAAAGCCTACTCGAAGTGGAGCAGATCCTGTTTATTTTGAAGGTACCTACCTTGCTCATTTTTCTGGAGGACTTCAATACGTATTTTAGGATTTGATTGCCATATTCTCCTGCAATTTAGTGAAACTCAAGAAACACAAAGAAAGCACACTTAAATAAGGTACTGGAATTGGACACAAAGGTTTTCATTAATAATTGTTTCCTATGTCTGCCTTTGTCTCTCTTTTGCTTTTTCAGTTAAAAAATTCTAAAGTAAGTTAAATTCACACTCTAGTGAAGAATCCTTCTCTGGTGGATCTTTACAGCGTTTCAGATTGGAGGCAGTGTACGTGATCTGTAAGTTTTTAAAATTAGAATTTATAATAGCAATTTGAGCAGCAACTTCGTTAATATTACTGATCACTATTATGACACATAAGTGTAAATTCATCTGTTATTAAGAACAGAAGCATTAAAGAACACTGTTCCTCAGGCATAGGAAGGAAAAGAGGGGAAAAAAACAACAACAACAAAAAAACCCCAATGTTCTGTTAGGAATAAAGTTTTGCTTAAGTATTATCAGAAAGGTGCTAAATATCTTGAAAGAAAATTTAAGTCCTAGGAAGTTGAAAGCCTGTTTTACAACACAGAAGACATTCAGTGCTAAACAAAAATCAGCCTCAAAATTCTGTTGATTTTCTGTACACTTTTAATTGCTATTTTTGTTTTGGCAGTTAAAAATAATGAAGGAATGATATAAAATATGTGCAAAGATAATAAGAAAATGAGGTATTACATTATTATTGTTGCTACAATGGGAAAGTAAAGTAAGCTGGTAAAGTTTTATTTTAAAATTATTCAAAATTATTCAGTAATCAACAGTCTTTTACGCTGTGTATGAGTTGCCAGTGACTGACAATGATAAATGATATTCCATTCTGTTATTCAGTTGATGATAATGTGCTATTCACATATGAATAGCTTTATCTACTCATTATATATGAGAAGTTCTTTATATTGTTTAACCATTATTTAGTAATAGACATTTCCTGAATTGAATGCACTAAATGTAATGTTTCTTCCAAATCCAAAGAATAGGCAAGGTCCTTCACATTTTATTTGTTCAAAGAGCAAAATATAATTTTAAACTAATGATCTAGATATTTCTGTTCAAATCCTTCAGTGAAAATATTCCAGACATATAGAAATGTATCTTTTTCTATGTCCCTTAAGTTATACATTTTAGCTACTGCTAAATAACAATGAAATATATCTTAAAGGAAAAAGGATACTGTATGGTCCAAACTTCCCCTCATGCAAATCAGAGCAATCCTCTGAATTCAAATGATCGGTGCAGAGCCAGGCAATCTGAGGAGGTGACCTATATTTCATTTTTACAATAAGTAATTGATACAGTTATATTTTACCTTGTTTCATTATTAGAGTCACTGATTTGTCTGATATTTAAAATATTTAGGTTCAAATTACTCATAAGTTTGAGTAAGCTTGTTACCTACCTATAATTCCAATTACTGTTGATTTCTTTACGTCACTTCCTCTATTCTCAGGTATCTAGTAGTCCTTTGACTCCAAGAAGAATCACATTTTTCTCCTATATTAATTTCAGACCCTCATTAATAGCAGTGGTTACAACATTTCAATACACCAGATTTACGTCCAAGTAGTATAATTTTTCTAAAGACAATATCTGTCTTATTTGTGATCATATTTATACTCATATGCACACACATATATCTTTTATTTTTCTTTCTAAGTTTTACCCATTTTCTGGGCATGCCTGAGAAAGATGAATCCTTTTTTTTTATTTCCAAATTTTTTTTTTTTTTTTGTCTCTAAATTTTAATTTAATGTGCATTTTCTAACAGGTCACTACATTTGCTTTTCCTCCCTTCCCACCCAATTCACCTAAGCAAACACATTCAGGAATAAAAGAATAATGGTTAATGGTTTGTAGGGTTTTTTTTTAGATTTATAAACTCTGACCAAAAAAAATTTAATGCATGAGAGAAACAGGAAAAGTCTATGAAGTTAATAGATTCCCTATGATTTTTCAATAGAATACCTAGATACTATTCACTTAGTAGCTCTTGTTCTATTTTCTCATTTTTCCTTCATAGGACCACAATATACAGTAGATCAAAGGATCCATAAAAGAAAAAGTTTTAACTTGATATAGTTATGCCCACCAACATGATGGCTTTCCTTTCAAAAAGATTAATCAGATATTATTAAATATTAGCTTTATATCTCTTCTACTTCACTCCACTTAATTTTAGCTGCCTGAAAATTAGACCTATAAGGCTATGTCCATGCTACCAAAAAAAAGAGGGTCAGCTAATCCCTAGACCTAATATTAAATGTACAATGTTCAGCATCCATGACGATTAAAGTCAATATTCTTTTTGTCAGATTTTCATGAAAATGATTAAATGGAATAATCAAAAACAGAGTCAGGGAATGATCTAAGAGTTAAACAATGTGAAAATAAGTAGTCAGCATTGGAGTGCACTCCCTGACCTGCTCTTGCTCAACAGTTAGGATATACCTTATGTGTAAATATATTCTGTAAACTCCCTCTTCTATTAAGGTAGAGAGATAGGTATTTCCAGAGGAATATTAATGCCATCCTAAATTAAAGAATTTAAGATGCATATGCAGGTTTACCCTCTAGTAGGTCCTCTGTCTGTGACTACAAAGGCAGCTCAGATGATTAGTTTAACTAGAAACTTAATTTAGATAGTGAAAGTTCATATAGAATTAAAAAAAAAAATCCTTTCAATTAAGGACTTAATGAAAATGTCAATATTTCTTCATGTGGATATCAGGAAAAGGCCTGACAGGAATATAAGATTTATCATATTATAAACATCTGAAATGTTTCTGGATAGAGATTTATATTTTTTTTTCTAGTTTGATGGTAGTTTTTATTTAAAATACACAAAAAAAATATGGTCTCTCCCCAAAGTATATTATTCATAGTTTTTGTTTATCCTGATTCTTTCTTTTTTTTTCCCCATAAAGACCTAGAAAGTATGTGGATAATTTTTATTTCTTTTTAATAATTTTTTTTTTTGTAAACTAAGAGTGTCTTTTACAATAGCTTTTTAAGATTTTATTTACAATCTTGACCTTATGTTTTTCTCTGATCTATTTACACTGAAACCACACATGCTAAGGTTTCTTGTTCTATAAGCTATGCATTCAAGAGTAGACTCATTTTCTTGTTTGTATGTACAAAAATGGTAGGTTTTGATAGGAACATTTTTATTTGTTATCTAATTGCATTCTTTTTGATTTGCCCATCTGGATTTTTGAAGACTGTTCCTTCCTATTTGGATATATATATAATTATATATTACAGAACTACAGACTTATACAGTGGAAGGTCTTCATAAATATACTAAAATACAAGGATAAGTCATAATTATTGTAATCAATTCATAATAGATGGACAAATAATATCAATGAACTGTTAACACAGATAAATATAAAAGCACGCCTTTCAATTTTGTATTGCCTTTTTTTATCATACAGACATGAATTTTCATGCCAAAATGGCTACTACTGCATCCTTGCTTTTTTTTTGGCTTTGTCTTTATGGTGAATTTCAGACTGCAGGACAAAATTTGTGTTCTTTAAGGCTTAGCACCCAAAGGATACACCGATATCAGAAATCTGTTTTTATATTCGAAAGAGAGGCATAGGAACATCTAAAAGACAGTTCAGTTCCTGGATGGATTCAGTTACCTTATTTCTAATTCCATTACTCTCATTTCTACACGTAAGTCAGGTCTTCTGATTTTGAACCTAAGGAGGTTGTGCACAAACTCATGTAGTACATGAGCCTATAACCTCAAAGAGATCCTTAGAAAACAACATACTGACAGGGTAGTTTTTTTAATAAATGCTGATAATTGGTATCTTATATCTTTCTTCTCAGTTACAAAATTTTCTTTCTTTTGCAAAACAACTGTTCTTCTTTTCTTTCTGGTTTTCTTTTTGTGTGGGTTTTTTTTGTTGTTGTAGTTTTGGTTTGGGTTTTTTGTATGTAAAAAAGTTAATATTTTAACATTTTAATAAAAGAACACAAAACTTAGTCTTGACTTGAAGACTCAGGAGATACCTCCCTTTCTGACTGGCTGGAGAAGAGGCTGCTATGGTTCTCGCAGATGGGTCCTACCAGCAGTGAGGTTGAGCATGCACTCCCAAAAGGCTCGCCCAAACAAACACACACAATACAGACACAGAGATACACAAGCAGCTGAACACAGTGAACAACACTTTATAGGCATCTGCATAAACACAAAAAGCACTCAAATAAACATGAGCAACAGAAATGACCCAAGCCTGCTCCTCCGCAGGGGTAGTCACTATTAAAGTTTTCCTTTAAGAACTTATACATACCACCACTTACTAAGTCACATGCCCAGCCACATTTACTGGTCATCCAAACACTGACTTAAGATCACCCAGTATCCATGCCCAGAGCTTAGGTATTTCATCCAGTCTCCAGCTTAGAGGCTACATCTTTACAGGTGCTGGTCTCCATCTCCTTAGCTGTTAGTCTTGCTTGAAGTTTAATAGTGAACCACTTACTGTCCCCCTATACAAACAGAATAGAAAGTAAGGTCACGTTGTAAGTAATCAGGAATAGAGATTAACAAGAAGATAGGATGGACTGTGACAATCAGGTACATTAAAATCTTCAAAATAATCTTCAGCAAAATGCTTTGTTAAACGTAAGTAGTAAACTGACAAGTTTTTCTCTGTTTATGCTATGGTGACCAGTGTTCATCTGTAATCTCTTGTTTTACACAGTGATGGTACACTTTTTAATGTAGTCAGTGGCATAACGTTTGTTATGAGAATAGCAATGAAGTCCTGGACTATCTTTAATTAAGATTTATTTCTGTACCACAGAAACTTTGTTCTAAGAATAACCTTCTATTTCCTTCCTATGAGTGGTTAAACTGAAAATTCTTTTAGGTAGCTGACTTTTTTGTTCTGATTAAATGAAGGAAGAGAAATGAGTTTTCCTAATATGAGGTATGTTGACCTACTGTCTTAGAGAAATTCTATTCATTGTCAACAAGTTTATCTATTTCTGCCTGGATGAGCATGTGATAATGAAAACACTGTTGAGCTCTTTACTGAGGTCTACCTAATTTTATTTATTGAAATATTGGGACAGTAGTCCAATTTTGTAGATTTTTGTAAGAATTTTAATACATGCTATTTGAAGGTTTATGGTTCTGACCTTAGACAAACAAGATAGTTTTATTTTCTGTTTGATTATTTTAAATTTAACTCTCAGAAAATGTGAACTATTTAAAAGTTGAGACTCACCTGTGCAATCAATACTTCTATTTTTTAGAAAATAGATTATAAAATCTTCATTCTTCTGCTGATGCTTTTTTTTCAATATGGCTTTCTTTGGTTTTTCCAATATGGTTTTTTTTTTTTTTTTTTCTGTTTGATGTACTGAAATGATCTAACGATGCATGATTAGAGCAAAAGTGCTATAAGGATGTCTGCCATCAATGCATAATCCACAAGAGCTCCAATCAATGTTGTCCTAATGATGCATTGGAACAATACATCACCAGGCTGAAAGCCAAAGGGAACAGACAGCCCAAGATGGATCTTTTCTAACACTTTTAAAAAATATTACAATTATTTCTTAATTATTAGTTGAAGATAAGCCTCATGTTTGTATTTGTAGATAATTTTTTTAAAAAAATTAGTCTCTCTTCTAAAATAGAGAAAGATAATAAAAGTGCTCCATTAACAATAATTGCATCTTTCCTAAGAAGTCTCTTTTATTGCATTTCTGCTTTTTAGATATAGCTGATTCTGAATCTGTTTTGCCATTGGTGATTGTCATGTTTTCAGAATGACTATAAGTTATAGAATCATAGAATCATAGAATGGTTAGGGTTGGAAGGGACCTCAAAGATCATCTAGTTCCAACACCCCTGCCATGGGCAGGGAAACCCTCCACTACACCAGGTTGCCCAAAGCCTCATCCAACCTGGCCTTGAACACTTCCAGGGATGGGGCATTCTCTGGGCAACCTGTTCCAGTGCCTCACCACCTTCTGAGTGATAAATTTCTTCCTTATATCTAATCTAAATCTGCCCTCTTTCAGTTTAAAGCCATTACCCCTTGTTGTACCACTACACGCCCTTGTGAAAAGTCCCTCTCCAGCTTTCCTGTAGGCACTGTTTAAGTACTGGAAGGCTGCGATAAGATCACCCCGGAGCCTTCTCTTTATAAGTTCACCGTATGTTCCTCTCAGATACTCTTCCTTCATCGGACAACACTTCAGTTCTCCCAGTATGAAATCATATGATTCAGTCGTCCTGAAATAGAATAAAATCATTCTTCATTCCCTTCCTATTCTCTGTTCATCTATATTAGCATAACAAACCCGACTGACTTCAACATTTGTAAGCTTTTTTACTCAAGGATATGGTACCAGTGGCTGACAAAAAGACTTCAAAGAGTAAAAGAACAGTTTCTTCACTTCAACATAAATAGTAACAACTAAAGTGAAGAAAATACTGAGTGAAACGATAAAAAAAAAATAAATCCACTCATGCATATAGCCTCTGGATACTTGCCTTTTAAATTTTTTCTCATCTGAGTTAATCACATTTTTGTCTGGAAAAAAACAACCCACACTGTTTTGCTGTAACAGCATCTCATTGACTCTTCCTTTTTTCTCTGTCACACACAGACACTTTAACGAATTCACATGTATATACATATGCTACTCTGACAAGTTTCTGTACTTCATCTTTCCTAATATGGAAATTTAAAGGTTTTGTGATTTCCTTTGATGCTAGATTCAGTCCGGAGAAAAATAAATCCTATTTCCCAGATGAAACCAGACAGGGTGTATTCTAATTAACAGCTTTTCCATGGTTCTTTCAGAGAATTTTAACAAGATATCCTTTCTTATCTTTGTTATTGTTTCATTTCTTGTTAATTTCAACCTACAGGTTCTGTTTAGTTTAATTGTACGCAGCCAGAATTATATCAGCCTTTTAAACAAAGGCATATAGAATACATTTTCACATTTATTCTACGTAGAAAAACGCTTTGTGGATTCTACCCCCTTCCTCCAGTGTCTGGCTTCAAAACACTGGGGAATGATGTAAAACATAAGAGTCATAGACTAGCACTTACTGCTATTTTTTTTTACCCTTCACTTTCGAAGGTGTATTTCCCAACAGAAAAGTTATTTCTCTAGCTTTTTTACCTACTTACTCATTTTGTTCACTTGCAGCTGAAAGTCAACCTGGCCTGGCCTGAATTGAAAGGTAAAACATATTACTGTACTGTAGTTACATAATTACACTTCGCAAGTGTATAACTGGGACAGGTAATAGTATCGGAAATGCAATTTTGCCAGGAAAACTTGTAAATATTTTGGTCAAGAATTCAGAAAGTTTTCAGCTCTTGTTATAGTGTTTTATGGTTTTGTTTTTAAATACCCAAACCATTTAAAATAAGCGTATAATTAATTTCTATCTTTCATTTAGCATTTTTATTCAAAAAGAATTGTTATTTCTGATTTATTCTGTAAGAAAACAAGATATGTTTTTTACACTTTTACCTGCCAGAATGAAATTTTTATTGCCAAGGTCAAACTATAGTAAGTTGAAAATATATTAAAAACCTTGAAAAACAGATTATTATTAAAATTCAAGTAACCTTACAAAATACAGGGGTATTATCACTCATCTCTATTATAAAACATTTCTGATTAAGAAGTTAAAGTAAGATGAAATTAGAAGTTCAGAGGTGTAATCATGTAATTACACTACTGCAGATGAGTTTTTCAAAGATTATGACTTTGCTTTACACATTTAGGCAGCTTGTGTGTTTGCAGAATGCCTTAGAAAGCTGCAGTTTGTGCTCCATATTAAACATCTTGATGGGCCATTTCTGAGAGAAATAGAGTAAAGTATAACTTTTCCAAACTGAAAATTCTGGAATATTTAAACAGTTAAAGATCCAAAGTGCAAAGCAGATTTTATCCCTTGGTCATTAGTTTTCCTAAGCTCCATGTTGAAACATGCAATTACATATGTTCCAAATTGGTTCCTTTAGACTCCAAAACTTTGATAAATGTTCAAATTTCTACATTTAATATTTTAATGCATTTTCCTTTTTCTTTAGATTTTATTTAGCACACACAGTGATTAGCCAATTCCTTAAATCACTTTCTTCCCTTCATCTACACTCAGACCAGTAAAACAAGTGAAAATCCTAGTATTTTTCTAGTTATTTTTGTCCATCATATGGCTACTAATACAAACAAACAAAAAAAATCACTCATCTAAAAATGTTGATAAAGGTAACAAAATAAATAAAAAGTCAAAGCCCTGTCTTAGTTTCCATATCTATTCCCACTTGAGCTTCTATTGCCTAAATACATATATAATTTTTTTATTAGTAGAATTAGAAGAACATAATAATGTAACAATTGAAATGCCTTTTCATATAGCTCTACCTCCTTTATACTCATGAAAGGACATATACATACAGATATTCTATGAATTACTAATAGTATTACCACAGTACCGTATAAAATGTCACTGCAAATCAAACTTTGAAAATATTTTAATGATAGAAAGGATGGAGTTCAACTCTTTTTAGTATGTATGAAAGTTATTAGCAGTAATGGTAACATGGCAGATTTCAAAGACTATCGACCTACTGGCCTAGTATGTCAAACAACAAAATGCATGTGATAAATAAAGTGATGGTGTGCCGTTAAGACTCTTAGAATAGTTATTGGTTTTAAATCACATTACATAGCTTTAGACATCAACAGTGTGGTTGACCATGTTGGAACTAATCATCTAGTCACTGTTTACCTTGAAACACTTGATCACAGGATGTAGTAGTTATGACAACGCATGTGTTTACCCACCAGCACTGGAGGAAGGGTGGTCTCTGGCCTTTTGCAAGAGCTCAACTGACATAAATCTATGGGCCTTGACAGAATCCACCCAAGGGTTTAAGAGAAATGGCTGACACTAAGAAGATGCAGACAGACTGAAGAAGGTCCGAAGGAGGACCACAAAGATGATCAAAGGGCTGGAGAACCTCCCCTATGAGGAAAGACTGAAGGAGTTAAGTCTTTTCTCCCTGAAGAAGGGAAAGCTCAGGGGGGACCAGAAATTAAAGAATGGCTGCAAAGAGTGTGAAAGCTTTTTTCACAAGCAGCCACATAGAGACGACAAGGGGCAATTGGTATAAGTTGCACTGGAAGAGATTTAATCTTGATATAAGAAAGAAATTTTTTTTACAGTGAGAATAATCATTCACTTGAACAACCTCCTTAGGGATGTGGTAGAGTCCCCATCACGGGAGGTTTTCAAGATGTGATTGAACAGAGTGCTATGTAATCTCATGTAGGCTCCCTTTCTTATGAAAGTTTGGATCGGATGGTCTTTCAAGGTCCTTTCCAACTTGGTCTGTTCTATGATTCTATGAAATAGAAATCAAAGAAAACCAGACATTTCTAGAAGATTAATTCCACTCAAAGGGAGACCACTGATTAACTGATTTATTTCACCTAAGTGCTTATTTCTTACAATTCATCACATTGAAGAGGCCTAGAGCTGTTTCCCAAATTTGAGGGTTTTTTTTATTTTATTTTATTTTAATTTCAGGAGATGTTTACTCTTGTGTTATCAAAATCCTTTACACATTTTGTTTCCTGACTAAATAGGAGAATCCTAAAGGAAGTTTTTAAGCTGACCATGTTTATTTTTGAAAGGCGGGCTGATTGGGTCTCTACATCCCTTTAATATATTTGGAAACTCACACCAAGTCATCTAATGTCTCTGAAAAAGGCACCTGAGATGGTCCTCGCTGCTGCTACAAGGAGTATCACCTTGCTGCACATCCTACATCTCTGTGCCAGTCTTGTGCACGTCTGATGCCTTAGGGTTCCTGAGGTGGAGCTGCTTTCGTGTGGGCAGATGGAGTCAGACCTCGCTTGCCTGCAGATAGACACTAAAAGCATGCACCTTTGCTCAATTCTTAGGCTAAATACGGCCTCATATGAATCTATGCCTCACTCACAAAACTTAAACAAAATGTCAGTGAAGATTCCTGATATATAACTAACTTCTGATTTATCTATTTTATTTATTTATTTATTTATTTATTTATCCTTCTAGGTCTTTGCCTGATAAAATTTCCACAGTCTTATTCGAATTACGCATGAATAAAAATAAGCAAAACTATGTATGTTTAATATAGAGCAAGAGTGATATCATAGAATCATAGAATGGCATAGGCTGGAAGGGACCTTAGGGATCATCTAATCCAACCTCCCTGTCATGGGCAGGGATGCCTCTCAACTAGATCAGGCTACTCAAGGCTCCGTCCAACCTGGCCTCGAACACCCCCAGAGAGGGGGCATCCACAATCTCTCTGGGCAATTTATTCCAAAGTCTTACCACTCTTGTACTGAAAAATTTCTTCCTAAGATCTCATCTAAATCTGTTCTCCTTCAACTTAAACCCATTTCCCCTTGTCCTATCAGTGGACACTCTTGTAAAAAGTCCCTCTCCAGCCTTCCTGTAGGTTCCCTTTAGGTATTGGAAGGCAGTTATTAGGTCCCCCCAAAGTCTTCTCTTTTCAAGGCTGAACAATCCCAGCTCCCGCAACCTGTCCTTGTAGTAGAGGTGGTCTGTGGAGAAACCTTTTGGCTGCTGCAGCATCCTGTGAAAGTTCTTTCCCTATGCAGGCTAACTAAGAAACACCTGTAGCTCGTTACACTGGGAAAGTTACCTTGAAACAGGTGCTGTAGCATTCAGCCAATCACTCTGGGAGATGGATGGTCAAGTGACCAATAGCCTTGACCCATCTAGCAAACCATGTGACTCCTGACTATTTAAGGCAGGGCGTTTACTCTTAAGGGTGAGGCATTTCCTCCTGAGTCTTGGAGGAGTGTGGGCCTTCCTTAGAGTAAGCCTGAAGCCTTCGCATTAGAGCATTGGTCTACTTGGAGCTACCTGAAGCCTTCCAGCTGCGACAACTGGTGACCCCGACGTGATCCAGCCACAACTAAGATCTGAAGGTACGTGCTTCCGTACACGGGGCTCCAAGGGACGAACTGCAAATTAGAATGATGGGACAAAGCTCCACAAAAGAAAGCATGATATTCTCCATTCTCAAACCTGCAATGACAATCGCAGGTGCCAAAATAAGTGATGAAGCTCTCTGTGAGCTGTTAGATTGGGCGGCAGAGCATGAATGCCTGACCGACCTCAACACCCCCTTTAGCTCAGAAGCGTGGAAGCAGCTAGGGGATAAGCTAATCTATGAAACAGTATTTGGACGAAAGAACCTGACTGGTCTGCTACGTATTTGGGGAACTGTATATGATGTAATGCAGACATGGATGGTAGAAAGGAAGGAAAAAGTATTGCCAGATTCTGATGAATCCACAAGTGAAGTTTCTGAAGGGGACGATGAATTATCTGAAAGGGGACTGACCACGGGTAGTGCACCAGTTGTGCCCCCGCTGTCCTCAGATATGGAGAAAGTTGTGGGGACTGCACAGAAGCTTTACCCCTCCCTGCGAGATTATGTCCAACCCAAGTGTCCTCCTTGTGATTTTTTGCGGGAATACTCCTCCGGACAAGACAAAGCATCGGAGCGTCCCCCACCCTTTGCCCCAACAGCCTCCCCTTCTTCTGCATCTCAACCGGCTACTTCAGCCATTACAGCAGAACATGTTCTTCCTACTGCTCCGCCATTGGCCCCTCAACCAGACCAGGCACCACAAGGACAGTTCCTGGGCATGGCACCCTGGTTTACCGCAACTTCATGTCCTGCAGCATCACCCATAGCGCCCGGCTATCTGCCACGGGCACAAATGGAGCAACCCCGAACAACGCATTTCATAATACAGCAGGTTATGGCAGGCTTGCAAGGAATGTCGCAACAACTAACGGCATTGATGGAAATGTTGCGGCAGGTTACTGCTGCCGAATCTGTACCGGGACAACCTGGGCTGGCCGTGCCAACCGGCCCAGCAACGACCCCGGAAGTGGCGCCAAGTATGCCACTGAAAACAGCAGTGGCACCTTCACAGACAGTGGTGCCGACACAAGTTTCCGCAACCCAGACTACATCTCCATGGACTGTTCCACAACCGGCCACAGCCTCCGCCTTTACACGACCCGTTGGCCCAGCGTCTGCATCCTGTCAGAAGCCATTGGACACACCCCTGCCTGATAATGTTTCATCACTGCAGGAAGCCGTGGCGACAGTCAGACAACAAACATGGCCAGCCCACAACCGTCCCTGGACGCTTCCCGAATGCAAGGTGACTGTGCGTCCAAAAAATTCAAAACGGTTCTGGGAAGAAGTCAAGAGGCGGGCTCTGGAAGCTGGTGACTGGGATCTAATAGAAAAAGTTGGGTTGCCTGAAAAGGGGTCTGAGCAGATTGTTCAGGGAAGTAATGAACGAACAGAGGATCTGATCCAAGCCTTTCCAGTACAAAAGGCGCTTCCCAACTCAGGTCAAATTGACAAACACGAAACCATCGCCTGGAAGGTAGTCCAAGACCTGCAAACCAAGGTAGCACAATACGGCTTAGATTCTCCTCAGGTCATGCAGATCATCAGGATATTAAATACTGACCTACTCTCCCCATTCGACATTAAACATCTAGGTCAGGTATTATTTCAACCAGTACAATATACGGTCTTCGAGGCCAATTGGAGAAGAATGGCTGAGAGAGCTGCAGCCGGAAACATGCAATTACCCCCAACTGACCCCAGATACGGAGCTCCAGCAGATGCTCTACTGGGAGCCAATGCTTTCGCTGACCCCGATTTTCAAGCTACATGGCACCCCCAAGTTCTTGAGCAAGCCCAAAAGATCGGCATGGGAGCTCTATTAAAGGGCATAGATATGGCTGCCCCAAAAACACGGTACGTGAAGATTTATCAGGGGCAGAAAGAACACTTTTTATCTTTTGTAGAGAAAGTTGCTGCAGCCCTTGAAAAACAGGTCGAAGATGAAAACCTGAGACAACTACTATGTAAGCAGCTGGCAAAAGACAATGCCAATGAAGAATGTAGAAAAATCATAAATTCCATGCCAGGGGAGCCTACACTAACAGAAATGATCGAAGCATGCTCTAAGCTAGAATCTGAAAGCTATAAGTCTGCTCTGGCCACAATTCTACGGCCTATGCAACCCAAAAATGCTGACCCGGAACCGAAAAGACAACCTAAGAGGGACAATAGACAAAGACAGACGAGACAAAGAAGAAACAAGAATAACAGGAGACCTGCTCGCTGCATAAGATGCGATAAGCCAGGCCATTCTGCAAGATATTGTGAATCGTTATACCATGCCAATGGCCGACCCCTGACTCGTTCGGGAAACTTCCCCAGGAGCGCAATGGGGATGTGCGCTCAGACAGAAATGTTTCCCCAGGGCATGATACCAACCCAGGCTTACTCAGCCAGCTTTCAGCCAGCACCCAGGGATCAGCCGGGGTGGATGTGTGCACCGCAACAACAGTCGTCTTAGAATCCTGTCGGGTCTATAAGGTTCCCTTGGATGCATTTGGGCCTCTAGGACATGGGCTAAGTGCATTATTGGTGGGAAGATCTAGTACCACCATTCAAGGGATCTTTGTTCACCCAGGAGTTATTGACGCTGACTTCACAGGACAAATCTGTGCGATGATTTCCACGCCCACCCCCCCTGTCACAATACCGGAAAAGACTCGGATTGCTCAACTTATACCCTTCAAATCAAGTGTCCCTAAGGCAAAACGACAGAGTTGTGAAGGTGGTGGCTTTGGTTCCACAGGACTTCCGCAAGTTTACTGGACTGCGGATATCTCCAGCCAAAAGCCACAGATGACTTGCACCTTAATATTGCCAGATGCCCAGCCGTCCAGGATTCAGCTCCGAGGTTTGATTGACACAGGAGCTGATGTGACAATCGTCTCCTTCTCCGCATGGCCTCCTACATGGCCTTTAGCCCCTGCAGGGTCAGCCATTGCAGGACTGGGAGGAACCGCACAGAGTTATCGAAGCGAACGACCTGTGGTGGTAAAGAACGCAGAGGGTCAAACAGCTACAATTCGGCCCTATGTCACTACAGCTCCACTCAACCTCTGGGGGCGGGATGTCTTGGCAGCCTGGGGAGTACGTATCGGGACAAATTTTTGATGGGGGCCACTGTACTGAAGGGTGCACAATATCCTACGTTGCCTTTGCGATGGTTATCAAACAAACCCATCTGGCAACCCTAGTGGCCCCTACCAAAAGAAAAATTAGTCGCCCTTCATCAACTAGTTAAGGAACAATTACAACAGGGACACCTTGAACCTTCTACCAGTCCCTGGAATACGCCTGTCTTCGTAATTAAGAAGAAATCAGGAAAATGGAGATTGCTACAAGATCTCTGAAAAATCAATGCAGTAATGGAAAGCATGGGAGCATTGCAGCCTGGTATGCCCTCACCCACCATGATTCCAGCAGGGTGGGAAATCTTGATCATTGATTTGAAGGACTGTTTTTTCACGATCCCCTTACATCCTAATGACAAACCAAAATTTGCCTTTACTGTACCTGCGGTTAACAACGCTGAACCTGCAAAGAGATATCAATGGAAGGTCCTACCTCAGGGGATGAAGAACAGCCCGACTATCTGTCAATGGTACGTTGCTCAAGCTTTGTCCGGAATCCGTAAGCAGTTCCCTGAAGCATACTGCTACCATTACATGGATGATATCCTGGTAGCAGCATCCACCCAGGACGAGCTGCTGAAGATACAGCCTCGGCTACTCGCTGCTCTGCATTCTTATGGATTGCAAGTGGCTCCGGAGAAAGTTCAACAGCATCCTCCTTGGAGATATTTAGGAGTCAAAATTTTGGACCAAACTATACAACACCAAGAGGTGCAATTCTAGAGTTCTATTAAGACCTTGAATGACGCTCAGAAACTGTTGGGCGTCATCAATTGGTTACGTCCCTATCTAGGGCTAACCACGGCGCAACTTGCGCCGCTCTTCAATATTTTAAAGGGGGACCCTGAGTTGAATTCACCTTGAAAATTGACTCCTGAAGCGCGACGGGCACTAGAGGAGGTTCAACAGGCCATTTCTGCTTGTCAGGTTTACCGAATAGATCCCTCCATTGATATTACCGTTTTTATTACCACTCCAGATTCTCATCCAACAGGTATCATTGGCCAATGGAACAAACAGTGGTCTGACCCCTTGCATATTCTGGAATGGGTCTTTTTGCCGCACCAACCAAAAAAGACAGCATCTACGTTATTTGAATTAATTGCTTGTCTGATAATCAAATGCCGTCAGCGCTGTCTACAATTGGTGGCAGCAGATCCTGCAATAATTGTTCTGCCAGTACAGCAGGAATACTTTGAGTGGAGCCTTACTAACAGTGCTCCTCTCCAAAGTGCGCTGGAAAATTTCTCAGGACAAATTGCATACCATCTGCCTAGCCATAAATTGCTGCAATTGGCAAGATCGACAAGCTTTACCTTGCGGCCAAAAAATAGCCGAGTGCCAGTACAAGGACCCACTGTCTTCACTGATGGGTCTGGGAAAACTGGGAAAGCTATTGTTACCTGGAAGGAGGAATCTGAGTGGCAGGTGCTGGAAGGCCATGAGTCAGGCTCAGCCCAGTTGGTTGAACTGAGGGCTGTTGCCATGGCCTTTCAACGGTTCTCGCAGGTACCTTTGAATTTGGTCACCGATTCTGCTTATGTGGCTGATATAACGCAACGCTTAGATTGTTCACTTCTGAAAGAAGTGAATAATGCGGCTCTGTTTTCTCTGTTAAAAACCTTATGGTGTGCAATTCAAGATCGAGTTCACCCATATTACATCCTGCATATCCATAGTCATACTAATTTGCCAGGCTTTATAACGGAAGGCAACGCCAGGGCTGACATGCTAGCTAACCCTGCATGGGTAGCACCTCAGCCCGATAAAATCGCACAAGCCAAGGCATCGCATAATTTCTTCCATCAAAGTGCACATACCCTGCAGAAACAGTTCCACTTAACGCCCACTGAGGCTCGGGACATTGTCAGTGCTTGCGCTGACTGCCACGGACTTGCTGCACCTCTGCCATCGGGGGTAAACCCCAGAGGCCTAAAGGCCCTGCAGCTTTGGCAGACGGATGTAACGCATGTTCCTGAATTTGGCAGGTTTAAGTATGTGCACGTGTCTATTGACACTTTCTCCTCAGCTATGTGGGCAACTGCTCATACTGGGGAGAAAAGTCGCGATGCCATTGCCCATTGGAGACTCGCTTTTGCGGTCTTGGGCGTGCCTTCTTCTATAAAAACCGATAATGGCCCGGCCTACGTCTCACAGAAGACGCGGCAGTTTTTACAACTATGGGGTGTAAATCATACCTTGGGTATTCCACATTCTCCTACTGGCCAAGCCATTGTTGAACACGCTCATGGCACCTTGAAGCGTGTTTTAGAAAAACAAAAAGGGGGAATGCATGGAGAAACCCCACAGAGTCGCCTAGAAAAAGCGTTATACACAATTAACCATCTTACGGTGCCATCAAATTCAAATAATCCCATTATTTTGAATCACTTTCTTTCGTTGCAGTCTTCAGGCGAGACGCACCTGCCCCGAGCAAAAGTCTGGATACGGGACCTACTCACTAAGACGTAGGAAGGCCCATATGAGCTTATTGCTTGGGGTCGTGGGTATGCTTGCGTTTCCACAGATACTGGGATACGATGGCTACCCGCAAGATGCGTCCGCCCTGACCTGCAACATCAGAAACAGAACAGGCAACATCCAAATGATGGCCAGAACGGAGATCATCCATCAAATGACCCTTCTAATGGAAATAATGACATCGGCCATCAACCTGTTCCTTCCACGAGTAGAGACTAAATTTCAAGTCTCCGTCGGAGTCAGAATGTTAGAATTAATAACTAAATGTATGACTGGTTTGCTAGATGTATCTCCCATGGTATTGCTGAAAAATCTCCCTGCTTGATTTAAACTAATCTTAAAACAAAAAGGGGGAATTGTGGAGAAACCTTTTGGCTGCTGCAGCATCCTGTGAAAGTTCTTTCCCTATGCAGGCTAACTAAGAAACACCTGTAGCTCGTTACACTGGGAAAGTTACCTTGAAACAGGTGCTGTAGCATTCAGCCAATCACTCTGGGAGATGGATGGTCAAGTGACCAATAGCCTTGACCCATCTAGCAAACCATGTGACTCCTGACTATTTAAGGCAGGGCGTTTACTCTTAAGGGTGAGGCATTTCCTCCTGAGTCTTGGAGGAGTGTGGGCCTTCCTTAGAGTAAGCCTGAAGCCTTTGCATTAGAGCATTGGTCTACTTAGAGCTACCTGAAGCCTTCCAGCTGCGACAGTGGTCCAGCCCCTGGATCATCTTTGTGGCCCTCCTCTGAACACACTCCAACAGATCTATATCTCTTTTATGGTGGGGACACCAGAATGGGACGCAGTATTCAAGGTGGGGTCTCACAAGAGCAGAGTAGAGGGGGAGAATCACCTATCTTGAGCTGCTGACCATGCTTCTCTTGATACATCCCAGGATGCAGTTGGCCTTCTGGGCCGCATGAGCGCACTGCCGGCTCATGTTGAGCTTCAACTTGGAGCTTCTTCAACTTCAGCTTGATATCTGAAGACCATGCTCACTAAGGAATATTTAGTTAATCAGTTCATACCGTTATGCTTAAACACCAATCAATTTGTTACGGTGATAGTAACAGCTGATATATCCACTTGAAGAGGAACAGAAATTCTCCAACCGTATAACTCTGAATAGTCTTAGAAAGATAATTCATTTTCTTTAAAAAACAACTTTCAGAATGTGTTTTCCATTGTTTTTTTTTCCTGATTTTTCTCATTAAGCAATGGAAAATTTGAGATAGTGTGTTGAGCAGATGCTGTGAAAAATGAAATCACAGGATGTAATGTTACTTAATAAATATGAAATGGTGTTACTTTGAGATTTGCCAGATGGTTCTTATACATTTAGTTTAATAAACTCTGTTATACTGATTGCTTATGATACAAAGTTTTAAAGAATCACAATATTTGCCTTAGTCCAGTTCTTTAGGGAAATGTTTAAAGGAGAATCAATAGGGGAAATAAGATATTACATCCTATATGACATATAGAAACAATAATAAAAAACTAACAGTAGTAAGATATTAAGAAGATGAAGGAACTAAGTAGATAGAACACGGTAATAGGTGAACAAAAGTTGCAAGAATTTGGTGACAGCACTACAGATACATTGCTTAAAAACTGGTGCACAGGAGCTGTACATATGTGCATCTGTGCATGTGAACATGCTTACTGGGGCAGGAATAATATCTCATAGATCTGTTTTACATCTTGTTTATCACTTTGCATGCAGTTTAAATATTACTGGAACCATGAATATATTATTGTTTTAATCATTGTAATTTGTTTTAATGCAATATTGCTAATGTTTGAGTGCTAATATGTCTGAAATTACAATACGCATTTTTATTGAATAAATCTTGTAACACTCAATACTGTTATTTACTGTTAATTTGTTAAATATCCATAAAATACTGTATCAGTGTGTTTGAAAAGAGAATTAATACCTTTCTATGTTTTTACAAAGTGCTTATTCAATGAGCGTCAGACATCTAGGGAACTATGATGGTTCATAGATGCAGATAATAATAAGGGCTTCCACAACAGACCTAAATCCAACTGATTTCAGAAAAGCTTTATTAAGTCAATCGCTAACAAGTAACCAGAAATAAATTTAATCAAGATCTATTGCATTTTTGTTACACTAGTATTAATAACATTTGTTATTTTTATATAATAATCCATTCAGGAACCATTCTGGACATCTCTCTTTTGTAACAATAGGAATAGGTAGGACCTATGGCCAACTTTTTTATGTATACACATGGGTTACCTCTTGCTTATTCTGAACTATTCCATTGAGATATCTTCATATGAATATTATCCCTAGCTATATAGATTTTTTAATCTATTATTCCTCAGTTTGTTACCAATTTAAACAACACTTGGTAATGTTCCGTGACATTTACATTATTGGTTTTGATTTCTCCAGACAGAAAGTTAGCTTTCAATATCGTTCTTAGAGCAATGATCCAGAACCAAATGTCCACATTAAAGTATAAAAGTTATGAAGAAATTATACATTCTTTTTATTTTATTTTGGTTTTTGAAAAAAAAAAAGGAAAATCTACAGCTGATCAGAAATAACATAAAAAGTAACTTGCAAATAAGATAATGTTTAGCTTATATATTCAATATAGAATAAATAAACGTAGCAAAGAAGAATTTAAAAAGTACATACAGGTACCTACATAAAACTGAATTATGGATTTATCTTACTGAAGTGAAGGTTTTAAAATATTAATTTACTTATTTAAACCACTTTTTGTTATAAAAATAACTTTAATAAATGTTCTCACATTCTCAGCATCGACATACATCTCAATGGAATTATGTTACTTAAACATATAGATTTCATAGATTTTCTAGGTTGGAAAAGACCTTAGAGATCATCCAGTCCAACCATCCCTAATCCCCCATTAAACCATATCCCTAAGTAGATCATCCACCCCTTTCTTAAACACATTCAGGGGTGGGGACTCAACCACCTCCCTGGGCAGCCTATTCCAGTGGCTGACAACCCATTCAGAGAAGAAATACTTTCTAACATCCAACCTGAATCTCCCCTGACTAAGCTTATACCCATTTCGTCTTGTCCTATCACCCATCACTAATGTAAAAAGCCCTTCCCCTACCTCCCCACCATCTTTTCTCAAGTATTTATAGGCCGTAATCAGGTCTCCCCTCAGCCTCCTCTTCTCCAGGCTAAACAGCCCCAACTCCCTCAGCCGCTCCTCATAAGTTTTATCATTAGGTAAAGGCTTTTGGTACATATTATTATTGCAGTGTTGCATAAGCTTGAATTCATCCTCTAAAAAAAGGTGTCCAAATCAGCCTAAATGTAGTTAATGAAAGGTCAACAAATGCTGAGTCATTTCCTTTAAAATGCGATGCATATATTTATTTATATATTTATATATTTACATATTTATATATTTATTTACTTACTCTGAATAGCCCAAACTTCTAGTAAGAAATAGCTGAAAACAAGTTCCTGGTGTTAAAAAAAAATCAACTCAGGTCTGAACGCAATTAGTAATTCAATTGCATGCATTCAATTGACTTTTTTTCATTTCAACTACCGTCTTATCCCTGATGGAAAGTACTTTTCTTGACACAGAAGAATTTTCCTTCAAATATTTTTGAAATATAGGACTATTATGTAAATGCAAAGTAATAAAGAATGAGAGAAGATGCTAAGGCAACATTTAGCACAAAGTCAGCTATGGAAATGTATGTGTAAATGTGTAGATGAATGATTTATGTTTTAAATGGGAGGGGCCAATGAGGGAACATCTATGAAAATCTTAGATATTCATCATTTCATGTAATATTTCTAATATCAGTTGGTAAGAGTGATATTGATTTCTGCCACTGAAATTGTAACTTCAACTGCAAATCACTGTAGAGCTAATAAGACAAACATATTTCAGTGTACATTTTGAAAAGCATGCAAAGTAGAAAAAATATTTTTAAATAAAAAATGAACCAGTAAACTCAGTTTTTTTTTCCTCAAATACATCAATGTATGTGTTTTTTTTAACAATACCCAAGGGAAATCTCTGAAGTGTAGATGATAAAAGTTTGGTTTGATTAGTTTCTTTTAATGCATATGTAACAACTTCAGAAAACTAATAAAGGTTAAATACACATATATCACTAGACCCTTGAAGCATTTCAGCAAGATATTTTTCAGCATTTCATCATGTATCCAAAGCAGAAAAATGTCTAAATTGCAAATTTTTGTGCTGTTCCTTGAAATTTGAAAGAAATCACTAAAAAAATCAAGTTTTTCCTATTCAAACAAGTAAATATCAATTATTTTCTGAATGTATAGGAGATAGTTTTGATAACTCAGGATTAACTTACATTCCTATTTCTTCCCATCGCAGACAACTTATTGTAATATTGATAAATGTATATGAGGGGAGAAGATACTCTGGAATATACTTACAAGTTAATTTATTGCAAATGAAAACTGTAAAAGCTAACAAAAAAATGTTCGTTGATCAACACTTCCAGAATATTTTGTCTAGTCGGAATTTTTCTGAAATACTGCTTTCTTGCAGATTTTTTATTTTCAGCTTCTGTTTCTTTTGTCTTGTCTTTTAACTTCAGCTTTTACTTCTAAATTCAAGAAAATTTTTTGGACACTAACAATGAAGATGAAGCAGCAACAGTATTTAGATGCTATTAGTTCATCTAGAGAGTACTACAAGACAAAACCAAAACAAAAATCATCTAAAAAGAAGGGGAAAAAAAGATAGTAAAAATATTATGTACCATCTTTGAAATCTCGTGGAGATCCTGCATGGTCAGAAAAGGTCGATGTACTTGACGCAGGTGCCCAGGCGCTGGCAGCAGAGGGGCTGCAGGGATGGACTCTGTGAGGAGAAGCCAGGGCTGTGCCATGCCGGACACAGCTGGCTCCAGCTGGGTCCAATGGACCCACTACAGGGCACAACTGAGCCCCTCAGCCAAAATGGTGGCACCTCAGGTAGTATGTATTTAAGAAAGGGAAGAAAATGCCAGAGTGAGAGACAAGGTGGGGAGCAACAGTGGAAAGAAGAAGGTTGGAGAAGTAGGAGGTATTCTACTGTGGAACAAGCACTCCTTTGAAGGGACTGTGACCTATGGATAAGCCTCTGATTGAGAAGGTATACCTCCGAAATTACTGCAACCCATGGAGGACTCATGCTGGAACCTAGGAAAAGCATGAAAAAGAAGAGGCAGAGAAAAAACACTGTGTCCTGACCCCAACACACTGTGCTGCCTGTTGTCTTACTGAAGAGATCGAGTTTAACATATGGCAGTATCAAGGAAGGAGTTGCCTGAAGTGAAGCTGAGCCTGGGAGATACGCTAAGCCTGTGAAAGTAGAAGGCAAGGTGTTTTAATGTTTGTCTTCTTTGTTTCCCAATACTCAAATCACTAATTAAGTATTTATGCTAATTGGCAATAAATTAAATTCATTTTCTGTTTTGCCCATGACAGTAATTGATAAGTGATCTCTCCGTCTTTATCTCCACCCATGAGCTTTTTCATCTTATTTTCTGCCACTGTCCTACTGAGGAGGGCAGATGGGAGAGTAGCTGGATGGAGTATTTCAGGGGAAATTTGAGCCTGCAATGAGTGAGACTGGAGCTGATCTGGGAAGTAGGGTAATGCAGAAATCAGTTCCAAATAAAACACATAAACAGCATTAGAACAAAGACTAAAGATCAAAACAAATGCTAATCAGTATTTTGTTGTGTAAAAGAAACAAGAAGGAGGACATTTATAAAAATTAATAAAAGTGTTAGAACACAAGAAGTTCTGAAAGGGAATGCAAAAAAAAAAAAAAAAAATCAAGTTATATAGCTGAAAAAACAGACCTGGGTGCTTAGTCTCAGAATCTTTTCTTTTAGTAAGATTCCTCAAGTTTTCAACATCAGTGATCTTTTTATAAAATATTAAATTATGTCTGTACTTACAGAATGTAAAGATGAGAATCACACTCTAGCCCAGTAGATATTACTTTGCCATTACTATTACTTGCCATTACATTACTGTCTAATGGCCATAGACATTGTACTGACTGACACTGCAGGGTCTCAGGATTTGTCTGAGCATGTCCAGGGCTGAGCTGGTTCTAGCTTATAACGAATCCCATGTACCATATATGATACAAGAGCATAGATGTGATAGTGTATATGATATGTCATATACTATCCCTAGTTAATCACAGTGCACCAATAGCCCCAAGCTGAGTCTAAAGGAGACTATTGTCCAGCTTTAGATGGGAGCCCATGGGAAGAAAGATGACTGTCATCGGATCATACAAAAGAAAAACAAGTGGACTGTAAGGCTGGGGAAGAAGCCAGTATAACCATGGGCATCCAACTCCTCCCAGCAATGAAATGGTGGTGCTGCTGAGTCCTTGTAAATACTTCCTGCCTCCATGCTGCTTTCTGAGGAAGACTGAAACTGCTGACCTTAGGACTCAGAGGGACTGTGAGAGAATAAGGATACCACTTGACAAAAGGGGGAGATACTGGGAAAGTTCTGACACTAATTCTATCTTTTTTTTTTAATGAGGCTTTTCTATATTAATTATATAATTTAGAATTCTAGGGCATTAAAACATTAACTGGAATAACAAAATTCTTGTATATGTTTGAGTAGGAAATTCTCTTTTACCCATAATCAGATTTTCAAATTTTGAGAGTAACAATATCCACCAGCATATTGTGATACATGAAAACTCTGATCTTATTAAGAAACAAACCACGCTGTTGTCACTATGTGTTTTTTTTAGGAGATCATACCAAGTTTTCTATGAATCATTATATATATGTATGTGTGTGTATATATACACACACACACATACACACTTATATATATGAAATAAATTTTTTCCCTCCAAGGGAAATTTTAACTATTACATGTTATTAGTAGGACTAGCTCATACAATAAATGCAGCAAAGCTACTAAATGTATGTCTTTTTCTTTTCTTTGTATTTTAAATGTGAAATTGATCGATATTAATCCTCTTGATGATGTGCAGTTATTTACAGGTTTCTTTTATGAACTGAACTGCCCTGCAGTTGTACACAAATTGTTTTCCAGCGATTTTTTTTTTGTTGATAATTGAATGTTTGGAACTGTCCATTGGAAATTATTGCTGATTATTGAAAGCATAGTCTGAGGGATTTCACTCCGCCGATGAATTTCTGAGCCTCTGGAGTTTGCTTCTCTTTCTTGAAAGCACAAGAAGATTTGGACTCTCCAATATAAATTCCCAAATCTGCTTTTATTATTGAATTACGAGGAATTTTGAGTTTTAAGTGGTGAAAAGAATGGTCTGCGAAAAAGAATTTATCCTTTCGGAAATAATCAGTTCCTTGAGATGAAACTAAAATTTTGGTTCAAATTTTGAGACTGAATTTTCTGAACCTGTCATATTAGCCACATATAATAGACTATGTCACTATATTTGCTCTCATATTTTTGTACTAATATATAAAGTGCAGTTATTAGAAAACCTTTTTCCTCTTCTTGTCACATCATTTGTTTTCATTCTGATTCGTTTCTGAAATATTTATATAGGGAATTTATGTCTCTATAAAAATGATGCAGGCTTATTTTGGTTATCTGTGAGGCAGTTCTGTTTGATGCTTTTCCTATCTAAAAGTAACTGAACTTACATTGACACATGAAACATTAGAAAGCTATTTAGAAAAAGGCAGAAAAACTGTTATTGTTGTTTGTGAATCTTTGAAGGGGAGTAGGGATAGAAGGCTGCATAAAATTTGTTCCTATGCTTTGAGCAGCTGCAGAAATCATTAAAAACATTTCATGTGTACCCAAACCAAAAAAAAAGATAAGTTTTTAAAAGAAGTATTCTTCCTATCAAATTTGAGTTCAAACATAATATTTTCAAACCTTACTATTCATAGGATCTTCTCTATAGGAGAAGAAAAGGGAAAAAGTTCCAGAGACTGTCTGGCTAGGTCCACAGCCCTAGGTATTCCTGCACACTCGTGAAGTCAGTGGGATTTTGAATATATGCAGAGGTTCTTACTCTGTTTGCAGTGTCAGTGACTACATATTTTATATCTATATTCTTTTCCCATGTATTTTATCTTACGATATAATCTTTAGTATCTCTAGTACCTGGTAGAGTTGTACCACACTAGTCAGTCACTGTCTTTTGACTACAATCAGAAGACTATACTAAAACGTATCTTATATCTGACATTTTAAATTCAGATCATTTTAATTCTTCATTGTTTAAAATTTACTTTGAGGCTCCAGATCCATTCTTATATGCTGCTGTTTTCAATATTTTCTATAGACAGTTATTGCATCATTCTCTTTAGTTCTTTCTCCTTCAGTCACAATGACACACTTTTTCTCCTTCAAATTTAATCTCTGTTTTTTAGATTGCAAAGATAAAATGATTTTTATTGGGGATCAATTACTTTTCACAGAATAAAATTTAAAGTGTTGATTTTACAATAAGCACATTGTCAGCTTTTAATGCTTGTGTCTGAAGCAAACCTATAGAAAGAAGCAATAAAAGGCACATTCTGTTACAAGACCAAAAAAGCAAGCACACAATGAATAGAAAGATCAATAGAATAATCAATAGACTCAGAAAAAGATAAAATAGAGGATAAGTTGGTCTCTTGATTAGTAAGCAGATGACAGTTTGTAATAGCATCTCTAAATGAAACACAATCAATGTTCTTAAATATTTTGTGAAGGAACAAATCTGGTAGCTGAATGAACGCAAACTCATAGAGGACAAAAATAATGGCTTAAATGATTGAGGAAATGGGCTAAGTATATTTAGAGATGGGTAAAACACGTGATACTTAGATCGTACGCATCTTTTATAAGATTAAGATGATGCGCATTGGAGAATATTTAATCTGATTTTATTATAATACAAATTGTAGACTTATTTATAGTGTGATATAACTAGACATTCCAGAAAATATCTACAAATGTTTAGCAGATCAAATATGAAAAGATACAGCTCCACTAACTTCAGTGGAATTCCAGATATTTTTTTAGGAAAAAAAAAGCCAGTTTTACACATTATTACATTTAGATATTGAAGCCCAGAAGTTTGGTTGGCTTTTTTATATACCTAATACTAAAATGTACTTATCTTATTTATATGTCATATAACTATCTTCACAGGGATTTGGCCATTATTGACAGTTTTTTAAAGTCATGTTGAACTGTAATTCTCATTAAAAAAATAATCTTTTTCTTTTGTAAGTGGTATCATAGCTCTCTAACTCTTGGAAAGCCTCTTTATTCTTCTGAGCATAAGAGGGAAACGTAATTTGTTTTACATACAGTGAAAGTAATACAGTAGAAAATATTTGATGTGATGTTGTTGAGTTAATATTTTACACGGAACACGATGCAAAAGCACAACACATCATTTCTATTCAACAAAGCATCTTTCTTTATGAAAGAGCATAATACATCAGAAAGAAATATTTCTATCAGCTGCATGGCCACTTTCTATCTATTCAAAGGAAAGCTTTCCCTTGTATTACTCCTCCCTCAAACATAGTATTCTCATGGCTCACATCTCTGTACACAGCACATTAATTCTGCAGACATTAGACCCTTTCATAAACCAGCACTCTCCCTGTTGTGCCCAGCTGTTTGACTTTGCCTGCTCTCTGTCTTCTTCATTCTGACCTTATTCTGCTTCTGTTATTTCCTTCCTCTTTCTGTGGCCTTTACACTTTTTTCTTTTCCTGAAGAGAAAGGTTGGGCAATGCTGCGGGTAATTTTAGATTCATTTTCTGAAACCTCAGACCTCATATTCCCAAACTAGTATAACAATTATCTCAAGTCAGTAGTATGTGGCAGAATGTGTAGCTTGCTGCACACCTTTTTTTCAGTGTGCCTATAGTCAGATAGATTTCAATGCTTTCTGTGTGCCCCTGTCAATAACTGCAGGCGGGCAGAGTCAGGATCTATTGTGTTTTTCCCTTTGTGTACTTATGTTGATCTTTAAACTCATATATAGTATAGGTTTTAGATAGCTATGGATCTGCCAAATGTTGAGAGTTTCCTCTTTTTGATCACATTGAGGGTTTTTGTGTTCACAGCTTTAGGATGGGATCAAGCTGTAAGAAGCATTGCTCTTCTATACAACATGTCGTGGTATTTGAAATCTATCTGGAAACAAAAATAAATACAAAACCAAAACCAACCCTGTAGACATTTGCAGTAAAACTGAGTATAGTCTAGTATGGAAATAATGAGAATAAGGAACTGTTTTCAGTGTGTTTTGAGACCTGCAGATGTACACATCAAAGGAAACCTAAGAACATCAGAGAAAAGCTGGGAGGAATAGGATAGCTGTTTGCAACATAGTGGAGAAATACTGCATGGGATATCCTCTATTTCCTGCCTGGAACTATCAGAAGCTTTTGGGGAAGTGTCATGGTTTCCTCCTGCCAGCAACAAAATGCCATGCAACCACTCACTCACTCTCTCCCCAACCCTAGGGAATGGGGAAGAGAATTAAAGGGGACTAGTGGGTTAAAAACAATTTAATAATAATAATAATATAAAATTTAAATTAATAATGATAATAATAGCATCAGCATATGAAAATATATAGATAATGATAATAATATATACAAACAAGTGATGCACAATGTAATTGCTCACCGCCTGGTGACCAATACCTGTCCCATCCTGGCAAGCAATCCCGAAATAGATAAGTCCTGACACTGCAATCCTGGATGAGCAAGAGGCTCGCAAAGAGAACGAGAGAGGGAGAAAGAACTCCGAGAGACTGAGAGTCCAAAAGCGCCATCAGAATAGAATTCCAGACTTCCTGGTCAAACTGCATCTATATACTGGTCATGATGTTGCATAATATGAAATACTCCATTGGCCAATTTGACCCTCAATCTTAAGTCTAAGTTAGAATCATAAGGAAAATTGTGGGCCCTTCATCCTGGCTATGCTCTGCCCCCAGCCTGTTGAACTCCTGCCCACTGGCAAAACATGGAAAGCTGAGAAGTCCTTGATGTCTCAGTATCAACTATAAACATCGGTGACCTATCGACATTCTTCTCGTAACGAATCTCAAACTAAATCTGAAATACAGAGCTATTCTAGATGCTGAAAAGAAAAAATAACTTTGTCTCAGTCAAAATCAGGACAGGAAACTACATTTTCTGTACGTGAGGGCAGCTGGGTTTAACCACGCACCATCATACTCCTGCTGTTACCAATGGAAGCGGTCACACAAAATGATGTGCAGAGCTCAACATGGATTGCTTCCTGCTGCGTTTGGCCATGACCAGGTTCCATACTGTGTGTACTGTTGCACAGCAACATCTCATCCTATGCTTTCACGACAACTCCAGCTTCCCAATGGGTTTATTTGTCTAAAAGCAAAACCTAAGTAGTCTGTTACAGATAGTCATTCCAGAAGAACCTGTGAACCAATTTGAGCTACAGGAAATTTTAGTATCAACTTCACTTCCTTAAACTTATTGCCATCATTTGTTATTACACTGTTTAATTATATGTCTAACAAAAGGCCACTTCAGTAGCTTCAGTAAATATCTGGTTTTCAAAAACTAGATGTTTTTAATAAGCTTTTGCTTGAAATTCTTTGTGATTCAGCCTTCCCCTGTTAGATGTCAAAATTCAGTGTCAATGATTTGACACTTAGATGTGGACACATAAATACTGAATTGGGAACCTAAGACAGGTGGATTGGGTCTTCCTCTTGAGGTTTCTAACTCATTGATCTCTAAAAACTGTAGAGGAAAATAAGGTACTTAATTTAGGAGTACATGTTCATCGCACATCTGAAATTAAGGTGCAAACTAGAAACCTAAGTTAAGCAGAATAGATCCCATAGTAGAATTAACAATCAAATACCCCAACTGGTGTTCTAAAGTTCTGTCAATGATTTTTTTTTTATTATTTTTTTTTTTAGGGCTCTCATAAAGGTTGAAGTATTCATGTATATCTTGGATAACCATATAGATGAAAATCAGAAGTGCTGTTTCACTAGCCTGTTCAGCTTTTACTCACACATTTTGTTTTCTTGGAGAGAGCTAAAACACATCAAAAGGTGCATGAAATTTGCTAACAATGTACAAATTTGGCTGCAGGTGATCAGCTAGATTCAATGAAAGGATCATCCATTTGGCCCAATAACTTAGTTATTGTTTATATTACTTTACAGAGAGATAACTTTAAATGATCTTATTGAACATGTTGTTTTTCCACTTTGTGCTGTAATTTCACTGAAAATTCCAACTCAGGCAGTATCTTAAATTATCTGGTAGTTTTTATACATCAAATCTCGAACGTATTTTCATACATATGCAATGAACATACATATATATTTGCATGAATGTGAGTGAACATATAGATTTACATTGACATGGTGTAATTGAAATTTCTTCCTGCAGCTCTTCACCATTTCCCTACCTACCCTTTTCAAACACATGTGCCTCTTTTTATGGAAGAATAAACCTTACATTAGCAACTTGGACCAGCAAAATTCAATTTTGTCTTCATTGCTAAAACAGCTCTGTAACGAGGATTTAAGTGTACACAACCTTCAAGTCTTTCAAGGGATGCTTAGAAAGTGATATTTTCTGATTACATTATATCTTCTAGCAATTTGGCAAGATAATATTAATCCGCATGTGATTTTTAAGTTGCTTAAGAAGCTATTGGTTTTGCTTTTGCTTTTTTTTTCCATTATAATTGTTCTTAAAATTTCTTAAAAATGACCTTTTTCTTTTGGTAAGCAAGGAAATACTACAATCCTTCAAGAAGCTACTGATGTGTTACTGATACTTATTTCATTTAGGACAATGTAAACAAGATCATCTAATAGTATTATTATCTACTATGAAGTATGTAGTATAAAGATACTGATACTGTATGTCTCAATCAAAGATAATAATATTTTTAAGGATGATGATGATGATGATGATGACTATTATTATTAAAGTGATAATTTAGAAGAAATCATTTGAATATACAAAAACTTATCAGTCATTTTATTTATGAGAAAAAACACCCAACACATTAGTTTTAATCTCATTGCATATGATCTGGTTTCATGTCTTACCACCCTCCACCCCCCACCCACCCCCATATTGTTCTATACATGTGTTCAGTCCTACACTACTTTTCAAGAGCCAGGTCAAAAGTTTCTAAATAGCCTTTAGCTTTTCATGAAAGAGATGTTCCCTAAACAGGCCAAAATAATTTCGATCTGTAAGTAAAGGAAAAAAAAATTGTAAAATGGGTGCTGCCAGGTTTGCTTGTCAGCAGCTTATACCATTTTCCTCCCAGAAAAAGGTAGCCTGTCACAGATACTTGATTTGTGAATATAAAATCAGAATTTTCCAAATTATCCTGGAAATCAGGAAGTTGATTCCTTTTTAGTTTTCTTAAAAATTTTATTAATATTACACATGCAGCAGCATTAATCATAGCCTTGAAATATTTATTTTTATAAATAGATACATATTTACAGTTCCAGAACTGCTGGATATCACTAACTAGAAAAACACTCAAGTCCAGATATTCTGGTAAAATTGCAAATAGTTTTCACAGCAGCATTTTGAGCTATGACTGTGTTTTTCTTAATGATCACTCAATGTTATCAGATACATTTGTAGCAGATTAAAAAATCTGTTGTTCCCCTGCAGAGAAGTTCACATTTGTTTTCTTGTGGTACTGGTGATCCATATCATCATTGCTTCCTCTTACTGTAGCATGAAATGTGAAAGAAACTACATTCGTGATAAATAGTAAGAGAAGACATCCTCCAGTAGAATGGCTTTTGCCTACAGCCTTAGGTCTGCCATATGAATGCATGAATTTACTAGTCTAGTTCATCATAGTACTATAGCTCTTAATCTGAGCTTGCCACTGTCATTCACTCTTTTTAATCTGCAGTGCAAATGAGAACATAAAGTAGTTTAAATTACCAATTATTTTGTTTATTTGTGTTTCCCCTTAAGCACTTTATACCAAGCATGCTTGTGAGAATAATTACTAAGTTATATGTACTTTCTTAGTCTCGCAAGATAACTAAGCTGAATGATTCCCTTTTTTGTGGATAAATTTCAGCTAGTGGAACCCCAGTAAATAGATTAATTATAATCATAATTAAGCCACAATATCCTTCTAAAGAAATTATTTTTATAAAAACAAAGAAAAAACAAGAAAAAATCCAGTCTAAGGAAAGAAGTGAAATAATTAATGTGTTGTCATAAAATAGTTGCACTCGTTCCGTTTCCTGTCTTTATTACCAACTGATTTCTGTGTAGCTATCAGTAAGGCTCATACCAATGCAAGTAATTTGTATTCAACATCAAGAGCAGTGTCAGAAACTGCAGCTATGATACCATGTCAAAGAACTGACTGAGACATGTATCAACAAAGATAAATCTGCGAAAAATACCTGGGAAATTACTATTCACTAGTACAACCAAAAGTTGAACTGATGAATGCCCAACATGCAATAGTAAAAAAATTCCTGCAAAAGAGGAGTCATACTATCAGGTAGAAATGGTAGACAGGAGGTATATAGGTTTTATTTTGAAATCTGTTTATCTATATATCCTCTATTTATTTATTTATCTGTCTATCTATGTATCCATCCATCCATCCATCCATCCATCCATCCATCCATCCATCTTACTGTATATATTTATGTTTATATAAATCTACTATATTTTATTTTTCTATTTTTCAAAATTTTTATGTAACAATAAAACATGACTCCCTGTTAATCTTTTTCTCAAAGTCCATGATTATATTGATTTGCATAAATAACTATGACCTTGTTTTAATCCATTTTGTAGAATAAAAAAGTTTTTCTTAAAGTTTTTCTGAGCTCTATCTTATATTCTAAGGTTTCTGACTCCTGTCTGATGCTTTTTATCAGGAAGGACTCTGAATCTTTTCGGAGTTGTTAACCAGTAGTAAAAGGATTATAGTAGAATTCAGATGTCTCCCAGCAACGAAATACTGCTTGCATCAAAACCAACGCTTTAATTTTACTCTAAAGGGGGTGAATTCAAGGCTATAAACCAAAATGTGATAGGCAGCAACAATATCCAACATTTTGGCTTTTAGCATCTAATATACAGCAAAAACATTTTTTTTTTCATAATTCTTGAAGCAAGAACTTTATAAATGTTCAAAACAGTGCTCTGGAGAGTCATGATCCCTTTTGTATGATTCTTGTCCTTACCAAACCCAAGCTATTTATTTTGATTCACAAAATAACTTCAGAAGAATAGATTCAAAAAGAACATATTTTAATACTAGTCAAGAAGAGTAGTGTTCAAGGTAGAGAATTGTATTGTCCTGTGAGAAATGTGGAACAAGTCATTTCAGTGAAAGGTCTGAATTTTTGTTTCCTACATCTGAGGCAATAACTACGAGAAGAGTACTACTACTGCGAGAGCTTTCCAGAGTTTTACCTATGCTGGTAATAATGAACACAGGTAGCTAAACAGAGATAGTGTTACCATTTCATAGCTCTTCTGTAGGAATGAAATCTTATTCTGAGTTAGTATCTTTGCTTTTAGCTACAAAAATGTAAAAAGTGAAGGAATTTCTTAAATGATGTTTGCAATTTAAGCTATTGCCTTGGTACATGATTATTTTTCTTGGCTTCCAGTATAATGATTCTTGGATTCCAGTAAAAATTCAGTTGACATTAAGGAGGTAATTTAAGTAACAACATTTCTTTAAGTGTATACTTGAATCTATTTAGGTAGATTTTTCTGTTTTCCCAATATAACAATAGGCTTCTCAAAAATAATCTCCATATGACCCATTGTTAATACAACTGTAATTGATGACAAAAATGGAGAAGGGAAGGGAAGGGAAGGGAAGGGAAGGGAAGGGAAGGGAAGGGAAGGGAAGGGAAGGGAAGGGAAGGGAAGGGAAGGGAAGGGAAGGGAAGGGAAGGGAAGGGAAGGGAAGGGAAGGGAAGGGAAGGGAAGGGAAGGGAAGGGAAGGGAAGGGAAGGGAAGGGAAGGGAAGGGAAGGGAAGGGAAGGGAAGGGAAGGGAAGGGAAGGGAAGGGAAGGGAAGGGAAAACATGACAGTATTATTTGTGGGTTTAGTCCAGTTAACCTCTTACATGCAAAAAGTGAGGTAAAAGAGCATTCAATTTGGGTTTTATTCATGTAAATTGCATCTAATTACTGTCTCTTTATGAGTCGCAGATGCTGAGTGACATACAATAAAATTAGAGTTGTTTTTTTCTTCAAAATATTTTCAATTAAATAGTATCTTTTAATGGACAAGTAACTGTCCTTTAATGTATCTAAGTGGTCACTTCAGATGTTTCTTTGTCATACCCATAGTGAATAGCAATGAATATTATAAACTATAAAAGCCTTATTTATTATAAGTTCATTGGATGAAACATAAGATTCTTACTGGCTTTTGTTAGCATCAAACATTCAACAAACCTGCAATAGTTTACACCTTTTAATTGCAATTTATTGAAAACTGTTTCTTGAAAAAATGTGCTAAATAAATCAACCTTCAATCTGTCATAGACTAAGCACTGGCATTGAGCACATAACATTGATTATATTTAGTTATGTAACCTTAAAGATGAAATTAAATCATATTCTGACAGTTGTTCAGAATATTTAAATCAGTTATTGTTGATTCCTTTTATTAATTATTCACGGAATCTTAGGCACCACTTGAATATCCATTGAAATAATAAAATAATGTTGGAGATTTCCTAGGAGGCTATCTTCTTTTCCCTTTCTTCCCTCCTCTTAAATGAAAAATCCAACTTTCATTGTTTGTTGTTCCCTTGTGTTGAAAGTTTGACTCATTCAGTCCAGTAACAGAAACATAAACCGTGAATAATTAATAGTACCATTCTCAGTTCCTTTATATTGCTGAATAAAGTAAAAGCACATAGATTTCTACAAGTAGAAGAAAAGATTTCTGATGATCATCAGTGTTAATGCCTTTGTAGAAGCTCCAATATGGTTACTAAAGAAGCAAGAAGTTGATGTAAAGTGAGTGAAGCTGATTAGCATGTACAAGCTGTTCATTTTTATCTAGAAGATCAAATCACTGTTGGCAAATAGTTCATGCCTTTTAAAAATCTCCCTTTAAAAATGGACAATATGTGAAGAATAAAAGACCTGTTTGTGCTAATACTGTGTTACATTATGTGTGTTGGCCAAAAACAGCAACCAGGATTCAGGGTCAATGTTCTAATACCCTCTCTGGAATACTATGTGGTACTATGTATATTTCACACAAGAATAGCATCAAGGCCATTGAACTGGAAAGAAGTGAACAGAGTAGCAATATATTCTCTGTGACAGTCTTGTGAGCTGCTATCCAGCTTGGCTGCATATTGTTTGATCTCCTCTGGTGGGTAGTGTCCATGGTTTAGTCTTTTTCACCAACCCACATCTCTGAAAACAGCTATCCCAGTGATTTACAAACTCCTGACCCGACTCCTACTGTTTATAACACTCTTGCACTGTCAAGGGCATCTGGCCTGATCTTTTGCCTTAAAAAGTTTCAAACATGACTTGTTGTAATAAAAGAAATGAAACCAAGGATCTGTAGAAGGTCTAGTTATGCATCCTGGAAGCCTGTAATTGCCTAAATAGATTGTGTAAAGAACAAAATGACAAACATTAACTTGCTAATGGTCTTTGAATTAACAAAGTCTTGACAAGAGTATCAAAAATAAACCCTAAATTTTAAAAATATATATTCTTGACGATCCTCGATTTTTATACCTCAAAGTTCTTGAGAAAAAAGTCAGATCCTTTATCCCATTTTAAAGACTGAGAAAAGGGTAACAAGAGGCTGAAAAGTGATGCAATCTTGTGAGATTAGGAAGTAAAGTTATTTGTGATTCAGTACATTATAATAATATCTTTACTATTTGTGCTATGTTGATGAATAGATGAACTGAAATTCTATATAAATATTCCTCTATCTTTGTACTTTGAACATTTTTTATTTGGTCGATTGCTTGCTTGGATCATTTTACATGTGTTTAGTAGTACTTAAGTAGGGTCTTAAAAATGTTTAGTTACCTCTCCTCCCCCCTCCCCTAAACACCAAATTGAGTTTTGAATAAACAAGTCAGGTTATTTCTATAAAGCCTTGTTTGCTTGCTTGGAGTCTTGCTCATTCTTTAGTCATCAAAGTTAATGTCAGTACACCATCACTCTCAGCTGCTCTTTATGTGTGTCAAAAGGCACTTTTGGTGTGATGTAGCTTTATGATAGGTATAATACATCTTCATAAAAAGGAGATCTATTCTGACTAACTTCAGCATCTGACTTCCTCTTAAATAGTTGGCATCTTGGGTGAGATTTGTTTAATCTCTGAAATATCACATTAGAATCTTCCCCAGCCAACAGAAATAATAAGTGTCTCAGAATGGTAATATATCTCAGTCCAAATGAATACCCTAAATAGATCAGATGAAGTAGCCTCTGGAGAGGACTGAAAAGCAATTCCATGATGATATTCGAGACCACAGATTTAGACATGTATATTTTAGAACTAGCTTTTAGATGTTTGAGGTTTGTTAATACAGCTTTCACCTCTGCTATTTTCTCTTTTAATAGATGCTTGAAATGAGACACTCTTTTGCATTGTTTTCACTCTGAAGGTTTCAGAAGTACTCATTTTCATTGACTACATAGGTGTCGTGGTTTTAGGCCGATCTGGCAACTAAACTCCACGCAGCCGGTCTCTCACTCCAGTAAAGTGGAGAGGAGAAAAATATAACGGAAGGACTGAGGATCAAGACAAGAACAGAGAGAGCACCCACCAACCATGGTCCTAGGCAAAAGTGACTCAGCTTTCTCAAAGCAAAACAATTTATTAATGGTTACTTAAAAGGACAAAGGGAAACCAAACCGGTTACTTGAGAGGATAAAAAGAAACAAAGCCAGATCTTAAAACCGACACCTTCCTTCCCCCCCCTCTTTCCTTTTCTTCCCAGCTTTACCTCCTCCCCCCAGCGGCGCAGGGGGCAGGGACTGGGGGAGTGCAGGTCAGTTCATCCCATGCTGTTACTGCTGCTTCTTTCTTAAAGGAGGAGGAGTCCTTACACCCTTTTCCCTTGCTCCAGTGGATTCCCTACTCACGAGGAAAAATCCACAAACTTCTCCAGCGCGAGTCCAGCCCACAGGATGCAATCCTTCCCTATCAGATTGCCCCAATGCGGGCTTTATCACAGTCTCGGATTCTTGGGGAGTTGTAGCCACTCACTCCAGCGTGGGTCGTCACGCAGACTCCAGATGCCTCTCTACCTTGTCGTGTGTCCCAACATGACCATCCTCAGGCTCAGGCATCTTCTCCCCACGGGCTGCGAGTGGATCTCTACTCCATCAAGGCTGTCCTGGTTGCAGAGGGGCCGCCTGCTATCTCACCACCAGCTTCAGGGGAAACTCGGCTCCGGCACACCTCCTCCTGCTCCATCCTCACTGACCTGGTGTTGATGTGGCCGTTTCTCTCAGTTCTCAGTCCTCTCCGGATGAACTCAGCCCAGTGGGCACCCCGAGAGTGGGGCGCTCCCTGAGTTCCCCAGCCAGCTCCGCCGCCGCCATTCTCAGTGGGTGGTGCTGGCCCAACGCAGGCAGTCACCCAGCCGGGAGCCAGGGAGCCGAGGCAGTGCCCTCCTCCCTTCTCTCCTTGCTCCTGGGCAAAGCAGCTTTTTTTTTTTTTTTTTTTTTTTTCCAGTTCCTTTGTTCTGACTTAAACAGGGCAATTCACAGAGGCGCCAATTGGCTCAACCCCGAGGGAGACAGGAGTTCCAATCTGGTGGCCAGAACCAGGTTTGACCCGGTTCCAAAACCAGGGAGGTCACAGGGAGCAAAGCCCCTCTCCTGCCACAAAGAATCCCCCTCCACATGAAACCATGACATTAGGGAATGCAGGCACCTACTTTCAGAAGATGCATTTATTCTACCTGATATAATTAAGTTGTCTCCCAAGAATATAAGAATACAATTTTTCCTCTGTGCAAGTGCATGTGTGTGTGTTTTTGCATGTGTGTTTGAAGAGAAAGTGACTAATACATTATTTGCTTGTACTTTCAATAACATGTAAGAAGAACTATGCAACAAATTATAACTATTAATTTTCATTAAATATGGAAGCCCTACATTATCAGTATTCTCTTATTAGTTTTCAAAAGTCGGGTTTATCATTAAGAGTAACTTATACGATTATCAGTGAAATAAATAATGTAAATTCCAATTACTATATTTGAAAGTGCTTCACAGCTGTTGTGTTTTTCTTCTCCTAATATGTAGAAGAATTAATTATCAGACTATTGTTTTTTGTTAAGCCGAAAAAGGGGAGAAAAAACTCAGGAAAGTATATTTTGAGATACACTCTGCTTTCTATTGCAAATTACAGTTAAAGAAAGGAAATAGTTTCAAGAATATTGAAAGATACTGTGCCTTGTTGAGATATGATTGTATATGAATACACAAATGAGGAGAAAGACTTAGGAACCTGGAAAATGCATCTGCAATATCAGTAAGAGTGATTTTAAAAATAATTATTTCAGAGGTGTTGAATACAGACATAACCTGAATGTGTTTCAATGAACTAACTGAATTCAAAATTCAGTCTTTCCTCCTTTTATAATCTTGAAACCTCTAGTCTGAAATTTAGTTGATTTCTTTTCCATGATTATTGAAACCTACCACTTTCTGACAGCATTTTAAATGGTACTGAATGCTAAATTAAGAGAAACTGAGTATGTTATTTCATGAATACAAAATTATTTTGATAAGGACATTAATATTTTTATTGAACAAGTGTAAGTATGAATAATGAAAATAAAAGATAAAATACATTTGCTACAAATAATATAATGCATAATTTATTTATACTTTGCAGCACTAAAATCACACTACTCATGTTAGCTGAATATGGCATTTCAGGAGTCCATAAAGTAAAAAAGTACTAATGTTTAATTTTACCAAAGAAAACTAAAGATTCAGAGACACTATTATGCAATACTCCAGATCCAATGAATATTACGTTCTTTAAAGTCATGCAGGAAATGCATATATTTGGTACATTTTATAACCAGTTGCCTGTGACCTAGAAGATAAAATGTATAATTGCTGGTCTAGCATTTTAATCAAGTTGCTAATATACAAAACAAGGGTGCCATTTCCTTCTCCAGTTATGTATTTGAACAAAAATAATTTTGAGTGCTGAACTATTTACTGAATTCAATACAGTCACATTAATCATAAATTCCATGGCTATTTCTGGCACAATGGATCAAAAAGACTTGAGATCAGAGATCATGAATTCAAATGACTGTAAAGAAGCAATAGGTGCTGAACTGCTCACCTCTCCCAAAGCATAAACTTCAGTATTAGACAAAAATCAACATCTCAAATACCTGTTTAGATTTATGTTTGTCTGTAGAAGACAAACTGTTGGCACTGTGGGAAAATTTTTTTGTCTTCCAGATTTTAGCACAAAAGGCATTGATAACCATAAATCTAGTGAATATGCCTATACAAAGTTCGTAGGCATCCTAAAACACACAAATGGTTCTAGGTTACTACACTGAGGTAACTAAATCTCACGAGTGGTGTTTGAATATAGATATGAATCTCAGTCTTACTAGAAATACCTAAAGAACTTCTGAAAAAAAAAAAAAACACAAAAAAACACAGTGAAGCCTGTATCACTCTTCAGAATGGTAAAAATTTAGAGATTTGTCTCTTGGATTCAGATTATTATATTATACTTAAATTATCACTGATTTCCAGTAGAATATTTTTATTTCTGAGTCTATCTTTGATATCTATCTTTGCTGTTGTACATCCTAATCCAGGGTGCCAGCTGCCATGGAAAGCACTATGTGATTGAAGTTCCTTTTGTCTGCGTAAACCCTGAATATGCCCTTTGCAAAGACAAGACATTTGTGCCCTCTTGACCTCCAGAGCTTTGTTTGGACAATGCTGTAAAACTATATTTAGCAGGTCTACTGTCTTTCTCTTGGAGTCACTATTTGCTGCTTTTTTATTACTACCTTCAGCATCCTACAATTAGAATTATATATACTGAAGTATGCTTGTTTGTTGGTTTAGATTATTTGCAGTCTTTAATTTTTCAGAACAATTTCACATTTTTAAAAAAGCACTGTAACATTCTGCAATTTTAGTTTATGTGATGCAAGGATTCTCTTCTTTCTTACGGTAGTTGACAGTGAACAATACAGATTGAAAAATCATATCTGTTTTTGAAAAGAATTTCCAGAAGTGTTTGAAAAAAAGGAAGGATAAGTGGGTGAACCATATTTGTATTGTGTTGTAACATACAATTTATTAGTAAGTATTTTCTGTATTGGTTGTTCTGGCAGTTCAGATGATTGTCTAAACTCTGAAAAATGCAATTTTCTTTTTAATGTCTTTAACTCCAGCTTTCTGTCTAGAAATCTATAAAATGTGAAGGCTGTATCATGTCACCATTTTGAGCAGGCATATAAATGCTATTGAAGTCAATTGGCATTTTACAGAAAAATCGGCTGTAAGACAATGGAAGTTAGTGCACATTAAATGCACCATATGAATTTATGTGGCAATGGCTACTCTTCACTGATTATCTGTAGATCTTTGACATTGGAATAAACTGACTCTTACAAGAGCACAGGACAAAGCACATGCCAAAGTCTGTATTCACAAAAGAGCAGTATTTAGTTAGGTTCCCACATTTACGTAGGTTCCTAAACGTGTTTCAGGTTGTTAAATGAGTTTCTAGACTGTGATAAGATTTATGCAGTAGCTTAGTGTTTGCATTATGACGGGAGTAACATGGTCTTGAGACTCCACATTCGGTCCACACTATAGATCCATACTCCTCCCATGGAGTTTATTTAGTTTGAAGTGGCACACAAGTCAAACAGAACAGAAGTAAGAACACTTACCCTGTGGTTAAACACGTATGATACACTGTATGAAAAACAAACAAACAAACAAACAAACAACAGATTCATATAAAGTCTAAAGATTTCAGGATAGTCACTTTCTAAAACTTTGTTTAGAAGTGACAGTTAAAACATGAAAGCTGTAAATGAGCGTGGGAACCTAAGCAAGAGAAATCTGAACTCCTTTTGGCACTTAAATCTCATCCATTTGAATATACACTGGAAAGGGCATTTCCTAGGATATTTAGGAGAGCCATTTAGCTTGGCTAAACTGAGAGCTGGTAAGTGTCATGATTCAGCCACAGCAGGTTATGTGGAGATTCTGAATGATTGCCCAGGCAAAGAGAAATGAAATTTAAATCACTGGGAAGCAAAAGTAGACTGCTCAGATAGGGAAGGACTGATTTCTCCTGAGATGTAGCAGCTGCTACTTTTTGGAGTTTGTTATCTCTCAGCTGTTTATGTTGAGAGTATGCTGCTGCTTCTCTGTTCTGCTGAAAACATGGGTAGCTTAATCCATATTCTTCAGCTGCTCACAGGAAGGGAGTGGGGGAGGACTTATGCAATCAGCAAAATTGTCAGGAAAAACACTGAATACCGCTGTGTCAGAGTTAAGATGTAACTGATAGTGCAGAGGCTAAATAATCGCAAATATTCAAATGCTTTAATCACAGAAGAATGCACGATTTTGCTATTTACATGACTTTCCTGTCCCTTGAGGGATGATGGCTCTGTCTAAGAGGAAGGTCAAGTAGCTCAGCACAGTGGTTGCAGTTGTGCAGTGCACCATCCTGGGGTTGGGTCATGGCATCCTCTGGATGTCACTTCAGTGCCCACTTCTGCAGCCCTGTCAGTCCTTCCTTGAATCCTCTCTTGCCACCCTAGAGCCTCCTGTCTTCAAAGTCTCTCTGTCCATGGGTCTCCAACAGATCTCTTAGTCTCACCAAGACCCTCTCCTCCAAATGTCTAACCAAGAGTTTTTGATTATGCAACTTTATATGTAGAACAAAATCCTGTCTCCCCTGAGTCATTCAATTAAAATCTTAAATTCATTCTGCTGACCTGTAATGTTTTGCTTTATTACTGACTAACTATGGCTGTCCTCAGCTGCAGGTACAATTCATCCTTGTGACATTTTAAATTATCTTCTTTATTCAGAGCAAGATAGAAAATTGAGGGTTAAATCTAGTTGAAATCTTCCATGGCAGCCCAGTGCAGTTTGAGGATTCAGTCTCATTTTCCACTTTCAACATATTGATGATTTTCTCCTATTTAATTTCAGTTATTTTAATAATTTGAAGGACCAAAAAATAGTTGAATATTTCAACCCTTTCAGACAACAGAAGAGGAATGAACTGCGGCTGCCATTGCATTTTACATTTTAAAATAAAATTTGTAATCTAAATGAGAAGTAAAATATCTCTTATTCCATAACTACTGCTGCTTAATTAATCTTAAAATTGTATTCTATGCTACAATGCGACTCACTACAAACAAAGAGAAAGATTAGAAGTTTTCAGTGTTTTTTTTTTTAATACAATCTAAAACCTTTCATTGGATTTATACTTTACAAACTTAGAAATTTCTTCAAATGTCAGAAGACATGACAAGAGTTTTGGAATCTGAAATGAACTTAGTAACAAGACAATGATATGAATGATTGAACAAACATGTCTTTTGATATACTTTTTTTTCCTTTGTTTTATCAAGGGCATCATATAGTAGATAATGTTCAGACATAATTTTAGAGCAGAGAAGAAATATAAACATGATTGATTCACAGGACTTTTTCTTAAACTCCCACATTTCATGAGGTCTATTCTGAACAATTTGAAACTGATTCTGATTTAGATTTTTCTAATATTTTGTCATTAGCATATACACCCATCCTTCTCTTGGAACAGTAGTAGTCTTTTCCATCTATTAGGAAGAGATAGCAGTCTTTTTCTAGAAAAAATAATAATTCCAGTAATTTGAGGAGTTACTCCTTGCACTACAAGCTGGGAATGGAGTTGTATTTGTCCAGCTGCGTGGATCAAGCCTGCTAGAAACTTTTTTCTTTTCCAGAAAGAAAGTCTTTCTTATTTGTCATTATACAACTGGCAATATGTTTTTTTATATTACTGTTATTATTGGTAATAGTGGGAGCCTCTGATCACAGAAAAAAAAATCTTCTTGCATTTTATCTAAGTCAGATGAAAAAACTTGAGTGAAAACAGTCTAATAATTCTTGTCTCAGGTATCATTTAATGTTTGCATGAAAAGAAAACTTCTTTCTTATTATAAATTTACAATGCTTGCAAATAAAATATAATAAAGATAAACCAGTACCCCTAACACTCCATCATTATTTAAATGGTGAAACAAAATGAATTTACATAAGCGAAAGTTTGAACCCTATGTGGAATAACTTTAATACTTTCATAGTATATCTCATACTGTAAACATGCTAAACCACCATTTATAGCTGATAGAAATGTTACCAGTATCACGAAATCGGTTGGAAAATTACTGTCAAGGGATTTTTGTTTGCAGTTCACTAACCAAAGAGTGCATATATTTTGCAATTCTTGGATATGTGATTAGGAGCTTCACAGTCAAAAAAAGACTTTTCCCTACATCTCTATTAATTGCTGGGAAAAAAAATCAAATGAATTTGTCTTCTTAAGCTTTCTCATACCTCAGACTGTCATAGATATCATCAGTTGCTCATAAGGTATCATCAGTTGCTCATAAATAATTGTCCATGGCATGGTTTAATTTTATTTTTTTTGATGCAGAAAGGGTATGAACTGTGAATGTTTTTTTATGAGTGTATCTCATAATTTTCATGTACTATTTTGTACGTTTATATTTATAGAATATTTAACTTCCAGTGCCAAGACCTTAGCAAAATGTCTTTCAAGCTTACTGACTGCTTCTTCTTGACTTGGTTTCAGTTCACTGTTTTTCTCAGTAATAACTCTGGCTTCTGATAACTTGATTTAACATGTATCAAGGAGATTGACTGTCTATGTAAAGAAACCTAGTTTTCAGAAAAAAAAAAAAGAGCTAACCAGAAAATACTTGTATGGAAAATGACCAGGTAAACATTAGAAGTATTATAATTGGACAGATGTATTAGGAGGCATTTTTTTTACAAAGCTAACTATTGATTTTTTGCTGGAGATGAGTACACTAGTTTTCAGGATATCTAATGAGATGCACACATATATTTATTAAAAAGCAGCTTGCTTAAATAGACATACCATATGGAGAGAGTTAATATCTGCCTTAAAATCAGACATCTAATTCACACTAGTCATCTAGGTCTGTATCTGTAGTCACTGTATAGAGTTTAGCATTTAATTTCAATTTTAAAAAGTCTCTGTAGAAGTTTTAAAGACTAATTAAATAAGACACTTTAAATTTATACATTTTTTAATTTGGATTACATTTTCTGAATACGGGATTTACCTTAGTCTTAAGCGAACTGTCTAGTCTAAGTTTTAGTTAAGAATACCACTAGCCTAACCCCTTCTTTGACTCCATTAATGGGATGAACAAAATTAGTCTCAGGATTGTATAATGAGAAGTTTCCCATGTTTAGTAGTGCAATTTTTTCCTCACTTTGAGGGAAAATAGAAGGAACTTCCTGAAATAAGTTAGCAGTGCTACCACTTTAGGAAGAGAAATGGAAAAGATAGTCATGACTGATCCAAGTCTTCTTAGATATAACACACACAGAAAATAAATTCTTCTCTAATATGGATTATTCTTTGACAAACATAACTACTTTTTTTCTTCCCTTAATTATAGATCAACATTTTTTAATATTCACAGGATTGTTAAAACATGCTGGTTTCTTGATTTTTCTCTTAATTCTACTTAAATTCATCCCTGTAGTCTTCCGTTTAACCCAAATATTTGCACTTTGATCTGCAGTTTCACACACAGTACTATCTTGACAACTGCAAAAAGAGTTGAATGGTAAGAGTTATTAGAATGTATTTGCTAGATGATACAGTTCTGCCATATTTAATGCAGCTATCAAATAATGTCCCTGCATATTTTTATGAATGCATGATTCGATATCCTAAGAGAAAATATTCCATGTATTATTAATGTATATGACAGTATTGTCAATCATCCTACATTAATTTCAACTTTCTGCACTATGATAAATATGTATGTGTGTATATACATGCTATCTTTCAGCATCTAATATTTCTCCTTTCAGTAATATCTGAAACCATGTACAAAACAGTACATTCAGAATCAGTTAGGCTCAAAATAGTGAGGATTCTTTCAAAATCAGAGCTCGTTTTTAAATACAACAAAACAAATCATAGATGAAAAGGATACTTAAATCAAATTTATGCATAGTTCCTGGAGAGTAATATAGAAAAATGCTGTCAAACTTGCTCAGCCACTTGAAAATACTTTAGACCCTAAAACTGAAGATCATGAGCAGGCATGTATTTACAGCTGCAAATGCCTAGATAAAATACAAAACCAAATGCAAAAGAGACCTAATGTATTCAGTGTGCTTAGAAAAAGCTATACTTCGCATTTTTTTTTGTCTTTACTGTATTATTTCAGTTGCTTCACTTAAAATCAAAGATTTTTGAATACATTTTCAAAGTGAACATTTCCTAAGAGATCAGGAGACCTGGATTTAAATTTCTGCAGTTGCATTCTTCACATTCCAGGAGATTACCACAGTCACCAAAACGCCAGATACATTGTTTAAAAATATGTCCTTCATATCTCCCACTGAAACCAGGCATTGTGCAGCTAGAAGTGCCAGAATCATGACACCAGAGGTAGAGCAAATTATGGAAGAGCTGATTGCATTCAATGTTGTAGCCAAAACAGTGTCCTGTTGTATATGTAAGGTAGAATTTGACTAATCAAGATTAAATTAATATTTCCTTGTCTTATACCTAGACATAAGTAAATTAAACCAGTTGAGTTGAAAAACCAGAAAATATTAGTAGAAAATAAAGCAGAAAACATAAAGCATTTTGTAACGCAATCCGTAGTATTTTGTAAGAGAAGAAATATCTTGTATTGTGTGTATGTATGTAAAATGCTATTGGAAAGGAGGCTTGCAGCATAGGTCCACAAGGAGGGTTCAGGAAAATATATGCAAGTAGTAAAATCTATGAGAGATGAACAAAGAATGTAGAGTAAGAGGAACAATATTTGGTAAAATGATAGCAAGTCCAGGTCCCAGAAGATCATCTTTGTCCTTAGCAGGTAAGATCACCTGTTTTCTGTTGGAGAGAGCACTGGGGAACACGAAACATCAGTGAAGAGAAAGGCAAAATGGGAAAGACTGAAGATTCCCACTTTGATTCCAGCTTCCCTTGTCGAAGAGTTCTCAGACGTGGCCATCTTGACCACAATCAAGGGCTGTAGTTGTCAATTCTAACTATACAGTATCAGCTACATGTTGTTGCTGATTTAAGTTCCAAGTGTTAAGGACAGTTTTATACATGTAGTAATAACAACTGGTAAAAAGTAAGAACTAAGATTGGCAATGTTTATTGCTAATGAATAGCAACTCAATAAATTTTTATCCTGAAGTTTAAAACTTGCCTCATCTGTCATTCATTTCCATCACAGTGATTTCTAATTTCCTAACTGAATGTATGTGTACATTACATGTATCTATTATGTGAATATATATGTAAAATGTATAAATATTTTTTGCATGTACACATTGCACATTTGCAATATATATGCACTTGTAGCAATTTCTTTATCATTTTAGAAACCAGGCTAGGGGAAAATCCAAGTTTTGCCATAAAACAAAGTAAGGTCAAGGAACCTGCACAGGAGATCCAGTTTTTAGGAATAAAATAACATAAGAAGGATGTCACTAGATCCCAACGGATGTGATGAACAAAATAACAACTATGTCTCCTCCAACTACCAAAAAGGAAACACAAGCATTCTTAGACGTTGTGGATTTTTGGAGAATGCATATTCCAAATTACAGTCTGATCGCAAGCCTTATCTATCAAGTGACCCAGAAAAAGAATGATTTTAAATGGGGCCCTGAGCAACAATGCCTTTGAACACAGTAAATAGGAAATATTTTATGCAGCAACCCTTGGACCAGTCCAGGCAGGGAAAGATGTTAAAAATGTGTTCCACACTGCAGCTGGGGAGAATGGCCCCACCTGGAGCCTCTGGCAGAAAGCACCAGGGGAAACTCGAGTTTGATCCCTTGGGTTTTGAATTTAGGGGTGCAGAGGATCCTAAGCCCACTACGCTCCAACTAAAAAGGAGATTTTGGCAGCATATGAAGGAGTCCAAGCTGCTTCACAAATAGTTGGCACTGAAGTGCAGCTTGTCCTAGCACCGCGACTGCTGGTGCTGGGCTGGATGTTAAAAGAAAGGGTATCTTCTACACATCATGCAACCAATGCCACGTGAAGTAAGTGGGTCGCATTGATCACACAAAGGGCTCAGATAGGAAACTCCAGTCACCTGGGAATTTTGGAAGTGATCATGGACTGGCCAGAAGGCACAGAGTTCAGAATATCACCAGAGGAGTAAGTAACGTGTTGAAGAAGCCACACTGTACAATAAACTGCCAGAAAATGAGAAGCAGTATGTCCTGTTCACTGATGGGTTCTCTTGTATTGTGGGAAATCATTGGAGTTGAAAGGCTGCTATATGGAGTTCTATACAACAAGTCGCAGAAACTGCTGAAGTAGAAGGCGAACCGAGCCTATTTGCAGAAGTGAGGATCATCCAACTGGCTTTAGACATTACTGATTGAAAAAAGTGGCCAGTAATCTATCACTATATTGACTCAGCAGGGATGGTGGCAAACGGTCTGGGGAGATAGTGACAACAATGGAAGCAGAGCCACTGGCCACACACCAGAAAACCCATTTGAGCTGCTGCATTGTGACAAGATATTGTTGCCCAGCTATTGGATCTGGTTGTAAAAGTATCATGCAGATGCTCTTGTACTCAAGAGTTAGGCCTCTGGAGAACATCAGAAATACCAGCAGGTGGATCAGGCTCCTAAGATTGAAGTGACTCTGATAGATTTGGACTAGCAACATAAGGGTGAATTATTTATAGCTTAGTGAGCCCATGACATCTCAGGCCATCAAGCAAGAGATCCTCATGATCAAGGGGTGGACTTGACCATGGACACCATTGCACAGGTTGTCCATGAATGTGAAACGTGCGCTGCAACCAAACAAGCCAAGTAGTTAAAGCCTGAGGGACAATGGCTGAAATTTAAATATGGAGAGGCTTGACTGATTATTTCACACCCCCACAAACTCACCAAGGCTAGTGCCATGTGTTTACAATGGTAGAAGCAGCGATCAGATGGTTAGAAACACAGCCCATGCCCCATGCCACTGCCCGGAACACTCTCTCAGGCCTTGAAAAGAAAGTCTTTTGGTGACATGGCGACCCAGAACGAATTGAGCCAGACAACAAGACTCATTTCCAAAACAACCTCATACACACCTGTGTCAAAAATCACAGCATTGTATAGATATATCACATCCCTTATCATGCACCAGCCTTCAGGAAAATCAAATGATACAATCTACTGTCAAACACTACACTGAGAGAAATGGTTACTGGAACATTCAAATGTTGGGATACACATTTAGCAAAAGCCACCTGGTTGGTCAAGACTAGGGAATCTGCCAGTCAAGCTGATTCTGCCCAATCAGAAAATTTATGTACTGTAGAACAGGATAAAGTCCCTGTAGTGCACGTAAAAAACGCGTTGGGGAAGACAGTTATTCCTGCCTCAAGCAAAGGCAAACCCATCCATGGGATTGCTTTTGCTCAAGGACTGAGGTACACTTGGTGGATAATGCAGAAGGACGAGGAAGTCTGATGTGTACCCTAAAGGAATTTGATTTTGGTTGACAATAGCCAAAGATTTGAATTCTATGATGTTAATTGTTATATAATACTGTATATCATCACTACTATGGATGCTGTGTGTCATAGCAACAGTACTACAGTAAGAATCACCCAGATTAATGAAGAACGAGTTTTGATGAAACTAAGCAAAGTGCAGCGATGATAGAACCGTGCAAGTGTAGCAGTGATGGAACCAGAACTGGCTTCAACACACAATAACCCAGCACCACACATCAGCCCTGAAGGAGTGTTGTGGCAGATGGAACCCAAAGTCATGGACTAAATGAACTCAACAGACATTTTAGAGAGATGGTCCATAGACTATAAGGAAATGATATCTGTGTGTATACATAAAAAAAAAAAAAACAGGAAAGATGGTGGTGATGAACTGTAATGTTTTGGAAGTATGGGATCTGGGCATGACGTAGATGGTATAGAATAAAGGGTGGATGTTGTCCTGTTTTTGGCTGAGATAGAGTTAAATTTTCCTCCTCATAGCTGGTATAGTGCTGCGTTTTGGATTTAGGATGAGAATAATGTTGGTAACACACTGATGTTTTGGTTGTTGCTAAGCAGTGCTTAAACTAAGTCAAGGACTTTTCAGTTTCTATACTGCCCTGCCAGCAAGGAGACTGAGGATGCACAAGAAGCTGAGAGGGGACACAGCCAGAAGAGCTGAACGGAACTGGCCAAAAGGATGATATTCCATGCCGTATGACATCACACTCAATATATAAACTAGGGGGAAAGTTTGCCAGGGGGCCGCTGCTCAGGAACTGGCTAGGCATTTGTTGGCAGGTGGCAAGCAAATGCATTATGCATTATTTGTTTTGTATATTCTTTATTATTATTATTATTATTATTATTATTATTATTATTATTATTATTATTATTATTATTATTATTATTATTATCTTTCTTTTCAGTCCTATTAAACTATCTATCTTAACCCACAAATTTTACTTTTTTTTCCAATTCTCTCCCCTATCCCACTGAGGGGAGAGAGTGAGCAATCAGCTGTATGGTGTTTACCTTCCTGCTGTGTTAAAACACAACAGTCAGCATGCAGAATTCTTTTCAGGGCGGAACAAGATGATAACGGTAAGCTCTTCCTCATCAGTAGAGGTTTCTGGTTGTATGACTTGGTTGGTTGGTTGGTTGGGTTTTTTTTTTTTACTACAGTCTTCTTGTCTCTTGTGTTTTCAGCTAAGGTTTGAAGGTTATGCATCACCTTCCTCACCTCTGCTGACCTACTGGGTGTCCTGGTTTTGGCTGGGACAGAGTTAGTTTTTCTTTTTAGTGGCTAGAAGAGCCCTGTGTTTTGGTTTTAGTCTGGGATTCGTTATGAGAAGAATATTGATAGCGCACTGATGTTTATAGTTGATACTGAGTCATCAAAGACTTTTCAGCTTGCCATGTTTCTGCCAGCGTGCAGGAGCACAACAGTCTGAGGAGGAGCACAGGTGGGACAAAGGGTCTGCAATTCCCCTTACAATTTGAATTTAACTTAGGATTGAGGGCTAAATTGACCAATGAAGTATTCCATATCATGCAATGCCATGCTCAGTATATAGATGAGGGTTAACTGGAAAGAAGGGCTTTTGCTCTTCCAGGGCCTCTCACTCTCGGACTTTCAGAGTGCTCTCTATCTCAATCTCTTTTCGGGCTTCTTGCTCCTCTAGGATTATGGTGTTGGGATTTATCTGTTTTGGGATTTTTCAAGGGGATGGGACAAGCATTGGTCACCAGATGGTGAGCAATTATATTGTGCATCACTTGCTTGTATATATTATTATCTTTATGCACATATATAATTATTATTATTGTTATTATTAAATCGTTCCTATTTCAACTCACGAGCCTCCTTCCCTTTTCCCCTTTAATCCTCTTCTGCATTCCCTGGGAGTGGAGGAGAATAAGCAAGCAGCTTTGTGGCTTTTAGTGGCTGTCCAGGCTAAACCATGACACTGGGCTACTGTTCTTTGCACCTCAGGATGTCAGATTTTTGCCAGATTTATTATTCGTTGATCTTGAGCTACAATAAATTTGTGTTTTAACTTAAGTAACTGTACCACAGCCATATACAGAGTTTTACTGGTCCTTTAGCACACCTTGCCGTACATTTTAACCTTGCCACCCCACATTTGGTGCCACATGTCCAGATGGGTATTGAGAAGTCACACTGGCAAAACTAATGGTTTGCAGAATCTCTGAATTATTTCTCTTTGTGGGAATTTTTATTATTATTATTCCATTTGCTGCTGAGGATGCTACATGCTTTTGTAGGAATCTGGAACCCCAGGATCAGATCCAAGCTGAATAACCTATGTATCCAGCTTTGCCATTTCTTCTATAGCAGGGATGGGGGATTACAAAACAGACACACAAGACAGTTTTAGGAGCACAGTGTGTATTCTTCTGCTTGACCTTCATGTAAAAGGGAGAAGTAGAGGCAAATAATCTGAGAGTAGAGCAACCATGACTGATCTGCAGGAAGAGTAAAATTATTCTTCTCCTCCTTTGGCTTTCCTCTAGGTGTGTTTGCCCTTTAAATAACAATAAAGAAGAGACAGAGACTAAGATATGATAAGAAGTATTTTAATTAAATTTCAGTATACGTTAGGCTTCAACTCAGCTTCTACTTATTATCGATTTTTTTAGATTTCACTTCTTTTTCTCAGAGTTTTGGTTAATTTTCTCAGCCTCTACCATGTAGATCACCAAAGTTTGCCATATTGAGTGGCATGAGGTAAAAAAACCTCTTCTGTTCACTCAGGCTTCAAGCAATCATCCAGACTGGTCACAAACCAGTTATATTTTTACTGAGATACTTGCCAGGGCCATAAGAACACACACTAGCTTTATTCCTCATTTTCTGCCATCCACAAAAGACTTTGATAAAAGAGTTGCTCACTAAAATACTGTGTATCTCATGGGAATGAAGAAATTTAAGGTCATTGAGATATCTGCGCTTGAGTCAAATTGTACTATACTGAATGCATACTCAGAAGTTACATGGGAGAGAGTCAAATACTTATTCCCTCATGCATGCGTTTGCTCAAATGCAGTCACATCTTTAAGATCTTATAAAGGAGATAACATCCCATAGAACTCTAATCTATGTATAAAGTGGCATTTTGAAATAACTCCCCCCTAGATTTCACTTGTTATGAAAGTTGCATTTGGTAAGTTTAATGTACAAAATATGCACATAAATACAACAGAGTGATTATAATTTCACAGAAGAAACAGATCTGGCTTGCCAAATGAAAAATTTTCAAAAAATCTTCCAGCTTCCCAAAATTCTGATGACCTGTGGTTTATACAATACCATTCCTAATGCTCTGTGTCCATAGTAGAACAGGAATACAAATCACATAAGTCTGCTATTTTATCTTAGGTTTTTGGAGGTAAGGTGTCTAAGTCAGTACTAAATACTGCTTCTTGTTTTATAGTCAATGGAGAAAAAAAAAAGGATCTGTGTTGAGGAATTGATAATAATCTTAAAACAAGTGTCTGCTTTATACTACATGAATTGTGATCTGAATGTATCTAAGGGAAGTAAACTGAAGAGCTCAGATTTAGACATCTAATTTTTAGATATTTTAAGTTAATGTGAATATCATCTTTAATTTGGAGTTGTTTTAAATAAGATTGTTGTCGTTTTCAATTTTTTGTTTCAAGCTTTTGTTCGTTTGTTTATTTTTGCATAAGTTACTTATAAAAGAGCACTATTTTATAGAGAGACTTTCTAAAGAGTTTTCAGATGGAGATTTCAATATCTTTCTAAAGACTGTACTTTATGATATATTTTGTGGTTTAATGGTTACTTTATATTATAACTCTTCTCCTCTCTGGTCTTGAAATGTCTAAAAGTATTACTCCACTCACAGTAGTGGTAAACATGGTTGCTATTCACGTGGGGAACAATAGACTAATAGGAAAGAAAAATTCTACATAGCTAAAACCCAAATTAAATAATGATATGTAGTTGGAACCATCCTGTTGTAAGGTTTGTTTGTTTCTTGTTTTTTTTCCAAATCTGCTTTCTTCAAGTTTTTATTAAATTTTCTTATACAACGACATAAAACTGACGGATTCACACTTATTTTCTTGGAGAGGGAAAGAAAATTCGTAATATATTGTTAATATATATCTATGCTATATTGGCAACATACATCTACACTGTATTGTCATTCAGCATGAACTGAAGACTTTTTGCCTAGTCAGTACATAAATGATGCATCATAAAAGCTAGTTGTTTAAGTGTCTGTCTATCTTTGTAATTCAAAGTGAAAGAAACTAGGAATGAAAAAGGATGATTTAGTGGAGAAAACCTGAAAAAGTATGGCTCCATTGCAATCTACCTTTTCTTCTAAAATAGAAACTTGATATCCATCTTGATATACCATATCTGTGATTTAAACCTGGTAACTGTATAACAGCAGAACTATCTCATCTAACAAATGTATGATTGGTTTTCCTTGAGTAGTTTCATTTCCTGAAATACTGTGATCAGTCTCCAAGACAAATGCTTATTGTCATACGTTTTTTAAATAATCTTCGTGTGATGTGATTATAACTTATAGGAATGGTGAAAGAGCTAGTTCAGACAGTGTTGAAGACTTCCAGCTAACCATTACCAATATGAAATCTGCACTGATAATTTAAGGAAGTTATTTTATTTATATATGGAGTTTGCCTGATATTTCAGGACTCTTAAATGTAGTATAGCCATACATCCCATACAGTAAGTTGCTAATTAATTGCTTTGATAAAAGAATTGTTCTTATTTTCCAAAATAAATTATAGTTCTCTTCCTATGAGGAGAAAATACAGTTGAAATGTAGGCCAAAACACACTACTGAGTTTCTATATCTAAAGGGAAAAACAGCTTAAAGAAGTAGAATGCTTCATAGGGAGTCATCAAGAATCATCAAACCACCTGAATCGATATATATTGTTTGGTCCTGAAAACAGTTTGGGTAGACTAGATTCTGTACTGACTGATAGCCGAAAAAAAAGCTTTACTTTGTAAGAAAAAAATCCTGGTTTTGTTATTTTATTTCTGCTGCATTCAGGGAAATGGGATTTTGTATATTCTTTATAATAGGTAGTACTGCATCAAAAAAAATCAGCTCATACTACAGCCTATTCCTTTTAACTGGAACAGGTTAGCTAAATCTTTGAATAAAAAACAATATATTAAAAAAAAGAAGAGAAAAAAATATTTATTTTAGCTAATAGAAGCACACTGTTTATTTCACGATGTTCTTTTTCTTTCAATATAATTAAAGTGTTTCGTTTTTCCCTGCTATGTATTTTCTAATTTGGCTAGTAAAAATAAAAAGGAATTTCACTGTCCTCCTTATATGTATTGATAATACATTGTAAGAGCTAATTCCATGAAGAACTAGTAGTGACACTTCTGCACTTTTATTATTATAAAAAAGCATGCTCCTTTGTCTTTTAAAATTACTCAAGAAATATAATCGTGTAGAGTACTATATTTTTTTCTTATTATCCTTAGAGGGAGTAGAGTAGCTATAATCTCATTATTTCTACAGAGTGGCTGTAAGTATATATGTAATATTCATGTGAATTTTACTGAAGTGGAAGAACATATTTGAGTAATCTCATTTTCTCTACTATATGGTTGTAGGATTATATACATAAAAATTCCATGACTACACTTGATGATAAGATAAATAATAATGAAACTTGGAAGTCTGTGTTTTTGATGAGCTTTGAATTAGACAAAAGAATCAAAAGTTATGAACAGGCATTTCAATGCACTTGAAATAATTAGAGAATTTCCAGGAGAATTTATTGTTGCTGCACTGTGATAGCTGTTTTGTAATTTTTTTTTTCAAAGTTGCATTCCTAATGTCAGTCATTAGCTAGATTATGAAGAGCCATAAGTTGATAGTGAATACTAATTCTTTTTTTTCCTTAATTATATTTAAATCTCCTGTGTATGTCAATATAAAAAATGTGTAGGAAATTTTCTCTTAGGTTCATTATTGTTTCTGCAGCAAGGGAAACTGGGAATTTGTTCTCAAAGGATGCTTTGTTTAACATATCAAGAAAGATTTCAGAGTTAAAGTTAGTGAATATAGGTGTCAGTGGTTATTGTTTGTTTAATCTTGGACACTTTTGCTGTCTGCTGTCTTTGTACACATAGAACATCAACACTGTAATCTCAGAAACTCTAGTAATAGTATATTCAAAATCCTGAGATGCTATTTTTTTCCCTCAGGTAGTTTGAGTTTGATGACTAAGATTTGTCTAGATTTATTCTCTACAAGACAAAACTCCAATTCCTAAAAGAAATTTAAACGTGTATGCCTGTGAAATGTTGCTGACACAAAATCACATTTTCTTGTCTTCTACAAAATGTACATAGTTTATCTATTTTAATACAACTATTAAACAAGTATTTCTTAATGTTCACTTGCATTGTTATCACATTGGTAAGAAATGGGATAGATAAGTAAGTGATAGAGTGGGTGCAAATTTGTTTGGACAGCTTGGCTCAATGAATCACAGAACCTTTTAAAATGGAAGAGAGCTCTTGAGATTGCCTTATTCAACACCCTACTCAAGCAGGGTCCCTTAGGGCAGGTTGCCCAGGGCCATGTCCAGCCAGGTTTTGATTTTCTCTGAAGATGGAGACTCCACAACCTTCATAAGCAATTTGTGCCAGTGCTTGACCAACCTCACAGTAAAAGAGTGTTTTCTTATATTCAGATGGAATTTCCAGTGTTTCAGTTTGCACCCGTTGCCTCTTGTCCTACCTCTGAGCACTACTGAGAAAAGTCTGGCTCCATCTGCTTTACGTTCTCCCATCAGGTGTTTTTACACATCAGTTAGAGCCCCCTGAGCCTTCTCTTTCCCAGGCTAAACTGTCCCAGCTCTCTGAGCCTTTCCTCACATGAAAGACTGTCGTGGGTTAGGCCAATCCGGCAACTAAACCCCACGCAGCTCTCCCACTCCAGTAAAATGGAGAGGAGAAAAATGTAATAAAAGAGCTGAGGGTCGAGACAGGAACAGAGGAGCACCCGCCAACCACGGTCCCGGGCAAAAGAGGCTGTTTTCTTAAAGCAAAACTATTTATTAACAGCTACCTACAAAGAGAAAAGCAAACAAAAACGGTTACTTGAGAGGATAACAAGAAAACAAGGCCAGATCTTACAAACAACACTACTCCCCCCTTTGCCTCTTCTTCCCGGCTCTACCTTCTCCCCCCAGCGGCGCAGGGGGCAGGGAATGGGGGAGTGCAGGTCAGTTCATTCCATGTTGTTACTGCCACTTCTCTTAAAGGAAAAGGAGTCCTTACACCATTGTCCCTTGCTCCAGTGGATCCCCTACTCACGGCGAAAAGCGTGAATCCTGCCTGCTAGGAGGCAAATCCTTACCCCATCAGATTTGCCCCAAGTGTGGGCTTTACCAGTCCTGGACCTTTAAGGAGCTGTAGCCACTCGCTCTGGCGTGGGTCGTCATACAGACTTTAAACGCGCTCCGGCGTGGGTCGGCATATCGACGTTAAATGCGCCTCCGTACAGACTTAGATGCGTAAAAGGAAAATGCGCAAATGCGCCTCGACCTGTGCCCATGATTCACAATAGTCTCAGGCTTAGGCATCTCCTTTAACAAAGCACCTCCCCATCGGTGGGGGTCATCCCACGGACTCTAGATGCGTACCATACTCAGGCTCTGGCATCTCTTCTCGACGTGGGTCCTCCACGGGCTGCGAGTGGGTCTCTGCTTGCTCCACCAAAGCCTGGTTACACGGGGCCGCTCGCAAGAGGGACTCAGCCGCAGCACACGCTGTTCCGTCCCATCTTCACTGACCTCTTATCTGTGTGGCCGTTTCTCTTAGATCTCAGTCACATAGGTGTTTCAATTCCTGAAGCCCTGCTCTGGCCTTGCTTCAGTAAGTACATATCTTGTATTGGGCAACTCAGGACTGGACACAGCACTCCAAATATGGCGTCACCAGTACTAATTTAAGGGAATGGTCACCTCCCTCAACCTGCTGGCAATTATTTTCTTAATGTAGCCCAGGATAGTATTGGTCTTCCTTCCTGTGAGGGTGCATAGCTGGCTCATGTTCAACTTGTTGTCCATTAGGACCCCCAGGGCCTTTTCTGCAAAACTGTTTTCCAGACTATTGGTCCCTGTGTTTACTGGTGCCTGGAATTATTTCTCCCTGGATGCAGAATTCTGCATTTCCCTTAGTCGAACTTCTTGACATTTCCCTCTGCCCAGTTCTCCAGTCTGGTCAGGTCTCTCTGAATGGTGGCAAAACCATCTGGTGTGTCAGACACCCCTCCCAGTTTAATACCATCTGCAAACTTGCCAAGAGTGTATTTCATCAGACTGTCCAAGTCATTAATTAATATATTAAACAGTATTAACCTCATCACAGTATTATCCCCAATATTGTGCCTTATGATTAGTGGTACAAAGTCCTGCTGGCAATCAGTAACTAGTAGCATCCTACAGGGATCAATACTGGACCCAATACTGTTTAATGTCTTCATTATTACCTGGATGATAGGATGGAGTGCACTCTTAACAAATTTCTGAATGACACCAAAGTGTGACGAGTGGTCAGTATGCTGGAGGGCAAGGCTTCCATGCAGGGTGACCTTGACAGGCTGAGAAATGGGCCAACAGTAGCCTCATGAAGTTCATGCAGGTACATGCCAACTCCTGCAATTAATGGTGGAAGCATATTTCTCTTTGTAGAGAGTTTAAGGTCAAACATAGACTTCTGCAAATGTATTTTTAATCAAACAAATCCTGCTCTTCCAGAATAAAATCCAAAATTTTCAGCAAAGCACTTGAACTCATGTAGAGCGCATGATGTCAATAAGAAGCACCAGAACAGAATTCCTAGAAATCAATATAAGAAAACAGCTAGCATCAACATACTGAGCACAGAGCTATCAGAATTCAGTCAACAGGAAATTCCAAGAGATAATTTTAAAATCTGACTTCTTTAGAGAAGTTGATTAATTTCACTAAGGACAAATCCTGCCTGACTAATTTGGTGGCCTTCTATGATGAGGTTACAGCATTGATGGATAGGGGAAGAGCAACTGACATCGTCTACCTGGACTTATCCAAAGCGTTTGATACTGTCCCATATGACATCTTTGTCTCTAAACTGGAAAGACATGGTTTTGATGGATGGACCACTCGGTGGATAAGGAATTGGCTGGATGGTCACACTCAAAGAGTTGTGGTCAACGGATCAATGCCCAAGTGGAAGCCAGTGACAAGTGATGTTCCTCAGGGGTCAGTACTGGGAGCAGTGCTATTTAACATCTTTGTTGGTGACATGGACAGTGGGATTGAGTGCACCCTCAGCAAGTTTGCAGATGACGCCAAGTTGTGTGGTGTTGTGGACACGCTGGAGGGAAGGGATGCCATCCAGAGGGACCTTGACAGGCTGGAGAGGTGGGCCTGTGAGAACCTCATGAAGTTCAACAAGGCCAAGAGCAAGGTCCTGCACGTGGGTCAGGGAAATCCCGTGAACAAGCACAGGCTGGGAGGAGAATGGATTGAGAGCAGCCCTGAGGAAAAGGACTTGGGAGTGCTGGTGGATGAGAAGCTCAACATGAGCCGGCAACGTGCACTGGCAGTCCAAAAAGACAACTGTATCCTGGGCTGCATCAAAAGAAGCATGGCCAGCAGGTTGAGGGAGGTGATTCTGTATAAAATCTACTCTGCTCTCGTGAGACACCACCTGGAATACTGTGTTCAGCTCTGGAGTCCCCAACACAAGGACATGGAGCTGCTGGAGCAAGTCCAGAGGAGGGCCACAAAGATGATTTGAGGGCTGGAGCACCTTCTCTATGAAGACAGGCTGAGAGAGTTGGGGCTGTTCAGCCTGGAGAAGAGAAGGCTCCGGGGTGATCTTATAGCAGCTTTCCAGTACCTAAAGGGGGCCTACAGGAAAGCTGGAGAGGGACTTTTGACAAGAACATGTAGTGACAGGGCAAGGGACAATGGATTTAAACTGAAAGAGGACAGATTTATGTTGGATATAAGTATGAAATTTTTCACTCAGAGGGTGGTGAGGCACTGAAACAGGTTGCCCAGAGAAGTTGAGGATGCCCCATCCCTGGAAGTGTTCAAGGCCAGGATGGATGAGGCTTTGGGCAACCTGGTGTAGTGGAGGGTTTCCCTGCCCATGGCAGAGGGGTTGGAACTAGATGATCTTTGAGGTCCCTTCCAACCCTAACCATTCTATGATTCTATGATTTTTAAGCTTCTGAGATAGTTGTGCATATATCAGGTATATTTAAGAATTATTTGAAAGCATAAAATGCTTATAAGGGCTGTTGAATTGCTTGTGTTGTCATTCAGGACCTAATTCTACATTAAAGCTTATCCACTGCAGAGTTGTAATGGTACTAGTAGCAGCACAGGTGCAAATATTTTGTTTTGGTGAGACAACAAAAGTTATTTCTTTTTCCTAGGACGGTAGTCACATTTTACAGTGGCAGAGGATAACGTAACAGTTTGCTGTGGCATAGAATTCTTTCAGGTCTACCAGCCACAAAGATTTTGTCTAATAATCCTTATGTTGCTGAGCTTTCTGTTTAAACTCCCACAGCAATGACATTTAACAACCTCGTCTATATGAATAAGGAAATATGCAGTGAAACTATGTATAGGTCTGAGTTCAGGCACCTGATTTAGTTACATAGGAGTCTTTTCTTGTATTTTTTCACTCCCTATTTCTTCCTTCCCCTCTTTTCTCTGTTTTCTCCTTCTCCCTTCTCTGATAAGTTACACATACACTGCATAATAGACATGCTCCTCAATTTCCATGAAAAAAGTTTAGAAACATTTTATTTTTATTTCAGTTTTATTTGTATTTATTATTTCGTAACTCAGGAAGTTTAGAACATTTAATGTTGCACATAAACTGTAAAAATTATATGGCACTTAAAGGCAGTTAAAAACAGAAGTTAAAAGCAATTACTGTATCGGTTAATTTAAAAGCATTACATAAATATTACAGTTAATAAAACTTATTATTTAACTTTCTTTGCAAATAACTTGAAAGTGCAGCATGCTATAAAAGCTAGTCAAACATTGAAGGTATCATTTTTCTTAATTTTCTATTTGTTGTTACATAGAAATTTGTTCTGCCCTATATTCAATGAAGGCTGCTTAAACTATAAAGTGATACACCTTTTAGAAGCTGCGTTTTGAGGCTGCAGCATTCAAAAGAAGTTTGCAGCAGAGATCAGCTGCCATGTTAAGAATCTAACAGAAGTGTCTAGATTTTCAAAATTTTTTAGCAGTTTTAGTTATCTGTTCAGAGCTAGCTATCCCTTACCTAGCTATTAAATGATTAGAGTCAAAGAAATGTGCTGATAATATACTAATAATTGGTTGCAGCACAGTCATGTTCAACTGAAGAAATAGATGTGCAACACTTGCCTAAAGAACTCCACCCTTCAGACTTGACTTCCAAGTTGAATTGCAGGAAAGAAAATGTAAACATATGAAGATTTTAAAAGTTCATTTCAAAACTATGTCATATATTAAATGGTAGAAAATGAAAGTCAGGCCGTGTGGTATCAGGCACAATTCTACTGTCTACTGATTTAAAGCTATTATTAACTGTGTTCAGACTGAGGGCACAGGGATTCTAAGCTTCATTGTAACACTTGTATATCCTGTTCTGGTATGGAACACACAACTGGAAATATTCTCAGCTGAAAATAAAGAATCTTAATGTTTTTCTCTGGTATCATTAGGATTATAGTATTCTTCAAGTTTAGTTGTGCTCTATGCTAAATCCCTTTAATTTTCTTTATCTGGTGCAACATATCACATACTCCTAACGTGACTGTATGTTCCAAATGACAAAAATACATTTGCTTGTGCTTCTGGTTATTTGTATAAAGCTTTTTTGGCAATAGTAAAATGCCAAATCTATTTTCATATATTACTTTTTGCAAGTGACTTTGCAGATTCAAAATATTCTTTACCCAAGACCACTACAGGTATTAATACTGAACATTGAACTCAACAACAAGACTCTACAGAGACACATTCCATTGCAAATAGTTCAGCATTTTCATAGATATAGAGATTGTTCACCGAAACATAATAAATAATAAAATTATTCTTTTTTCTCTCTGCCTGATAGTAAATAAAGATATAAGTCAATGTATTCCTGTACATCTTTCAACTAATGTATTTGAAGCTAAGGAGGTGGGTCTCTTTAGCTTGGAGAAGCGGAGACTGAGGGGGGACCTCATTAATGTTTATAAATATGTAAAGAGTGACTGTCATGAGAATGGAGCCAGGCTCTTCTCACTGGCATTCAATGATAGGAAATGGATATAAGCTGGAACATAGGAGGTTCCACTTAAGCATGAGGAAGAATTTCTTCACAGTAAGGGTAACAGAACACTGGAACAGGCCCCAGAGAGGTTGTGGAGTCTCCTTCTCTGGAGGTGTTCAAAACCCGCCTGGGCGCGTTCTTGTGTGATCTAATCTAGATGGTCCTGCTCCGGTAGAGGGATTGGACTAGATGATCCTTTGAGGTCCCTTCCAATCCCTAACATTCTGTGATTCTGTGTGAAAATGGTAGAAGATTCAAAGTGCAGGTCAGGAAGCCGTCAAGAACATCCTTCATCTAAAATTTATGGAAGACCATATTTTTGTTGCTCCAGGATAAATTTAAGTTTGTCAGATCATTGTTTATCAAATCATTTCATCTTTTAGTTTTCATCTTTTAGTTTCTCGAAGTTTTACTTCTCAAGACATTGTACCTACTCAGTCCTCAATAGGAAGAAAAAGGATATCTGAGTTGAGGTCCTTTCTCCTTTGTAGGGTCACAAAGACATTCGATTACTGATTGGAAAAGATTACTGGAGGTACTAGTAAACAGATCTCATAACTATCTGCTAGTATGGCAAAGGCTGTCTGAAAACATTCCTAATGGGATTTTTTTTTTCAACTTGATTAGTGCATTTGCTTAAACATTGAATCATAATATGGAAAGTGATTTTATTGTACTGTCTAGAAACTTTAAAAATGTGTTTAGTAAAATGACAAAACATGTTTTGCATAATAAAAATAAACAGAGAAGCTAAAAGTCCCATTGCTATTGCACTGCCATATAGACAAAGAAATGTCCAGAACCTCAGAGAAAAGTGATGTAATTCCACACATTTTACTTCTTTGTTTTAGTAATAAAACACTTTCAGAACATGAAGTAAGTAACCAAGAAGCATTACAGATATACATATCCTATAATACCTATTGTAAAGCAAATTTACATTATTTTTCTTGGGTTTTGTTGCTCAGCAGGAGATTGATTGTATTTTTCCCCAGGAAACATGTTTGTCTCCATTAATTGAAACATAAGGATTGGACTTTAATCCTTTTAGCTTTGTTTTGAAGTGGAAATAATCTAAGAATTTAAGAGTCTTTACTCTTATAGGAACTGATAATGACCCCCAAGATATAGCAGGATAATACCTTTTCAATTTAAAAGACTTTTGGTTATCTTTTGATGGGAGCTGTATCACACCTGTTGATAACATCAATCAACTGAAATCAATCAGGGAAACACTATGTCTTTGTCCTTTAAAACTCCCTTCACTGGTTCATACATCAATGTTTGAAAACTGTCATAACATTTCACAGAAGATACTGTTCAAAGAATGAAGACATTACTAAGTTATCTGCATTATCTGATTTCTAAGAAAAAATTACATATAGAACAAATTGCAGACTCATAGGAAAATAAAAGGGCAGTGTGTGGTCAAGATTGTGAACAGTCTGTTGGAACATGACAAAATTAAGACTCCACTTAAATTGCCTGGAGTATGGAGTGGGCATAAGCTCTATTGAGTTTGTAGTGACTCTTTTCTATCCCACATTTCTGACAATATGTTTTAGAAGACTGAATAATGATGAGGGTTACAATTTTCGTGGTATAGCTGTATTCCTCTAGAAAGAGTAATTATTCACACCTGTCTATCCATTTAATGGTTTATCTCTGTGGTGCTTACTAACTTCACTCAAGTCTTTCCATTGTGCGATGTGCCTCTCACACTCGCCTTTCCCTGGGCAAAGCTTAGCTCTCAAAGGTCACTTTTTGAACTGAAGAATCAGATGTATAGAAGAGTTATGACATCTGGGCTATTACACATTAATACTTCCTAAGCTCTAATTTAGATGCCTAAGGGGTTTGTAGAAGTAGTCAAATTTATTCTAAACTAGCTGATAAATGCGGACAGATATTAATCTGGAACATGACACTGTCCCCAACCACTTCTTTGTCTCTAAATTGCAAAGATATGAATTTGACAGATGGCCCACTCAGTGGATAAGAAATTGGCTGGACGGTCACACTCAAAGAGTTGCAGTCAACAGCTCGATGTCCAAGTGGAGAACACTGGCAAGTAGTATTCCTCAGGAGTCAGTGTTTGGGCCAATGCTGGTTTAGATCTTTGTCAACAAGATGGACAGTGAGATTGAGTGCACCCTCAGCAAGTTTACAGATGACACCAAGTTGTGTGGTGTTGTGGACACACTGAAGGGAAAGGAATGCCATCCAGAGGAACATTGAGAGGCTGGAGAGGTGGGCCTGTGAGAACCTCATGAAGTTCAACAAGGCCAAGTGCAAGGTCCTGCACGTGGGTCAGGGAAATCTCAAGCACAAGCACAGACTGAGTGGAGAATGGATTGATAGCAGACCCGAGGAGAAGGAGTTGGGGATGTTTGTTGATGAGGGGCTCAACGTGAGCCAGCAATGTGCGCTTGCAGCCCAGAAAGCCAACTGTATCCTGGGCTGCATCCAAAGAAGCGTGGCCAGCAGGTTGAGGGAGGTGATTCTGCCTCTCTACTCTGCTCTCATGAGACCCCACCTGGAATACTGTGTTCAGCTCTGGAGTCCCCAGCACAAGAAGGACATGGAGATGCTTGAGCGGGTCCAGAAGAGGGCCACAAAGATGATCCGAGGGCTGGAGCACCTCTGCTATGAAGACAGGCTGAGAGAGTTGGGGCTGTTCAGCCTGGAGAAGAGAAGGCTCCGGGGTGATCGTATTGCAGCCTTCCAGTACTTAAAGGGGGCCTACGGGAAAGCTGGAGAGGGACTTTTTTCAAGGATGTGTAGTGATAGGACAAGGGGCAATGGCTTTAATTGAAAGAGTGTAGATTTCAGTTAAATCTAAGGAAGAAATTTTTCACTCAGAGGATGGTAAGGCACTGGAACAGGTTGCCCAGAGAAGCTGTGGATGCCTCATCCCTGAAGTGTTCAAGGTCAGGTTAGACAAGGTTTTGAGCAACCTGGTCTTGTGGAAGGTGTTGGAAATACATAGAATCATAAAATCATAGAACAGTTTGGGTTGGAAGGGACCTTGATCACGTTGTTCCAACACTCCTGCCACAGGATGGCATCCACTTGATCTTCCTGGTCAAGTGGGCTGTAGCAGACCCCCACTACAATGTCACCTGCCTCTGCCATCCCTTTAACCCTGACCTGTAAAATCTCCGTTGTTTCCTCATCCATCCCCAGGCAGAGCCCCATGCACTCCAGCTGGTCTTTAACACAGAAGGTGACACCTCCTCCTCGTTTTCCCTGCCTGTCCTTCCTAAAGAGCCTGTATCCTTCCATTCTGACACTCCTGTCATAGGATTCATCGCACTACGTCTCCATGATGTCAATAAGATCATATCCCTGCAGACACGCACACACCTCTAACTCCTCTTGTTTATTCCCCATGCTATATGCGTTTGCCTAGAGGCATTTAATTTGGACCCCAGATGAATCTGACTTCCTGGTTGGAGTGTCTGGAATTCCTTTCTGTTGCTCTTCAGGTGCTCTCTGCTTGTCTTGATCAATCTTGATATCTCCCCCTTCAAATCTAGTTTAAAGCCCTGTCAACAAGCCCTGCTAGCTGTTTTGCTAAGACCCTCCTTCCCCTTTAACAAAGGTGAATCCTATTGAATGAATCCCTTTATATGGTCTTTAAGGTCCTTTCCTACTCAAACCATTCTATGATTCTATGAAAATAGCAAAGTTGCATCATCAGGGAAGTGTTTCAGACAAATTATTTTTGTCTTTAAACCACTTCACTGCATGCAAGACCAAAATGGCATATCCATATAGATTTCACAAACAGACTTATTTTATTCTGAGGTAATTCAGATATCTGCATGATTGCAGATGGGTTAGCATTTCAGAGAGAGGAAAGATCTGGCCAATTAGATGGAGTTCTTGCCTGAATCATTTATGCAATGTTTTGCAGATAGCGGGAATGATAGTGGGGACATACTTGAAACCCTTAAACACAACACTGATTATCAAACTAAAGTACAGTTTTGACAAGTAATATAGGTGCTGACCATTAAATATAGATGATAAAATGTTAAACTGATGTTTCATTTTTTGAGTCCAGTTCACATTATATGTAAAAATAAAGCTGTATTATTATGAATATTTACAAAAGGGACATACTAAGATTATGCAGTCTGAATAGATAAGTAACCAAAAACATAGTTGGTAATTGTCTTTCATTCTGATTTTTGGAACTTATTGGAGCATTACTGAAAACCAGGTAATTTTCTTCTGGATGTAAAGATGCTGATTTTATAGGATTCTGAGAAATTGAAATTTGAAAGTTTTGACCTTAAATTTTGTCTGTCTTCCATGGAATTTATATCACACAGTAGCTTCTGGCTATATTTAATCTTTTTAAGGAACTGCTTCTGATTGCAAATCTAATGAGATTATATTGGGTTGGGATTTTTTTTTATGTTTTTTTTTGTGCATGTTAAAAAAAATGTGTTTTTTTTTTTTTAACCATTATGCAAAGCTATCTTTATCTAAGAGTGGAAAATTTCAAAGGTCATTCCCTCTTATTCATTTTAAATCATTATAATGGACTGATAGTAAGAAATAGCAAATGTTTGGGTTTTTTTAATTATATAACTGAACTATAATGTTACATATTTGTAGGACTGCAATTAATTAATTCTACATTTATTTGAATCCTGAATTTTTTCCTAAACTCTTTATGCAGTTCAGACTAAAGTTGGACTGGTGAGACTGCATCTCGAATACCGTGTTCAGTTTTGAGCTCCTCAGTACAAGAAAGATATTGAGGTGCTGGAGCGTGTCCAAAGAAGGGCAACAAAGCTGGTGAAGAGTCTAGAGCACAAGTCTCATGAGTGGCTGAGAGAACTGGGGTTGTTTCATCTGGAGAAAAGGAGGCTGAGGGGAGATCTTATTGCTCTCTACAACTACCTGAAAGGAGGTTGTAGTGAGGTGAACGTCAGTCTCTTCTACCAAGTAACAAGCAATAAGACAAGAGGAAATGGATTCAGGTTGCACCAGGAGAGTTTTAGATTGGCTATTAGGAAACATTTATTCACCAAAAGGGTTGTCAAGCATTGGAACAGACTGCCCAGGGAAGTGGTTGAGTCGTCATCCCTGGAGGTATTTAAAAGACGTGTAGATGTGAATTATTATTATTAATTATATGTATTAATGCTGGAGATTAAAACCCCAGCTTAGAATGATGCTACATTGCTCTGGCTACTCTATGTAAAGTCCAAAGTACGTACTTCAGAAGCTTACTCTAATTTTTAGATGTATAGCAAGTAAGTCAAATTGAAATGTCTGTTTTGATTGCAAGGTAGATGGAAAGATGTTGGTGTTTTTGAAAACTATCGGAAGAAGACCTCTTCTATTTAACTTTCAGGCCTGAGTGTGTATGACAATTCACTTTCTAGAAATATACAAACACTTCTGCCTACCTCCATTTATCATGCAGGAAGCTTATGATAGTGACTTGTTTTGAGTAGCTGAATACAGGTGTTTAATTTATGTTTAACAGGAGAGATCTTCATGATCTGCTCACTTTATTCACTGACAACGTAAAACAATTTCCTGTAAGTGGGCATGTAGTGCCATTTGATACAACTTTGGATCCTTCACGTGACCTTTACTGCTTCTTAAACACTCTAGGGCAAGACAAAAGGCACCATATGTCTGGTTCAAGTTGAGCCTTGTATCTCCATTACTTTAGCAATTCAATTCATTTGCTTGTAAATAAGTATACGGTGTTATTTGGCATGACCTTGATATTCAAGATCCGTACCCTCTAAGATCAGGAGCTGGAGACCATGTGGAATATTATAGGACATCTCAGATCACATTATGGGCCTATGTTTGGACAACTGAATTGAGCTGTAGGTGCTAACTGGTGTCAACATTAAGTAGACTGGATCCTTCCATGTAAATGCAAAATAGTAGATAAGCCTTTCAAGAGAGCTTAAAATAAATGCATATTAGATGACCATGGAACGGGAAAAGTTCTATAATATACAGTCACTGTAAATGACATTTTTACAGCAAAATTTAACTCAGTTCAGTTCTGCAGGGAAGGCGGAAAGCTTAATTAGAAACTATTAATCTAAATGGAGACAGGAAGTAAAAATTATTTTGAAAGGACAGTGCAAGAGCATGGGCAATCATACAGACTCTGCCACTGGGCTGGTAGTCAGGAAGAGACACAGGAGTAGAGTAAGACATGATAGAAAGGAAATCCAGTGTAACTTGAGGTAGCTTTACAGAATGATCTTGTTTATATGTTGTTTTAAGCTGCTTCTATCTGATGATACTACTGTTTGGCTCTCTCCACAGTTCTCCTCTAGACAATCTGGATTTAAGATGGAAAATCTAGGCCCTAGTGCCCTCTTGTGAAAATTTTGTTTGTCTCTGTCTTTTCTTCCCCCCTGTATCTCATCAAATCATGTCTGATTATGGTTAAATTCCCTGGTATTTAGCTATTATTGAATGTAGTAATGAAAGAAACCATAGAGATACTTAATTATCTACACAGCAGGTGTCCAATGAAGAAACTTAATTCTAACCTTTTCCTCTGTGATAAGATAATTAGTCGCGTATAATTGCTGCTAATAGAAATATTCACTGATTGCAAACTGTGGTCTAAAGACACTTTCTGTGAAAAAAAAACACACCAAACAACAAAATAAAGCAAAATAAAAAAGCAAATCTCTTCTATAAAACTACAGGAGTGCTGTTGCTCACTTCTAAACAAATACAGACTTTGCATGAAGAAAAAAACACATATAATTCTATCCATTTTTATTGTGAAAGAATAACAGATTTCCCTGACTGAATTAAAAATTCTAGCTATTAATACAGATCTTCACACATGCTAAAAATTAAAACTATAGGAGAACAGATTAGCATTATCCCTATCAAAAATTATATTCACATACACACATGAAAAAAAAGAGGGTTTGGTTATACTTGCTAAGGTTGTACTGAGATAGCAAAAAGTAATCAATGTGGCATGCGATAGGGAAAAGGTCATGACTGAGATGGAATCACAGAGATTCTTTTTCTTCCAAGTGACAGGAAGGTTAGATAGATTCAGATTTAAAAAGAAATGTCCTATTTCCCAAACACAACACCAAAGTCCACCATTGCCGTGAATGCTCTATGGAAAAAAAGTCTAAATAGATTTTCTTGTTCTGTTTTCACAGAGCGAGGTGTAGGAACTAACAACCTAAACTAAAATTGAAAACATCAGTAGCATTAGTAGGATCAATTTTCTAGTTCTCTAACTGTATGAATTAAACATTAATTAAATAAAATGTTGATTAAATAAAAATGAATAATACAAATATTATGGTATAATCACCTCACTTTTATATAAAATTCAATCATAATTTTTCACTGAGCTGCTGCTTATCTGCTCGGAATTCTGTTGCAAGAACTTTAAGAGTAAGTTAACCCTCCACACTGGTGAAGAGTGGGGAAATTAGAAAAGCATGTGAGGATTCCCTCTGATAGTAAGATAAATATAGCATCTGCAAATCAATCATCAGTGACACTGTTAAAGATATTGACATAGCTTTTCATATTTTAGTCTCCTTATTAAACATTAAGACACTGACACAGTTCACGCAGAAGTTTTGAAAAGGTCTGTATTGATTGTGTAGGCATTCAGCCAGATCTTAATTGAGATGATAAAATGAGAGCCAAACATTTCTTTGCACTGATATTCGAGAGTCTGTATGCAAAGTAACACAATTTGCCGTTGTGCTACACATTGCCAGTAACACAATTGTTTACTGTTTACGCTTTAAAGGTTTTATTGTGAAACAGATAAAATTTGAAAGGAAAAACAAAAGCATCTAGGAGATTTATATTTTTACAATGCAGTTCTGTGTCTAGGAGTTCATTATGAATTGAATTTCCTGGGCACAGATTTTTGCAGTTTATGTGTTTCTCAGAATAGCTGAGATCAAGTACAAATTTTTTGGAAAAATGTAATTAAAAAAAAAAACAACTACTTCCTTATCCTGATTTGATTTGCCAGTAACCTTTAGAAATGCATTACTCTAGACCAAGAACCCTTTTACAGAACCTCTCTCAAATACCATCATCTTGAATAGCAATAAGGAATAGTCGGCATCTTCAGAAGCTGTTCAGCTCACTGCAAGATCAAACCTTCTGTTTTCCATCTGTCTCGTTTCCCTACATATTTAACACAGAGTAATAGTACAAAGACTGGGTTGTCATTTCTCCCTTTATCAAAAGAGTGGACTTCTTTTCTTGTAGTCATTAGTTTCAACTGTCATTTTTGGTGCTAGAGCACTATATAATGAAACTTAAGTTCTTTCTTCTTTTTCTTTCTTTTAATATGGTTAGTGCTATGAGATGATGGCTTCTAACGTTGACAGCATAAATACTTTAAAGGAGATTAATATTCTTTCCTGGCAGAGGCATTTGTTAAAAATGAACAAACGTATCTAAAAATAGCAACTCAAATTCTGACAGGCAAAATACTAGAAACTAAATTGCAATAGGAAACAACATCTAAAAAGAGTAATATATATTAAAAATTATGTCATAAATAAAGCCAGAACTTTTACTCACGAGATGCATAGCTGCAAAACAGGAAGAACATATAACACTGAATTTCACTGTGGGAGAGAGATGAGAATATTCGCAGTTAGACTCCAGCTTTCCAAACAGTAGATATGTGCTCAACTTTACGTTAGTATGATGGCTCTGCGCACTGTGTAAACATTAGGTTTCAGTATATATATAAACAACCAAACAAAACCAAACAAAGCAGCAAATTCTTTAGAGCAGTGTTTCTTAATTATTTTTGTGCTTGTTATTGATGAAAGCACTGATTAATCTTAAATCAAAATGAGAGTATAGTGTGCAGTTCTGTGAGATGTTTTTTATCTATAGCTAAATTTTCAATGATTATTTAGTGCTTTTATTTTCTTGCAGCTTGTTTTCTTCTACCTTTGAAATATATAGATGGCAGGGACTCAGCAACAACACGATTATGGAAAAACCTAGTATCGATGTGTATCACCTTTTTTGATCTGGAAGTTCCTTAGTAGTTTTCATGTAATACATTCTCAGAATGCCTTTTGAGTTCCTAGTCATGTTCAGCGGGGATCCAGAAACTGACTGAACCACAGCTTAATTTTGTTGTTTTTAAAAAATATATGCATGAGAGTTTTAAAATATACATGTATGTATTTTTTATATATTTTTATATCAATACTCATATATTTTTACAAACTTTTAGAGTTCTGAAAATTAATTGGTCTCACGCAGACTAATTGAGTAATGAATATAACCATTTCTTCCTTATTATAAGTTTTAGGCTCTGAACACTTTGAAACTTTAAAACAAAAATGAAATATGTATATATCATAAAGTCATTAAAAAGAAAGAAAAAAAAAGTAACTGTTAAGTTTTATCTTTTACACATTGAATTTATTTCCCAGTGTGTATAACCCTAACCATTCTATGATTCTATATCTCGACAAGTATATCCAAACTGATCCAAATATCAAAACTCTTAATGTATGTTTGAACAACTGACAACGTTCAGTTTCTAAGAGCTGATAGGAAGCCAATCCCTGCAGAATCACTACTAGACGTCAAGAAGCACTGGCCTCTTCTACACTCTTTATGACATTGTTAGAAGATTTGGATGAATTACCTCGAAGACAAGGAAGTCACTTCCATTGTTGACAAAATGCAGAGTGAGTTCTACAAAGTGGAGTTAGCTGCTTTGCTTGCTTTTAGAAGAGTGAGGAAAGTATACAAAAGAGATGGTCCTGGTTTCAGTTGAGACAGTTAGCTCTTCTTTTTAGCAGCCAGAAGAGCTCCGTGTTTTGGTTTTAGTCTGGGACTTGCTCTGAGAAGAATGCTGGCAGCACACTGATGTTTATAGTTGGCACTGAGGTCTCGAGGACTTTTCAGCTGCCGTGTTCTTGCCAGCGTGCAGGAGCACAACAGGATAGAGGGGAGCATGGTTGGGATGGAGGGTCCACAACTCCCCTTATGATTTGTACTTAGACTTAGGATTGAGGGCCAAATTGGCCAATTAGTGTTGCATATCATGCAGCGTCATGTCCCGTACAAAAATGAGGGTCAGCTGGAAAGAAGGGCCTTTGCTCTTCCTGCTCTTCCGGAGCTCTCACTCTCGGACTCTCAGAGCATGATCCCTCTCTCCCCACCTCCCCACCCCCCCGCCTCTCGCTCTTGGTACTTATCTGTTTTGGGACGAGACAGGTCTCGATCAAGGGGTAGTGAGCAATTACACCGTACATCACTGGTTTGTGTATATTTATCATTGTACATATATGTATATATTCATATATTAGTAGTAGTAGTAGTAGGATTAAATTGTTCTTATCTCCACCCATGGCTCTCTCTCCCTTTTCTCCTTTAATTCCCTTCCTCATCCCTGGGGGATGGGGGAGGGCGAGCAAGTGGCTGAGTGGAGTCTAGTTGTTGGAGCAGCTTAAATCACGACAGAGATAGTAATCTAAATTTGCTAAAATCAGTAGAATTATTGATTATTTAAAATTAAATTTACATTTATGATTTTGCAAGATGGGGACATATGTACTTGATTTCCTACTCCTATTTTATTGCAGTATTGTCATTTACATTTGTCAGAGAGCACACCCATCTCCTTTGACCATTAGCCTGTTTTCTCAGTATCCCATCACATTTACTAAATGAAGAAATAGTTGTATTAATTTGTTTAATACAAATTAATGTATTATTAATAAAAGCATTCATAATATATGTCTAATTCACTCAGGGAAATTGAGCCACTCAGTTGCTAAATAAAAGATTGATAATAATATTAATATTTTTTATTTGTATAATAATTTTGATCAATGGATATAGTTTGCAGTGACTGACAGAGAAATATGAGTTTTAGAAGTTTATTTTTAGAGATGAGAATACAGATATAACTTGACCAAAGAACAAACAAAATCCCTAATTTCTACTGAAAGACTCTTAAAATGCCTCATATTTCCTTTTTATTTATTTATTTATTTTAAAAATTAAAACCATTATTATTACTAGCAGTTTTTCTATACAGCTATACAAAAATCAAAACATATTTTATTTTTCATGTAATTTGTATATAGAATGTCTATGTCCTGATTTACGAACTTGAGAGAGAACCTTCATTCATTATACATTATTTAGTAACTAAATTCTTTGAGAATTCTGCCTGCTGAGAAGCAAAGGTTGATAGTAGAGGCTAATATAACTACACATTGTTATTCATCTATCTGACCAGACAAATTCTAAGCGAACGTTTTAATAGAGCCTAATGAGGTTTCTCACTGTTTATAGGCTCTGGCTATACCATGGTAATTAGCACTGGGCCATTATTCACTCTTGTCTTAATAAGAGTTTCATTTTAGCCTTTGAAATAGGCCTTGCTATTTTTTTGCTTCATTGCTTTACTTTATTGAACATTATACGACATGGTAAGCAGTTAAGTATGATTGTGAAAGAAATTAAATCACAAGAAGTGCATTAATGGTCAGGCTTAAATCCATAAAAATAGTGAAACTGAAGTTAAGGTTGAAACCATACTTTACCTCCTTGTTCCTATGAACTGCAGCTTGTATAATAATCAAGTTCATTTATTCTTTTCATCTCAGTAGCTATACACATTATGAAGGAATAATGACAATGCATAATTTCCTTTCATCGTGAGTCTTTCAAGAGCTCAATATTTTACTGATATACATAAAAATATCCGTAGACACTATCCATACATGCAAATGCATCTAAGCAGCTCCAGCTTAATCTAAGACTCAAATCTTCTATCAATATATATTTATATTGGCAATAAAATATCTCAAAGGTATTTAATCACAAAGACACATTTATAATGTGTGTAAGTATTGTCTTCAAAATTGTCCCTATGCAGACCTTACAAATACATCTTTTTGAAGAGTTCCTTAAATTTTACACTTAAAAATACTTTTAAGTGATGTGCATATCAGAAATTATTTTCTACTGCACATTAGCAAAAGAATGGCTTTTCAAGAAGCTGTGCTAGTTTACACCAAAAAAGATCTCTTCCACTGCATGTGGTCTTGAATTTAAAAAAAAACAACCAACAACCAACCTTCTCTTGTTCTAAATTGTCTCACTTTTAAATTTTAAAAAGGAGAAAAAGAAATTGTCCACAGGCTCCAATATTCAAACACTTTTCATTTCAAGTAGAAGGTTATGCATATTTACAGACAACTTATATTCAAAAACATGCTACAGCAGATTGTTTGGCAGTCATAACAGTACTTTAATACATTAAAATGTCTTGTAAATACATTTAGCTAAGATGAATCTTTACTCTTATTTGAAAGTAAATTTCCTGCACAGAAATAATAATACGTGAGCATGAAATATTAATTTAATTGAACAAATAAATGTTCTTAAATTTATCCATGAATTTGTTTTAAGACTAGCAAATATTAGTTCAACCATTCTGAGTTCTGGATCTCTTGAAATAACCCTGTTTGACAGTTCTTAGGACAATTCACTGTTCTTAGGCAACTAAACTATATTTTCAGATAATATTGCTCCCCAAGTACTTGAGAAACATTAAATGATTAGAAAAGAAAAAAAAAAAAAAAGAAAAAAGAAAAAAAGAAAAAAAAAGAATTGTACTGAAAAAGTTATGACCATGAAGAGGCTTAGAGTAACACAGAAAAACTCAATAAGAATAAAGTATCATTTTGTTGGTGTGGAATAGGGCATATTTTACTTGTGATAAAAGACTTATTATCACTTACTACAACAGAAGATCAAATCAACCCACTCTTTGAATCTGACCAAACTATTTCCTTGAAATAAGCATTACAAAAATCAAAAAGATAAATATTCAGGAATCCGACTTTTATTGGGATATTAGCTCAAGTTTATCTCCATAAATAACTCAAATTCTTTATGGAGAGAAACCTCAAAATTAACAATAAGACATATCGGAAGCAAAAGGTTTACAAACCACTTTGCCCTAGCCCATGTACATGGTCCTCCCTTATGCTGCCTATGAAGTTTGATTTCTGTCTCCCCGAGCCCTGACTATCAGCTCTCTGCTCTTCTCAGAAGTGCCTCTGCTTCACCTATATGTTTTAATTGGAGAGACAGAAAGACTCTTTTTCTCTGCCTAATTCATCCTACTACATGGAAACTTTTGTTTCTTAGGACATTCATTTGATGATAAGAGAAGTATCAGCTTCCCATTCCTTCAATACTAACCAAGCTCTCCTCTAGTCATTAAGTAAATAATAAAAGTAAATAGAATATATACAGTCAACAATCACTTCCAAAACAATCCCTTCTGTAAAGGTTTCAGTGCCACGTGCTGATTTGGTAAGTGACCTAAAGGTAGACCTTAATAGGTAAGAATACGTATTTAATAATAATAATAATAATAATAAAGCAGAAAGAAGAAGAAAATCTTCTGCTTCTTTTGGAAATAAATGAGTAAGCTTATGTTTCCTGGACACGTTACTGGGAAAATCAATGGGATGTTAAAATCCTTCTCAGAAGATACTTTGTGTTCTCAGATTATTGTGCAATGAAGATATGCAAAGTAGCATGACATATAGATATAGAGATAGGTATAGATATAGATACATACATGTCTAATTTTCTTTTTTTTTTTCATTGACTAAATGACATAACATGAATCCTTGAATTTGTTACAGCAAAAATAGTCTTACTCTAAATTGATGGTCCTACCCTAAAACATTTCTGATTCTTCCTCCATAGTCAAGAGAAATATGTGAGCATCATTTTTAAGATATTCTTAACAGTTAGAGAATGTTTGCAGTAGTTCAATAATTCATAGCATACGGTTACCACATTTTTAATTCAGTACCAAATGCTCTATAATAATATATACCCCTCTATAATAATATATACCCTTTTGTCCAACTACAGTATTCGAGCTAGGATGTACAGGACAGTGTATATGTGATCCTGTCTTTTATATGGGTGGACTGACATCCTTCTTGAAGTATTACTATGTAGACTACTTGTACTATCCTTAATATAATCTTGTTTATAGGTGAAATCGCAGCTTTCATTGTAACGCAGAGGTAGAGCTCTTAATTCAGAAATACGTATCTTAAAAGTCTGTCTTAGATAAATTGTGTCAACATATTTAAAAGGGTAGAAATATAGCTTTTTGTTAAGTGACCCTGCAATCATGAGGGAAAGATAGTATTGCCTTGGGAAAAAAGTCTTCAGACTTTAGAAAGAAAGAAAGGAACGATTCTTTTGAACTTTTGCAAGTTGCAATCACATAAAATAAGATCGACCATTAATAGTTTAAATATGTTTATCGTCTGGGTTTTTTTCTTGAAAGGACAAAACCTTGAACTTTCCCCCCTTGCTATAACTGTAGATTGGAATTCAGGAAGTTAACTCTTGCTATGTAACCTCTTGTAAGCTTTTTACTTGTAATAGAACTCAGACAGGAAAGAGCAATCACTTTCCAAGCAGCACTTTTTCTATATCGTATTTTTATTATGCAGTAATAACAGAAATCTTACCTCATCCTCTGAACGTGTCACTCCATGCAGGAACAAAAGTGTCACTGTGATCAGAAAGCTATTAAGTATCAGTGACAGCAATTTGGAATAAATATCCATTTCCTCAATCTCCATTCTAGACATCTCAATATTTCCTAAAGCATCAACAAATATATGTAAGGAAGAACTAAAAAGTCCTTAAATTGCAAGGGAGGGAAAGTAATTATGAAATAGTCTATTTAATAACTTTTTTTCCCCTTTATTTAATGTTATCTGACCAAGTCAGAGACAGAGGTTATTGAAAGCACTTAATCAAATGAAGGATTAATTAGTAATTGTACAAGCTAATTGTCCCTTGTTGGCTATAAAGTAAAAATTTCTCTCATACATCAAAAGTTTGTATGTTAGCATTACAACATACCTTAGCAGGAACAGAAGGACCCCTGCTAAACTTATTCAGATGACTTGTGTCTAGCAAGTTCAAAATAGGCAGAATGAAAGCTTCTTGTGAGTTAAATGCTTTCCTGCATAGAACTCCCCTATGGATCAATGCTACCGCTTTCATTTTTTTTATATTTATATCCCATGTCAAGGTTAAAAGTACCAACGTCATGGAGATGGCAGAAAGCGTTTTGTGGTCTAAGACATTAATTCAGCAAATCATTCAAAGCCAGGAAAAAAGCTTTATAATGTGGAGCGTAAATACTTAAAATACTCCTTTTACCAAAGAACACATTGAGAATTGCTTACTCTTCATAGACAAATGTAGAAAATTAATGTGATATCAGTGGTAGAGCATTGCTGACACAAGGAAAAGTAGAAAAGTCAATGACCGAAAGCTGAATCAGAAAAAATCTGTCTTGAAATAAGGTGCATTTCCTAGCTGCAACGATAATTAAACACTGGAAAACTTTCCACATCAGGCAATGGACTAATCAGTGCTTGTAGTCTTTGAAATTAACTTAGCTGACTTTAAAAGTATAATGCTTTAATCAAGTCTTTCAGATAAACCTTATACATAATACAAACTCGAACAAGAAGCACCAGAGTTCAGGACAGTCTTTTCTGGCAATGAAATTTGTGATGGTATAAGGCAGTGGTTCATATCTTTCTTATTTACCTTTGAGCAGATCAAGATAGTAAGTATTGTCTTTAACATTTGCAGATCTACGCAAGAGAATGACTACAAGCAAATTAAAGCAATACGTTTCAGGATGATTTTCTCCCATCCTGTCTTATCCTTTCAGGGATAAAGACTGATATAGTAAGTTTTGACCATTTTCAACTCTTACCTATGAACATCAAAGATAGATTATATTATGTAACACATGAGAGGAATACAGGGAGGAAGTTAGGGCATGTAGGAAGATAATCAGGGGGACAAAAGCCCAACTGGAACTTAGACTAGCCTGCTCTGTAAAGGACAACAAAAAGTCTTTCTATAAATACATTAATAACTAAAGGAGGGCTAAAGATTACCTCCAGCCCCTACTGGACACAGGGGGTACGTTAGTCACTAGGGATGAGGACAAGGCTGAGGTCCTTAATGCCTTCTTTGCCTCAGTCTTTAATAATAAGGTTAGTAGCTCCCAGGTGAGTTGGTCTATGGTGTCTGAGAGCAGGGAGGGAGAACAAATCGAAGTTCCTGTGATTCAAGAGGAATGGGTCAAGGATTTGCTTCGCCAGCTGGATGCCCACAAGTCTATGGGGCTTGATGGTATCCACCCGAGAGTCCTGAGAGAGCTGGCGGATGTCATTGCCAAACCCCTGTCCATTATCTTTGAGCAGTCTTGGCTCACTGGGGAAGTTCCGCTGGACTGGAGGCTGGCGGATGTTACCCCCATTTACAAAAAAGGGCGGAAGAAGGATCCGGGGAACTACAGGCCTGTCAGTCTGACCTCGGTGACGGGCAAAGTCATGGAACAGGTTATCTTGAGTGCTATTAATGAGCACATACAGGTTAACGGGGTGATCAGGCCCAGTCAACATGGGTTTATGAAAGGCAGGTCTTGCCAATCAAACCTGATCACCTTCTATGATGGGGTGACCCGCCTGGTTGACGAGGGAAGGGCTTTGGATGTAGTTTTCCTTGACCTCAGTAAAGCCTTTGATACAGTTTCTCATAGTGTTCTGGTTGAGAAACTGATAACTGCTGGCCTGGATAGGCACACTCTCCTTTGGTTTAAAAACTGGCTGGATGGCCGGGCCCAAAGAGTGGTGGTAAATGGGGCTAAATCCGGCTGGAGACCGGTCACCAGTGGGGTTCCCCAGGGCTCAGTGCTGGGTCCGGTTCTGTTTAACATCTTTATCAATGACCTGGATGAGGGGATCGAATGTACCCTCAGTAAGTTTGCGGACAACACCAAGCTGGGAGGCTGTGTCGATCTGCTTGAGGGTAGGGAGGCCCTTCAGAGGGATTTGAACGGACTGGATCATTGGGCTGAGGCCAATGGCATGAGCTTTAATAAGGCCAAGTGCAGAGTCCTTCACTTGGGGTATAAAAACCCCAAGCATCGCTATAGGCTCGGGGAAGAGTGGCTAGAGCTGCCTGACGGAGAAGGACCTGGGGGTCTTGGTTGACTACCGGCTTGATATGAGCCAGCAGTGTGCCCAGGTGGCCAAAAAGGCCAATGGGATACTGGCGTGTATCAAGAATAGTGTGACCAGCAGGAACAGGGAAGTGATCCTGCCCCTGTACTCGGCACTGGTGAGGCCGCACCTGGAATATTATGTCCAGTTTTGGGCCCCTCGCTTTAAGAGAGATATTGAGCTCCTGGAGTGAGTCCAAAGAAGGACGACTAAACTGGTCAAGGGGCTGGAAAATAAAACTTATGGGGAGCGGCTGAGGGAGTTGGGGCTGTTTAGCCTGGAGAAGAGGAGGCTGAGGGGAGACCTGATTACAGCCTACAAATACTTGAGAAGGGATGGTGGGGAGGTGGGGGAAGGGCTCTTTACATTAGTGATGGGTGATAGAACAAGAGGAAATGGGTATAAGCTTAGTCAGAGGAGATTCAGGTTGGATGTTAGAAAGAATTTCTTCTCTGAAAGGGTTGTCAGCCACTGGAATAGGCTGCCCAGGGAGGTGGTTGAGTCCCCATCCCTGAACATATTTAAGAAAAGGGTGGATGAACTACTTAGGGATATGGTTTAATGGGGGATTAGAAACGGTTGGACTGGATGATCTCTAAGGTCTTTTCCAACCTAGAAATCTATGAAATCTATGAAATCTATGAGAGGAGCAGATCTGTTTCCTTAGCAGTATACAGAATACTTTCTTACCACTGGCTAGCCTATCTTGCTCACCAGTTCAAGCACTAATTAGTACATACATTTTTTTTGAAAATACTTTTTCTTCAGATGCAACTCAACAGAGTCTTTGAGAAAAGCTTCCATCTTTTCGCGTAAGGAAGTATCATTTGTCTGACAGGATAACATAGGCATTGGTATCACAATCCAGATATGATTTACGTAACTAAAATTTATTGTCTGTATGTGAATCTCCAACACTGAAACCAAGATAAAAATATCTTGGGTTCTAGTGCTCCTTTCCTGAAGCACAAACTTTACTCCCTTCATAACTGAAAGACAATTCTAATAACTAAGCACTGCTCTTGTTTTAGGGCATTTAGGTGAAAACCTTATGAACAGTGGTATAGAAAAATTAAACTAGATTTTTTTTATTATTCCATTAAACTGCAGAAAATATGAAAAAAAAAATATTTTTCAGTCAAACTCTTAAAACCCTGTACAATCCAATAGATTGGCTGAACTCATTCGTGTGAAATTTACATACATAGTTGAAGCTAGGTAGATATTTAAATGCCCAACTGGGTAGTAACATTAAAAAAAAGAAATAAGAATAGAAATTAGTATAGATTTAGTGGACTGGCAGAAATACTACAAATGTTTTTAATAACATTTTGTCTCATACAAGTTTGGATTGTATAATTTGAAATATTTCCGGAGACACAAGCAGTCCTAAAGCTGCTGTTTACAAGTTAATAGCAGAAAGAAAATTCTATGACAGTGCTATTTCAATTAAACTTAGTCTGTTTCATTGATGTAAAGAAAGATTCTGACACAGTAGGCCTAATTAATCACAAAGATCGTGTCTTCTCTGTAAGAGAGGAAAAGGACCAAAAGGCACCATCTCTATAATATTCCTAGAATACAAAACAATCTGACCTGTGTAATTCAGGGGAGAAATGGCTTATTCCTTTGCGCAGAATTCCCTCCTTTCCTTTAACACAGTACTTACACAGGCGTATAATTGCAGGTACATCATAAAAGCATGTAAATACATAATCAAAATCAGACTGATTAAAAGAACCCAACAACAACAAAGGAGAGGAGCAGAGAGAAGTAACATTCTTTAAAAAATTAAAAGAAAAAAAGAGTTACTAAAATATTATTCTCCAAACAACGGACACAGTTTTTAAATGCTAACATCTTCTACAATAGTCCAAAGAGGAAATATTTTAATTAATCATCCTGCTTTCAAGGACTCTAGCAAATACTTTTCCCAAATGTGTTTGACAAAGATGACTCTCTGATCATTGTTGGCTGTTACACAAAGTATTTCGAAGAGTTCAGAGCACAAGAAGTAACCCAAGCAATTATGTAAAGCACCAAATATATCATCATTTTTCAAGATAAAAAAGTGGTAGAAACTAATAATACAAAATGTATTCCAAGCTCTCTGTACAGATTATTATTTTAAAGAAAATAAGATTGAATACCTGCTATGTTTTCAAGTAGATATTGCAAGGCAAGTATTTAGTTAAACTAAAACAAGTGTGAGCATAAAAATGAGTGCTACAAATAAACATACACATACCAATGAATATTCTCTAAAATGTTCTGTAAGTTTCAATTTATTGGGTTTCTTTTTGTCTTTGTTGCCTCCAAATGCACATAAAACTGAATTATACTAGAATACACATTCATAGAAGGCCATATAAATTCACATATGAGAGTACCTCTACAGAGGGGGGAAAAAAGGGGGAAAAAAAGAAAAAAAGAAGAAGGAAAAAGGAAGACTTGCAATGCTGGTCTTTGGGAAAACAGCACCGCTATGGCTAGGGTTAATTAGAACATTCATTCAACTGCAATTGCCCCAGCTTCTTCCCATCTTCATCCTTTTGCCTCCTGTCTCATTTCCCAGCTTGCTGTGTGCCAGAAGGAGTGCTTTTTGTGATGCACCGATTTCAGAGCTGGCCATGTTTCCCAACTGCCCTCTGGGACAGTGGTGACAGATGTTCTGACAACCATCTGCAAGTATAGGAAGTTCTGCTTCTACCTCCAGTGCAGCTGGAAAGAGTCTTCTTTTTTCTGTCCTTATAGAGTACTTTTTTTTTTTCTCTCCCCTGAGCTGGGTTTGAACAGAGGTTTTGGTAGGTAGGTAGAAAGTGAAGCTCAGAGATCTTTTTAAAAGAAAACAATGAAATAGTGACAATCACCATGAAGAAGTGAAATGGAGATGGGGATGGGTAGGTAGGTTTGAGTATGCTGAATTGCTATCTGTCGTAGGAGCATCTCTCCCTGCTACTGTTGCTTTAACGTCCTAATAAGATGTAAGTGATGAGAACTTCTTTGCTTTGAATGCCTTCCAGATTTAACATCCTAATGATGTATCAGTGATGAGAACTTATTTGTTTTGAGTTCCTTCCACTGTATAAATGTTCTGAATCAATGTTTTTTCTTCAGGGGCAGATGAATTATGACTAAACGCAAAGATCTAGTTTTAGGGAAAAGATCTAACAAATTTGGACATATACCTTTCTCTCAAAGCAATTCCTAACTAGATATCTTCAAGAGTGTTCTTCATATGCAATACAACCTGATATTAAGGACTATTGTATACATTCCTGAAATGACAGGAAAAACTGATTAAAAGCACAATAATATTAACAGTTTTGTACTTGGAAAGGCAGACAAATGATTCAAAGATTCTAGAACTCTACAAATGTCTACATTTTTCTTTCAGGTGTTCAGGGATGAGAGTTTTGGGGTTTTTTTGGATAGTGAAATAAATTCATCTCTACCATCTGACAGAACAACACTACACACATTGAAGAGAGATATGCAAATCACATAGGCCTTTGCAAGAAAAAAAAAGAAAGATCTTTTTTCCCCTGAAAGAAAGCTAATTTGATTCCAATTTGTTCACTAAAATCACAGAAGTCATGGCAGAAGAGTTTACTTACTCTAAATGCATTTTAAGTCTGAAGTTTGAATGTCTTTTTCTTGGCAAGGAAAAGGAGAGGAAGTATAATCTCTTACTTTGAAAACCAGATTTATTCTTTGTTTCTCCTCAGTAAGCATTTTGTTTGATTTTCTTGGTTATGGTGCTACCTCGTTATCTGATCAGGTAAATGTTACGTACTCTGGAAAATTTAGATCTTTCAGAAAGATAAAAATATCTCACCTAGCCCTGTTATCTCTGAGACAACCAGAGTTAGTAATAAAGGTTCAGTCTGAATAGTTAGTTTTCTTCACTGCATGGCCTAATATGTGTATTTTGAGCTGTTTTTTCTGAGAGCTGTTTCCTTGAGAATATATACATATTCTGAATACTAGAGTGGTCATATTTCAGAGTAATGTGTATAGCAGAGCTGTCTTCACATACAAGTGTCTGCATTTTTTTCCTTCTGCTTTTTGTGCTCTTAACAAGAGAATGAAAACAAAACAAAATGCTATACATTTATACACTTAAGATTTTTTTCTCTTAGTTTTATATACAAAATAGATTCTTATAATTGGATGTTGAACAGGTCAAGAGTCAATAACATGCCTTTTGGCTTGTCTGACAACCTTGATCTCCTTTACTCTGTAAATGGATAATGCTTTATTTTTATTTTATTTTTCATATTTTACTTGCAGTGGACTTCACCGGACTGACTATCGTATCCATCCATTTTGTGTGTCACTTGCTGCTCATGAATTTAGGGGAACAGTGTAGATGACATACATTTCATTACAGTGTAAGAATTTACAATATACATGCCTACAGCTAAAACAATAATTTAGACTATGCTTGTTATAAGTGAAGAGAAGCATAGTCCCTCTCTCCAACCTGGTTTAGAAGTAAGCCCTTTGACAAGGTGAATCAGACCTTGATCATACCTCTGTAGACATGACAATAACTTGGTCAAAGAGCTTCCAAATAAGCAACACTAAAGAAAAGTTGCCTTTCTAATTGACAATATGTGACTTGTTAGATTTCAGTTTAACCAAATATTAATGCAAAAAAGAATAAGGAAATCTGAAAACTAGAAACTAGAGGGACTAGCTCAGGAGATATCTACCTTCTATACATCAATAGTTAAGTGAATTGAATTCTATCCCATATCAGGCAGATGATAATAGCTGTTCACTATTTAATCACCCTTGTTTTTCTGTCCTAGGATCCTTACACAAGAAGTCTTGAATGTCTCATCACCCATCCCAATGCAAAGCTGCTTTGCACTCCAGCCACTATGTTGCACTGAATACATCTCTTCCTGCTCAACTTCCCAAGCTGGTCTTTCCTAACAAGACTATATTTACCCACAGCCACACTGCAAACATGCAAGGAAGTCCACCATGTCCTTTCAGTCTCAAAGAGGCAGTAGCTCTGCAGCTGTGCATGGATTTCTGATTCACAGTTTATTTCCCATGCTACATACATTTGCACATACTTGAACTGGACTTCCCACAGTGCTGATTTCACAAGGGGAATGTGAGGACCTCACCCATCGCAGTGTTCCCAGGCACTTCCTCATTGCCTTCTGTGCCTTCACTGCTCTTAGGTTATGAGAACCATTCCTCAGCGCAACTTATTTAAAGCCCTCTTCAGTAGGTTAGCAAGCCTGTTTCCAAATATACTCTTGCCCAATCTTGTCAGATGCATTGATCCTTTCCCAGTAATCCTTGTTTCTCAGAGTTCCATATTCGTAAAAGCCAAAGTCCAGTTTGAGATATCACCTGTGCACCAAGTGTTAATCCACTGGATACGTCAGCTTCTCCTTTCCCATGCCGTAGAGTGATCAAGGAGATGCATCACCAGAACTCCCACACTGTTCAGTATTATCCCAAAAGCTTTGAAATCACTCTTAATACACTCCATGTCTGCCCTAACAGTGTAATTGGTGCACGTCATGGGTAAGCAGCAAGGGGCAATGCACCAAGAGCCAGATGGATCTTAAGTCTTTCTGCAACATCCTAGGTCTGAACTCCTCACAAACATCAGATCTCCTAAAACATACGTAAGTCAGGTTGGTGGATGGTTTACTTCATTCTCTGAGCAGGGAGCCTCCACTGACTCTCACCAGGCTTTTTCTCTTTATGCAGATGAGGCTCTTCTGATTCTGATGACTTCCATGACAGGTCTTGTTTGCTATTACCAATGACAGGTCTTGTTTGCTATCACCAATTTCCACTCCACTAAACCAGTCCTAAAGCAATGGAGCTACAAGAGGAGAAGGATCCTTCATTGTACTGCTAGAAGTCACAAGTTTCCAAGTTTCCAGACACCCTCACCTTGGGAGTCTGCATCCACTGCTACCTTGGGCATATTTTTTATCCATTCCTTCTTCCTTGTATCACAGGACTCAGACTCCTGACTCTGCAGACTCTCCGTGAAGATCTTAATCAATTTTTTGTTTGTCCTCCCTGTTGGAGAAGGAACTGCTCACCTCCTCCTCCAGTCACTTCACACAGCATTTCAGCACTTCGACCAGAGAGCAGCTCCCCCGAGTGAGACTGCTCAGCTCTTGGAGCTCAAGATCTGCAATGACATCCTCCCTCCAGAGCTCTGCCTGGGTCAATTTCTCTGACATTTCAAGGTAGACTTTTGTCTGGAGACCATGCACTGAGTCACTTTGACACGACCTTTGCATGGCCCCACACCGTCTTGAACAGAGTTTCTAGACATCTCTCCACCCCTGATGAGCTAACTATTGCAACAAATACAGTGTGTCTTAGCTGCCTCTGCTGTCCTTTGCACTCTTATAAAAAGATTGAGACTGCTAATAGCAATCCCACTGTGCCAAAAAATTGTTTCTCAGACACTATACCTTCCTGAACTCTTCCCTCCATGGGAAATTGCGACATCTTCTTCTCCAAAAAGTTTGTCACTTCACTTATTTCAAAATAGTTGTGATAGAGAAAGGTTGTCCCAGCTGTGAGCAATATCATAAGTTTGAATTAAATATTTTATACAAACCAAACCCTGAAGTGGTATTCCCTAAGAAAGAATGATATGGACAATAAGTAACAAGATTTAATTTTAAATAAAATATATATTTTGAAAATTCTGTGACATCTTTGTATCATATTTTAGAGACGCTCTTAATGACAATTCAATTAAAATTGATTTTAAATGTGAACTTCAAATTTTATTTGCCTATAAGTAAAAAAAAAAAACCAGCAACAACAAAACAATACACAACAAAACCATCTTAGTAAAATTACTTAGCTATTATGCCTTAAAATGTAGAGATCACAGATCTGGATTTCCTTTGGTGCACTGAAGTAACCTGAAAGTCCAGTTGGCACAATTTGGAATTAGATTCTATAGGAATCATAGGAAGAAATATCTTTTCTGTCAGCAGTTGATCAGCAGTAAATCCTCATGAATATAATATGTAAACAGTAAATGAAAGCATGCTAAGGTCCCTCTGATTGTCACTTAGAGTGGCTGACGCATACAACTGTGAGCCCTGTGACACATTGTTGCCCACAAAAGTGGATCTTTACTTGGTGGGCTTGTTAATGCACACAGAGTTGAGGTATTTATTTATTACAAGTTAGTGCAAAGTTGGGAGCTAGGTGGTATTCCACAAAGCTATCTCCCCTTTACTAGAGAATCATAGTGTATTTATCCTGTTACATGATTAGTATAAACCCACTCAAAATTACACTCATTGGTTAATATTTAACATATCATCATCTACTATTGGTTAAACATATTTAAATAAATGCACATGCTCCATGCAGGTGTGTGGGGGGTAAGTCTTTTTGGTCCTGAATTGAGCTGGTGATTGTGATCTCCCCCTGCTGCCTTTACCTTTCCCTAGTTACTGCTAACTTTATGCTTGTAGTGTTCTTCAGATCTCATTAACTTTCCTCATAACAAAATGGTCTCATTATCAGTCTTTGAAGTCCTTGCTTTGGCTCCTCCTTTAGTGATTAATGGCTAGCAGAGTGATTAACACTTGCCAGATATTTTGGACTTACAAGGCTACACCTCATTATCCTAAAGAAAACAAAATTGAGTACATCCTTGCATCAACATGGCCCCTTCTCCAAGTGCAGGCACATAAGACGTTTCTTGCACCCAAGTCCATTCAGTGGCAGACACCACAGACTCACCACCCTTCTGGTCCAAGGTTTCATTCCAGTTGCTGGCTCTTGTTTTCACTTACCTTGGTGTGCTGAATTTATGTGGTCAGGTTTTGGTAGCAGGAGAGGGGCTGTAGAGATGTTCCTGTAAAGAGATGCAAGAAGCTTCCCTGGCTCCAAAACTGGTTGGATTGGTCCTTGGCCAGATCAGACTCCCCATTCCCTCTGACCAGGGCTGAGCCAAACAACGCTTCTGTGAAAGTCCTGTTTAAGAAGGGAACAAAGGAATCCAAGCCATGTGGGTCTTGCAGTGAAGAGAGGGGGGAGGCAGAAGAGGGATGCCTCACCCACCCCAGTGTGTTAAGGAGCTCCATGCTGCTGGAGACTGAGTGTGAAGCAGAGATGCATCTGCAGTCCGTGGGAAGAGACTCCACGTCAGAACAGGTGGCTGCACCCTAAGAAGCCATGACTCTGTGAGTAAAGCCTGAGCTGGAGCAATCTGATGGGAAAAGATTGCAACCTGTAGGAAGGACTCATGCTGGAGAAGTTCTTGGAGGACTGTCTTCGTTGAGAAAGGGTCCCATGCTAGAGCAGGGGGAAAGTGTAAGATGTCCTCTTCCTTAAGGAAGGAGGGGCAGAAACAGTATGTGATGAATCCACCTGCAACCCCAATTTCCAGTCCCTTTGAGCTGCTGGGGAGGAGGAGGTAGAACTGGGAAGAAGGGAGGGGTGGGAGGATGGTGTTTTTAAGATCTGGCTTTGTTTCTCATTATCCTCTCTGAAGTAACTACTAACGAATTAAATTGATTTGTCCTCAAGTGGAGTCTGTTTTGCCCGTGGCCATGGTTGGTGGGTGATCCCTCCCTGTTCTTTCCCTGGACTGTTGGGCCTTTTGTTACATTTCCTCCTCTCCTCCCTGCCAGGGGGTGATGGATGGAGAGAGGAGTAAGCAAGCAGTAGCACGGTAGCTTAGCGGTCGGCTGGGCTAAACAAGGCACTTAGTTCCTCCAGTTGCTGACACAGATACGTTGCAGTACTCACACATGGTGAAATTAGACAGTGAAAGTTAAATTTGACAGAAAGATAGTTAAGAAAGGATTTAATAAAAAATAAGGACACACTGTAATGATCAGGTTCAGGGCTCAGTCAGACAAGCGTACTGATCAGCAGCCTGCTTAAGTGCATCACAGCAGACTCTCTTTATCCTTCCTCATCTCTATTTCTTATTTCCTTTTCTCTCCCTGTCCTCACTTTTCTCAACCTTTGACGCTTCCCCTAAACATTCCTTAATGTGTTTTGCTTAGTTCCAGAAGTACTGCTCAAATATTCATAATGCTCATGTTCATTTTGTTTCTTCAGTCTTATCAGTTATAAAACCAAGTTTGGCTCTCACCAAAGCTGTGCATATAGTGTCTTAATGGTCCATAAATTAGTGGCTGAAGAGTTTTAGTCATAGCTATTTGCATTTCTCTGTTATGTTTATCTTTTTCCCTATCACTTTTTGTTGCCTTTGAACTGAAGCGGTCTTTGACCTGATAACTTTAATGAAGCAGATGCTCTCACATTCTACATGCATTTGCAGAGACTTTTCAGTATTTGAGACTATCGCTGCCATAAGATCTTAGGGTAACCTCTGAAACTGCTAACCAATCAGAACACAATGATACCATTTGATGCCCATCTGTTCAATAATATTACACCCAAAGCCCAAAAGGTTAGGCAAGAAATATGACAAAGCAGATGGCAAGCAGTGGTGATGATGATCAAAAAATCTAATGGGCTTGGGGAATATTTAGAATCCCCATCCATTCTTCATGGAAGAAGAAAAAATATTGATAGACTAGCAAATGACAATTTACACTTCACTCTTACCAGCTGTAAGGTATTTTAACATAATTGTGTTTCTCACACAGCGAAAAATGGTAACCATGTCAGGTAAAAAGGAAAAAAATACACTAAATAACATTCTCTAATTTTTGTTTGTCTTGCTATAACTTAACATTTAAAAATTTTCTGTGTAGTTAATGAATATACATTATAATACAAATTAAGAAAAATTCCAAATTAGAATATGAAGCAATTGAACATTTACATTACAATAAAATTGTACCATACAATTAATTATATGAATTTTTCCTAAAAGTCAATTTAATAACTTTTAAAATATCTACTGACATAATATTTTTCTCTGTTGTTCTGAATTAGCAATTCCATTTTGTTATCATAGCACATGATAATTTACAGTGAAAGTTCATGGACATATTAAAAGAAATGACAGAAAACACTTCCAGTTTCAAGCCATTACCTCTTGTCCTACCACTACATGTCCTTGTAAAAAGACTCTCTTCAGCTTTCTTGTAGACCCCCTTTAGATACTGGAAGGCTGCCCTAGGGTCTCCCGGAAGCCTTCTCTTCTCCAAGCTGAACAATCCTAACTCTCTCAGCCTATCTTTATAGAAGAAGTGCTCCAGCCCTTGGATCATCTTCATCACCCTCCTCTGGACTTGCTCCAACACCTCCATGTCTTTCTTGTGTTGGAGTCTCCAGAGCTGAATGCAGTATTCCAGGTGGGGTCTCATGAGAGCAGAGTAGAGGGGCAGAATCACCTCCCTCGACCTGCTGGCCACACTTCTTTGAATGCAGCCCAGGAGACGGTTGGCTTTCTGGGCTGCAAGCGCACATTGCCGGCTCATGTTGAGTCCCTCATCCACCAGCACTCCCAAGTCTTTTTGCTCAGGGCTGCTCTCAATCCATTCTCTGCTCAGCCTGTACTTGTGCTTGGGATTGCCCCGACCCACATGCAGGACCTTGCACTTGGCCTTGTTGAACTTCATGAGGTTCTCACAGGCCCACCTCTCCAGCCTCTCAACGTCCCTCTGGATGGTATCCCTTCCCTCCAGCATGTCCACAGCACCACTCAGCTTGATGTCATCTGCAAACTTGCTGAGGGTGCACTCAATCCCACTATCCATGTCATCAACAAAGATGTTAAATAGCACTGGTCCCAGTACTGATCCCTGAGGAACACCACTCATCACTGGTCTCCGCCTGGATATCAAGATGTTGACTGCAACACTTTGAGTGTGACTGTCCAGCCAATTCCTTCTCTACCCAGTGGTTCATCCATCAAGTCCATATCTCTCCGATGGCATGCAGGACAGTGTCAAATGCTTTGGAGAAGTCTAGTTAGATTACATCAGCTTCTCTTCCCTTATCCACCTATGCTATAACTCCATCACAGAAGGCCACCAAATTTGTCAGGCACAATTTGCCCTTAGTGAAGCTGTATTGGCTGTCATCCATCACCTCCTTATTTTCAATATGCCTCAGCATAATTTCCAAAAACATTGCACTTCCTCAGTATCTCCTGTTGGAACAAGAATTCTATTTTATTACCAGGAAATTTTAAACAAATTACTGAATAAATCAAAAGAAATTGCTGACTATGTTTTTTTTGTTTTGTTTGTGTTTTTTGTTTGGTTGGTTTTGTTTTTAGTTTTGTGATGTGGTGGGTTTTTTTCTGTATTACCTATGAGGATGAATATCCTTCCTTATTCCAAGTAAGTGAAAAAGCAACATCAAAGTTCTAATATCCTAGTACAATGTGTAAATGGTATTTTACTCTTTACCATAACTAAAAGCATTATCATCAAATAAAAAGCACTTTTCAAAAGCTCAGTTATTTGTTTTCAAAGAGAAAAGTTTCCCAACTATTCCTGCTTTGTAAATGAATGAGATTTTAGTAAGTCAGAATATCATACAGTTTCATGCTACAGACTGCACCATGAACAGGCCATTATGGTTAAAAGTCATAATAAGGACAGCCTAATAAAATGATTTTCTACAAATGTAGGATCCAAAGCTGAAGTCCACAGAAGTATTTAGAAGCTTGTACCTCACTGAAAAAAAACTAGCTACATGGATTTAGTCCACATTATCTGTTCAGCTCCTTTATATTTTATGGGTGGCAACAAGTAAACCGAAAACTAATATGAAAATCCAGACTTTCCTGCTAATTTTTTTCACCCAGTTCCATCACTTTCTAGTCTCCTGTATGTAGAAGGCATGCAGGTAGGGACAACAACAGGATGAACTGACCTTTCCCTATAGTCTGCACTTTTATGTATGTGAAAGTTTGTATGTAAATGCAGTTTCGTCTTCACTTTTTTAATGAATACAGAACTATCTATCCTTATCTAATATCTTTTGGACACTTTTATAGATAATTATTTTTTAGACTCTTCAGATTATTTTAAGGTGGTTGAGTAAACTTTCTATTGCTATGTCTGGCTAGATTGAAGACTGGCCTTGCTTGGCTTCAGCATGGAACATGAACATACCTGAGGAATCTGTAAAATGTTTATCTGTTAACACTGTGATTTTGAGGTTTTCAAGAGTATAGTATTTCTCTTGCATATTAAGAATGAAAATTAAAAGGTTTTCATTAAGAAAAAGAAGGAAATAATCTAACAAAGGGACCTAGAATTAGGACTTCAAGAAAAAGATAATTTTCTGATGGACAGAAGGAAAGAATATTTCATATAGAAAACCCAAAAATTTGCCGACGTATTAAGAGTAGTAAAGAAAAGCTGGAGGTTGTTTTTGTTTCTGTGTGTGCTGGTTTTGGCTGGGATAGAGTTAATTTTCTTTATAGTTGATAGTACGGTGCTATGTTTTGGATTTCTGTTGAAATCAGTGTTGATAATACAGAAATGTTTTAGATATTACTGAGCAGGGCTTACACAGAGTCAAGGCCTTTTCTGTTTCTCACATCACCCCACCACCAAGTAGGCTGAAGGTGCACAGGAAATCGAAAGGGGAAACAGTTGATCTCAACTGACCAAAGGGATATTCCTTACCATATGACATCATGCTCAGTATGTAAAGCTGGGGGAGAAGGAGGAAAGGGAGGACGTTTGGAGTGATAGCATTTGTCTTCCCAAAGAATCATTACACATGACGGAGCCCTGCTTTCCTGGAGATGGCTGAACACATGCCTGCCAATGGGAAGTAGTGAATGAATTCCTTGTTTTACTTTGCTTTCTCTCACAGCTTTTGTTTTCGCTGTTAAACTGTCTTTATCTCAATCCATGAATTTTCTCAGTTTTACTCTTCGGATTCTCTCTCCTACCCCACTTTGGGGAGTGAGTGAGCGGCTTTGTGGTGCTTAGTTGCTGGTTGGGTTAAACCACGACACTGTGGTAAACAATGGAAATAGAAGCTGTGAAGCCTAGATTAGGCTGAAGAAGTAGAGAATGTCAAAAAACCTGTAAGTCAAACTTGACTGAATAATATAGTTTCCAAAAAGACTGCCTCTATTACTCTTTCATTTCAGTTTTTCCACAGCCTAGCAATAACCATCATTCAAGTGCCAAGCATAATGTGTCTACTGAAATTATAATGTAGGAATTATGCACAATAGGGATTCACAGCCTATTCTATTATGATGTTATACTGCTACTATGAACATAAAAGACATTAAATTCAGTTGTAGAGAGAATACATCCACCCAAAATTCCTCAGAGGAATTTTCACACTGAGAAAGGTATAATTCTGGAAAGAAACTTTTTGAAATGAGGAGGAGATAACTGTTGTATGTCCAAGATTTCCTGGAAGCAAACAGCATTGCTAAGATGCTGGGAAAGATGCAATCCTCCATGCGGTTATGCTAGGAAGCGTTAAATTTTTGCACAACTTAATACCCTTTAATGTACGTCTGTGCTATCAACTGTCAGGTAATTTCCACAAAACCCTTACAGCTGGAATTACTAAACCAAACAAACTAAGAATAAGTGTACAAAAATGACATTTAAATAATCCCATCATACGTCAGAACTCTTAACATGAAAATAATGAGCTATCCCTGACTTATGTCAAAAAACAGGAAAGAAAAAAAACCACAAACCCTACTGTATTCAGTTCTACTCAATTCTTCTCCGAAGAGTAGCAGTAAAATGGCTATCCCCCCAGAAAGTAAATATGAAAGATTTGACTTGACTTTATCAGCAGTAAAGGAATCATTGCAAGGGCATCATGGCGCACAAAACAGTAGTGACGGAATGCATCTGGATACAGGTCAGCAATGCTTGGAGTCCAAGCATTATCTTCAAAAACAGCAATTCAGACTGATCTGATTTGAAAGTTAAGCCTTCTGGACAGTCTTATAATGTTAGGATCCTGAAGATGTCATGGAGCAAACAATTTATTTTTCAATTTATTTTCTTCTGCACTTTTCAAAAGAGGAATAATTAAAATTTCAAAAAGAAAAGCACAGAAAAGTTCTGTTTGTTAACTTATTCTGGAATACAAATGTTTTTCCCCCTATTTAAGTCTTACAATGTAATGTGAAAATCTCATCCTGATCATTATACAAGCCTTACAAACTACAGAGTTCCTTGCTTACTTATTGAGAGCAAGTAATAGTTTTTGCATTAGTTTTTCTAATAGATGATTTGTAACTGCTGCATTAGTGTTTACAGGCTAAATCCACAAGGAGAGAGTAAATTTTTATTTTATAGATCCCTTTTTAAAGCTTGGAGATTTGATGTTTTTATGAATATTTGTAACCATTTAGGTTCTAAATGTCAGCATAAAATTTTATGACTATTAATAAAAAAGCAAAAAGAAAACACATGTTATCCCAGTGGATGACATAAAAAAATATTCCTACATAGTGACAGACTATTCCTATTTAATAGCACTAACTGTTAAAGAACATACACATTCTCACATGAGAACATAAAAATGTTGTTCTGTAGCTATACATAATAATATGCATAACATATTATAAGCTATTTTTATGGTATTCATGCATATAGACAAATACACATATGTGTAAATAATGTACACTAAACTGCTGTGTATACACACATTTAATGATACATGACATATGTACAGCATAATTTTTATTCTATCTCTGGTAACGTCATCATATTTAAAAACATATTTTGAACATCTAGTTTTTTGAAACTGTTCTTAGTAGACTATACAATTATTTAAATGAAGGCAGCATCAGTATTCCCTTAAAATGCATCACTGGAATTCATCAATGATTTTGATCATCTGTGCTTCCTCAGTGCTGATAGGGGATAGGGGTTGTTTATATTCACTGGAAATGATTCAAATTAAAGGTTCTTTTCTTTCTAAATGGAATGTCCCCTAAAAATTCACATAATCAAGGTAAAGAGTATAGCACAAGAGTGAGGACATTCTCAGAGGGATCAGTCTAATTATTTGTAATTACTAGAGCAGGTATTCAGAGGAAATGCACAGAAAGAACAGGTACCCAAAGAACTTCTTGTTATTTATGTAATTCTTGAATTCAATATATAGTTTCCAGCTTGGAAAGTATTTTTTTAAATCTGTATTTACATAGAAAAATGTCATGTATCATAGTGCCTGAAAGAGCTATTTAATGAAGCAAAATGAGTAATAAGATTGTGTTTCAATGGTGCCAGAGATTATAGGCAAAGCATCTGCCACTGTAATTTCCAAAGTTGGAACTGACTGGGATAACCTTCAAATCTTCACATTCATTTTGTTGTTTTCTAGTCTTTCTATTAGAAACACTGCATGTGGCATGTAGGCTACAGACTTTGCCACCTTTTATAATAGGTGTTCGGGGAAATTAGAATAACTGCTCCTAATGGAAATTTAAATGCTGTGTGTATCTTTTCTGTACTGTTGCATGCATTTCTGAAAGAAACAAAATCAATTTAGTGTTGGAATCCTGAATTTTTAAAAAGGAATTGTTACTGATACTGTTGTGCTACAATATGTAAACAGGTTAAGAATATACACCTGCATTGGATACTTAGATTATTGCAATAAGTGAAATATATGGCAACAAAATAAGAGATTTTGTCCTCCAGGACATTTTTAAACTGTATCCATGATAAATATTTTTTTTTTTTCATATTCCTTAGCACGGTTTTATTTTTCATTCCTCATCTATTTTACAAGACAGTGAGAACTTGGCTTTTTCAGCCAACTTTTGTTTCCATGTATGCTCATGAAATTGCTTGCACATCAAACAAGGGAAGATAATTACTGTGGTCAATGTGGTAAACTAATAACAGGCAGCTAAAAAGAATGACCCTGATCATTCTGAAAACAAGTAGCTTGCACTGAGAAAAAAATTTCTAAATTTCTAAAACTAATGCAAATCCTACTTTTGTTGTCTCATCCATCTCATGTTGTGAACTCAGTCATTGACCAAAGTGTAACGTGAATTAGGAATTTGTGACCAGTGTACTATGGAGGAAGACTGTAAATCTACAAATGTAAAAGCAGCATACTAACAAAAGTAAAAAATAACTAACCATGGTTATATCTACCAGGTTAAACCACAGGAGGGGCAGGGAGTGAGCTTAGTCATGCATTCTATTTCATTTCGAGTGTTTGATGACTCTTTCTGAGAGTGTTTCAACTAGTTCTGATTTCAAATGACTCTGTTTTAGAAGGTACTAACTCTTAAGAACTGTGGAAAGAAAACAGTTAATAATACCTGGTCAAAGTGCAACAGATAGTGCAAGGGATGATCCACTTATTTAGGAATATGGACATCTAGCTTGTTGAACACAACACTGTTTAAAGGAAATAAACCAAATATAAGATTTTTAGAAAACTATTTGTCGATAAATTGATAGAATAATGCATTGTTTCTATTGTACAGCAATATGTCATAGAATAACATTTTGTTTGGGGAAAGAAATTCCTTTTTCTTCATAAAGGAACAGAGACTTTTAAGACAGTATACTGCCTCCTACAAATATAGTCTTACATTTAGTTGAATATGCATTATAGGGTTGTGGATGGCATTAAATAACCATTCATTACCGTATATTAAACCATTAAAAGGTCAGAGGTTTTGAATATTTAAATTTTTCTCCTTTGATTTTTGTTTTTGTCATTCATTGTTAGACTTCTGCTAAAAGATTTTTGGTATTATAACTAACATATCATACTGCTGTACAATAAAACTGGCAAAAATACTATTTTTTAAAAAAATAAAGATAGTGGATTTCATCTACTGGGGCTTAGATTCTATGACTGATAAGTTCTTTAAGTTTGATATCACAACATGAAAATTGAAATGAGGATGCTGTTTTCATCAACATCAACTTTTCACAGCAAGTTTGCTTTTATTTGTTTATGTGTTTCATGTTTCGTATTTATTTATCCAGTTCCATAGGTTATGCATTGGCTTTATGTCATTTCTGCACTTTTCCTGATGGACTAAAAGTATATGGTGAAGTTTTTAGTGTGTTTGTGTATACTCACTATTGTATATATAGAGAGAGAAATAGAGATTGCCTGCATCTTCAGCTATTATAACATATATAGAGAGATTGACTTAATCTTCAGCTTCTTGACAGCTTTAACATTATGTAGTCTTTTGTCATACAATCAAGTCTTCAGTCCCTTTCACTCCTTATCAGGCAGCTCAGTGCAGCAGAGTGATAAACTACCAAAGGGTCAGCTTCATGCCAAGGCTTTCAGAGGGAAGCTCAGAAATTAAGTGCTCTACTGGAAAAATGGACTGTGAAAGCACTCAAGAAACTGATGGACTGGAATAGCTTTGAAAAAAATATTGCTAAACACAAAGTATTTGTATTTCAGTGCCTAAATGCCCACAAGCAATGAAACATCCTTTCTGACATAGTTTCAACTCTATATAAATATGCAATGAACTATAAAAATTTAATGGTATTTCGTATGATTTTTGTAAATTATAGGAAATCTTTTAAATTTTCAGTGAACTTCTTCCAATCTTCAAAAATCTGTTTGATAAGATACTATTAGGTGTATGTAATTTTCAACAGATTTTCCTGTTTATATAGAATCTCTACTAGCAAGGTCCATGTTTCAAACATATTCTATTTTTACCCTCAGTAAATTTGCGGACGACACCAAGCTGGGAGGCTGTGTCGATCTGCTCGAGGGTAGGGAGGCCCTTCAGAGGGATTTGAACAGACTGGATCGTTGGGCTGAGGCCAATGGCATGAGCTTTAATAAGGCCAAGTGCAGAGTCCTTCACTTGGGGTATAAAAACCCCAAGCATCGCTATAGGCTCGGGGAAGAGTGGCTGGAGAGCTGCCTGACGGAAAAGGACCTGGGGGTCTTGGTTGACTACCGGCTTGATATGAGCCAGCAGTGTGCCCAGGTGGCCAAAAAGGCCAATGGGATACTGGCGTGTAACAAGAATAGTGTGACCAGCAGGAGCAGGGAAGTGATCCTGCCCCTGTACTCGGCACTGGTGAGGCCGCACCTGGAATATTGTGTCCAGTTTTGGGCCCCTCGCTTTAAGAGAGATATTGAGCTCCTGGAACGAGTCCAAAGAAGGTCAACTAAACTGGTCAAGGGGCTGGAAAATAAAACTTATGAGGAGCGTCTGAGGGAGTTGGGGCTGTTTAGCCTGGAGAAGAGGAGGCTGAGGGGAGACCTGATTACAGCCTATAAATACTTGAGAAGGGATGGTGGGGAGGTGGGGGAAGGGCTCTTTACATTAGTGATGGGTGACAGAACAAGAGGAAATGGGCATAAGCTTAGTCAGGGGAGATTCAGGTTGGATGTTAGGAAGTATTTCTTCTCTGAAAGGGTTGTCAGCCACTGGAATAGGCTGCCCAGGGAGGTGGTTGAGTCCCCATCCCTGGATGTGTTTAAGAATAGGGTGGATGATCTACTTGAGGATATGGTTTAATGGGGATTAGGGATGGTTGGACTCGATGATCTCTAAGGTCTTTTCCAACCTAGAAATCTATGAATCTATGAATCTATTTCTGATGTGTAATTTATGAAAAATATATTACTATCTTTTGGCACTTTAATAAGCTCTGGGATGTAGAACAACAAAGATACTGTAACGTGTATTATCTTTTATCTCTTATTTGTATATTTTTTAAACTTAATGTTGCTCAAGTTTTTGCATTTCTTCTAGGTTACCTTTTGTTTTGAAATATATTCATGATTTTTTTTGAACATGCACATAAAATCCTAAAAGGACTGAGAATGCTTAGAGAAGTACTGAGAGAAAGTAAAAATGATTTAGTGTAATATTTTGTGCAATATTAATGTACTATATTTATCTTTTAAATTCAATTACTCTCTCTACCTAACAGAAATGTTAAGATGCATAACTAATGAATATTTACAACAAACTTTGTGATCCTCACATGTACAAGACTACATCTGTGTAAAATAACCCATACATTTTCATTTGAACAGAAATTATCTACCCTCAAAACATAATCTTCTAACAATCCATGGGTGTTCTTGAGGGCATCACCTAATGAAGGTCCTCACACATTAGATAGCTCAGAATGTGGTTTAACAGAGTTAGTAATTACAGCACATTGCTAAAGACTGATGATGCAATTGACCTACAGTATATCACATTATCAGAGTAAGAAAATGTTGTTAAAATGGCCCCAGTCACAGATACAACTTTGAAAATCCTTTCTTAGCTAAGCCAGTAAGACTTCTGTTGCCTTGTAATTAATTAGCATATACTTTGCAATAATTTCCTATCTAATGGTGTGAGTGTTCAAAGAATGGAGATACTGTAAAAACGAATAGCCATATTAATATTTCTTAACATTTTTGTCATAACTAGCAAGCTTATTTAAAAAAAATACAATGTGACAATCCCTTAACAACACATCAGTACAGTACAGGCTTGTTAACTAGATAATCTACTTACACTTTTATAGAGATTTTTGATTTTTTTTATCTGATTTCTTTCTTGGTTGATCTACCACTTTGAAGCTCTTAGCTTTTAATGAATTTCATTTAGAAATAGAAAACATACAATTTCACTAGTGCAGTAGAACACTGATACTCGAAACACTGTATTTTTCCTAAAATCATGCTTATTCTGTAGAGTGAAACTTGTATTTTTTAATATAATGTATTCGTAAAACTTCATGACTTTCAGTAAACACATTTACTAGTATGTCATAACATATTACGAGATAATATAAATGAACAAAACATAACAAATGTTAGGGCTTAAGTAATTCTTCCAAGTTTGGAAGTCTTGCTATTTTAATGAAAGCAGAGCCACTGGCAGCAGGAAAATCATTAAGGAGTAAGATGCTCTAAATTAAAAAAGATAAGATGAAATGTGAACCATCCACTTTCAGCACTGTAAAAAGATAAAAGCAAGTAATATTGAGATTCATCCTTATGACTTTTTTTGATAATGTATTTTTTAAAAGTCTGAAAGTTAGGGGACTAGGCAGCAAGTTTTACAGAAGGCACGAAATTTAGTTACTTAGGACCAGTTACAGCTGTGAGAAACTTGACATATTTAAGGCAACAGTTAAATGGGTAAAAGGATGACTAATGAATTTTACTATCAATAAAAATGAAGAAAAGCGCACTGAATGAGAATTGAAATTATTCATATAGCCTACAAGAATTTCAATTAACAGCACTAGCCATGAAAATAACCTTGGATTTAATGCTGACAGCACAGGAGAAATGACTGAGCTTTGTACAAATACGGTGAAATATCTTTTAAAAGACACTAGGATGTATAGGGGGTGGAGAAGTGAATCATGCAAAGAGTATTATGGTGAGCTTATTTAAATGTGGTTACATGTTTTAAAATGTTGGTGATATATAAGACAACTCAGAATCAAATATTTAAGATATATCAGTATTTTTTCTACCTGCCTAGAAGCTGAACAGCAAACAAAAAGTAGAACTAAAATATGCAGTTAAACAGCTAAAAAAAAAGACATTTTCTCATACAGTGTTTAACTAAGTATAAAATTCTTTGCCACAAGAAGTCAACACACAAAAAAAGTAAAAGTTAAAACAGGATTGAATATTGAGAGTTCCATAAAAAAAGTTCTGAACTTGGTTTATGTTTATATTTTAATGTGATTTAGCCTAAATTTTTCCTCTGTGTAGTTTAAGAAATAAATAATTGGGGTATGTCTTAGTCTGGAAAAGATCAACAAGGAAAGGTAAATGACCTGAGATTATTTGAGAATAATTTTAAACTCAAGAGATCATAATTTTCTTCTGACCAACATCACTGCAAATTTGTATGCAAGAATATTCACAGCTTTAATTAATAATTAAAAAGTGGAAGGGTTATTAAATTTCATTCTTCAAAGATTAAAATATTATATTCCAACTAGAAATCATGATGAGATTTAATATGAGATTCAGATTATCTAGTATCTTTTCACTGTAATGTTCTCTATTTTTCTAAAACATTTGCTATTGGCCTTTGTTGTAGGTGGAATTTTGACTTCGTAGTTTCTGTCAGGGCCAGTACTGTATTATCTATACACATATAAGTAATTCTGTCACAATACAACAGTTAAAGTAAATGAACCAACTCTGATTCTCAGAGTATTCAGGCTATTTTTATGCCTTCTGTTTCTTCACTTTGCGTCAGAGTGCTGGAAGATATGTAAAAGCTGCCGCCTGCTCTTCTGATACCACAGATCTTATGGATGAAACAAATTATCAGTAAAGCAGCTAGCAGTCCCTTACAAGACAAGAAAATAATTTAGAGTTCTTTCCGCTGCAAAGCACTTACGGAATTCTGTTTTCTGGTCAATGGTTCGATGTTCAATGTCCAGGTGGAGGCCAGTGACGAGTGGTGTTCCTCAGGGGTCAGTACTGGGACCAGTGCTGTTTAACATCTTTGTTGGTGACATGGATAGTGGGATCGAGTGCATCCTCATCAAGTTTGTCGATGACACCAAGTTGTTTGGTGTTGTGGACACCCTGGAGAGAAGGGATGCCATCCAGAGAGACCTTGACAGGCTTGAGAGGTGGGCCTGTGAGAACCTCATGAAGTTCAACAGGGCAAGTGCAAGGTCCTGCACGTGGGTCAGGGCAATCCCATGCACAAGCACAGGCTGGGCAGAGAATGGATTGAGAGTGGTCCTGAGGAAAAGGACTTGGGAGTGCTGGTGGATGAGAAGCTCAACATGAGACGGCAATGTGCATTTGCAGAACAGAAAGCCAACCGTATCCTGAGCTGCATCCGAAGAAACATGGGCAGCAGGTCGAGGTGATTCTGCCCCTCTACTCTGCTCTCATGAGACCCCACCTGGAATACTGTGTTCAGCTCTGGAGTCCCCAACACAAGAAGAACATGGAGCTACTGGAACGAGTCCAGAGGAGGGCCACAAAGATGATTCGAAGGCTGGAGAACCTCTGCTATGACAACAGGCTGAGAGAGTTGGGGCTGTTCAGCCTGGAGAAGAGAAGGCTCTGAGGTGATCTTATTGCAGCTTTCCAGTACTTAAAGGGGGTCTACAGGAAACCTGGAGAGGGACTTTTTACAAGGCCGTGTAGTGGTAGGACAAGGGGCAATGGCTTTAAACTGAAAGAAGGTAGATTTAGATTAGGTGTAAGTATGAAATTTTTCACTCAGAGGGTGGTGAGGCAGTGGAACAGGTTGCCCAGAGAAGTTGTGGATGCCCCATCCCTGGAGGCGTTCAAGGCCAGGTTGGATGAGGCTTTGGGCAACCTGGTGTAGTTGAGGGTTTCCCTGCCCATGGCAGGGGGATTGGAACTAGATGATCTTTCAGGTCCCTTCCAACCCAAACCATTCTATGATTCTTTGATTCTATGATTCCTCTAATATAGAGTTTTCAGTTTTGACTGGGCCCTAACTTTCAATGTAACAAAGCCGTTGGCTTTATCAGGCACAGGACTGAGGATGAGATGTCAGTGACTCATGTAAAACTCTTCCCGCCTTTCCACTAGCAGCCTAGGAGTTCACTTTCCTCATTAATTACTTAATCCTTTCATATGAACCAGACATACCAGATACAGAAAGCGAGAAATTGTAGTTGAGAGTGGGATTCTTTCAATTTACCATGAGAATGTAAAGTTATGTAAATCTAACTTGCAGTGATTTACCCTTATGTTACTTTTAAAAACAATGAAGGAAAGGAAACTTGAGGTGATGAACCTTGTTTGTTTGTTTATTTTGGTGCTTTTTTGTTGTTTTTTTTCCTATAATTTAGATACTTACCTTCAAATGAGATAAACAACTGTTCATTTTCTTCCAGATATTGCAAGATCTTATGCGACTTTAACTTGTTCAGATTGGACATTCAATTTTTCTATTTGTGATTTAAAGAACAGTTTCTTGGTTTCTTCATCAGTATGGTGGATTACAAATGCTGAACTAGAAGTTTGATGCAGGTTTGCAATTTTACATACGCTTTAAAAAAGTATATAGGCAGAAGAAAAAATTTCAACGAAAACAATCCACTGAACCATTTCAGACAGGTAGAAAGTGCTGACCAATGACTAAAGCATCTTTGTCTTTAAATCAGTCCAGAAAATGACAAAGACATTAAAGATTTTTTTCTGTTGACTACTAAATATTATTTGGAAACCAGTAATCTTACCAATGCTTTCAGCTTACAATTTCACTTTACAATTAACTGGAAATAATACTTTAAAAAATTGTACTAGTAATCTCAACAGAGATCTACATCTTTACATAAGAAAGTATGCTAAAATTATCAATAACTTAAGACAATCAGAACTATATAGGCTCTTACTTGTAATTAAAAGCCAGGACTTGTCATCATTCATGTAGCTCTTCAAAAGCGTTTAATGAAAAATTTCCTTTTTTTTTTCTCCCCCTACTCTGGCTTGGGAATATAGAATTCTATGTATTTGTAATGAAACTAATCTACTATCAATTCTCCGTTAATGAGTTTAGAAGCCTTCTTCTCAGTAAGTTAGAGGGTATACCTAAAATCTTGATTGTGATCAACTTTCCAGTACACATAAGACCTAAGGCAGCAAACTGAGATATGAGTCTTTTCACCAGCCGATTATGTCAGACCTGCTGAATTAGTGACCTCACAACATGCTCTCTTAGCAAAAGACCAGAAGTGTTACACCAGGAACTTCAAAGAGCACTCTGTGTTGTCAACAATCTAGCTAGCTGAAGAGTTTAAGCTAGTTACTTCTAAAAGGTCTGACTTTAACCCTGTAAGGTGAAAATTATAAATCTGTGATGTTAAAACTCTAGTTACAAATGCTGAACCCGAAACATCTCATAACACGTTTCCATCACATATTTTTGACTAAGTAGATTTAAAAAATCCAAGATGTCTTTTACTTTTTTTAGTATGTATTTTCTACATCCATCTCTATTGTGTCTTAGTTTTTGTTTTGTTATACCTTTTTTCCTCTTCTTCCTATTACCTCTCTTAATGTCTTACTTTCTGATTTAAGTATATGTGTGTATGCTCTTTCTTTTTCCAATCCACCTGTTCTATCTGTCTCCTCTCCCTGCTTTTCATTATTCTGTTAAAGAAAGAGCATACATGATACTACCTGAGGTTTTCTTGATTGCTTACAGGAGCTGAGAATAGAATGTAGGCTCGTGGTCTACTTACAAGTCTTTTCAGGTAAGTTGTCAACATCCATAAGAGATTGTCATGGTTTGATGTGGAGGGGGGGGTGGTTCTGGTGGCAGGAGAGGGGTTTTGGTCCCTGTGACCTCCCCGGTTTTGGAACCGGGTTAGGCTTAGTTCTGGCCACCAGATCAGACTGCCATCCCCCTCGGGATTGAGCCAATAGGGCGCCTCTGCGAATTGCCCTATTTAAGTCAGGACAAAGGGACCGGAAAAGGTGCTTTGCCCAGGATCGAGCAGAGAAGGGAGGAGGGCACTGCCCCCGCTCCCTGGCTCCCGGCTGGGCAGCTGCCTGCGTCGGGCCGGTGCCGCCCACGGAGAATGGCGGCGGCGGAGCCAGCTGGGGAACTCGGGGGCACCCCACTCCCGGGGTGCCCACTGGGCTGAGTTCACCTGGAGAGGACTGAGATCTGAGAGAAACAGCCTCATCGACAGCAAGTCAGTGAGGATGGAGCAGGAGGAGGTGTGCCGGAGCCGAGTTTCCCCTGCGGCTGATGGTGAGATAGCAGGCGGCCCCCCTGCAACCAGGACGGCCTCGGTGGAGCAGAGACCCACTCGCAGCCCGTGGGGAGAAGATGCCTGAGCCTGAGGATGGTCGTGTTGGGGTGCACGACGAGGCAGAGCGGCATCTGGAGTCTGCGTGACGACCCACGCCGGAGCGAGTGGCTACAGCTCCCTAAGTACCCGAGACTGTGGTAAAGCCCACACCGGAGCAATCTGTGGGGAGGATTGTTTCCAGTGGGCTGGACTCACGTTGGAGAAGTTTGTGGATTTTTCGTCGTGGGTAGGGGATCCATTGGAGCAGGGGAAAAGGGTGTAAGGATTCCTCCTCCTTTAAGAAAGAAGCAGCAGTAACAGCACGGAATGAACTGACCTGCACTCCCCCAGTCCCTGCCCCCTGTGCTGCTGGGGGGACGAGGTAGAGCCGGGAGGAAAAGGGGGGGGGGGGGGAAGGTGTCGGTTTTAAGATCTGGTTTTGTTTCTTTCTGTCCTCTCAAGTAATCGGTTTTTGTTTCCCTTTGTCCTTCAAAGTAATCATTAATAAACTGTTTTGCTTTGAGAAAAGCTCTGCCTGTTTTGCCCAGGACCATGGTTGGTGGGTGCTCCCTCTGTTCTTGTCTCAACCCTCAGTCCCTTTGTTTTTTTTTTTCGTCTCCTCTCTACTTTACTGGAGAAGGAGAGACTGTGTGAGTTTTAGTTGCTGGATCAGCCTAAAACCACGACAGAGGTGCAACAGGTGTTGCATAGAACATGAATAGATAATAAAAAGCTACTTATGTTTTAACCTTCAGATACAGCAATCTGCTTCTAGCGTGTCTACGCTTGAAGATGCATGTGAATTAGTTTTGTTCACTTAAGATTACTGTTGCCAGTGTCTCACAATTGATTGAGAGCAGCCCTGAGGAGAAGGAATTGAGGTGTTGGTTGATGAGAAGCTCAACATGAGCCAGCAATGTGCACCTGCAGCCCAGAAAGCCAGCTGTCTCTTGGGCTGCATCCAAAGAAGCGTGGCCAGCAGACCGAGGGAGGTGATTCTGCCCCTCTACTCTGCTCTCATGAGACCCCACCTGGAATACCACGTTCAGCTCTGGAGTCCCCAACACAAGAAGGACACGGAGCTGCTGGAGTGAGTCCAGAGGAGGGCCACGAAGATGATCTGAGGGCTGGAGCACCTCTCCTATGAAGATAGGCTGAGAGAGTTGGGGCTGTTCAGCCTGGAGAAGAGAAGGTTCCAAGGACACCTTCTAGCAGCCTTCCAATATCTAAAGGAGGCCTACAAGAAAGCTGGAGAGAGACATTTTGCAAGGGTATGTGGTGATAGGACAAGGGGTAATGGCTTTAAACCGAAAGAGGGTAGATTTTTGTTAACTCTAAGGAAGAAATTCTTCCCTCTGAGGGTGGTGAGATCCTGGAACAGGTTGCCCAAAGAAGCTGTGGATGGCTCATCCCTGGAAGTGTTGAAGGTCAGATTGGATGAGGCTTTGAGGAACCTGATCCAGGGGAATGTGTCAGCGCCAATGGCAAGGGTGTTGGAACTAGATGATCTTTATTGTTGCTTCCAACTCAAACCATTCTATGATTCTGATTGTATAACACTCAGGATTATTTCATGGTAGCAACATACACTGTTCTACTTTCTTTTACACAAAAGACTTCCAAATTAAAGGATCATAGTGAATATGAGAACAATTCTTCCTCTGTGCAAACACTCTGATATTTTAAGAGAAGGTTCTGCTAATAGAAATATAATGCTGCAAACAACTTACGTCACCAATTTTAGTCAAGAAGTTGCTACCAGTTAAATCTAGGCCAAACCAGAGGCCAAATAGTATAATTTTCCAGGAACATTATTAAGTGATGCATGGAAAAAAACCTGTGTCACCTATTACATTATAGCACAAAATCCAATTATAACATTCAGTTATCTCTACAGTTTGACAATAAATAAAAATGTCGTAGCAGCAAGACTCCACACCTATACAGAAGCCTATAACTAGTTAATCACAGCAGAGACTGTGGAATGAACTAATAGGATGCTTTTGTTAAGTACAGCAAAGTTTAAAGGTTGAAGTGGAGGCTCATTACCACAGTATGGGAGAAAGATAGTTGCCCTTCTTAAAGAACACTACCTTTCCAGAATGTCAGACCAAGAGATAAAATATGTCACCTGCTATATCTTTTTATAAGATTTTCCCTTATTCTTCCCTGCCTGATGTTCCTGCTGTCCATGCTGCACCAGGAAAGGGAGGAATAGAGAGAGGAAAATTTCTGTGAGCATCAGAGCTGCTGTTCTCTTTAACACACCAGCAAGCTATGCAAGGAAGAGCTTGCCCTATATATTTTGACATAAAGATGAAGTGCAAACCAAGACCAGCTGGGAATAAACACTTTGAATTTAAAATGCATAAGAAAACATTTCTTGGCACTGATGTAACACTGATGTCGACATTCATACAACATTCATCAATAGATGTGGATTCCTAAGTGATATATATGCACCTGTCACTATCCCTCTAAAATAACTTTTTGTTTGAAAACTGAGAAGCAAATAATATTTTTTAAAAACTCAAAAAGTTAAATCCAAAGCACCTCTTCTAAATGCCTTCTTGAGTCTTCCGTGTAACATATAAAATAATATTTTCATACTTTCCAGACAACTCATTACTAACACAAAAGTTATTTTCACAAATATTTTAGAGTTAAAGGATAATGGGATTCTTTGTCTTATACAAAGAAATGAAGATTAAGTCATTGCTTATTTGGAACCCATATGATAGACATTTTGGAACAATTGAAAAGCTAACCAAACTCAGTGAGCTACAATATATTGCCTAGTTGTGATGTTTGCTTACAAAACAGGGACACATAAACATTAGATTTATTTAAGTATATAGGGTACGTGGCACAATATTATTTCCTATGCTTCTCAATCTAGAGTGAAGCAATAAGGGAAAAATACAAGTCACCCAGATAGGTGAGTGTCCCACCAGTAAATACCTTCCTGCTTAACAGAATGTTTGGTTTTTTTCCTCTAAAGAGTAATTTAATTTTCATGAGTAATGTTCACTGCAGTAAGCTGTTCTCACAATACTTAAAACTTTGGGTTTCATGGCTTATTGAGACACTTAAAATTTTGTCTGAAATGGAGTACTGAATGTAGGCAGGACTGATTAATCTGTTATCTTCTCATTCATTTTTTGATATTAATGAATTCTTACATCACTGCATATATCAGACACAGTTTTTAACATCTTACTACCTTGTCCTAGATATTGGACACTTAATATGAGCTAATTAGAGGCACAACATAGCAGATGTATTATCTTCTGTCTCATTTTTGTCTCATTCTGCCTCATTCTCCTTTGAGAATCTTTTATATTTAGACCTCTGAGCCAACTATTTCAATGATACTATAATGGCCATCTTTTTGTAAACTCATCTGATACCCACAGAGAGAGTATTTGATTTTTATGTTTTTAACAGAACAGGAATGCTTGGAAATTCCAAAGTTTTACATTAGAAATAGGTATTGTCTACCATTTACAGGATAAAAGTTCTTACCCTGATCGTTATCAAATCATTACTATTTCTATACACATAACATTTCTAAACTTCATACCAGTTCCCTCAGTTAAAACTCTTAAGATTTTTTATTTTTTACTTCATTTCTGGACAATAGAAGGGAAGGATGCTTACATGGTTCACGTGCAAAATTGAAGCTTACTTATGTAAAACTTTCAAAGTGTTGAAGTCAATTGTAAGTCAAAGTGTTGAATATATTTTAAAGTATATTTTTAAAGAAAGCAATAAAAATGTTAAAAAAATTATTTCAAAATGGTTTTGTATTGAAATTTCTGTTTGCAAAATTAGTAGAAAATATTAAGCTAGAGAATACTTAGGAGAAAAGTATTTATAAGGTCAGAGAGGCTGAATTTTTATTCTTTTTTTTTTTTAATTGGAAACTTCAACAGTATTTCCGCAGTTAAAGACTTGCATTTTGTTACCTGTTCAGAAAAAAATCCAATAAATTCTTTTATTTAACTTGATATTTCCCATAACAAATTGCAAATAGTCACTCACAATCTCAAAGGAAATTTTATCGTTATTTACATTTCATAGTATAAAAAAACCCATCAAATATAAGCCCCAGAAAGCCACTACACTAAAATAAAATATTGTGGTTTACTGATACAGTACATATGTTTATATGTTTTTGTTTTAATAATTTCCAGATTGCCACTCAAAAGCTCTATTGTAGAATATTTTATACTGTCTCTTCTAGAGACAGTTATTAAAAAAGCTTAAGTGGAAAAATTGAATTTTTCAGCTATGTTGAGGCTACAGACTTGGAAACTGAGATTTTTGTAGAGATTAAGGTATCTGTTATTTATTTTCAATGACAGTTTTAATAAGGAGTATGTTTCAGAAATCATTACTTTGAATTTTTTGGTAGAAGGACAATATTAAATTTTAATTTATCTCAAGATAATGACGTAGTATTTCGTTTCTCTGACTTTCTCAACTTCTTTCTTTCATTAAACTTCTTTGAATGTGAGTTTATTTAAAAAGTATTCATGTTAAAAAAAAAGAAACAAATATTACATTCAGAGTTCTGAAGGTTCTTGGGAGCTAGGCAACTTCTACTGAGGATTTATCACTGCTTTTAATAATTACTTCAATCTAACTTGTCAGTAATACTATTGGAAAATTCTTAATCTGAGTTATTTTTTGTTTAAAGCACACAGCTAAGGTAAGATATCAGCAATACCTAAGATAGCCATAGCTACCCAAATAGCATTCAGATTATAATAGTTTATTTTGGAACTGCCATATAAAAATTTTAAGTTGTAAAATTCAACATAATCAAATAATTGATTAACTTAAGGCTCTTGGTGAGTTTGCCAGTGATTTTTTAATTTCACACACTGTAAATATGGACAGAGAAGAATCTTTCACACTAAAGAAAAAATATTGAACTTTATTATACTTGAAATATACTGAGTGTGAGATGCAGCTTCTACTCTCAGAGTACTTGGGGCAATTTTGTGTTCATAATTCAGTGCTGCGTTACCATTGCTATGGGATTTATGTATCTTAAAATTATTCTTACTCACTCCAAATCTACAGATATTCTTATTTAAAATAAGGTTTATTGGAGATACATTCCTCCTTGATTTTAGCTTTCTGAAAGTGTTATTTTAATCCTGATTGGGGCAGTTAGCAAATTTACTGCAATTCACTGTAAAGTTGAAAATATATCCAGGGAAGCAGTCAATATTAAAGTCAACTAGTTCAGCTAAGAATTAAAACACAACAATAATTTGGAACTCTAGTGCAAATAAGGAAATATAAATTATTATTTTTACTCCTGGCAGACATGAATATTCCAGAGAGTGATAGAATCTCAATATTTTCAGGTTGATATTGTGGATTTTTTCTCTCCTTGTTTTCAGTAGTTTTTATAAATTATAAAAACTTTAAGGTAGAGATTCTCCCTCCCTGTGTGTGTGTGTGTGTGCGCGTGCGCGCGCGCACGCCTATCTAAAAATTTCTCTTAAACTTTAAGGATGATACTAAAACAAGAAAACCAACAAACACTCCAAAACCAAACCAAACCAAAGAAAACAAAAAAAAAAAAAGGAACTCACCCTAAAAAAAGAAAGCACCTGTAGGAGAATATCAGACTGCATAAATCATTAAATTAGATTATCAGATTTTTAACAGTGTATAGTCTTTTTTTAATACAATAGAGTATATTTTTGATCAAGAAATACAGCTCTGACAAAAATACACAAAGAATTGTTTCATCTTGTTATTTCATCAAAAATGCTGGCCAAATTCACAAGCAGTCAAAATCTTTTATGTTAACCCCCACATGAGGATGTGATTAACCTATACATAGGTTTAAAAGTTACAATCATGAATACATCATTACATTAATTAACATGTTCTGCCTTTCTTGACTTTGAATATATGAATCTTGCATCTGTTGACTGTCGGGACACCACAGGACTGTCTGCTCCCTGTGGGCTGGGGGCTATGTGAGTCCCATGAGGCTGTCCTGGGGGGTACCAGGGGCGGCCCCAGCTTCAGACAGTGGGCACCTCCCTGGGGATGGGCCAAAGTCAGAATGAGATATGGGCCGACAGATGGTCCTGGCTTGGCAGGGTCCATGAATGGGCAGGGCATGACTATGAGGAGGTGGAGACCAGCCCTGCTGCAATATCACTGATGGACCTGTGGGGCTGAAATGGGGTCCTGGGTTGTAGGTGGGGACGGTGTGTAAAGGGATTGTCTCAAGGAACAAAGTAAGAGCAAGGACAGCAATCAAGGAAAGGGCTATGGCACAGGAAACTCGAGGCCACCCATAACAAGCCCCAGAGACTTGAGTGCAAAACAGGGATTGACTTCGGGGCCTGGGGTTAAGTGAAGGGTCAGAACTGCAGGGAGATCAAAGCCTAGGGAAAGGCTGGTCCCTGAGGAGGGTTTATAGGCTTATAGCCAGAGACTACAACTCCATGGCCCTCAATTCAAGGCTCAAGAAGGCCTAAGCTCAATGTCAGGGCACAGAAGGATTTGGGGGTCCTTGGGTTGGGGTACAAATGATGGGGCTACATGGCCAGGCAGGGACATGTCTGTGGCTAAGTAGGAAACTGACACTCCCAACACAGCTCAGGAAAAAGCTGATCACCCCAAGTAACGCTGAAATGGAGTCTCTGGACCCAGGACTCAGCAGAGGTTAGTCAGGATTTATTAGGTCCCTCAGGGCCCTTAGAGTGGTACTTATTTGAAAAGTTGTTTAAAACTTTGAATCCTTGTGATTAACTTTGAATGTTGCTATATATAGTATTATCAATTTTTAATCAGAATTCTCAATAGGGAACTTTGCTCAAAAGCTGATGGGATGGCACAACCTAGGGTTTTTAAATACTTCTCCAATGATTTGTTTCTATTTTGAGAGAAATTATATGTTTGTGAGAATGTGTGTGTGTGTGTGCATGTTTATGTATGTAGATCAATCTATCTTGCTTCAATGCCCTTGCAAGCATCCTATATGATTTTAAAACCTAGCATAGACTCACATATTGATCTTAATTATGTATAAAAGCCAAACAACATCTTCAAGTGCAACAGCTGCATTCAAACAGCATAAAATCTTGTACTATGTCACCTAGATGGAAATATTAATGCAATTAAATCTACAGAATTAAATAATGAGCCATGAAGGATGCTAATTCCTTGAAAAAATTATAAATGTTAACAGCTACCGTAGGAACTGAAAATATTTTTCTGATTCTCTCACAAATATGATTATAATTCTCTTCAAGGACTAAGGATTGAATGAGCAGTTCTTCAAAGAGAATACTTACAGAGATAACATCCATAAAACACATCAAAAGTTTATTGACTGCTACTGAATACCCACATTGTTTAGAAGGAAAAAATGAATGATTTTTGTAATGTTAAACATCAGTCTCCAAATTATTTTAGTCCTCAGTTGTTTTGTGCATGATGGTTGCATGGTGATTCACTAAATTGAGAGTATTTACAAATGCAATACAGTACAACTTCGTGTTGACGATGTGCAAAATTAGATGAGAGAAATAATTTTAGTTTTCCATCCTTTCTTGTTTCTCAAACATATAATTTAAGTAATAAATAAACACTACAATCTTTTATCCACAACCTTTTAGTACCAGGAAGACATAATTTTTGTTATTATTTAAAATAAAGATGCAAGTATTTTTGTATTAGACTTTACATTTCTTTTGCACATCTGTGTATATATTTGCACCTTGTAATCTTCTGCTTCTAGTAAAATAAGATTCAAAGAATTCAGTTTATAGATCAGTCTGTTCTCTTTACTGTACTTTCCTAAAGACTATAGTCTATTTGATAAAACTAAATAAAACCCCTAGTCATTAGCTTACCATTAACACTTGCAAACTGATCAAGAAATACAAACACTGCGACCTAACAGAATCAGTTATTGTTGAGAAATGTCATAAAATTTGTCTTAAACCTTGCCTGATAAAAGACTACCAATGTGTTGAGTACAACAGGTACACTTTTTTTCAGTACAGCAGATTTCCATCAGAAAATGAATTTTACAAAACAAAAAAATCTTACGTGAATATGCTAGTGGTGGTAGATTTATGTAAAGACAAGCATGAAAAGTACTTTTTTGACATTAGTAAAATTTTATTTTATTTTTTCTGAATGTTATGTTTACAGTGTATTGCATGGTACTTTATGACACCCAAGTCAAAGTAAAATATACTTTAAACCCAATCCATTTTCAGTCATTCCAGAAAAGAGGATGGGATATGTGTCATGAGCATGATGGCAGTGTACTTTGTCCACTCAAGCTTCAAAGATGTTTGTATTATTTTTCTGAAATTCCATCTGGATAGCCATTACTTTCCAGCAGGGATTTGCACATTCCTCAGCTTCAGAGATTTGTAAGGAGCTCAGAAATATCTCTTTAACTGGCTCTTCACTGAACTGCCTGTCAGAAATACCCTTTTCCTAGCTTGCATGAAGCAATAATAAGGAGGCACCCTCAATGAGAGATACTTGTCATGATGCTATACACTTCTGTGTTTCCATAGCTCAATGTCAGGGTGTTTATTTAAGAAATTCTGTTGAAAATAAATAAATACAGTCAGGCAGAGAATGTGTGCCATCCCAAACTAAGCCTTTGACACCTTCAAAATAAGGAGGCAAGAACGGTGTTAAAATTGTGTCTTTTAGGCCTGTTTTATCTTGCCGTAGAGGAGAACAAAAGAACAGGAAAGAATCAGAGGCTTCTGCCTTGGTCTTAAATGAGAAGACCACTAGCACCAAACAGCAGGATGTAAATGAAGAACCAAGAACTGAATAATATCCTTGAATAGCTCTGAACATCAAAGCGTGCAAAAGGTGCCATTGAACGAATGGGCCCGCAGGCTAAGTACTGTGAGTAAATCAGCTGAGGAAGAGTCTACGAGATATTCCGTGAAACGAGAAGTTGAGAGTTTATTGGATGTATGTTTAGGATCATGTGCTGAAAGAATCAGTGGATTAATTAGCTGAAAGCCACCCAATATAATGTCTGAATCGCTAATCTAGAGTTGTGCTCCCATATTTTCTGTCCACCTAATGAGTACCTCTCCAGGAAACAGTGATAGCAGTATGTTAAGTAGAGCCCAGCTGATGAGAATTGGAATAATAAACTAAATTCAGAACCTTTCTATATGCAAATAATTTTTTGCTAGGCGGAGATTGCCTTTGCGTAGTAAAAATCTTAGTTCTTCTTGTATTGCAATTGAGAAATAAGAACCTATGTGTAACTATGCTTCAGCAGCTATTTGTCACAATGCTGAAATTAGCCCTTAACATTTAATTTTATGAAGATTTTTTAAATGTTTCCCATTTTTTCCTAATGTTTTCCATGCATTTAATTGCTTTTAAATTATTTGTTATATGTTTGCAAAGAAAGTTGTTATATGTTTGAGCCACAGGTATTTTCAAACAGAGATGTAAAAATACTGGTCTGTTTGATATTGGGTCTCTATAAACCAGAGGATTGAGCTTCCCTTTCGTAGTGACCTTTGTGAGTGGACAGTCAGAGAAACTTACACACGAAGAGAAGTTTTCTTCTTAACAGGAAGACACTCAGAACTTGAAATTTAAATTCTGAATTAAATGAACACAAATTGTGTCCATTTTGCTGTGATTTTGCTGATGATTATGCGCATACAACTCAATGTTCCTGATACAACGTGGTTTTGGGAGGGTTTTTAATTGCATTAATTTTTCCACATTATTCCATTAACATAATCCTTTCTTGAATCTTTCTGTAATTAAATCTGAGTAGTTTTTCAAATTAGGGACTTCTGTAAGAATCTTCAAAGATGCTTTTTTCCCCTTTCATTTGTTGAATTATAAGTAGATGTGTCATCATCAAACAGCACAGCTCTCTTTCAGTAGATTACTTTAATCTGTTCTCATGTCTAGCTACATGCAAGACTGACCTCTTCACTCACACAATTGAGTTGTTGGGGTTTTTTTACCCTAATAGAACCTGAAAATAATCCACCTTGACAGCAGTGTTTCTTTCATTAAGTCTTTACTGACTAGTACCTTCATAATACTCAAAATACAATATAATAAATATTCTTAGTCATCTAACTCTGCTTTATAAACAAAAACAAAGAAAAATTGTCTTTATCCAGAAGCTTATATCTTTTTGCAAGATCTTTCAAGAGAGATAAGATTACTGAATTTGACTAGATTAACAACACTGGAATTTACTGAATTCTGTTTGTACATGACTATTATAGAAGACAAGACAGGCTACATTTACATTCAATATTGTACTTAACGTTTGATTTGTACTGCTTTAAAGTGATGTTCAGAATTATTCTAGTTTTCTGATATTTCCTGTCCCAGTTTTAAATACGGGTTTTCAGAGTTAAGTGAAGCACATTTTAAAATGAGATACAATTTTCACAGAGCTGTTACAGTTCATACTTAAAAGAAATAAATTGACAATCTAAAAATCCAGTGTGTCACAAACATTGTAAAACAGTCTACTAAAATTTTTTGGGATTTATAGCCTCAACTCAATAGCCCATTGTAATAGCAAAAAAATACTTTTTTTCATAAAAAGGAAAATGAAATATTTTCTTGTTTATCTGCTAATTTTCTAACTCTTGAATATATTTTTTTTATAATATTGTCAAAGTCTGCTTCTTCAGCTCTAGAAAGTCCCATAAAATAAGGGAAAACATCAAGGAGAAGTTGTGATTTTGATTACTTCGTGAATTGCAACATTGACACAATTTGGATGATGATAAATTAAAGAAATATAGATATGCCAGATAAAAATATCTATTTTTATGGTTTTTTTTTTTCTATTTCACCTCATCTATTTACAGGCACTTTTTATCTAAATTACATTTATGAGAAGTGTAGATTGCATGAGTCTGGATCCAAAAGGGCCTTCATTTTGCTGAGAGTGCTTTGGATCAGGATCATAGCCTGGTGTTGGTTTACTTTTCAATCACTGACTAAAGGGGCTATGAGGGATAAAGGTATAATTTTCTCTCTATCTACCAACAGAATCTATAACAATTTAAAAATGAAGTTAAGCAGAGAAGAGCTTGACCTACACAACAGAAGTAGAATATATTTCAGAATTGTTTGGAATATCTTTTAGTATATCTCTCCTCCTCTGCTTTGTGCAACATTCAAGCAGAGTTCAGTAGAGGAAAGATTGAATCCAGGCTTGCATCACTAGAGATCTCCCAAGGCAAAAATATATACAGTAGTGATCAGAATTTGAAAAGATACTTGTGACCCCAGAGAACAACTGATTCTAGTCCTGTATTTGCAAACATTTATTTATGAAATCTGAATTACAATTAAAGTGTTTATATGCATAAATTCACAAATGACATACTAATCCACAAATCAATAATATTTTAGTATTATTTACCGTTTCTATCTATTTTCCTCCTTAGACATAAATAAAACATAAATTATCCCATCTAACTCAACTGACTGATTACAAGGATCGCATAATCGGTTTGGGTGCGTGAGTGGTAGATCACAATCTTTTGATGTGGTGTTTTATGACACTCATGAACATTCATTAAAATCTAAAAAGGTACTCAGCCAGAGTATTGTTGCTTCATTGGATCAAAGAGAGAAAAAAGAGAGTACCATAGCTATGTATTGAGATTCATTTCCATCAGTTTTGTGTGTGCATTTCCTTTTTTCCCTAAGCAGCTCTTCCCTTTGTGTGATAACTTCTGTGATTCTATGTGACACGCCCAGTTCTCTTCATGTGTTGCATAGAGATTTTAGACATTTTAGTCAAGGTTGATTTTATTATTGGATGTTTAAGTGACAGGCATTGCAATGCTGTGACACTTAACTTTTTGGATAAAGATATTAGATCTTTAGGAGTAAGTAAAAGAGTGAGTATAACAGTCAGATAGAAATATAAATAAATTATGCCTGGAGTTAGGTAGTCTAAATTGGGGATTCTTATTAATACGTGTTGAAACTGCTTGTCCAATATGAAAGAATGGTCCTTAAAGAAGGTAATTTGATGAGCGCAAGGGTTTACCAAAGTATTACCAAAAATTACTGCTTGCCTCTCAGTTATTCTAATTACATGACATATACTGGAAATATTATAGTCAATCATATTTGAAAAATTTATTAATGGCATTCATTCATAAAATAAGGTTTATGTAATTCTCTGTGTGGAATACCGGTTCTATTACCAGCAACATTAATAAAAAGTATTTCAGATAATATTGGTTAAATTAATAATACAGCTGACTACTACGTACAATTATTTAAAGATCATTTTACTGAATCGTTAAGCTCCTCTTCCAACCAACATGTGGCATGTGTTTCTACTTTTTTTAAAGGAAAATATTCTAAGATACAAAATAGTTCTTACACTAGCCTCTGCTTCACTCTGTGGGAAAAGTTGACTAGAGATATCTACTTTTCCAGAGAGTAGAAGAGAAGATTTATCTTACCCTTCCTCATAAAAGGAAGAATTATCTTTCACTCAAATTTCATATTCTCCTCAAAAGCAATATATTTCCTTACATATTACACAGAAATGAGATAGTTAGCCAGGTAGGTACTAGGTCAACAGATAAAATAGCTATTTTACTCCTAGCAGATGCCTCTCCATCTCTGCTCATCTAAATTGCCAGAGATATGGAAGTATTAGCAGATCTCTAACTCATAGACATGGGTGAAAATGCTTATTTTACTATGCTGAAAAACTATTTATCATGAACACCATTTTTATACGCTGGTAATGTCAAAGCAGAATCCCTGGTGTGACTGAAGCTGTGCTCTAGTGACAGCTGTGCGACAAGCAGTAATTGAACATATTTAAAAATCCACCCCATGTACTGAACAGATTTCAATGTCTGCTTTGTTTAAGGTCCACTGAGTTGTGAAATGGTTGCTTCATTCACACAGATGTTAATATCTCCAGGCTCTTCTTTGTTGTTTCTCATTTACATATTTGCAGTAAGTTTGCTGCTCATAAAGTCAGACACAGCTACTTGTCACTACACTCTGTTAGAATAATGCATGTTCCAGACAAAATATGAGAAACCATAATTACACCTCATTAAGATTTAAGGTGAAAAATAATAAGAAACATACCAATAGGTGTTCAGTCATCAGTGCTGGCTCTGATGAATATAAATTACTTAGGGAAGACAATATAGTTTTGAATCTGTTTAAGATCCTCTCTTTGTCTCTTCATCTATGAACACATTCTGAAGTAATGATCCAACAAGATACCAGAGTTTTATATGGTTATTAAATGCTATACTTGGTCATTCTATTACAAAAATTGAAGTTTCATTTAGTTTTATCTATACTTTGAGAATCCCAATATGATTCTGAATACTCCAGAAAACTTATTTCGGTGAATAAAAAGTATAAATAAACTAATTAGCAAAAAAAAAAAAAAAAAAAAAATAAATAAAATAGAAGTGGCTGTTGACTGGTTAAGCCGAAGGCAGCAAATTCTGATTTCAGAGACAATTCATTTCTGAAGTACAGTCCATATCAAGATGTAGAAGTGCCACGTGTTTACAGAGAAAAAGAATTATTTGCCTTTACAGGACATAACAGAAAACCAAAGTCAGATCATGTCAACTTTTGTTGTATACTGTTTCATATCATTGCGAAAATGTCCAAAACCTCAATGTATATTACAGTTGTAACAATAATATAACAGCTAAAACCAAGATCTGAGTTTCAGGAGGCTGTGATTCCTGTTTATAGATCCATTAATCACTGGTATTGTAAAAGGTTCTTTTTTTCAATTTTTGAAAATTCTTGATGTTATAATGATCTTTATTCTAAAATTATTATAATTACCTTATAAGGTTTCAGGAAGTTTATATTTATTTTGTCCGGTTACTGATAGAGTACAATATGTTATATTCCTGTGTGTTGAGTCAGGCCTGGCTGGCTTCCAGCCACCTACCCACCTCCTCTCTCACTCCTGTATCTTGACAGGACAGGGGGAGAAAATAGGATGAAAAAGCTTGTGAATTGAGATAAAGACAGGGAGATCAGTTAGCAATTACTATTGCAAGTAAAATCGACTCGACTTGAGGAAAATCGATTTAATTTATTGCCAAATAAAATAGATTTGGATACAGAAAAACAAATACAAAAACAAAAATATCTTATCCCCTCTCCCCTCATCTCTTTTTTCCCCAGACTCAATATCAATCCTTCAATCCAGAGTCTTCTACCTCCTCATCACCGAGCAGTGCAGGTGTCATGGGGAATGGGGAGTTGGGGCCAGCCCATAAGAGTTTGTCTCTGCTGCTCCTTCCTCCTCACTTTTTCCCTGCTCCACTGTGAGTCTTTCCCACAGGCTGCAGTCCTTCAGGTAATATTCATCTCTTTTTGTATGAGTCCTCCATGGTCCTCCTCACAGAGGTCATCCCTACAGCACCTTGCTGCCAACACTTTGTCACCTGCGCCTAATACATCCTGCAAAATAATTTTACCCATATTGCACACTCTAAAATTATTTTCTCAGGGGCATTTACCTTAAAACTTATTCCACGTTCAAATGAAAATATGTGAAATAGTATAAACCTAGTGTTTTGCTACTTACAGATGAAGACTGAGATAACATCTCAGTAGGTTAAAAGCATTTTTGCCTTCAGTGAAAAGTTGGGGCACTGCTATAATAAAATGGATAAGGTTAATTGCCAATTACACAGTAATAGCTTAGAGGGTTTTCTGTTAAAAAACGTATTTTGTTAACCTGGGAAAATTATTTTGTTGAAGCTATTTTGCTCACAGCATGGGTGACAGCTGTGCCCAGCATTCTAGGGGTAAGGGAATCACCACAATTTGCAGCACTGAAGATTCTGAAATTTTAGACTTCCTGGGAGGGTTTGGGGAAGTTGTTTGGGTTGGGGGGTTCTTGTTTTGTTTTTTAGTGAGGAGACTTGGGAAATCTGGATGTTATGAGAGGGAGTCTAAACTCACTTGTGTTTTCTCCTCATTCTAAAATATTACAGGGAATTACAAAAAAAAAATAAACCAGTAGACCACATAAGTCATCCAGTGCGATTTTATCTGAGAGTTTACAAATTAGAACAAATAACATGTAACAACATATATACATGGCAATTATGTAAACTACTATGGTGACAGCTAGCACTAAACAGGTTAGTGGGAACTGCTAAATGAGAATACGATTAGCAAAAGCAACTCATGGCACACCAGCTGATGGTGATTAATAGGACCACAGCTAGCATGATCAGCAACGTGTTAGCAGGGGTGGCTACTGGCAAAAAAAAAAAAAAAAAAAGTATTATAATCAAGATCAAGAGTAATCCATGTGAAATCTTACTATCCAAATGTCCTCCAACAGAAAGAGGCTGGAGAAATCTGAAAATTCAGCACTTTTGTAAGAAACAAAAATCTCTACTATCAGATGAAGAAGTAGAGACAAGTTGTTTTACCAGTTATTTCGTCTAGAGGTTAAGGATGTAGACTTTGGTTATCACCTGTGTACACTATGAGATGAATGTTTTTTGAGAGCTATTAGTGATATTACTGAATGGAGTTCAGCTCCAGATTAAGACACTAGAATTGAAGTATCTACATATAGATGTCTCAGCAGAAGCTGAGTCTCTAAATCATGAAAGACATAGGCTTTGACTAAGCTTTTTAAACAAGCATTGACTGTATTACTTAAAAAGGCATTTAGCACTCTGAGATGCCTTGCAATCTTTTACTAACCTTCTTGCTGCTACTTAGGTAGAGTCTCCTCTGTCCTATTTACCTGCCTCATGTATCTGTCTCCAGTATCCTAGAGCATTTCAGGTGGTGTTAGATACCTATGTTTATCTCCTAGTTGATATATTCACTGAAGCCAGGAGGAGGAATTGAATGCATCCTGAAGCAGATCTTTAACATCTCAGGTCTGAGACTTCTGAATGAATCCACACACTTTCATGTACTTTCATGTACTTTCTTGCACTAGAGAGATAGCTAGATGCTGGCTGGGTTATTCTGTGTTATCTCTCATAACAGAAAATGTCTGGTTTAGCCTAAGACCAAGTGAAGTCTCATATCCATTCACTATAATGGGAATTAAAACATCTCACTAACAGACGGACCTTCATATAGATATCTAGATTCAAGTGACTTACTATCAAACGTACTCCTATTCAATGGGCTAGATTTATTTGCATTAGCATAGTTGCCTAATGCATTTTCCAACATCAAAGGTCATGGAGCTTAGTAACCAACTGACACTCCTGATAGGGCATGGGTCCCCTGCAAATCTGCCATGCTATAGCAGATTTCCCCATACATACATACAGAAATCTTGAATGGTTGTGACATGTCAACAGCTCTAAGGTCTTATGTTCTCAGGTTTTGGTAACTAAATCAAGTTTATCATGTTTTTCTTTCTTTGTATTTTTCTTTCTTATATTAATTGTGTATTTGGATAGCTTAATTTAGTTGATTTCATTTATGGACAGAGATATGGAATATTCTGTTATATATTTTTAAGGAAGAGCTCTTGAATTTTTATCCAAGCCCCATTGCTGTTAAAAACTTCAGCAGTCATAATGGACGTTGTAGAGAAAGAACCTCCTTATACCTTATAATTAATTATTAGTGATTATCAATGACTTGAGCCTCATATTAACATTTTTTGATTAAAAAAAAAAGCAGAAAAAATAACAAAGAATTAGCCTTCATTTAACTTCCTTCAAAGTGAAATGGAAGCAAAGAAGAGAACGGTGGCTGTCAGAAGAATGCACAGTCTAGTCCAGAAAAGAGGATAAAAGTGAACAATCTTGTTTAAGCAAGGAAACATTGTCTGTTAACTGTAAAAGTTCTGGACCGTTAGGAATTTCATGGTTTTCCCTCTGGTTAACAAAAATACCCCTTCATATCTTATACTCAGGTACATTGGAGGACATTCTGTTTTCCATCTAGTCAGTGACATTTGCTTGACTACAACATTCTGGCTCTCTCACATTTTATATCCTTTTTACTAATGTGATCCAAAAGCCCTAGCCACATATATATTTTCCTAGTCATCTTCAATTAGGTTTGAATTTTCCTGGACTGATTGATTCATGACTTGGAGATACATGAAACACCTAAAGATGAAAGATGTGTGCTGCTCTTCTCCACTATCACCATTGCATTATTTTTAGAGGTGTGGGTGGTTTTTCGGTTTGTTTGGTTTATTTGAGGTTTCATTTTTATCTATGGCTTTAACTAAGTTTTTCCTGCCGGTAAGATCAGCTCTATAGAATGGTGTACAGGGACAGGTTCAATGTAATATTGTTTGGTACTATGAACATTCCCTAACCAATTTGGATTTAGTTCTTTACCTTGTCTTTTTAAGGGCCAATCACAATTTATCAGATTGATTCATTACCCTCATCCTTCACTGATTCTTCATAATGGCACCCGCATCATCCAATATATTTTTTCTGATTGCTCGAGTTCACATCATTTTAAACTGCTAACACTTTTTTTTTTTTCTACTGGAAAGCATGTGAAACCACTAGAGAGAACAGACTTCTTAAAGAACTGCAAGAAATAAAGTTGCAACAAAGTTGCTTGCTTCAGTTTAACTATTGGCAGAGTTTAAAATAAAATCAGTTGAGCAAATCAAAAAGTATTATTAACCACACCAAGTTCAAACCATTCTAGTCAGAATAACTTCCCTCTGGATTAAAAAGATGAAAGGTCAAAATGTTCTAATTAAACTACATATTGGAAATTATCTCACTTGTGTTTTCTTTAGTTGTATGCATGTAAGTCTAACCATACATTATCCTATAGTATTAAAAAACAGCAAAGATGCATCTTTAGTATGTATGCAATATAAACATTAAATTTAGTTTTCAAATTTATCAAGATTTGATCAAGTACATGAATAAATTCTGAAATAGAGTATTTAAACATTAAACTACCATAGATTTTAAAAATGGGGAAGAATGTTTTATTGAAGTAGTTGCCAGTCTATTAAAGTTTGAGAACTCTAATGCAAATAATTGGCACTGAAAGTATGACTTTTTTTAGATTTCATGTAGGCATAGCAGTTACGCTAAGTCATTACAATGTCATCTACAATAAGATTCCACAGTGAAAAATGACGAACATTCTCAGGAGGCCATTTCCATTACTGCAGCTTCCATAAGACTTCATTGCGACCAACATAAACATGGATAATAATTGGCTAGTACATTTCTGAATTATATCTTATTAGTATCTACATCACTCATTTCAGGACATAAATGAATCACTCAACATCTCTTACTTTGCCCACCATTGTTTATTACTAGAAACTACAGACATGGAAATGTAATATTGTTATAGATAGAAAGTAGGAAACTGTATACATGTTACAAAACCAACTCCATCTCACTTTTCTGCTTATTTTGTTGTTTTGTTTTCATTTTATTTTGTTACCTTTTTGCTATGAGCGTTTCAGGTGGGATCTATTTAATTAAGTTTTCTGTAAGTTACTCAGTCTTCTTTGAACACTGGAAAGAAATCAATAGCTCTCAAGTGATACTTATCCCATCTTGAAAAAGAATCTTAACAAGATATATCAAGCAGAAGTTATCTGACTAATCTGATTTACTGTTCTCATATTTTTGAGGTTTTTTTAATTCTTCTGAAGCAAATATAAGACCAATGACTTGTCTCTCTACTGTTCTACAGATATAGCCCATCTGGATTAGAAAACCATTTCTTATCATTTGCTGTACTGAAGCATTACTATTTCCTTTCTTATTTGTTTTCATGTTTTGAAGACATTTTAAGTTCTTTCAGTCATACTCCTATCATGTGTTTTATGTACCAACTAGATACTAGAGATTTTAATGACTGTTTATGATTAAGAACCATCAGAGGTGAATGGAGTAATTGCTTCACATTTTATCCTTCACTGCATTGCTGCTGAGAGCTGACTATTCTTTCTGTGGTCCACTGTCAGCCGCTAAACTTAATGATGCAAAATAAATCATACCCTCTGGACAACACTAGTGGTGGCGGTGGTGGGCTTTTGTTGTTGTTGTTGTTCAGTTACTTTTTAGTTAAAATCATTCTTCGTATATTTTAGAGATTTTCCTAACTTTAGACAAATGAATAATTTTCCTTTATGCAAGTTTCAAATCACCTCAAGATTTGTAGTAGACAGGTCAATCAAAATATGCCCATATTACCAATGGTAAACTAAAGGAAAGAGAGGTTAAGTTGGAAGGTGCAAAATGTGTGGTGATTCATCTTGCCTGTCTTCCAGCATGTAAAAACAAGATCTCCAGTGCTAGTAGTCTGCCAGATTTTTTTATTGTTCATGGACAGAAACAGCCTTCTCCATAGGCAGTTCACTTATGTGTACAATATCAATCTTAAAAGGAGATGAACTGCCTCTGGATATGCCTATTTCTTTTCATGGATCATAAAGAGAGTTTGGATGACTAGTTTATCCTGAACACTTAAATTTTAGCTATCAGAAGTTAGCTGAAGTGAATCCAGGACATAACATCTAACTGAAATACAAAAACGTGACCTGTAATACTTTAATATTAGTTTTATGAGAAACATTATAATATTGACAATTTTAATAAAATGTGTAATAAACACGAATTAAATTCAGGCTTTATGCCTTCATCTGTCCACATAAAGCCGTCGTATGCCATTTGAGATATCATACGATGTCTGAGATATATGTGGAGTCTGACAAATTAGACATAGGATTTAGAGGAAGCCTGCACCTCTCTGAACTGGCAGCTAGACGCCACCTAGAATATGCTAGAACATTTCAAATGGCAGTAGTACACTAATGTTTGTATAGTTAAAAGCAGCCACTAACAAGCCCTGGACTCCAATACCAGCAAAGCAAGTAAGCCAATTAAAAACTGAGCAACTGTAACTATAAATGAAGTCTAGCATGCTCCAATGAAAGCTATTGTTATCTGGAACTCCTTGAGCCCCCCATTGGGTGCCAAAAAGTGAGCATTGGGTTGACACTACCCAACAGACACACACCCAAACAGCTGCTTGCTCATGGCTCTCCCCAACAGGACAGAGAGAAAACTCAAGGAACATGAAAAGACTCATAGATTGAGATAACAGCAGTTTAATAGGTGAAGCAAAAGCTGCATGCAAAAAGAAAAAAAAATAAAAGAAGAATTTACTCACTGCTTCCCATTGGCAGGCAGATGTTTTACAACTTCTTGGAAAGCATGACATCAGCATGTGTAACAGTTTCTTGGGAAGACAAACACCATAACCACAAATATTCCTGTTTCCTCCTCCTTTCCTTGAACTTTAATTGCTGCGCATGACATCATATGATACGGAAAATCTCTTTGATAAATTCAGGTCATTTGACCCAGCAGTGCCCCCCCCGCAACCTTCTTGTCCATCCCCAGCCTACTCACTATGTGACACACTCAATGGTCTGCAAGCACTGTTCAACAACAGAAAACATTGGCAAAGAGATTATCCAGGCTAACCCCTCTGCTGAAACAGGATCAGTTAGAGCATGTTGCCCAGGACTATGCCAAGTTGTGTTTTGAATATCTTCACAGGTGAAGATTCTAAACCTCTCTGCACAATCTATTCCATTGTTTCACCATCCTCACAGTAAAAAAAGTGTTTTCTCATATTCAGACAGAATTTCATGTGTTTTGTGACTGTTGCCTCTTGTCCTAGTAGTGAGCATTACTGAGAAGAGTTTGGCTCCTCTTTTCACTCCCTCTCACTAAATGTTTAAACATATCAATAAAATCCCTGCTGAGTCTTCTCTTCTCCAGACCGGAGTCCAAGTTCTCTCAGTCTCTGCTCATCATACCCCATATACTGGGTGTCTATTAAAAATGTCAAATAATACTGACTCCATTAATGATCTTTTATAATCAGCTGCCAAATACACTTGGAACAATTAACTATAGCTCTTTCAGGTCAAATGGTCCACACTCCACTTTTCAGTTTTCAGGTCTGTACTTCCCCACTTTAACTATAAGAATAGTGGTGGCAGACTATAACAAAACCCTTGCCAAGATCAAGGGAGATGGCAGCCAATTCTCTCTCCTTGCCCAGAAGGCCAGTTATTTCTTCATAGCATATCATAATTATGGGGAATCATTAGTTGCCCTTGGTAATGTCCCTGGTCACAGTGAATCACCTTATTAATTTTTTTCCTGTTCCTGGCAATGGATTCCATGAAGATTTGCTCCATAATCACAGAACAGCTTGGGTTGGAAGGGACCTTGAAAGACCATCTGGTCACAACTTTCATGGGAAAGGGAGGCCTACATGAAATTACCTAGCATCCTGTCCAATTGCATCTTGAAAATCTCCAGTGATGGGGACTCTACCACAGCCCTAAGGAGGTTGTTCAGTGAATGGTTATTTTCACTGTAAAGAAATGTCTTATGCCAAAATGAAACCTCCCCTGGTGCAACTCATATGCGTTGCCAATTGTCTTCTCCATATGGCTTCTTGTGAAGAGATAGCCTCCATCCTCTCTATAGACACCCTTTGAGTATGGAATACCAATGAAGTCCCCACTAATCTTTCTTTTCTCCAGGGAGAAAAGACCTAACTCCTTCAGTCTTTCCTCATAGAGTGGGTTCTCCAGCCCTTTATTCATGTTTGTGGTCCTCCTTTGGATCCTCTCCAATCTGACTGCATCTTTCTTGAATTGTAGGAACCAGAACTGCACACATTACTCCAGGTGTGGCCTGAATAGCACTGAGTAGAATGAGATGATTATGTCTCTATCTCTGCTAGTCATGGCCCTGTGGATGCAGCCCAGGATCTGATTTGCCTTTGCTGCTAAAGTCGTGCACTCCTGACTCATGTTCAGCTTGCTGTCCACCAGGACCCAGATCTCTTTCAGCAGGGCTGCTCCCCAGTCACACAGATCCTTGCCTATATTGGATTTTTTGTTATGCCATCCCATGTGCAGAGCTTTACACTTGTCTTTGTTAAATTCTATATTGTTCTTGCTAGCCTGCTCCTCCAGCTTGTCCAGATCTCTCTGTAAGATATATTTCCCTTCTGACATGTCAAATGTTGAACGGTGTGGGATCCAGTACTGACCTCACTTGTAACAGGCTTCCAGTCTGAGTAAAAAACATTGATTACCACCCTCTGAGTGTGATCTGTTAGCCAATTTTCCATCCCTCCAATCTATGTCTTGCCAGATTATTTAGAAGGAAGTAAACTGTGGAAATGGTGTTGAATGGTTTGTGGAAGTCCACATAAACAACATCCACTGCTGTCCTCATCTGGACAGAAAGTGCTACTTTGTTGTAGAAGGCGATCAGATTTGTCAGGCATTATTTGCCTTTGATAAATCTGTACTGGATTTTCCCAATCACTTGCTTCATTTGACTTGTAATAGTTTCTAAAAGGACATGTTCCATTACTTTATAAGGGATTTAAGTAAGGCTAGTGGGCCTGTGGTTTTTTGGGTCCTCTTTTGAACCCTTCTTCTTGACGGGTGTTCATTCTAATGTTACCAAAGAATAAAGTCAAGCTGTAGAATCTGACGTATGGTTCTGTGGATCCTTTCTCTTAAAATCGGAAATTATGTTTCTCCTTTTCCGGTCATTAAGGACCTCCATAACCAACAACTGGTCCCTCCCGCAGACCCAACAGGCTACCACAGCTTCTCAGACTGAGGAGCCCCCACCCTCTCCCTGCCTGGCCGGGAAGAGGAATCCAGGTGGGAATGAGCAATGGCAGCAGGTCCCTGCCCGGCGCGGCAAGCCTGCCCCCTCTGTTCCCACAACTACCTCCCAGGTTCCGTTACACAACAGATATGAAGCTCTGCAAGTGGAACCAACCCCCGGGGAGGATGACAATACACACACGCTAGTATCCTTCCCTAGGACCACACATATCATCAAGACATCCTCAGTTATGAAGAAAAGGCGGGTGATTGTTTTAGGAGACTCCCTTTTGAGGGGTGTGGAGGGCCAGATTTGTAGACCTGACCCTTTACATAGGGAGGTCTGCTCCCTTCCTGGGGCAACAATTAGGGACGTGATAAAAAAACTCCCATCTATAGTCAGGCCCACCGATTACTACCCTCTTCTTATTTTCCAAGTTGGTATGGATGACATTAGGAAAAGAAACATCCGGACTATTAAGAAAGATCTCAGGGTTTTGGGAAGAATGTTGAAGGGATCGGGGGCCCAAGTAATATTCTCTTCTATCATACCGACTCTGGGACATGACACGGGATGGAAAACAAAGATTGAGGACTTAAATAATTGGCTATAAAAGTGGTGTGAGGAAAACAACCTAGGCTTCTTTAACCACGGGCTGACCTTAATGCCAGATCTTCTATCTAGGGATGGGGCGGGTTTGTCTCCACGGGGGAAAAGGCTGCTCGCTACAGAACTAGCTGGGATCATCAACAGGGCTTTAAACTAGATGTGAAGGGGGTTGGGGGTATTGTCAGACTTAGAGGATTAACAACCGAGGACGGCCCTCCATTGTCTGATGAAGGGAGTGTAGGCAGATGCCTTCGGCCTGCTGCCTCAGTGGTAGTAGGGGGTGATATGTGTAGTCAGGAGCAACACACAAGTTGCCCAGAGGTAAAAGAGAATCCCAAAAATAACAGCTCAGGTAATAAAACTTCCCCCCCTAGGGGTGCAGTGGGGTCGAAAGCCCAACTTACATGCTTTATACGAACGCACGCAGTATGGGCAATAAACAAGAGGAACTGGAAGCTCTTGTTATCCAGGGAAACTATGATATAGTTGCCATCACTGAAACATGGTGGGATGACTCGTATAACTGGAGTGCTACCATGGATGGCTACAAACTCTTCAGGAGGGATAGGAGAGGTAGAAGGGGTGGTGGGGTTGCCCTGTATGTAAGGGAAGGTCTAAACTGTTTAGAGTTAAATGTTGGGGATGACCTAGTAGAATGTCTGTGGGTGAAAATCAAAGGGGGGCCTATGAAGGCGGATATTGTAGTGGGAATCTGCTACAGGCCACGCTGTCAGGACAGTGAAACTGATGAGCTATTCTTTAAACAACTGGGGGAAGTCTCGCGCTCACTAGCCCTATATGCCAAGTATAACATGGCAGTCAGGAAACAGTCTAGGCGGTTTCTGCAGAGTGTGGAGGACAACTTCCTATCGCAACTGGTCAGTGAACCGACTAGAGAAGGTGCTTGCCTAGACCTGCTGTTTGTGAACAGAGAAGGTCTTGTGGGAGATGTGAAGGTTGGAAGACGCCTGGGGCATAGTGACCACGAGATAATAGAATTCTCAATTCTAGGGGAAGTTAGAAGGGGGAACACTAAAACGGCCAAGCTGGACTTTGGGAGAGCTGACTTTGGGCTGTTTAGAAGTCTGATTAACAAAGTCCAATAGGAGACAGCTCTCAAGGGTAAGGGGGCGCAGGAGGGTTGGTTACTATTCAAAAAGGAAATTCTGGAGGCACAGGAGCGAGCTGTCCCTGTGTGCCGGAAGTCGAGCCGCCGGGGTAGAAAACCAGCTTGGATGACAAAGGAGATTTGAGAACATCTCAAAAGAAAAAGGGATGTCTGTAAGTCTTGGAAGAATGGGCAGGCATCCAGGAATCAATACAGGGAGGAAGTTAGGACATGTAGGGAGATAATCAGGGGGGCAAAAGCCCAATTGGAACTTAGACTAGCCAGCTCTGTAAGGGACAACAAAAAGTCTTTCTATAAATATATTAATAACAAAAGGAGGGCTAAAGATCACCTCCAGCCCCTACTGGACTCAGGGGGTGCGTTAGTCACTAGGGATGAGGACAAGGCTGAGGTCCTTAATGCCTTCTTTGCCTCAGTCTTTAATAATAAGGTTAGTAGTTCCCAGGTGAGCTGGCCTTCGGTGTCTGAGAGCAGGGAGGGAGAGCAAATCGAAGCTCCTGTGATCCCAGAGGAACGGGTCAAGGAACTGCTCCTCCAGCTGGATGCCCACAAGTCTATGGGGCCTGATGGTATCCACCCGAGAGTCCTGAGAGAGCTGGCGGATGTCATTGCCAAACCCCTGTCCATTATCTTTGGACAGTCTTGGCTCACTGGGGAAGTTCCGCTGGACTGGAGGCTGGCGGATGTTACCCCCATTTACAAAAAAGGGCGGAAGGAGGATCCGGGGAACTACAGGCCTGTCAGTTTGATCTCGGTGACGGGCAAAGTCATGGAACAGGTTATCTTGAGTGCTATTAATGAGCACATACAGGTTAACTGGGTGATCAGGCCCAGTCAACATGGGTTTATGAAAGGCAGGTCTTGCCAATCAAACCTGATCACCTTCTATGACAGCGTGACCCGCCTGGTTGACGAGGGAAGGGCTGTGGATGTAGTTTTCCTAGACCTCAGTAAAGCCTTTGATACAGTTCCTCATAGTGTTCTGGTTGAGAAACCGATAACTGCTGGCCTGGATAGGCAGACCCTCCTTTGGGTTAAAAACTGGCTGGATGGCCAGGCCCAAAGAGTGGTGGTAAATGGGGCTAAATCCGGCTGGAGGCCGGTCACCAGTGGGGTTCCCCAGGGCTCAGTGCTGGGTCCAGTTCTGTTTAACATCTTTATCAATGGCCTGGATGAGGGAACTGAATGTACCCTCAGTAAATTTGCGGACGACACCAAGCTGGGAGGCTGTGTCGATCTGCTCGAGGGTAGGGAGGCCCTTCAGAGGGATTTGAACAGACTGGATCGTTGGGCTGAGGCCAATGGCATGAGCTTTAATAAGGCCAAGTGCAGAGTCCTTCACTTGGGGTATAAAAACCCCAAGCATCGCTATAGGCTCGGGGAAGAGTGGCTAGAGCTGCCTGACGGAGAAGGCCCTGGGGGTCTTGGTTGACTACCGGCTTGATATGAGCCAGCAGTGTGCCCAGGTGGCCAAAAAGGCCGATGGGATACTGGCGTGTATCAAGAATAGTGTGACCAGCAGGAGCAGGGAAGTGATCCTGCCCCTGTACTCGGCACTGGTGAGGCCGCACCTGGAATATTGTGTCTAGTTTTGGGCCCCTCGCTTTAAGAGAGATATTGAGCTCCTGGAGCGAGTCCAAAGAAGGGCGACTAAACTGGTCAAGGGGCTGGAAAATAAAACTTATGAGGAGCGGCTGAGGGAGTTGGGGCTGTTTAGCCTGGAGAAGAGAAGGCTGAGGGGAGACCTGATTATGGCCTATAAATACTTGAGAAAAGATGGTGGGGAGGTGGGGGAAGGACTCTTTACATTAGTGATGGGCGATAGAACAAGAGGAAATGGGCATAAGCTTAGTCAGGGGAGATTCAGGTTGGATGTTAGGAAGTATTTCTTCTCTGAAAGGGTTGTCAGCCACTGGAATAGGCTGCCCAGGGAGGTGGTTGAGTCCCCATCCCTGGATGTGTTTAAGAATAGGGTGGATGATCTACTTGAGGATATGGTTTAATGGGGATTAGGGATGGTTGGACTGGATGATCTCTAAGGTCTTTTCCAACCTAGAAATCTATGAATCTATGAACTTTTAAACAGGATAGAATGATAGACTCATACACATAGAACCATAGAATGCTTTGGGTTTGAAGGGACCTTAAAGATCATCTAGTTCCAACACACCTGCCATGAGAAGCAACATCTTGCACTAGATCAGGTTGCTCAAAGCCTAATCCAATCTGACCTTGAACACTTCCAGGGACGAGGCAGCCCCAGCTTCTCTGGGCAACTTGTTCCAGGGCCTCGCCACTCTCGCAGTCAAGAATTTCTTCCTTATATCTAATCTAAATCTACCTTCCTTCAGTTTAAAGCCATTTCACCTTGTCCTATCACTACATCCCTTTGTAAAAAGTCCCTCTCCAGCTTTCTTATAGGCCCCCTTTAGGTACTGGAAGGTTTCCGTAAGGTCTCCCTGGAGCCTTCTCTTTTCCAGGCTGAACAACGCCAACTCTCTCAGCCTGTCTTCATAAGAGAGGTGCTCCAGCCTTCCAATAGCACCATGTCCTTCTTATGTTACACTCTCATGTAGTATTCCAAGAGGGAGTCTCATGTGAGCAGAGTAGAGAAGGAGAATCACCTCTGTTGACCTGCTGGCCACGCTTCTTTGGATGCAGCCCAGGATGCAGTTGGCTTTCTGGACTGCAAGTGTACATTGTCAGCTCATGATGAGCTCATCAACCAACACCCCCAAGTCCTTCTTTTCAGGGTTGCCCTCAATCCATTCTCTGCCCAGTCTGTATTTGTGTTTGAGATTGCCCCTGATCCATGTGCAGCACCTTGCACTTGGCCTTGTTGAACTTTATGAGGTTGGCACCTGCCCACCTCTCAAGCCTGTCTTGATCCCTCTGGATGGCATCCCTTCCCTTCAATGTGTCAACCACACCACACAGCTTGGTGGATAAAAGTCCTTACAATGATATCTGCCAGCTCAGTCATCACATTTGGATGCATCCCATCTGGTTGCATTGACTTGTGTAGTACCTAAGAAGTCGCTAATTTGATTATATTTACCGTGGATTGTCTTTTTTGCCCCTAAATTTCCAGACCTCAGAAACCTTAGAGTAGATCTTGTCAACAAAATCTCATGTGAAGAAGACGTTGTGTAGCTCATATTTACTGGTTCACTTATCACTAGATCATCAATCCCATTCAGCAGTGATTCAATATTATTCTTGATTTACTTTTGCTACTGATACATTTTTAAAGTCCTTATTGCATTAGACATCTCTCACAAGTTGCATCTTCAGTCAAGGTCTGACTTTTCTAATTTGATGTCTAGGATGGACATTTTATTAGTAGATGAAATATTCTTGTTTTCCTGCTGTGTTTTTCTTTCCTGTTTTCTTTTTCTTTTTTTCCATTTTTCAGCTTCCCTTGATCCTACGTATGAGATTTTACAGAAATTCGCTTGAAATCCACAACAGCGAGGTGACTCTGCCCCTCTACTCTGCTCTCATGAGACCCCACCTGGAGTGCTGTGTTCAGCTCTGGGGTTCCCAATACAAGAAAGACATGGAGCTGTTGGAGCAAGTCCACAGGAGGGTCACAAAGATGATCCGAGGGCTGGAGCACTTCTCCTATGAAGACAGTCTGAGAGAGTTGGGGCTGTTCAGCCTGGAAAAGAGAAGGCTCTTATAGCAGTCTTTCAGTACCTGAAGGGGGCCTACAGGAAAGCTGGAGAGGAACTTTTTACAAAGGGATGTAGTGATAGAACAAGGTGCAATGGCTTTAAACTGAAGGAAGGTAGATTTAGATTAGATATAAGAAAGAAATTTTTTACATTGAGGGTGGTGGGACACTGGAACAGGTTGCCCAGAGAAGTTGTGTCCGCCTCATCCCTGGAGGTGTTCTAAGTCAGGCTGGATGAGGCTTTAAGCAACTTGGTCTAGTGGAAGGTGTCCCTACCTGTGGCAGGTGTGTTGGAACTAGATGATCTTTAAGATCCCTTCCAACCCAAACCGTTCTATGATTCTATGATTTTATGAACAGTCTATATCTCAATTTCTGAACATTTTTGCTCCTGGGACAAAGCCACAAATTACTTTCTTTTTTTTCAATGTCAACTTTTGAGTATTTGTTATCAAAGACCGTTCTTTCCCTTCTCATTTCCCAAAGAGAGAAATCTCTGTATGAATATATTTCTCACATGATGATGTATAGATAAATGTTCATTACCACATTACCATAAGCAACCAGGAATAATAGTGAACAATAGCATATACATGAAGAGATGTACATGTATTTCTCTAGATTCTGTGAACAGAAAAAGCAAAAACGACTTCAAAAAGACAAATACAAATTGAATGGAATAAGAATATGATGAAATTGAAGTTATTGTAGATTAATAAAATATATTAAAATAAATATCAGTATTTTTCTTAATTTTTCATTGTCTTCTTTACGTCATTGCAGCCATTTACTTAAGTATGTGTTCACTAACTTTAAAGTTATCCAGTGATTCATGTGGATTGACCTTTAACATACTACCATTTGTCTCAAAATTACTTTTATTAAGACCGAAGGGTAGTTTTATAGTTCAACAATATGAAGTACTAAAGAATTCATACTGGCTTAATTTTGGCAATTAAATGGATTTTCTTTTACTGTGTGAAGTCTTAAATATAATATATATGATTAATTTGATTTTTCTCCATTTCTAAATCATCAGATTGGCCCCCGTGTAATTGCTGTGTCCAAAGAATCTCAGAAAAAAAAAGATTCATCTTTAAATAATCAATTTCTGATAAGAAAGAAGACTGCTTCAGGATTGCTTTACTGTCCCTAAAGAAAAACCATTCATCGAAGTAGAAATAGCGTATAGAATTTTGCTTCTCCCTTAGAACACTAAAACTATTAATTTCTGAATTCTGCAAGCTGTATAATCAATGAAATGCACTATATTTCAGTCTAGCCATAGCAGGAATGCAATGCAGTGATTACAGTATTTGCATTGGGAGTAAATGAGGAAATATATATAGCAATTATCTTAATTAATGCTTTTTATCCATAAACAGGTAAAGAAAATGGTATTCTGAGTTTCTCGGCTGTCTATAATTTTATGAAGAATAAGAACAGGAAAATAATATTTACTTTAATATTATTATAAATTTATGTAATTTAATGTTCAGACAAATATGCATGACAGTTTTGACTAGGATAGAATTAAGTCTCTTCATAGTAGCTAGTATGGAGCTACGTTTTGGATTTCTGCTGAAAACAGTGTTCATAATGCAGAGATATTTTAGTTACTGCTGAGCAGTGCTTACACAGTCAAGGTCTTTTCTGCTTCTCACACCGCCCCACCAGCAAGCAGGCTGGAGGTGCACAAGAAGCTGGGAGAGGACACAACTGAGACAGGTGACCTCAATTAACCAAAGGGATATCCCATACCGTATGATGTTATGCTCAGCAAATAAAGCTGGGGGAAGAAAAAGGAAGAGGGGGATGTTCAGAGTGATGGCGTTTGTTTTGTCTAGTAACCATTATGCATGATGGAGCCCTGCTTTCCTGGAGATAGCTGAACACCTGCCTACCTACGGGAAGTAGTGAATGAATTCCTTGTTTTGCTTTGCTTGCATGCGCAGCTTTTGCTTTCCCTATTAAACTGTCTTTGTCTCAACTCGTGAGCTTTCTCACTTTTACTCTTCCGATTCCCTCTCCCAACCCACTGAGGGGGAATGAGTAAGTGGCTGTGTGGTACTTAGTTACCAGCTGTGGTTAAACCATGACAGTGTTTAATCTACATTTAAAAGTACATTTTCAAGATAATAGTTTGCTGTCATATCAAATCCATTAACATGTCAAAATTCAGAAATTTTACAGTGCTATGTTATTAACACTTATTTGATTGCTGATCAAACAAAAAAAATATCCTGCACATGCAAGGAAGCTAAGAACAACTCATGAGAAGTAATTTTGTCAATTTTTGTCACTTAATCTCTAGCCTTTTGCTCCCAGAGGAGGATCTCAAACCATAAAGTGTTCTCCCCACATAGTATTTGAGCAGAGATGGGTACTCCTCAAAACAATACAACATTGTGCAGGATCTGTCTGTATTTATCTAACAGGAAGCACTGAGAACAGAGATGTGTCATAAATCCTACACTTCTATGGCCCTTAGTTCTCAAAGTTATAACTAGAGACAAGAATGTATAGGATCAGAAACATAAAATTCTCTTTTATGTAGGTGTCTGCAATTGTTTTTCAAAAGAACAGAGTAGGGGTCATCTTTTCTTATTAAAACACAAAAAATAAATGTGGGAATAATGAACAAATTTCAAAGTATTTTAACATCTGAAGCATTCCCAGGAGATGGGACAGAATACTGGAACAGGTTGCCCAGAGAGGTGGTGGATGCTCCATTCCTGGGGGTTGGACTAGATGACCTTTGAAGGTCCCTTCCAGCCCTAACCATTCTATGATTCTATGATTCTATGGGAACCTTGGTCTCTCTACCGTCATAAGTATGAAGTTCAAACTCATGTCCTACGATTTCCAGAACACCATTAATGACTTAAATCAAAGGCAGGGTTTTTAAGAATCTTTACATACCCTTTACTGAAGCTGTATATCCTTCATTAAACAAGGGAATGATAGTTATAAACGTGATAGATTAATGTGCAGGGCATTCTAAGGTGGGCAAATGTTCTGCTGTGTTTCTACCCTCTAGAGTAAACTGGTTTTAAAATATGTGCTAATATTCAAAAGAATGATATCCTAGATAACAAAAGTTACTGATAAATTATATTAAAACAAAGAGTTTATTTTTAAAATAATGATTCAATAACTTGTGTAATCTGATCTAGTTACACTCTGATTGCATCTGCTTAATAGTCCTGACTTAAACCAATTCAAGGCAGAACCAGAAATCCACAATAATATAACTAGCCTAACTTTTATTATAGCTGTTTATCATGTTCTGATATAATGCATTGGATCTAGAATATATATTATTTATTAAGTTTATATGTTAAAGGTTTGTGTCCTGTTTATGAGCATATCTTTTCTATTTGCAAATCAAAGTGTTTTATTAATATTAAGCAGGCAAGTCCCTGTAGTATCATAACGCTTGCTCTCAGAATCATGTTACTTGCAAAAGAGAAGCACCATAAACATGAAAGCAAACATTTATTGTTAATCCAATTAACATTCTAATAGTCGAATAGTCCAATTTATCTAGTTAATACATAAAAGCCTCACGAATAATACAGTTGAAATTGGTATGCTGAAAAATCTTGCTAGTTTCTAATAATTTTCTATGGTGCTATACTCACCTATCCAGTGTTCCTATGGGTTCTTTACTTGATTTCATTCCTCCTCAAGAATAATATGAGAAGTTGAAGACAAATTTTCAGACTCCTGAGATCTTCATTAGAAGACTATGATATCCACAGTATCATTAGACCATTCAGTAATCACAACAAAAAGCTAAAGCCAGCTCAGAAAAAAGCAAGCCCATATACATCCTGGCATTTTGCACTGGGAGAAGCTGCCGTTTCCATAGTTCCTGCTCAGACCAGTCAAAGCAAGCAAAGGATTATTCGCTCCGTACTACTCATGGTGGAGCAGATATCCCCACTGCAATGCATGGGGAACATTGTGTTGGATCAGGTGGACATTACTCGAAAGAAGCTGAAGCCTGTAGCAAGTCCACACAGGAGCAGGCTCCTGGAAGAAGCTTCAGTCCTTGGAGACGATCCCACGCTGCAGCAGGTTTTCTGGCAGGACCTGTGGCCCATTATGGACCCACGCTGGAGTAATCCATTCCTGAAGGACTGTACCCAGTTGAAAGGCCCACACTGGAGCCATTTGTGAAGAACTACAGCCTGTGAGAAGGACCCACATTGGAGAAGTTCAGGAAATACTTATTGCAAAGACTCCACCTCCTTCTGTTGAACACTTTAACCATTACAGATAAACATATTCTCTCTCTGTGCCAAAACAAGCTTGAGCCTCCTCAGAAGGAGCAATACATTTAATTCATTTCTCCCGCTTCTTCTTTGAATATTTGCATCAGTGTACTGTTGAAAAACACAGATAAAATTTGTATATTCATATTCTCATTCTTCAAAGGAGACAGGAGAAATTGTGCAGAAGTGTAAAGTAGAACCATGGACCTATGTTGTCGCTTTCATTTCCTCATTTGTAATTGGGAAGTGAAAAAAGAGCATATTTATCCCTGGAAGTATATGAAAGGAATGCAATTCTGGCTGGCATGTATATAGATAGAATACACAATTAAATGCAAATGTAACGTCCAGACGGGATGTGAATAACAAAAAAAATATCTGTATGGATTCAGTCCTGTGCATGCAAGAAAAATTTCAAAGACCACAAGAAAAAAATATACTGATGGAATCCCTTCAGCCACTTCCATTTTTTTAGATCTTTTATATCTAATATTACAGAAACACAAAGAATTTTAAAATAAAATAATCTTCAGTAAAATTTGTGTGTTTAACTTAAAAAAATGACAACAGAGAGTGGAAAATTACTTTGAAAAATTATAAAAGCAGAAATATTTTTTTGCCTAATTGTATATTAAATAAAATTATTAACTTGGATAACACAGAAATGTGTGTGATAACACACATCACATAGAAATGTATGTATTACATACATTTATCTCTTCAGGTAATGGTCTTCATTCTAAGCAAGGAATAGGTTGATATGTTTTCTATCTTTAAAAATTATATCTTCTTGTAATTTTCTTATTATAAATAGATTGTTTCATAAAGCAATAAAAGGATTTTTTTTCTCCCTTTACAAACAGCATACTTAAATGACACTGACACTGGATTTTAAATATTCTAAATTTCTGAATTTCACTAAGTTCTCTGTTCTCCCCATTCCACATACCATCCTGTCAAATCTAATAAGGATTTTTTAAATACAATAATATTTAAAGAATTCAGGAAGCCTAAACTAGAGGAGGACTCAAAATTTTCAAATTAAATCATCAGAAAGTTATACAATGAAGACATTCTTTAGACTCTTGCCTGATTTTTTGCAGCTCCAGCTTAATATTTCCATTTTATTTTAACCATGACATCTTAGCCCTATCAATCAAACACACCTAAATGTAATTTTGGTTTAATGATAGATGTTTATGGTATGCAATCTTTATATTCTTATTTGCTGATCATGATAAAAAAACACACAAGCAAAACAGATGTCATTAAACACTGGGAACCAGTAAATGCCCTGCAAACAGTACTTTCAGAAGCAACCATAAGATTTGCCTCTTCTATCTGTGATGCTTTAATAGTCTCAGAGTTTGCATTTCAGTGACTTCTATCCAGTCATTGAGATTTATGCATCTCTTTTTGGGATGCTTGCAGTATACTTGAAAGATAAGAAGAGATAAGGATTTTGGACAACTTCAAAATCATGGCTACGGAACTAAAAAGTAAAATCCTGGGTTGAAAATAATCTGCTTGCTCAGATCCACCTTTGTGGGGGGCTGTGTTTTGTTTTCTTTGGGGGCCATGGGGTTATGCTTGTTGTTTTTGGAGGGCTGTTTTAATGTGTTTATTTTCCAAACAAGTCACATTCATGTAAGTGTTGCAGTCGCACCATATTCAGTAGACCAAAGCATACCCACAAAGCCATTAGCTGTTTGATGGATTGCAGTGTTGGTTGCATGAATACACAGCACTGTTTTATAGGCTTTCTATAGACTGAAAAAGGTATGAGATTTTTCAGATAACAGATGTTTCATATTGCTATTCCTAAAGGACTTTGCTCAGTTAGTCACTATTCACTTACACTGCTTGCTTTTGATGAGATGTTTTCTGTTGGATGGGAGATCATAGTATATGTAAATAGGAGCAAAGGACTAGATTTACCAAGGGTTTAAAAATGTTCGTCCTCCCAGGCACGCTGTCTTTTGTGAGTTCATTTTAGCTTTCATTTTTAAATTATAAACTGCAAAAGAGCAGGAATTTGATGTCTGCCTGAATGAACATTCAAATATATATGTAGGACAAAAGTGGTGCATTTGTAGACGTATAAATTTTTGCTGGTGTATTATCATGAGCCCAAGTATATACACTCTAATCAGTCCTCCACCAGAAAAGATGGGTACTGTAGCATACATTAGTCACACACACACATATATGCTCACTAAAGACACCAAATGTTAAAACTGAACTGGACCCCAACACTATTATTGATAAAGAGCTTTCATAACTGCGCAACACAATTTCAGGGAATATACATGAAAAACAGACTTCAGCCTGTTCTCACAGACTTGCACAAATGCAGAAATATACACTGACACATGATCAAAAGTCACTGTACAGCATTTCAGGACCAATGTGAAAAAAAAGACCTTATTCTTTTTTTCAGTTTATTTAGACTGAAAGAATACAATAGTGTAAAAGTCACGTTAACAATTCATAAGGTAATTAAACTCCAGTTTTATGTAGAGGTTTTGAAAAGACATTTTGCCTGTAGTTCATAAAAGCAATCTCTCATGAAGAAAAAAAAGGATATGGAAAAAGACAGCAAAAACACTTAAAATAAATCAATAACATATATATATTTTGAAGGCAACAAAGGAAATGTTTATTCACAAGCATGAAGTGAGTTCACTAAGGCACACACTGAAAAATGATAACAGAATTTGAACAACAGAATACCCAGTATTATAACTAACAATAGTCAGTCATACATATTAAAATAAGGGCAATCATATTTGAACCTTTGGGGCATAGCTTAGTCTCTGCATTGCTGAGGAAAGATTTTTCCCTGTAGCACAGGAGTGCAGGATTGGCCAGATGCATTATGGGACTTAGGGGATTCTTTTGAAATACCAGGATATTGTACTTGATGGAGCTGGCTTGAATCAATGACACACCATAATACTTGAGAAAATAAACGTCACATAGAATCATAGAATCATAGAATGGTTAGGGCTGGAAGGGACCTTCAAAGGTCATCGAGTCCAACCCCCCTGCAAGGAACAGGGATATCTCCAACTAGATCAGGTTGCTCAGGGCCTCACCCAACTGGGCCTTGAACGTCTCCAGGGATGGAGCATCCACCACCTCTCTGGGCAACCTGTTCCAGTGTTCTACAACTCTCATGGTAAAAAATTTTTTCCTAATATCCAACCTGAATCTACCTCCCTCTATTTTAAAACCATTACCCCTTGTCCTATCACAACTGGCCCTCCTGAACAGCCTCTCCCCATCTTTCTTGTAGGCCCCCTTGAGGTACTGGAAGACCGCTATAAGGTCACCCCGGAGCCTCCTCTTCTCCAGGCTGAACAGCCTCAACTCTTTCAGCCTGTCCTCATAGGAAAGGTGCTCCAGCCCTCTTATCATCTTCGTGGCCCTCCTCTGGACCCTCTCCAACTGGTCCATGTCCTTCTTATGTTGGGGACTCCAGAACTGGACGCAATGCTCCAAGTGAGGTCTCACGAGGGCAGAGTAGAGGGGGAGAATCACCTCCCTCGACCTGCTGGCCACGCTCCTCTTGATGCAGCCCAGGATGCGGTTGGCCTTCTGGGCCACAAGAGCACATTGCCGGCTCATATTGAGCTTCTCATCCACCAGTACTCCCAAGTCCTTCTCCTCAGGGCTGCTCTCGATCCAATCACCACCCAGTCTGTATTTGTGCCTGGGATTGCCACGACCCAGATGTAGGACCTTGCACTTGGCCTGGTTGAACTTCATGAGGTTGGTACGGACCCACCTCTCCAGCCTGTCGAGGTCCCTCTGGATGGCATCCCTCCCTTCCAGCGTGTTGACGACACCACACAGCTTGGTGTCATCGACGAACTTGCTGAGGGTGCACTCCATGCCACTGTCCACATCACCGACAAAGATGTTGAAGAGGGCCGGGCCCAACACAGACCCCTGAGGGACGCCACTCGTGACCGGTCTCCACTTGGACATCGAGCCGTTGACCACTACTCTCTGAGTGCGGCCATTGAGCCAATTCCTTATCCACCGAGTGGTCCATCCATCACACCCATGCCTCTCTAGTTTAGAGAGAAGAATGTCGTGCGGGACAGTGTCAAAAGCTTTGCACAAGTCCAGGTAGATGACATCCGTTGGTCGACCCTTATCCACCGATGCTGTCACCCCATCATAAAAGGCCACCAAGTTGGTCAGGCACGATCTGCCTTTGGTGAAGCCATGTTGGCTGTCACCCACCACCTCCTTGCTCTCCATGTGCCTCAGCATGGTTCCCAGGAGAATCTGCTCCATGACCTTGCCAGGCACAGAGGTGAGGCTGACCGGCCTGTAGTTGCCCGGGTCCTCCTTGTTCCCCTTTTTAAAAATGGGGGTTATGTTCCCTCTCTTCCAGTCATCGGGGACCTCGCCAGACCGCCACAACTTCTCAAATACAATGGCAAGTGGCTTGGCAACTTCATCTGCCAGTTCCTTCAGGACCCGCGGATGGATCTCATCAGGTCCCATGGACTTGTGCACCTTCAAGTTCCTCAGATGTTCCCGAACCTGGTCTTCAAGTACAATGGGCGGTGGTTCATCCTCACAGTCCCTGCTAGTTCTTTCCACAGCTTGGGTGGTAAGATAAGAGGCTTTATCAGTGAAGACTGAGGCAAAAAAGTCATTGAGTAACTCAGCCTTCTCTATGTCCCGGGTAACCAGAGCACCAGTATCCTTCCGGACGGGGCCTACATTCTCCTTGGACTTCCTTTTGTCCCCTACATACCTATAGAAGCATTTCTTATTGCTTTTTATATCCCTTGCTAAATTCAATTCCTTCAGGGCTTTAGCCTTCCTCACTTGATCCCTGGTCACTCGTACATCTTCTCTGTATTCCTCCCAGGCTATCTGTCTCCGCTTCCACCCTCTATAGGCTAACCTCTTCATTTTCAGTTGGTCCAGGAGCTCCTTGCTCATCCACACAGGCTTCCTGGTCTTTTTGCCCGACTTGTTCTTCATCGGGATGCACCTCTGCTGAGCTTGGAGGAAGTGCTCCTTGAATGTGGACCAACTTTCCTGGGCCCCTCGTCCCTCCAGGGCTGCCTCCCACGGCACTTTGCCCATCAGGTCCTTGAAGAGGCAGAAGTCCACCTTCTTGAAGTCTAGGGTACAGAGCTTGCTGAATGGTTTCCTTGCTGCCCATATTAAGAGTATTTGAATACACACTGAACTGTGGCAAAGTACTCTCCCAACTGGCAAAAATAGACAAGTAAGCTCCTTGAAATTCACAGCCTTACTATGTTAGCTAAATTCATGATGAAGAGCAAACAGAAAGGAGACATTAACATTGTGGCACTGAGCTGACCAGAAATTTAATTCCAGGGATTGTGTTATATGAAGGAAAAAGAAGTATATAGGATACATAAGCAACATATTATATAAGAAATTAAATTATTTCAGTATGATTTAATGTAAATGCATATACTTAAAATAAATGTTTTCTCTCTTATCTTTTTGATTTCCTATGTTTTATAGAAATGAATGATAAGATTTTTCATGATATAGGATTTTGCCTATGATAAAACATGCCAAAATGCCCTCAAAGATATACCAAAATATTTATTCATTTAAGTCAAACTGGCAGAAAAATAATGACTGAAAAATAACAAAAATAATGTTTAAGTTGAAAGGTTTGTATTTTTAAGAAATTATTTATTCTATTATGGTTTGCATTTTGAAGCTGCCATATCTTAAACAATTAAAATGTCTATATATTAAGTAAGTTGGGTTTTTTTAGGGTTTTCATAAATGTAGATAATGATGAGGACTTTCATTTCATTCCATAAACAGTGAATCTCGAGTTTGTGCGGAAAATTGCTCAAGTGCAAAAGGTGGCATTTGTGGTGGCTGAAGTGTGTTATGAAGTGTAACATTCACATATAGTACTTTGACCTGGACACGATGAAGGAATAAATCACTATTGCAGGATAAGATGCAGACACCTGGCATAACAGAGGGGTGTGTGTGTGTCAGCAAGAGCATCCAAAAGTACCACATGGAGGAAAAGTACAAACATTAGAGGGTGAAGCATATTGAAAGTGTGAGCCAATTCTCTATGGCTTAGTGTAAGATGGCTTATGAGCTAGACTTCATTCTTGGCACACTTGTTCTGCCATTTCTTTTGGACTGGCTAGTGATGTTAATGATTCAGAGGTTCAACAATGAAAAGTTTTTTTCTTTATGTATCATAGAATGGTTAGGGTTGGAAGGGACCTTAAAGATCATCTGGTTCCAACCCTCCTGCCATGGGCAGAGGAATCCTCCACTACACCAGGTTGCCCAAAGCCTCATCCAACCTGGCCTTGAACACTTCCAGGGATGGGGCATCCTCAACTTCTCTGGGCAATCTGTTCCAGTACCTCACCACCCTCAATGTAAAAAATTTCTTCCTTATATCTAATCTAAATCTGCCCTCTTTCAGTTTAAATCCATTGTCCCTTGTCCTATCACTACACGCCCTTGTAAAAAGTCCCTCTCCAGATTTCCTGTAGGCCCCCTTTAGGTACTGGAAAGCTGCTATAAGATCACCCCGGAGCCTTCTCTTATACAGGCTAGGATGATAGAATAGCTTCTCAAACCACGTACTGACAAATGCACATAATTTCAAGATGAGAAGATTTCAGCATGTGAACTCTAATTAGATTTTTTTCCCTCTTTTGCCACAATGGGAAAAACAAGTAGGGGAAGGGAGAAGCAGGTATTATATTTGGAAATAAATATATCTGCTAACAGAGAAATTTCCAAGGAAATTTAAAGACTGAGTTTTGCCCAGCTGTGCTACACATCTTGTGTTTGACAGAAGGAACAATGAGTTCCAAACCAATATTGTTTATGTCCCTTAGCAGCACTAGTTTTGCTTATAGTTACATACATAGACAGTGAATAAATGTTTTTCTTATCTGTCTGGAATTGTAAGGAAGAAGACTGGACCCTGAACTTCAATGCTCTACAATCAGATAATATATCAATAAATCCTTTTTAAATATTTAAACTGTGAGTTTTGTAAGGTTCTTAGGGGGCATCTTGAACAGAAAGGGGACAATGCTAGCTATTAAACTGCTCCTTCTTTCATAGATGTATTTGGTAATATCAGTAATAATATAAAGAACAGTAGGATAAACATGAAGAACAATACAAATCAAGAGTGTTTTGCAAGCTATCAAAACATTTAATGATCTTTTTTCAGCAAATGATTTGATCATTCTTGATTGACTGAAACACTTATCCAACATCTGACATATAAAACTATGTTTAAGTTCCACAGAAGTCAGTGACAATTATCCACATGATTTATGCTAAGAACCTATGTAGGTTCTTTGAATAATAGGGATGATTTTTTGAAGTGAGAACTTTTTCAATAAAATAATGGTTGAATTAGGAAATCTGGGAGCCGCATTTGACAAGCAGGAACAAGAATTGAATATGTTGAGGGAAAGTCTGTTAATGGAGATTCGTTTTATAACTGATTTCAAGTTTTTTGGGTCCAGTAATGTTCCATTTGTTGAAGGAGAGCACAAGGACATACAATTTATCTATGTTCAAATTCATGGAAATAAGTCCTAACATATTCAGTATAAATCATGGTAAACTGTCGGAATGAAAATCACAGAGAGTATTTTTAAGATCATTCTGCTTCAGAGCGATCATTAAGCTGACACACATTTCATTTCAGGTTTGTATTTTTAAATACTTACAACAGCTGTGTGCTAGAGATTTATTCATTCTAATTTTCAATGTATTATGAATAATGAGTATTGAATATTTAATATTTTTGTATATCATTCTTCATCATACTTTATAAGGGTAAAATAGAGAGAGAAATGCAGACTGTCTTTTTCATTTTAAGTCTTCATTTCCATCAAGTTGTTCTATAAAAAATATAGACCATTTAAGGTCTGCTGTTATTTTTTAATAAAAATTAAATCAAGTTTTTATGAAAGCTGTAATATTTTAAAATGTATATTTTCATCAGGAAAGTAAGGAAGGTATTAAAAGGAAATAATACATTGGCATACACAATGACAAACTAGGTATATTTTGAAATTGTCATAAATTATTACTATAGTGAAAAACCCCAACCAAACAAAACTAAATGAAAAACGGAAAAGATCAGTGTGATGAAACAATGAATCAGCATATGATTCTTGGGGGTTTTTTACTCGGCTGTTTCATTTCCTCGAGGGTTAGCACAGACTATTTTTATCTGTTCTGTACTCTGCCTGTTTCTAAACTGCTACAGTCTTACTTTGTCTTATATAAAATGCCACTAGATAGAAGAAAAAGAAATACATCATTTTTTTTAATAATCAGAGGTAAAAAGCAACCAACAAGGAGAAGACGGACTGTTTAGAGGGAATAGACAGATATTCTGCAACAATATTTCTGATAAGCATACTTTTTTGTGAGTGTTTAATTCCTTAGATGCTGTGAGTTTAATATTCTAGAAAGCAAAGAAAGTAAGAAAAATATTTTTTTAATTATTATGTCTACTGTGTTCAAATGTAGAGCCTGTAACATCATTTCCCTAAAGAAAATCAGAATGTAAATAGGTAAAATAAATGAAATAAGTAAATTTGTTAGTTTATGTGTGATGCTTATTAGGCAGAACAACATATTTAAAAGTGCAGATGTATAAATATGTGGGTGAATGAACACACATCTCGGGAATTTTAAATAAACCAGCTATATATGTGCATACTAATTTAATTTAGTTATTTATTTCAGAATGACATGACACCTTGTTTTAAAAAAGCATTTCAGAAACAGACCAGCTTATTATTTCAGCTGTTATTGTTCTAGCAATTATGAAAACAAATTAAAAATGCTATTGAATTACAGCTACATCACAAATTGAAACTAATTTGAATGTGTCAGAGGACTTCCATGTTGTAGCTAGGACTTTTGAAAACGAACAAACAAACAAACAAACAACTCATTTTCATTTGTATTGTGAATTTATCCTAATAGGAACTAAGAAAAAATTACAGTATACACTGTTCTAGAAAACATTAGCAAAGAAAATTGAGTTCCTACGAAATCATGCGGCAAAACAATATGACACACAAAATAATGCTTTTCGAAAAAGAAATAGTTTTGAGGATATCTATTCAGAGATAGAAGAAATTATATTTCAGTGGCACCTGAAACAGTAATTTGGATTAAGGCTATTTCCATTAAACAGTATTCAAAGATATGTTGTAAAAAAATTTCCTGGCCATTAACTTCTAATATAAGTAAATTGCAGAGAAATATTGGGAAGGATAGGGAATTGAATTACAGAATGAAGCTGTGTTTTACGGGATGTCAAACAACAGATCAGAATCAAAATTTTGATCTCACTGGATTGAGGATGCCTACAAAACATCCATAAATTCAAAGGAGTTTTCTAGACTGCCATTACTACTAGTAGAAGGGAACATCTGTTACAAAATAGATGTCCAATCAGATGAATTGGACTCATAGTGAGTTTTCTTTTAATTAAGAATAAAAAGAGCATAAAATGACTAGTTTAGATGATGTTATCACTGCTGCAGATATCTGACATGAGATGGATCCCTGACAGTCTACTGCCTTATTTATTGGACAATACTATATCTAGTGATAATGAATCACAAGCATGTAAAAGAATATTAATACATAGATATTGATAGACAAAACCAATTTTGATTAGTCCCCATTTTGATTACAGCAACAGAGAAATTCATGTCTAGTATTTACTTGAGGTAGGCATAAAGACCTATATTTTATCTTAGAAGTCTTGATCTGAACTTCTTTCTCTTTTAATATTCAATTACAAGTGGTTCCAAATGGATTTTTTATATCAGTCCGTTCCAAACAGTAATGAAAAAATCCTGACTGTAAGCAACTTAATGAAGCAATCTGATGATTCTGATGATACATACCTCTTCAGACATATCAGAAATTTTTGTTGACATTTGTTACTTATCTTTCCTTGAAAATATTTTTAAAATGTAAGATAGACACATCTACTGATTTTCTTTTACTGTGCCTGTCATGATGCTATTATGGGTCAAGTCACCAATTCATTGTTTATGTTCACTTCCTCATATGATGGGGGACATGAAGGGATTATTTTTGTTTGCTAGAAATCTCTTTTTGCCACTAAGAAGAAGCTTTATAGAATTCAGGAAGTTTTTCACTAAAAATTCAAAGTTAAATCCTGTCTTTGAAAAAATGTTATGAAGTATCTGTCAGAGCTTCAGAGTCATTCTCTGAAAAAAAAGTATCTTTATAATGAAAATATTGTTTCAATAATTTTCACGTTTCGAAAGAGCTCAAAAACTCTTGAAGGAATTGTGTGGGGTTTTTTTCCATCATCACAAAAAGAAGCTTCCTCATTTGATATTTCTCTTCTAAACACAATATCTAGTGATTTTGATCATGTAGATAAAATACTATGACATTTTTTCCTTTCTGAACTTTTTTATTACAGTCTAGAATGTCTATTAATTGATTAATATTTATGTATGTATAGGTATAGTCACTGCCAAAAAGTCTTAGATCACTAAGTAAAAAAAAATGAACAACGATTTGATAGATAGAATAATGTGGATAACATTTGTTTCCATTTTTCACACTTCTCCAAAAGCATAAGTAAGTCTCATTCTGCTGCTTTCGAGTTTTAATATTATTTCAGTCTCTAATCAGAACATCATAAACTATTTTCGTTATGATAGGTCAATATTCTAGATCAAAATTTTGGAATGTAACTTGGGATTTTTGAAATGTAACAGTGGCATTTTAAGCATCTAATGAGAATTAGTAATATACATGCTTCTCTGGAATTTATTCTATATAAAGCATTAAGTAAAACCACTTTAAGAATTCAAGGTTTCAAATCTTCTCATGAAAATTCAATGGGATTTAGGCAGGTATTAAAAAAAGTCACAAACATTATGATTTTACTATAATTTCAGTTCCCACTCTGGAATTCACAGCATTGAATAAGGCAGTGAAAATGAGATTCTGTCTCACTTATACACTTCACTTTCTGCTTTTTGTCAAGAATAGTCCTAGTCCTTTTGTGTCCATAATTTAAATCCTTTAAAGTATTCCAGAGTGAAATCTGGTTCCCTTAAATTTATACACTTCTATCAGGAAGCCTTCTGTATTAAGAGAAGAGCAGCATAGGCTCCTACTTTACTCAGAACCTTGAACTGAATCAAACTGGAACAGAGTCACTCGTTCCTGATGGATTGGACAGGGAATCATTATACTCCTTTCTCAACATATGCCACAATGCACTGATTACTGAGAGGTTTTGGGAGGCATTAAGGAAAATGAAAAAGAGATTTGTTTCCAACCGATTAACTCTTTTTATTAAAGATATAATGATTTTCCTTTGTCAATGGGGATTAAAAACATAAAAGTGTCCCCAGGACTCTAGACAAATCCCAGACAATAAACAGAAATAAATAATGGAGAGGAATCCGTGCAAATCCATTTTCCTACTGAACACCCTCGTTGCAGGACTACAAAGACAGATTTCTAATAAATGCTAAGCATTCAGAACCAAAAGCAGAATTTAGAAAAGTAATTTCCCATTTATTCTGCATGGAGAGAGTGTCTATGTATCTGTGTGAACTACAAAATCCATCATTTGGCCCTAGATTTTTTCCATCTAGCTGGAAGAGTTACCCTGAGCATTTTCTGTAGTCTATGGAGACAGAAATGCACATAGGATCTCAGCCCACCTACAATCTGAATTATATTTCAGATGAACTTATTTTAAACGGTTGATTAGAAAATGGATCTAAGGAAACATGAATGGGAATGGTGGCTTTTGAATTTATTAGAGGTAAGTAGTATAAAAAAGCCTCCAAATATTTCTTTGGACAGAAGAGGACACTCCCATGGAACTGGGAATACTTTCTCATCTTGATTACGCTTACAATTTAGAATGATGTTTTTAAGACAAATTACACTTTCTCAGTACCACAACAGACAATAGTTCAAATAGTAAAAGGAAAATGCTAACATATTGTTGATATCTTAAATTAATATAGACTTTCCTACTTCATGGCTTAAATCTGAACATATTTCCGGGATATTTAATTCCTCAAGTCTTCAAAATTCAGTGCAAATGCTTTGTCTCTTTTGCATGACAGCAGATTCAGTAGGTGATACTCCACTGATGTCTTGAAGGCTTGAGTTTGGAGAACCATAAAACCAGTTGAGGTGGCTTTTGTGATAAGGTCCTTGAGGCTGTATATTTAAATGTCATTATTTCTTCACGTGAACAGGCATACATTTTGATTGCTGTCCATTCTTCTCCCAAGTGCTGTGGTAGAGCTGTAGAAAAGAGCTTACCTTCAGTTCCCATTTAAAAAACTCAACCAAGAATATTCTTGATAGTGACAGCATGTCGTTTGTGGTTTTGTTTTTTTTTTCATAATCCTGGAAATGTTCTGGTGAATTCATACATAAATTTCTTCACATTGACCTACGAATGGTGAGGAGATGTCTGACAGTCATAACAAAGGTTTTAAGTTTGTTTATTTTCTTTTTGTTTTCATGGTGGTGGTGGCGGTTTTATGTTTGTTTGGTTTTTAATACATTCTAGACATTCAGTCATCTGAAAGAGCTTTCCAAGCTCTACAAATGCTATTTCAGCCAAGGTAGAAGAATTGTGTGGCATATAAAGGAATGGAAAGATCCATAAGTGAATTAAAGTCTTACCAATACAAATTTTTCTGGAGCACACCAACAAAATATGTAAGTATGTCAATTACTTGATTAAATAATCAAGTTTGAAATAACTAATATTTATTTCTTGCATGTAACTTGAATTATGTGAGGTTTTTGACACTAATAATGATGCCCTATTTTGTTTCATGAAGTTTCTGACTGTTGTATTTAAATGAAATACTGAATAATGAAATTTGTGGAGCAACTAACAACTAAAAATCACATTAGAAAAGTGTTTTGGTTTGATTTTAGAAAAAATAACATTGTGAGGCATTTGAAAAGCCTATACATTCCAAATGAATTGATCTGAGTGCTCAGGATTTTTTTTTTCCGCTGTATTTGGTATTAGTCTTTTATTCCAGGTCAGTGATTTTTAATCTTCTTTTCTTTTTTTTTTTTTTTTTAATCTCTAGATGCATACTCATTAGCTTCCAGTAAGTAGTTTAATGAGAAAAACTTTTCTCATGATGATCTTAGTCTAGATGAATGCAGTATTGATTTGCTTAAAATAGGGAGAGATGCCTCCATGTCTAATAAAATCAGAACCATGAACTCAGTCTGTTAGGTGTTGGAATTCCAACCATTACAGGATTAAAATAAGTGCAATGCTTCTCTATATGCTTTACAGGAAGTATTACTTTTTCACTCTCTCCTCCTTCTCCTCCTTTCTTACCAGATTTTTTGGACAAAACTTGTTTGGTCCTAGATTGAGTCCTATTATAAGGAACTCTCTTCTTTGGACAGAACAGTTTTCCACAGAAATGGCAGGTTAGATATAGCTTTGGGAAACTCTGTCTTTCCTGGGTACAACAATAGTTTTCAGTGATGCTAGTACTAATAAGAACCAATGCTAATAATAACTTTTAAAATTATAACTGAGAGGTCTTGATCAGATGAAAGGATCTGATAAATTCTGACCTTCTTTTTCCAGCACCAACTCCTGGCAGCCAGGGCAATATGCTCTCTGTGCTGCTTTTATCTTGATACTGATATGCATCTATGTATCATTATTTGCAGTCAATATTTTTATACTCTTTATGGTCTTTTATGGCTGTCCATTATCCTCTTCCCAAGTCTCCCATTTTGAATTGATATAATGTAAAGTTTAAAAGGAAAATGCAAATGATCGTGTCTGTTACACTCACCAAGGCGTTACCTGTTCACTGTATATGCCTTGTCTCATCGTGTTTGGCTAGAAAAGAACTCTCAATGAACATCAGTCTGAACTATCTGAACTGTGACCTCAACTGATTTTTCCCTTCCCTTCCCTTCCCTTCCCTTCCTTTCCCTTCCCTTCCCTTCCCTTCCCTTCCCTTCCCTTCCCTTCCCTTCCCTTCCCTTCCCTTCCCTTCCCTTCCCTTCCCTTCCCTTCCCTTCCCTTCCCTTCCCTTCCCTTCCCTTCCCTTCCCTTCCCTTCCCTTCCCTTCCCTTCCCTTCCCTTCCCTTCCCTTCCCTTCCCTTCCCTTCCCTTCCCTTCCCCATTTTTTTCTTTTTTCTCTCTTTTTATTATTTTTTAATTTTGTCCATTTTTTTTTTTTTACAATGCTGTAACTCCACTGAAATGCATTGAATAATTCATTATGCATATCAGAGGGAAGAGGAGAATCAGGATCTTTGCTATTTAGAAAATTTGTTATTTACAATTCTTTCTAGAAGGTTCATGTAATTGTGTAATTTATCATTCTCTTTGGTTGTTGTGATAATAAGTTACAAAACGTTTCCCATAAAAGTGTCAAAAACCTCACATCATTGAAGTTACATGCAAGAAATAAATATCAGTTATTTCAAGCTTGATTATTTAATCAAGTAATTGACATACTAACATATTTTGTTGGTGTGCCCCAGAAAAATTTGTATTGGTAAGACTTTAATTCACTTGTGGAACTTTCCATTCCTTTATATGTCACACAATTCTTCCACCTCGGCTGAAACAGCATTTGTAGAGCTTGAAAAGCTCTTTCAGATGACTGATGAAGTATAGATACTAACATGAATCTGCTTTTTCTGCAAAGTGATACAAGTTTTTTAAGAATTGCCTATTCAAAAGCAATGATCTGCAACTCCATGTCAGCTAAGAAAAATGTCAAACAAGCCCCAAGTGTGTTTAACAAGCAGCGGTTAGTGCCAGTGGTTTGTGTATAACTATGGGATAAAGAGCAAACCATTGGTATTTAAGTTCCAGGAGGAAAAGAAAGATTAGTACTTATTTTACCTCTATTACAATTCACCTTAGACCCAGCCATTAATTATCATCAAATTTATTGCTTCCAGATAATTCTAACAAATATAACAAATTCTTTACTAGAGATCCGCAGAGATTTTTATTTATCTACATACCTAAAAATGTTCTATGTCAAAACTATGCTAATGGGATACTATTGTTTTCCTAGAGTGAATGAGCTAATTATAATATTGTCCCTGAACACCAAAACTTCATCTTTTTTGTAAAACGCTACAGTTTGAAAGCTGAACATTATGTACAGTACGGTTTAGTTTTTATATTTGTTTTTTAGGGGTTTTTTTTTGTTTTAATTTTAAGACAGAAACTACCCATCCAAATTTATGCTGCTACAAATAATTTTAAGGATCTAATATATTGTACAATGATATGTATTGTCAGATACATCATGCAATGCTTTTCATTCATAGAAAGTGGATGTCAAAGAGAGGCAACCATGATCCTCTTTATGTAGATCTTTACATCAATTTTAAATCGGTATTGAAAACTACCAAAGGTATATAGGAAAAGGTAATAAGGTCTATATTTTTTTTTTTTTAATTTGCAATGTCAGATAGTCTTTTAAGTAAATTATATGACATGTATGGATGCGTGGAGTATGACTGTATACTTTACTTGACAGAGCAGTTTTCAGGCTCTGTGAGATTAATTCACAGATGATGAAGATACACTCCTCCATATACAGAATAATGGTGTATATGTCTGAGATACTGAAAAACAAGAGGGGAAAAAAATCTCCATAAAGAAGGGCTAACTTTCATTCAGCTTTTATCAAATGTATGCCTGTTAAAATCATTACTGAGTAACGTTTTCCATTCTAGAAGAAATCTCGACTCCAGTTTAAATGCAACTACATGATAAAGCTCCTCAAGAAGAACAATATTGTAAATTTATACAAAAATTTATAACTTCCAATTAAAACTAAGTGAAATACACCTTGTTCTTTCTGAAATCATATTTTAATAAAAGTAATTCATATCATTGAAGTGTCTTACTGGAATTTCCTACTTTGTTGACCTGTAATACTAATATTATACAAGTCAACAAGGAATTAATTTTTATACCTTCAAAACACTAGCATTATGGGTTCAGAAGTTCACTTCAGAGTTAAGTATTATGAATTACATTTTCTGCTCAGGGAAAACATACGAAAAAAGGATTTGAAATGAAATAGGAAATATATCTTAAAAATATAGCTAAAAAATACAGCTTAAAAAAAAGATACAGCTTAAAAAAAGATACAGCTTAAAAAAATAAGAAGATAAAAAGTTTGGGAATATTATTTGTCACATTGTGAATTACATCTTGTTTCAGAAGCTGTACACTTTGTTGTGACCTTCATTTGTTATTTCTACATCATACTAAAATTACCTTTGGGCTTTGGTACAACTTTGTAGTATAGCTTTGGCACCAAATAAAAAGACTGAGAAAAGGTGATGGAACAATCAAGAGTCGTTAATGATGAATGACTCATTCTCCTGAATCTATGAGTTTCCAAGTGGACTGTTGACTTTGAATGATATTCTGTATAAAAGTCAAAAGTTGGAGTAGAGCCTTTGATTTCCCCAGTGGAAACATTTAGGGTTATTGCTTTTTAAACAAGGGATGGATCGTTATGACATGGAGGAAAAACAGATCAAGATTCTAAAGAACAATCAGCTCCATTAATGATTTTGATTTTTTTTCTTGGACTTGTAACTCTCCAGTGTCATACAAGGCGGAAGCATCAGAGGTTAAGAAATGCTTTTACAAGTCTACTCTCACTGTCTTTCTATTAATTGCACACAAAGGCTTTAACTAGAACTGGAATCTCTGGGAAAAATGTCTGAGCAGTGGAAGGCTCAGGAGAGCTGTGAAACTCCTCTTGAGGTTTAAGATTGCTAAAAATTGAGAAGGGTAAACTCTCTTGACTAAGGACATCTCTAGCAAGAATTCAAAAGCTTACCAGTAAATGCATACAATAAGTGGACAGACTCACAGCAGACTGATTTCCATCAAGAAAAAGCTGTTTGGTAAGATCAGAAGTGTAGCAGTAGAGGTTCGTCTAATATTTAAGAGATCTATTTCTGTCTCCAAGACAAATACATTTTTGTTTGGAATTCACTTTTATTATATTTTCACTTGATTCAATCACAAAAACAGTTATGCTTTCAAATTATTAAAAAAAAAAAAAGCAAATAGGGAAAAAAGTAGATGTTACTCTAAAATCCTGGCCTTACATACTATGTAATAAAGAGACTTGTATTTGCTAGATAAAAATGAACAAGCAAAAAAAAAAACACCAAAAAACAAACCAAACAAAATATAATAGAGCTACATATGTGATTGAAAAACGTTTAACCATTTTTTGAGAATCCATAATTGTGCTAATTGTGTATCCTCCTAGTTTGTGTCTTTCTTGTGAATAAAATGATCCCAGTTGCACTGTTAGAACAGCACAAAGTTACTACGATATTTCATCTAATTTAGCTGCTTCTGGGAACAGGGAAATGTTTTCCTCTCCTACACCACCAAAGATCCTTATTCAAGAATTTGCCTGGACTATAGCATGCATCCTATGCATGGCATGAGGGTATCTGATCTACACTTGTTTATTTTGTGTATGTGCCTTTTAAGACTACTTTCAACACAAGTGTTACCAAGAAATTAGATTTCCCTTGTCATGTCTCTCCCACCTTAAAGACAGATTTAGATCATCTAAAGCTTGTGGGAGTCCTTCACAATGCTGAAGAAAATGTGAGGGTGTGAAAACCATTCCTATCTTTTTTCTCAAGAGCTGTACAGGTGTGTGGCGTTCATACTAAAGTAAATGACAGTGGATTAGTAGCTGGTAGTAGAGATCTACTAGCTAAATAGTTTTTTGCTATGTCAGCATAGCATAGAATGATTTTTGCATATACTAACACTTTGTATATTACCTCAACAGTACTTTACAGATCAAAATGTAATGTACAAAATTAGAACATTTTATCTACCTTTATAGTCCATACAGTCTTGTCTGTATCACAACGAAGTTTCTGTAAAAAGAGCTCCGTGTAAGTCAGAAGAATTTTTTCTATCTATTTTCATAGATGCATACTTTTATGCATCCTATTCTTAATAAACTTACTTAAATTATATTTAGTTCTATCTTTGGAAAGTACAAGAAGATGTATTTATTTTTCTCTTTTGCAGAAAAGGCCTTACATTCACATGAATATTACGGAACCTCCTGCAATTTCCAAATAAATTTGTTTCTTTTTAGACAACATATAAAATATACTGCATAGAATCACAGAAACAGGAACTGTAGTGCTAGCATACTTTAGCTTAGAAGTGATAAATTTTCTGTAGATTATAGGGAGAATTACAGGAAGATAGTCAGGCATCTGAACTTTATATGAGTCTGAAGCCTTTCTCCATTTCATAAGCTTCAGAGAGAATGTAATCACTCTGAAAGCATAGGGTGCAGTACTTCTGAAGAGATTTTCATAGTCAAATTTAAAAACTATTCAAAGGCGACTAAAGGCAGAATTGCCTCAGCAACCAATCTCCTGTTTCTTATTCAGAAACATATTAAATGAGTGGTAAGAATGCCACTAGTTCTTGCCTCAAGATAGTACTGAAATGTATGCCTGAGTGCAATAACTCATTTTTCAGTCATTGTATTGCCAAAATATAAATCAGGAATTAATTATGATTAACAAAAAGGTTTCTAAAACATCTCTGTCTTCAGTAGAATTTTTTTATTCTAAAAAGCTTTTCGATGGGGAAATGCGTGATGTCTGATATTCTAAAGAAAGCATGCCACCCGTCAAAATAAATTATCAGCTGTTAATGACTCTTTGAACTGGGATGAAATTAAGTTTATTTACTTATATTATTATCCTCATTTTGTTTTATGGGTAAAAACAGCTGCTAGAGTCTGACATATGTATATGATACAGCATATTGGAAAAGCCTTGGAAATCTCAGTACATTAGAATTTATGCTGTGAAAAGAAGCAAACTTATTGTGACATTAGATATGTCGAATTAATTTTATGCAAAAAAGTAGTAGTAGGACCTAGATGGATGCCTTTACTCAGGTTGAGATTTCGGTATTCATGGATTAAAGGGATAGTTAATGTGAATAAAAACAGGATAATGTTTTAAGATGCAAGAGCTAAAGGTCATTCAGTTAAGTGAAATCCCTTAGTTTTAATAAATATGAATGACCAAGTTGTTTCCTCCTGCAGGCGTGCCAGTTTCTTCAATATCACATAGACTTGCAACTCTATTGTGACTCCTTAAAGAATACTTCTTTTTTAAAACATTTTTCAAATTATTCTCTCTACATACACATAACTTTCCATGGTATGACAAGACTGTTATGTGTTTGTAGAATTTTTTTTTTACTTCATGCAACAATATAAGGCTGACTTCCTAATTCATTCAAGAATTTTTGCCTTAAAAATTTTGAGCCATTATACAGAGACAAAGAATATTGTCTAAAACCTTATCTCTTTTGCAATATTCCAAAAGCACATCATAGCTTTTTAGTTGTTATTTTTTTTAATATTTTGAACCAAAATAATTAGTGTCTTGTGATTATTTTTTATTACTTGTGTCGTGCTAGGGAAAAGGGGAACAATGAGGCAACAATGACCATTCCTACAGACTGGAAAATAACATTTGTTGCATAGTTATCTATGATTACACAGTATCTTAGTCTCTGTGGTCCCTAAAAGACACTGAAAATAAAAAGGAAATTGAGAAAATTATGTCAAAATAAATGGTAGACCTAAGACTAAGTATAGACAACTTTCAAAATTATCATAGATAAGCAAATGAAGTTCTTACCATAGATATATTACAGCATGTTTATTCTGAGAAAAATGAGAATAAGAACTATGTACTTAGAATTAGTTATATCCAATAAAAACTGAAAACTAATGCACAGTTACTGTATAGAAAACTAATACACAGAAATTATGGCTATTGATCACATTCTCTAAAAATAGTAATAATAAAAGCTCATATAAACTATTAGGAAACATAGCTAATTTTATACTTAATTTTAAATATTATGTGTTAATTTTCATTTTAGCAGTCACTAACATTGAAAAAAAAACATTGAGGAACATATTGGAAATTAACATGGAGTTATCAACAATTCCCAGTAGCTGAGATTCCGTTATGTATACGTAAATTAAGCACTTCTTAGATCTACAATGTCTTTCTGGATTTTCCTGTACAAATTTATCATAGGAGGATCTTAAAAGCAGTTTGATTAGGACAAGAATAAGCACATCTGGATATTTGAAAAATACCTTTTTGATCATAGTCTCTCAAAAGAGCACTGAGCCAGCTTTTTATCTTTTGTTTTGTTTTGTTTTCACCTTGTCATATGTTGAAGGTCACTCTTCTATAATTTCAGGCTACTGATTCTTTCTTTATTTTCTTTGCGGTATCTCGTTATGTAATGATAGAGTGAAATGCAGATCTTATAGTCTGACCTCAGACTTCTACCCTACCAAATCCTCAGTCAATCCTCTTCCAAGTATACAAATTGATACAGGAATACAATTCTCCAACAGAAAATTATGTATGTGTGTGTGCATGCATGTGTTCGTATGTGTATATTTATATATATGTATGTTCCTCTATCTCCATTTGGAAAAAAATAGGAGTATCCATGGTCACTAAGCGAAAAGCCTTTTCTAATTCTAGAAATTGAAGAGTCTGAAGCCTGCAGGATTTATTACACACCTTTACTTAAGTGAAGCATTCCTTCGTGGTTCACAGTCCTTATAAATTACCCCAGAGCTCAGTGACCCTCAGAAACTGAATTCTACTCCTTCTGCTTCAGGCTTGAACTAACACTAATTGTAAAGCAATGGTATTCAGTGCTGGCATTTCCATCGTTGAAAAGTTTGAAGTGTTCACATGCAAGTATAATCATCCTTCACAAGAAGCAGGAGTTGAAAAACATATGTAGATATACTTCACATAATTCCCATAATGTCTTGTCTCAGAGTATGCGGAACCAAGCCAGGAGGATGCTGATAACATCTTAAAACTTGATTCAAAAAATGGAAAACACATTGTCTTTGCACTGGTTTGGTCACAAATTATTAGTCACACGTAAGATTTTGAGGGAAAATGGTAAAACCAAGTTGTGACATAACAGATTTGTCTAGTGTCAGTCATTTGCAGAACACAGAAATGAAGGTGTTATTTAAGATGCTTTTATGTTTATGTTTGCGAAATACTTAGAGAGTGTACTTACTTTCTTTGAAGAATGACAGCGTAAAAACCTTTTTATAAACATAATATAAAAGCTAGTATCACTAAAAACATACAATGATTATATGCTATACAATGTTTTGGTCAAACCAATTATAAAGTCCTATGTGATTTACTCCTGCTATCTTTTGCATCTGGTTAAGATAAATGTAGCTATATTTTCCCTAAAGATTTCTTTAAATAAACTATATCATTTTCAGGCTGTCTTTTAAGGCACAATGAAATTCAATTATGAGTCCAGAGCTGAGTCACTGAGTGAAATACCTGTTTACACAAAATGAATAAATTATATTGGTAAACATGAGGGCCATTTCAGATGCAAAACAGAACACTAACTGCCTGCCCTCCGGAGAAGAATAAGTTTACCCCACATTTGGGGAGGAGCTACACCAGTTGCATGCCATCTAATTAATAACTTCAAATATTCATTCTCATAGAGGTATCCAAATCTGTATTAAACCTTGTTTTTTATTTTCCACTATTCCTGTGATGACTCATAAATGTGAATAGTCCTGTATGTTAGATTACTCCAGAAACTGAAAATCTGACTCAACACTCTGCATGAAAAGCTTTTTATACACATGTAAAGGTTCTGATTGAGAGGAGAGGGGGAAGATTTTTTTTTTTTTTAAAAAAGAAGAGATTCAAATAAGGATTACTGAGACTAGTGATGAACTGCTTATGATCATGTCTGCTAACATGATTTGGCATAAGAAACAATGGAACAAATTAGGCAAACCAAAAAGATTTGCCGGAATTCCAGCCTAAATAGAGAATAAATAATGCAAAAAAAAATAATTATTAGAGACATCATTTTTTTTTGAATCCATAATCTGATGACTGCAAATATTGCTAAGCTTCCTTTCCACAGCCTGTGATGGTCTGGTCATTCTAAGACTCAGAGAACACAGTAGCCTTATGTACTTGACTTCAGTTAAGTCATAGATGGGATGTAAAATAGGAAATCAATGTTATACCAACAGCATATAATTTGTGCATAAGCTGTATATGCTACAGAAAAATCCTACTTGAAGTCAGGCACTGAAGAGCACTGAAAAATTGTTACCTTTAAAGACAAAGATACAATCCTATTTGCCTTCCTGCACACTCCTTAAGCCATTCTTAAACTCCCCAGGATGCTGATACGACAGAAAGTATTATCCAATATGCTCTTAAAACTTTGTAAAGTCATTTGGCAAAGACTGGAGGCTCTAATAAAGAGCCATTTCCTTGATGCTAATCATAAACACTAAGGAATAGTGCTGTATGACAGTGAGTAGTTGATTATTTAACAGTGTGTGTGAGTGCAATCCTGTTCAGTCATTGCAAAGCTCAATTCAATGGCTGTTTATTTGCTAGCAATATATTGACCAAAATTTTACCAAAAGCAAACTAAAAAAAACCTAACAAATATGAGCTGTATTCATTTTCATCAACTTTTCAGCTCGATGGATATAAATCTGTCTCATATTTTGAGCCAACTCATCACTGAAGGAAGTTATTTTGCGTGTGGTTTTTTATTTCTCAATGTAATGTAATAATATTACATCAATTAATGTGTAGTTGTCACGTTTAGCAAAGTTCCATTCTTTGGTGGAACGGGATTTAATTGCACAGTTTGAATTGAATTTTGACCATTCTATTTTTAATAGATTGCTGGAAACCACAATTTGGGTTTTGTCTCATTTCCACTGAGTGGTATACTTTAGTGTTATGCATCACTACAGTGGCTAAATTTGGAGGGTTGTTGCTGGGTTATTACCCCATGCTGCTTGTATATTGAATGAAAGCTTGAGACCATGGTAGAGTAAAATGTAGAATAACATCTAAAACTAATATTAATATGCCTTGCATACAGTTAATATTTGTGTAGATGTATCCACTCATCCACGTGCAGTTCATTCAAAGTACCTGTAAAAGAAAAAGAAAAACACATGCTCGGTTGCTAATACAACTGGCAAATGTTAGTTAAAATGAAGGTATTATCCACCGAGTACTGATTCGGTGTATTTCTGGGTTTCTGAGCAATGCCAGCAGGTGGTGGTGTGCCTTTGTGACTACCAGCTTCACTGCTTGCACCAGGGACAACGGGTCTTTGTGGCAATGGGAACCATGTTCACTGAACCCCCATTCTACACAGATAGGGTCCGTCAGGTGGATGAGACCGAGCTGTTGAAATAATCTCAGTTCTTTTATCAGGATCTCTAATGCATATCCATGCTGGTTGGTCCAGTCCCATGATCTGCCTTTTTTGAGCAAATCATACAAGGGACAAGCTGTCATGGTTTGATGTGGAGCGGGGGGTGGTTCTGGTGGCAGGAGAGGGGTTTTGGTCCCTGTGACCTCCCCGGTCTTGGAACCGGGTTAGGCTTAGTTCTGGCCACCAGATCAGACTGCCATCCCCCTCGGGATTGAGCCAATAGGGCGCCTCTGCGAATTGCCCTATTTAAGTCAGGACAAGGGAACCGGAAAAGGTGCTTTGCCCAGGATCGAGCAGAGAAGGGAGGAGGGCACTGCCCCCGCTCCCTGGCTTCCGGCCGGGCAGCTGCCTGCGTCGGGCCGGCGCCGCCCACGGAGGATGGCGGCGGCGGAGCCAGCTGGGGAACTCGGGGGCACCCCACTCCCGGGGTGCCCACTGGGCTGAGTTCACCTGGAGAGGACTGAGATCTGAGAGAAACAGCTGCATCGACACCAGGTCAGTGAGGATGGAGCGGGAGGAGGGGTGCCGGAGCCGAGTTTCCCCTGCGGCTGATGGTGAGATAGCAGGCGGCCCCCCTGCAACCAGGACGGCCTCGGTGGAGCAGAGACCCACTCGCAGCCCGTGGGGAGAAGATGCCTGAGCCTGAGGATGGTCGTGTTGGGGTGCACGACACGGCAGAGAGGCATCTGGAGTCTGCATGACGACCCACGCCGGAGCGAGTGGCTACAGCTCCCTAAGTACCCGAGACTGTGGTAAAGCCCACACCAGAGCAATCTGTGGGGAAGGATTGTTTCCAGTGGGCTGGACTCACACTGGAGAAGTTTGTGGATTTTTCCTCGTGGGTAGGGGATCCATTGGAGCAGGGGAAAAGGGTGTAAGGACTCCTTCTCCTTTAAGAAAGAAGCAGCAGTAACAGCACGGAATGAACTGACCTGCACTCCCCCAGTCCCTGCCCCCTGTGCTGCTGGGGGGAGGTAGAGCTGGGAGGAAAAGGAAGGGGGGGGGAAAGGTGTCGGTTTTAAGATCTGGTTTCGTTTCTTTCTGTCCTCTCAAGTAATCGGTTTTTGTTTCCCTTTATCCTTCGAAGTAATCATTAATAAACTGTTTTGCTTTGAGAAAAGCTCTGCCTGTTTTGCCCAGGACCATGGTTGGTGGGTGCTCCCTCTGTTCTTGTCTCAACCCTCAGTCCCTTTGTTTTTTTTTTTTCCTCTCCTCTCTACTTTACTGGAGAAGGAGAGACTGTGTGAGTTTTAGTTGCTGGATCAGCCTAAAACCACGACACAAGCAACAATGGAAAAACTGGGGATGTGTTTACACCAGTAACTTAAAGTTCCCAGGGTTTGCTGCAGCTCTTTTTGTTTGGAAGGATTTTGTCCATGCTCTATTTTTTCCGGAGTGTCCGGAGGGACAGAAGTAGCTCCTTTAAACCACCAGACTCCTAGAAATTTAGCTTCTTGAATTCGAGTCACTAATTCTGCGATGTTTGGTACGGCTGCTGTTAGAAGCGTGGTGTTGGCATTTAATTGCCTGTAGTTGATGGTGAGCCTCCACTGCCCGTTTGGCTTTTTAAGCGGCCAGACAGAAGAATTGTATGGGGAGTGAATGTGAGTAATAGCTCGCTCCTCTTTCACCACCCCGTCAATTCCTGCCTGTACTGCAGCTGGCAGAGGATTTTGTTTTGTATTTGTGACTCGGGATGGGGGCAGGGGAATAGACACTTTTAACAGTTTCAGTTTTACAAAATCAGAATCAACCCACAGCCGATCTTCATTACCCCGCCCTGCAAAACTCTTTAAGGAACTATCAGGCTATTTCCATGACCTGCCATACAGCAAATTAAAGCTTAATGTATCAATACAGACAGCACCAACCGGCACTTCAGCACGAGTTAGTTTTTTGATCTCCTGGAAGCCAAAGAGCTGTTTTTGCTGTTGGTTTTTCTCCTTTAGTCTCAACAACCTTCACTTTGTGGCGACTGGGTGTTATGTTTAGATCCTCAGCAGCTTCTTCAGTCACTACAGATGTTTTAAAACTATCAGGGAGACCATGAATTAGAGGTGTTAATTGTGCTCATCAATGGGAGCTAACATTGAGGATTTTCTTGTGGGGTCTCTCTCACGCATTGCTTGTCTGCATGCCACCTTTTGCACTGTGGAAGTCAAATCAGAGAATCCCATAGTGGTAATTCTCGGCAGGTCACCTTTTTCCTGAGGATCTATACCACCTGCCCAGTATGCCACCAGTGTAATTAAAGAACAATAATGATTTCCAGGTATAGTAATTAAACACACGCCAGGACCCCAAAAACCTTCTGCCTCCTCCTCACTTAGTAAAATCTGATCTCCCCTTGTAAGGGAGACTCGCCACACATATTCTGACTCCTCTGGGCGTCTGGAGTATTTTTGGTTTAGTTTCGCCAATTCAGCAGGGGACCAGGGGACTGTTCACACAGTGGTGTGAATTTCTTCACTGTTATCAACAGCAGTTTCAGTCTTAATTAATGGTCTTAGAGAAAGTGGCTGAGAGTTGGGATCAGGAATCCCTATGATTTCCCCGTCCCAAGTCTCACCGTCCGTGTACTGAACTGACTTACAGACTTGTTCAACTGAAACACAGGATTGTTTTTCCAGCCCCTCTCTCTCTCCGCTCTGTGCTGCAGCAAGCACAGTTTTAAGGTAGTCCACTTCTGATTTAAGATGATCATTTTCAGTTTGAAGATGATCTTTTTCAGTTACAAGTTTATCAACCTGGTTTCCCAGTTTATCTTTTGTCTCCCTAAAGCTAATGATGATTTCAATGTCTTATTTTCTGATTTTAAAGCAGCGTATTCTACATCTGCAATTTGTTTGGAGGGGGCAGAAAAATCTTTAGCTTCTTGCTGTACACAAGACAAACAGGCTCCAAGTACTACACAAATACCTGTACCCTCTTTAAATTGCTGCTCAGCCTGACATTTTTCAATGCATTCTACCACTTTCTTTTCATCCTTCCAATACTTTTGAGCCCACTCCTTCCCAGCTAGGGAAGGGGGACATTTATGTTTTTGTAGCAGTTTATCCATGGCTATCCTGCTGACTACACCAATTTTACTGTCATGTTTTGAGTTCAAAAGACCAATCTATCAGCGTCCCAAGTCAGGCGAGACCCTTGGGTCCAACTCCCCCTGCCTTCCCTTGACAGCCCAGTGAATTGGAGGGTGGTTCGCCCACTTATTAGGAACCGACACTAGTAGCACTATGGGCCAAATTCCTTATAATAATTCAAAAGTTTCCGGAAACATATACATATATTTTATTCATGACAGAATATAGATTCATAGATAGTTGGTGATAGTGACTGACTACAAGAACAACTTTAATTAAAATACTGCAGTGATAACACTTAATAGCTAGCAAGATGTTAGTAAATAAGTGCACATAACACAGAGCTCTTACCCAATAGGCGTCCCTATGGGGGAGAGAAGAGAGGTTCAGCCCATCGACTGATCCCGGATGTTTTGATGGAGGGGCTTCTCCCTAACATCCCCTTTGTCTTTTGCCATTTTATACCTTTTTCATTTCTTTTAGGTGGAGCTTGAGTGACTCTAGTCATACATAACTTTATTAGGATTGGTGTAAATTTCTCTTGTGGGGGGTGGTCGATGCTCGGAGGCGGGTGGAGGTGTGATTTGGTAGCTAAAGGACATGATTTCACCATCACTGCTTAGGCAGCGGTTGTGATTCATCTTTATCTTCACCAGGCATCCCTTATTCCTGAAAACAGGGATGAGCTGTGATACCTCCGTACCACTCTACTCCCTATTTCAAGGGTATTACGTAGGCCTTATTTGCCATTCCTTATCCTGGATAACAAGCATGAGCCGTGATACCTCCATATCACTCTATTCCCCATTTCAAGGATATTACGTAGTCCTTGTTTGTTCCTGGGAGCAGCAGCTGTGTCTCATCTCAGACCTGCTCTGATATTACAGTTTATGTTGAGATGTAGCTGAACTTTGGGGGGACAACGTTCTCCCATTCCCCTCCAATTTCAGCTATTTTCTCACAGTAGTCTTGTACTACAATAAATACAGTTTTGCTTTCAGTTTGTTGCAAAAAGTCTAACAAAAACCACAAATTTTGAAGTGGTTATATCTTAACCACTGGCCTTGTTTGTTACTTTTAAAACTTGAATTTACTGAAATTTTTTTTGAAATTGCTGAGAATTTCTTTTCTTAAATGTGAGGTCTAATGCTTTTCCATACCACAGGCAGTAAATCTTAGATTTATTAAGTCTAGGAGACAACCATGGGTAAGCAAAAAAATTGTAACATAATATAGAATTGCTGAACAATGGGAGAGAAGCAGGCAAACTGACAAGTAATGAATAAAGAGTAACCCCACAAGAACTTAAAACTGAAGAAAATCAGAAGAGACTGATACCATCGGCATTTATGTCTTGCCAGGAACTTGGGATGTTAACATCCAGCCATGAAGGCTTCTCTTCTCCACTTTCCCTGAGAGAGACTGTTCAGGGACCCTTCAACAATTGGAAGGACTAAAAAGAAAGTCAGAATAATGAAACAACATCAAGATAGCACAGCCTGTATATTACAATTTTAATTGCATTATTAATTACTCATTTATATTTTTATTTATTGTTTATGGAGAATTATGGATTTCCTATATATAACTTTAATTTTAACTAAACCAGCAGTAGTTTTTACTTTAACTGAATTGGCAATATGTTGTTGGATCCATAAATTGTGTTGTCTTTCTTGCCCAAAATATTTTGAACATACCAAGTTGGGAAAGATGTATAACTTGATTGTAAGGTAATATTTCAGAATGGATATTTTCTCTGTGTGTGTGTGTCTCATTCAGTAGAATGCAGTAACATAAGTAAAATTAGCTGGTTGAGACAGGACTTCAGTGTTGGTTTTCGTTAACAGTCTCAAATACATTAAATATGTAATGTATTTAGACTGAAATAATCAGCTAGTCCTACATCTTCTGGTGGAACTATTCCAGCTAAAATCCCAGGGAGGAAGCAATGACAAAACCAGTATCATTTGATTCAGTACTGCCTTTTTTAAGTTCATGGACTCTTCTGTGAAGCCTGTAAGGCGGTGTAAATGCACACAGAACATATGGATGCCCTGAAAAGACTCAAATGATGAAAAGAATAAGTTATGTGAAGACAAGGATGGAGCTCAATCTTCTCAGTATTCTAGATTATTTAGGGGTTATTCTCAAAATTTTTTACAATTCAGGATTTCGGGAAGTCACAAATATACAGCTGGGCAGATGCTGTAGCTTAGTCAATTTTTTTCTTAGTCAGTTTTTTTCTCCCCTTTTTGTTTATAAGTTTGAACCCTCATAATTTGTATAATCATAATTAAATCTCTCTCCTCAGAAAATATTCAGGAAACAAGATCTCCAAATTGCCAAGTTAAAAAAAAACACTTATATAACCCCCCCGTATATATAAAAAGTTTCTTTTGAGGTGATTCCACCTCTTACTTAGATTGTTTTGATCTTTGTGATGGTTTTAATTTACTGAAATATTTGAATTCAGAATGATTTATCCTATTTGTCTGGCCAAAAATATCCTGTCTTTGTTGTTTCTGAAACCACTAACTGTAAAAAGAAGAAATACTGTTATGGATACAAATGTCTGACCAAAGCAAATGTTACCTAATATGAAAAAATTCGTATTGATGATATGCTTATCCTTTCTAATTCCCAGCAGATATTTGAAAAATTAAAGTAGCTTCATAATATAACAGTCATATTAATTTTGTATGGAGTGGCACAGCACGAATCTTACTTCCTATGTAGGTTCTAAGTATTCTTATAATCCATCAACCAGTGCAGCAAGAGTTCTAAGTTTATTTTCGTAGTAAAGCATGTTTTGACCCAAACAATTTACAATACATTATTAGTGAGCTGTCTTCCATGTTTTTTTTCCCTATTTTAAATCTGTTATTTTTTCTGTAATTCTATGGGAATACCTCTGTATCTCAGAACAGATAAAATTTAAACATTAAAGGCATAATTTTGCTATATACCTGCTGGCTTCTTTTAATTTACTATTTTTCATTATTTTTTTCAATTTATAGAATATTTAATGATCACACTTCTCCATAAGATATATACGAATTCTCAAAAAATGCACATTACAGAAGAGATTCACCCTATGTTTAAAAAAATAAATACAAAATGAAAAAGAGAAGAATCACACTTTTCTTGGTGTATGTTTTCATTTTCAATATATCTTAAAGAGAATCTATACACATAATCGGTAATGTTGACTCATTAAAATGTCCACTAATCTTTAAGACATCAGAAATTCCATTACCTACTTAAACATTTGTTTTACAGAAAAAGAAAAAAAAAAAGTAAAAAGGAAAAGTATTTTAGTGAATATATCTCCTGAATGATAAAGTGTCTTTTGTCACATCTAAGACCATACAAATTTTATAAGCTAGATGTTCATATATTAAAGTCAAACGGAGAGTCCAATCTTTCAGAGCATATGTGTCAAAAGCTGATTTTGTTACATATAACAGAAATAATGGTTAATTTCTTTCATAACCACACTTGGGAAATGAATGTCTGGTGTCATTTCACTTACTGTATTATGACTAAAATGAACTGATAGGAAAATAGGGTGTCAGGGCTTCAAGTCCCCAGTTCCAGGTTGAAGATCAATGTCATAACATCTCTTGAGAAGGAAGCATCAATGTAAGTTTTGTATACATGTGTACGAGTATCACAGAGACAAGATGCATAAGATCTGTTGCTCCTTTCCCATACTATTGGAAATGTCTCATTTCATAGAAAGTAATTCAAGACTCGCTCAGACCAGAGAGCAGAACATGAAAAGAAATGATACTGTACAGTCAAGGAATGAGAGACGGAGAGTGTCAAGTTCTGGTTTCTGTTTATAATGGAATACAATGCATAAGTGGTCCTGTGAATTGAATCTTTTTTATACTCCATCTAAAGAAAGACATGCTCCTTTGGCTTCTTTTCTCCTCCAGGGGTAAAATTCTTACATGGTTTTCATTAAAGTAAACCAAAGGCAACAAGAACATACGGAGGAACAGAGGAGTCTTCCCTTAGATAGCCAGATCTCTGGCTAGATGATTGTCATAATTTTTGGAAGTTATAGACAGAATCACAGAATGGTAGAGGTTGGAAAGGATCTCAGGAGATCGTCTAGTCCAAAAAGCCTGCTCAAGAATAGTCAGCTAAAGCAACTTACCCAGGACCACTTCAAATGAGGTTTTCAGTTTCCCCAAAAATGGCAACTTGTTGCAGCATTCAATCATCTTCACAGTGAAAAAGTGTTTTCTCAAATTAGAATCATAGAATCATAGAATGGTTAGGGCTGGAAGGGACCTTCAAAGGTCATCTAGTCCAACCCCCCTGCAAGGAACAGGGATATCTCCAACTAGATCAGGTTGCTCAGGGCCTTGTCCAACCTGGCCTTGAACGTCTCCAGGGATGGAGCATCCACCACCTCTCTGGGCAACCTGTTCCAGTGTTCTACCACTCTCATGGTAAAAAATTTTTTCCTAATATCCAACCTGAACCTACCTCCCTCTATTTTAAAACCGTTACCCCTTGTCCTATCATAACTGGCCCTCCTGAACAGTCAGTTCAGAAATTCAGTCAGAAATTCCTGTGTTTCAGTTTGTGCTCATTGTCTCTTGTCCTGTCACAGCACATCACTGAGAAAACCCTGGCCCTCTTCTTCTTCACAACTTCTCTTTTGATATTTATTAATACTGGTAAGATGTACCCTGAGTCTTCTCTTCTCCAGGCTGAGAAATTCCCAGTTCTCTCAGTATGACAGCCATTCTTCCCAGTTTTGTATCATCTACAAATTTTCTGAGGGTGCACTTGGTCCCATCATCCAGATTATTAATGAAGACATTGAGTACTATTGCCCACAGTACTGACTCCTGGGGCACAACAATACTGACTGGATTCCAAATGGGCTGCTGGCCTGGCAGCTCAGTGACATTTCAGTCTACCTCACTGTCTATTTATCTAGCTCATACTTCATTGGTTTGCCTATGAGATGTTATGGAAGGCAGTTTCAAAAGCGTTGGTAAAGCCAAGAGAAACAACATCCACTGTTGTTCTCTTACCACCAAGCCAGTCATCTCCCTATAGAAGGCTGTCAGGTTGGTTAAGCTCTGTTTACCCTTCATAAATCTACACTGACTGCTCCCAATCACCTTCTTGTCCTTCATGTATTTGGAAATTATTTCCAAGATTATTTGCTCCCTTATTGTCCCAGGAACTGAGGTGAGGCTGACCAGCCTTGTAGTTCTCTTGTTCTCTGGATCCTCCTCACCACTCTTGAAAGTAGCAGAGACATATGTATTTTTTCCAATCTTCAGGAACTTCCTTGAATTACTGTGATGTTTTGAAGGATAAAGAATGTACTTGCAATGACATTGATCAGGTCCTTCAAAACGCATGCACCTATCATTTGTCATGATCCTGTTCATGTTATTTGCACAAGTTCCCTGACCTGATCCTCTTCCAACAAGAATGTTTCCCAGTGATTTCAGAGGCCAGAAGCTCCTGAAGGCTGGTTGTATCACTAAGGACTAAGATGAAAAAAGTACTGAGTACCTCGGTCTTCCATGTCCTTTGTCACTAGGTTTCCTGCACCATTCTTCTGCTGGCCCACATACTCCTTAGTCTTTCTTTCGCTGCTGATATATTTGTGGAGGCCATTGTTTTTGCCCTTCATGTCTCTCGCCAGATTCAACTCCAGATGAAGTTCAGCTTTCCTAGCACAGATAGGGTCAGACAGGGTGTCTTGTATTCCTCTCATGTCACTTGTCTCTGCTTCTACATCTTTGATGTTGCCTTTTTACATATGAGTTTTGTCAGGAAATTCCTTTTCATTCATTCAGGCCTCCTGCCATTTTCACTTAATCTCCTTTCTTGTTTGGATGGACCATTTCTGTGCTTGGAGCAAGTGGTCTTTGAATGTCAATCAACTCTTTTGATCCCTTCTTCTCCCCAAGGTCCACACCTGTGATCTTGGGTTTTGCTCTGATCCCTTGTTACAGGATCCTCAACTCCATCATCTCATGGTCACTGCAGCTAAGGCTGTCCCTGACCTTCACATGTCCAACCAGTTCATCCTTGTTTGTAAGTGTTAAGTTCAGCACAGCCTCTGCCTTCATCAACTCCTCGAACACTTGTGTCACAAATTTTTCATCAATGCTCTGCAGAAACATCCTGGATTGCTTGTAGTCTGCTGTGTTGTCCCTCCAGCAGATACTGGAGTGGTTAAAGTCCTCCATGAGAACCAGAGCCTGCAAAGATGAGGTTTCTTTGAGTTGTCTGAAGGAGGTCTAGTCTACTACTCCTTCCTGATGAAGTAGTCAGTAGCAGAAACTCACAATGTCACCCATGTTGGTGCGCCTACTAATTCTGACCCCTTTGACATGATTTGAATATCTGCAGAGATGTTTTTGGTTTAGGTCATTATGAGAAAGACTATATTTGTGACTGCTTCTCAATCAAATGTATTTTCAAATAAAACATCAGGCAGTACTTCATTTCCACAGAGATATTGTAAGCTTTTTTTTTTTTTTTTTTTTGAGAAGAGATTTTGTGTTGTGAACTTCATCTTCACACAAACTCAAAAGTGTGGGTAGCCATAGCAATTAAAGAAAAGAAAAAAGAGGAAAGTTTAGATTTTATTCTTCTTCTCAGACATTTTTTGTAATCTAGTTTCTAAAAAGCTTAGAATTCTGCCTATTCTAGTATCAGCTGCTTAACTTGTGCCTACCTAATATTCAGAAAGTTTCATTGTTCTGCCTTTAGCTTATGAATTGTCTTCCCAGAATTGGAAATCCAAAAGCTGGACACAGTAATATGGGTATTCATTAATCTAAGATTATTTTCAAGATCTGAATTCTTATTACCATCATTTTAAAAAGCAACACTGAAAAATATATGACTGCATCAAAGATTCTGGTTGCAGTAGATAAGATTAGAACCTAGAGGAAAAATCTAGAAAGAAAATTTCTTTCTACTCTTCATCAGAGACAGTGGATTTAATTTTCTCAAATGCAAAAACTTTTACTGTGTAAGTGCAGAGGCAGATAAAGCATTTTTATTAGGAAATCTTTTTTGGCTCAAAAGTATATATTTTTGTCATATAACATTGAATATAACTTTACAGGAAGAAAACTCTCCATAATGGCTCAGATTTTAGAATTATAGACTTTTAATAATTGAAAGAGAGATCATGAAATTTTAATTTTCCTGATCTAAATTCTATTTACTGAGTCAGTACACATTAGTACAAATAAAATCTGAAATATAATTTTTGTAAGTCAGTTACTTCACTCATTGTATACCATCTTAAACAATAATATAAACCCCCTAAACTATTGAAATACTTTCTTTATTGGTCCTTTTCATTTTAATATCATACATGAAGTAAGGGAGACACAATTCTTTATGTTTGAGGGGGGGTGTGGTGTATGTTTACTTCTTGGGTTGTTGTTTTTCTTTTTAAACAAGATTTAATAATCACATTTAGAATATCTTCAAGTAAATTTGCTGAAGTAATAGTGACATCACATCATTCTAATTTTTCAAACCCAATACTTGAAGGCTCTGCAAATTTCCTCAACAACTTGGTACAAAAAATTAGTATACTTAATGTAAAATATTCTACAGATCTTACTGTTCAGTGTCTAGATTTTGATCAAGCACTGATTATATGACAATATTTTTGCAGCTCATATTTTTCTGAAATTCAGGTTCATCACTCTGTTATAAAATATTTTGTTACATTTCTACAAACCCAACTGCTTCTTATCATTTTCATATGAGCATCTGATAAGTATATAAGTGTATTTTATCTTCTATGCAGTTTAAAGCCAAATTTTCTGTCATAAATCCACGCAACCTGCCTGATTAATCTTACCAATTAACTTCATCAAGGTCTTTTATTAAGCAAAAAGGGATTAAGGTCTTAGAAATCCAAACTATGTCCTGGTTTTTGTGTTTATGATTACCATACTGTGAGTACTGGGTTGTGTAAGTTTTGGGAAGCAGATGGTTGGTGAATAGCCATTCACCTGTGCATCCCAAGGAAGGGCTTCCTACTGTGAGCAGCGTGGAGCTGCATCAATCTTGGAGGTACTTCAGGTTTCATTCAGTTTGAGTTCAGGAAACCAGAATTATTTCTATCTATGTCCATGTCCATCTCTCTCTCTCTGTCTTTATCTCTCTCTCTCTTCCCATGTCACCTAGATGCTTGACTCTACTCAGAAGACATGGAGCTAGGGTAGCCAGTGGACCTCAAAGGATTGTTTTAAATGTGTTAAACAAGACACTTCAGACTCAATTAAACATTATACATACATATCTATTGACACTGAGATGTCTTAGGACATTCAAGATATCCAGCTTGGACTAGTAAAAATGCCACCAGCCCTCTAGTTGATCAGTGTTATTCTGGAAGAGCAGCTGGATGCTAGGTGGGATGCCAAAAAGTATCTTGAACAAAAAAAAGTGTGTGGGAAACTGAAACAAATCCCTCTCGGTATGATTTTTGACTGAATTTGTTTGGTTTATGTAGAAATGTCTCTTACATATACTAGAGTAGCAAGATATAAGTAAAAACTTTCACAGGAAAATATTTATTGTACAAGCTAGGGGTTAAAGGAAGCAATTATATTATCCAAGTGTCATTTCACAACATAGAAAGATTTAAATATCTCGCCTAATTAGCTAATACTAATAAGCCTTCAGTTCCTCTGTGCTGTCCTCTGTTTAAGGCTATGCCTACAGTTCTGAATAAAAGAAGTCCCAGAACATATCCAAAGTTCTGAAACCAAACAGTAACCAGGCTTGTTTTCAGACCATTTGGGATTAATAGCCTGAGAATAGAATAGTCACATTCATAGTGTATAGCATTGTGTTTGAGGTTACCTCTGTGACCATTTAGGTGGCCTAATACACGATTATCATATTTTGTTGGGTTTTTTTTTCTGTTCAACCTTTATGAAATATTCTGAGGGCTGCATTGCTGTGAGTGGTATCTTATAATACGAAATTGAGTATACATACTGAGTAACTTGGAGAGTGGTCTCAAGACACGAGATGTTTGAGAGTGTAGATACAGATTCAGTAGTTTATAGGAGGCTAAAAGTAGTTAGTGCGGTATCATCTGTACCACTTTCTGGAACTGTAAAAGCAATAAACTATCTTAGGAAACTATCTAAAGGCCTCAGAGCAGACCAGAGGCAGAAGCTAACAATCATTTGGGTTCACTGCTAAAGTTCTTTGTTCTTCTTTTCTTTAGTAATGTTGACACAGAATGAAGGCTTACATATCAAAAGGTAGTTACAAAAAATATCTTCGTATCCAATCAGTATTGAAGAAACAATCTATAGTATTTGCACATAAAATATAAACATCAAAATTTTGATTCCTAATTCTTTTTTGTCTATCCTGTCACTTTAGTTTTCAATACTTCTTAGAAAAAACCTGAAAGAGGAATATATTACAGAAATACATGCAAACATATACACTCACTTTCTCCCAAATAATAGCAATGAACTTAAAAAATGAATATACTTATACTAGAATTCCAAATAGCACTCTTTTGTAAACAACAGATAACATATACACTATGCTTATTCTAGCTGAAGTCAAAATTGAAGACAATCACTTATTTTTTCTGAAATGTAAATGAAACAAATATTGCAGTTATTTTGTGACAGAAATAGAATCAATAAACAGCTAAGGGAAAAAACCAACAAAGTATGCGTTGTCACACCTTTTTGTCTCCTCTATGTAGTTTGACATTTCAAATTTGTTTAAAAATCTTATGTAACAAAGTGTCCTTTCAAATCCAATTTTATAAAATGGAAATATTCTCTTTCATTTTCCTTTTTCTCTTCTTTAATATGTCAGCTTTTTCTATAGCATTCATGGTTGTGTTATCACTAACATTAATGTCTTTACTTCAAAATAGGACCTAAATTTAGTCTCTGGATTAATCATTCTAATGGTTCTCCCTCCCCTTATTTCCTTGTAAAAAAAAAAAAATCACAATAATAAAATAGTTCTGTAATTTACACATTTAACATTAAGATCTCTATTTTAACATAGTATTTCTATACCTGCATCATCATTACTTGTTCATTTAGATAAAAAAGTATTTCAGACATGAAGTGGCATTTAATTTTTCTGTTACCTGATTTCCTGCACATTTGACATCTTATTAAATAATTCTTCATTGAAGAGAGACTGAAATTTTCTGATGAAATCTATTTGGACTCTTTCTTCAGTCTTTTCCAGTACAACCATACAGTCTGATGGCTTACATAGTTTTTTAAAACACGTTTGTATTAATTTTATCTGAATAAGTAATCAAGATTGATTACATAGATGCTCACAGTACTATATATTAATTACTTTTTAATAATAAATTAGAGTGTTGACTGGAAGGTCATATTTCTCTTTTACTTGTCAATTGACTTTATTTTCTCTCCAGTGTTTTCCTTACACATTTCTAATACATTCATTTTGATTTTAATTAAGGATGGCATAGTTTGAAAAGATCGTATTTCATTCACACTCAATCACTGAATATCAGGCTGTTTTTCAATAACTTTCTAATTTAGCCTTTCTCTGCTATTAAATAAAAGTTGGGACAAAGATGGAAGGGTACTATAGGAAAGCTGTTGGGCAAAAAGCTAGTTGTAGCGATTCAAATCAGAACTAGGACATGAGTTAACAATTAAACAGCATAGAAAGTAAGCAGTCCAGTGTTTGAACTTGCTCCCTGATTTTCTTCTATTTGTCTGTATGGATGCACCTAAGATTTTGGAGACTTTGCTCAAAATAGAAAAAAATTAAAATAGGAAAGTTTCTGATCAGGAAAGTAGAACAAGACAGAAAGACCTAAATTTCAAGGACATTAAACAAGGAAGAGATTTATGTTTAGACCATTTATTTAATATTTCTTAGCTAGAAGATTTAAGCTCTCTTTATTTACAGAATTATCCTATCCTAATTTAATATTTTTGTGTACAAAACAAACATAGCTTTAGGGATTAAGAGCTACTGATGTCTTTTTTTGATGTAAAATAAACACAGGAAAATATATTTGTGGGATAGATTTACTACAGCTTTATTTTAAGGTATACCTGAATTGGGAGTCTTTTCACATATTTATGCTTACTTATTTTTATAATGAGAATTACTTTGATGTTTCTAATAAATATTAGGGACTTCACTGGCCAAAATGTACAAATACTTAACAAAAAGAATATTTTATTTCAGATTTTAATGCTTAATCCAAACACTAGTTGTCAGAATTTACTTATGCTGACTGACGTGAAGGAGGAGAGATTACAGGAACATGATCATTCCTTCAAGATACAAATATAGAGGTGAAATGAGCTTGATGTCAAAAACGTATGAGGAATACAGTTGAAAAAAATAGAGGTTATTTCAAAAAAAAAGAGACACTTTTAAAACACTTTAATATGAAATAAACTGATTTTTTTTGCTTAATTTGCAAGAAATGCTGATTAATTCCTTTAGCATCGTTTTCATAAATAAATACATAATGCACGAAACATAAAACTAATTAAATCTCATAATTTCACACTAAAAGAAACATATCATAACTTTACACTGCAATATGGAAAAATGTTTCTATATTTTACAGATTCATGTTTAAAGTGTCTGGATTAGTGTCTAGGGGTTAGAGTTTGCTGTATAACTGTTTGAAGATGTTGGAAGGCAGCAAAATTACTCTCTTCTGCCTAAGGAAAGATCAACTATGTCTACATCCAAATATAGATATACTAAATATAAGTAGAAAGAAGAATGGAACAGGCAGTGTTGTGACTCTCCACACATTCTTAGAGAGAAGTTCAAGAAATTTGCAGTATCTTCCACATCTGCTTTAAGGAGTAGATGTGCTGTCCTTTATTTTGAGCTCATCTTGTTCTCTAATTATATTTTCTTGCTTAATTCAACTTGAATGAACAAAAACCTTATTATTTTTTTTCAAATAGCAAGATTTTTCTGGTAATTACTTCTTCTGTATTAATCAGTAATAGTGATATCTTATATTACACATAGCCCTACTTCAATCAAGACTCATAGTTTAGCACAAGAGCTATTCTATTGAGTCAGACCACAGGAATGCTCTCCCTTGTTCCTAGACAGCTTCTCCTTCCAGGAACTGATCCATTCCCAAAATTGGAAGCATTATGACAAAAAAAACCCACAAACAAACCACAAAACCACCTGCTTTTAGAAACCTATTACTACAATCTTACACATGTAGAAGTGAGAGTGAATCTAAGGGAAAAAAGTATTTGACCTCTGTGCCTCTGCTAACGTCTCTCCCATTGTAAGCAGTATAAGAGAAGACTCCACTGCCATCACCTGGCAATTCACCACCAATTCATCACCTGGCAGAAAGGCCAAGAGCAGAAGCCATCCTGAAAAAAAATCAACAAAGCCTTGGCCATTACCCCCAGGCCCCAGACAAGTGCTTTTCTTCCCTTTTGTTCTCAGAGCACAATCCTCAGCATGTGCACCAAGGCAATGGCAGCCTCAACCAGCAGGGTCAACCCACTGTTGTCCTCTCCATCTGCAGTTTTCTTTTTTTTCCCTCTAATCCAGGTGTCGTGGCATCTGTTGCCTTCCGGTTGCCACCTTACCTTTCCAAGATGTTTGTACAGTCATTGGAAGAGTAGAAGGATGATTGTGGTAGCAACGCCAAGATGCAGGGGAAAACAGGGGAAAGCTTTTCTACAGTGCCAGGACATGCACTGTGTAGGAACGTGCTGGGGCACGCTGCTATCTGTCACTGTGAGGGTTTCTATTTGGGTGATAGGCTGTTGCTTTGAGGGGGTGGGGGATAGGAAATTCCACTTTCTTCTGGAGTCATGGTACATATTTTCACCTGGTTCTGTAAAAACAGCCTGCTGGCTCCTTGTAGACCACTTGCTATTTAGACAGGTCCTTTGAGTTATCTAGAACTCTTACTATTTCTTCCCATTCTAATTTTGCAGCTTCTCTGATTTCATTTAGCATTTCCTGAGCATAATCATCACCTTGCTTAGGGTATTGATGGCCCGATCCTAATACTTCACTTTATTTATGAATGCCACCCACAAAGAGATGCTCTTTTCCTGTAATATTTTTGTTGTGTTCCACTTTATATAATCCTTCACATACAGTGCCACTCACCAACCTGTAGTCCCCATTGTGTCACTCCTATAAAGTTGACAGCCTGGCAATATTGTAATGCATTGATTGTCTTCCTTCAAAGAGGTTTATGAGATACCTGTTTTTTCAGAGTTGTTTACTGATGCCAAACACTGTGATTACCCATCTAATATTTTTAGGCTTTAAACTTCAGTGAAAAGAACTCATAACACTCTCTGTTCTGCCACTTAATATCATTCATGCTAGTCAACCGGCATTGCAAGCAGTCTAATTTTGCCTATGTTCTGTATTGCTGTTGAACTTTTTATTTCCCTCCTGACCTTTTCAGAACTGTATTGAATACTGGCCTTTTACTATCCTTCAATTCATATCCCTTGCTCCCTAAATTAAAGATATTACTATTTTTCTACTGTAGCTACCCCTATTTATAAATATAAGTTATGAATGTATTTGAAATTTCAAATGTATATGGTACACTTGATTTATCACTATCATAGGAATATTTACAAAAAGGTCTAGTTCAGAAATGTAATATTACAATAAATACTATTGTTATATTAAAACATTCTTTTTGTTTGCATACTATGGTGTGAAACTGCAGTAGGTTATAAGATATGTCTGTTTATAATACAGTCGGAAACTTCAGGTAATAAACAAATAAATACATTCTTTTCCTCCTCACTCACTGTATACACAAACCCCCTTTACACATATATTCCCACAGTTAAAAAAACCCAATTAGTTGCAACAAATAAGTATTCATTTTTTTTGTGTAAAATTATGAGGTTATTAACATTCAGTCAATTTAACATCACGACTGCCTAAGCCTTCTTATAATGAGTTATAATACTATAAGTCTGCTGATGAAAACTAAATTATGAGTTAAAGTCTCTGCAGAAAATAAGCATAAGAAGTACACAGTTCTAAAGCAGATGTCTCATCTGTTGTCGCAAAAAGACAAATCTTATATCATGGAATAACAGTAACAAATTACTACTATTGTCTTCAGAATATTGCATAGGAAAAAACTTTTTCGTTCATTAGAAACTTTCATCAGTGAATGAGAATACATAAAATAAAGCTGAATGGCAGTAGATACTCTCCAATGTATAAAAACATAAATGGTTTTGATATAGTGTATATGTAAATAAACATAATGATAGAAAAATGCATTAGCTGTTAATGACTTACATGAACTGGTCTAGGATATGATAAACATTATGTTGCAAAATAATTTTACTTTCAAATTAATGAGGAAATAATGCACTAACGCATTCATGGCATATCATGCCATTACTGTCCCACACGACATCCTTGTCTCTAAACTGGAGAGACATGGACTTCACGGATGGGCCTCTCAATGGATAATGAATTGGCTGGATGGTCACACTCAGAGAGTTGTGGTCAACGGTTCAATGTCCAAGTGGAGGCCAGTGACGAGTGTTGTTCCTCAGGGATCAGTACTGGGACCAGTGCTATTTAACATCTTTGTTGGTGACATGGACAGTGGGATTGAGTGCACCTTCAACAAGTTTGCAGATGACACCAAGTTGAGTGGTGTTGTGGACATGCTGGAGGGAAGGGATGCCATCCAGAGAGACCTTGACAGGCTGGAGAGATGGGCCTGTGAGAATATAATGAAGTTCAACAAGGCCAAGTGCAACGTCCTGCACGTGGGTTGGGGCAGTCCCATGCACAAGTACAGGCTGAGCAGAGAATGGATTAAGAGCAGCCCTGAGGAAAAGGACTTGGGAGTGCTGGTGGATAAGTTCAACATGAGCTGGCTATGTGCACTGGCAGCCCAGAAAGCCAACCATCTCCTGGGCTGCATCCAAAGAAGTGTGGCCAGCAGGTTGAGGGAGGTGATTCTGCCCTTCTACTCTGCTCTCATGAAACCCCAACCGGAATACTGCATTGAGCTCTGGAGTTCCCAACACAAGAAGGACATGGAGCTGCTGGAGTGAGTCCAGAGGAGGGCCACGAAGATGATCCGAGGACTGGAGCACCTCTCCTATGAAGACGAGGGCTGGAGCACCTCTCCTCTGAATACAGACTGAGAGAGTTGGGGCTGTTCAGCCTGGAGAAGGCTCCAGGGTGATCTTATTGCAGCCTTCCAGTACTTAAAGGAGACCTAAAGGAAAGCTGGAGAGGGACTTTTTACAAAGGTATATAGTGATGACAAGGGGCAATGGCTTTAAACTGAAAGTGGGTAGATTTAGATTAGATATAAGGAAGAAATTTTTACAATGAGAGTGGTGAGGCACTGGAACAGGTTGCCCAGGGGAGCTGTGGATGTCTTATCCCTGGAAGTGTTCAAGGCCAGGTTGGATGAGGCTTTGAACAACCTGGTGTAGTGGAAGGTTTCCCTGCCCGTGGCTGGAGGGTTAGAACTAGATTCATAGATTCATAGATTTCTAGGTTGGAAAAGACCTTAGAGATCATCGAGTCCAACCATCCCTAATCCCCATTAAACCATATCCTCAAGTAGCTCATCCACCCTATTCTTAAACACATCCAGGGATGGGGACTCAACCACTTCCCTGGGCAGCCTATTCCAGTGGCTGACAACCCTTTCAGAGAAGAAATACTTCCTAACATCCAACCTGAATCTCCCCTGACTAAGCTTATGCCCATTTCCTCTTGTTCTATCTCCCATCACTAATGTAAAGAGCCCTTCCCCTACCTCCCCACCATCTTTTCTCAAGTAATTATAGGCCGTAATCAGGTCTCCCCTCAGCCTCCTCTTCTCCAGGCTAAACAGCCCCAACTCCCTCAGCCGCTCCTCATAAGTTTTATTTTCCAGCCCCTTGACCAGTTTAGTTGCCCTTCTTTGGACTCGCTCCAGGAGCTCAATATCTCTCTTAAAGCGAGGGGCCCAAAACTGGACACAATATTCCAGGTGCACCCTCACCAGTGCCGAGTACAGGGGCAGGATCACTTCCCTGCTCCTGCTGGTCACACTATTCTTGATACATGCCAGTATCCCATTGGCCTTTTTGGCCACCTGGGCACACTGCTGGCTCATATCAAGCCGGTAGTCAACCAACACCCCCAGGTCCTTTTCCGCCAGGCAGCTCTCCAGCCACTCCTCCCCGAGCCTATAGCGATGCTTGGGGTTTTTATACCCCAAGTGAAGGACTCTGCACTTGGCCTTATTAAAGCTCATGCCATTGGCCTCAGCCCAACGATCCAGTCTGTTCAAATCCCTCTGAAGGGCCTCCCTACCCTCGAGCAGATCGACACAGCCTCCCAGCTTGGTGTCGTCCGCAAATTTACTGAGGGTACATTCAATCCCCTCATCCAGGTCATTGATAAAGATGTTAAACAGAACTGGACCCAGCACTGAGCCCTGGGGAACCCCACTGGTGACCGGCCTCCAGCCGGATTTAGCCCCATTTACCACCACTCTTTGGGCCCGGCCATCCAGCCAGTTTTTAACCCAAAGGAGGGTGTGCCTATCCAGGCCAGCAGTTATCAGTTTCTCCACCAGAACACTATGAGAAACTGTATCAAAGGCTTTACTGAGGTCCAGGAAAACTACATCCACAGCCCTTCCCTCGTCAACCAGGCGGGTCACCCTGTCATAGAAGGTGATCAGGTTTGATTGGCAAGACCTGCCTTTCATAAACCCATGTTGACTGGGCCTGATCACCCGGTTAACCTGTATGTGCTCATTAATAGCACTCAAGATAACCTGTTCCATGACTTTGCCCGTCACCGAGGTCAGACTGACAGGCCTGTAGTTCCCCGGATCCTCCTTCCGCCCTTTTTTATAAATGGGGGTAACATCCGCCAGCCTCCAGTCCAGCGGAACTTCCCCAGTGAGCCAAGACTGCCCAAAGATAATGGACAGGGGTTTGGCAATGACATCCGCCAGCTCTCTCAGGACTCTCGGGTGGATACCATCAGGCCCCATAGACTTGTGGGCATCCAGCCGAAGGAGCAGATCCTTGACCCGTTCCTCTTGGATCACAGGAGCTTCGATCTGCTCTCCCTCCCTGCACTCAGACACCGAAGGCCAGCTCACCTGGGAACTGCTGACCTTATTATTAAAGACTGAGGCAAAGAAGGCATTAAGGACCTCAGCCTTGTCCTCATCCCTAGTGACTAACGTACCCCCTGAGTCCAGTAGGGGCTGGAGGTGATCTTTAGCCCTCCTTTTGTTATTAATATATTTATAGAAAGACTTTTTGTTGTCCCTTACGGAGCAGGCTAGTCTAAGTTCCAATTGGGCTTTTGCCTCCCTGATTATCTCCCTACATGCCCTAACTTCCTCCCTGTATTGATTCCTGGATGCCTGCCCATTCTTCCAAGACTTGTAGACATCCCTTTTTCTTTTGAGATGTTCCCAAATCTCCTTTGTCATCCAAGCTGGTTTTCTACCCTGGCGGCTCGACTTCCGGCACACAGGGACAGCTCGCTCCTGTGCCTCCAGAATTTCCTTTTTGAATAGTAACCATCCCTCCTGCGCCCCCTTACCCTTGAGAGCTGTCTCCCATTGGACTTTGTTAACCAGACTTCTAAACAGCCCAAAGTCAGCTCTCCCAAAGTCCAGCTTGGCCGTTTTAGTGTTCCCCCTCCTAACTTCCCCTAGAATTGAGAATTCTATTATCTCGTGGTCACTAAGCCCCAGGCGTCCTCCAACCTTCACATCTCCCACAAGACCTTCTCTGTTCACAAACAGCAGGTCTAGGGGAGCTCCTTCTCTAGTCGGTTCACTAACCAGTTGTGGTAGATGATCTTTGAGGTCCCTTCCAACCCTAACCATTCTATGATTCTATGATCATCATGGCACTTATTTGCTTTTCCTGATGAGAGACAGGACTTGCATTGAATTGTACTTGACTGGACACACATGTCGCTAACATAGATCCACTGGGGTCTTGTTACTGTCAAATGCATTTCAGAATAAACAAGCATAAGAAGTACTTCAGTCTATTACATAATATAAATATCTAAAGTTAGATATGAACATTTGTTGTTTCAACAAAGGAATATGAAATAACCTTTCAGAAGTCCTACTGCCATTTAGTTAGTATTTGAGTTTACATTTTAAATAATGTCATCTGTGTTGAAGGATCCATGATTTAAGCCCATTGGCTTAAACAAATAGTATTTATGTATTCAAAATTTAGAGCAAAACCCAGAAACAATGACTATTTTGAAATCTTGCTCTAACTTTAAATTTACATTTTGTGTCAGTTTTATTATAAGGCTTTTTGAAAGTGTATTTAGAAACATGATGCAAATTATATTACAGTATAAGTTGTTAGGTTTTTCGTATTTTTATTTTTCAGAAAACTTGTTTTGTGGTGGCTTGAGTTCATTGGTTTTTTTTTAAAAAAAAGTATAGAACTTAATAACTCCCTGTGACATCCCCAGCTTAAATGTAATCAAAGGTATAACTGGAGGTCAACTTTCTCCAATGTGTTCTTTTTGAATGTGTTAGCACTGAGCTAGTTGAATAGCTCCAGTAATCCATACACTGGCAAATGAAGATAATGTGCAGTGGTTTGACTTCCATCCTTGCAATCCCACAATTACATGATATGATGAGTTAGCAACTCTCTTCTTTATTTGTTCCTCTGTACGAAGAGACCATTAATAACATGTTTGAAAAGTTTCTTCAGTATCCAGAAAAAAAACAAAACCTTAAACACTCTAAAAATATAGTGCTTCTTGAATTAATTAAAATGTCCATAACTTATTAGCAGATCCCTTTCTTTAATTAAAGAAATTGGGGAAATTTTATTTATGTCAACACAAATTCGCAAAGAAAAAAAGTAGGTTTTGTGAGAGAAAAAAAAAGTTCTTTGTAATCAGAAAAAGTTATTACACAGAAATCTTTTCTATCTAATACAATTGACCACAGCACTTCTGAAGTGGTTCATGAGAGCATTATCTTCACAATCAGACTCTTTATGATATAAGAACTGCTACAACCTATTGCTGGAGATTGTGTGTTATCTGTAACAGTATTTTTAGAGTTATATTTTTACTAACCCATATAGTTATTTAGGACTAAAATTCTTTGAACTTTTATATAAATGCTCTGAGTACTTGCTTACTCACAACGATATGTATATGAGCGCAAAATATCATCCTACCTTTTTCTGTTTGTTTGTTGTTTTTTTTTTAAATCCCTTAGGGGTAAATGTAAGTGTAAAACCTCTTGTCAAATAACAAAACTCAGGATCAGTTTCAATAATTGATCAGTGATCAGTAACTCAGCTCATGATCCTGTACTGAAAGGTGAAGAAATAATTACTGTAACTACTTATATTTAGAAAATAAAGCCTGAAATGACAGTGCAGTATGTATTCCAGACACAGTTCAGAAAGGTTTGAATCAAATTAATATTAAACAATTCCTTTTACTCCCGTTGGTGGTGTTTCTGATGCTGAATTTCCCTGATTTCCTAGAAATGACAGTTAAGTTATATTCTCAGCAAGTTCGGCATGCTTAATGAATTCCTTGGGGAAGCCAGAATATCTGTGGCACAATTAACTTCCCATTCTTATGTAAATGAAGAGTTTCAGGGTCCCTGATGGAAGCCTGCTTTTTGGCTGCAGTTAGCAAGTGTATGCTATTAAATGACACATGGAGCCTTGAGCTGCAATTTAGACTTCACTAATTTGTGCTGTGACATGTGCAAAGCTGCTTTAGAGGAATGTGAAACACAGTTTTTTAAATGTACCTTATGAAATGGGGATTATTACCCCTGGCTAGACTGTAGTCAGCAGTCTGATTACCTTTGCCTTTCCTTGGTCTTAACAGAATGAGCACACTGACACTTTTCTTCACACTTTTTCTATTTGTTACAATATTACTTTGGGTTTGCATTTCTTTATTGTTATTTTCCAGTTGAGATTATTGATTTAAGATGGAAAGAGTCCGATAGAGTAAGGTAGTATTTTAGATTGTATGCATGCAGTTGTGTGCATGTAGTTAAAGTTAATACTGAAAAGAGAAATAATATCTGAGTCAGGTAGATAAGGTCCATGCAGCTTGTAAACTAAAATAAAATCACCTACATAAATTTAATAGCCTAAGTGAGATAGAGGAGCGAGACAACAATACTCAAAATGAAAAGAGGATGTTACTAAATAGTTCAAGCTTTACTGTTGCTGGTAAAGTCCTTTGAGATCTTTGGAAGAAAGGCATTCTATAAATGCAAAGTATTATTGTCTCAGAGGAACAGAGCTATATGTCAATTCTAAACCACTGAAATACAATCAGATTCAAGCTATAACCACAAAGTGGTTACAGCTGAGTCTTTTGTACCTAACTTTAAGTTACCTAGCAAAATTCCTAAATCCAATTTGGGTCCTAGCTTCCCACATTTCTTGGAACTTGTAAGTATATGAGGAGGGCGAGAGTCTGCTTCTTTAAGCATATCTGGTCAAGGGCTTTTTTCACTGCAACAAGGGGTAACAAGAAAACGAGGAAGCCATAAACAAGAGCATAAAGAGACAGAAACTTGACTTACAAAGGATAAAGTTATCTGGTTGGGGATCTCATCAATTGGGAAACTACGGGAAAAGGGGGAAAGCAGGAACAAAATATACCAAACACAGACCTGACAGAACAGACATGGAGACAATGACAAGACACAAATCTCACCAGTCACACTCATTGATGGGTTATCCAGAAACTGTATACATCACTTCCAGGAAGATTAACCTGGACTTTGCAACTGATGAGTTTCTAAACCAAGGAAGACATGGACTTGAAGAGGTGCAGGGGTTGATACAGCTGTACAGACCCATGGAGGGATGTACAGACGAAGGGTGAGCAGACAGGAACATATTTGGGTTAGACAGAAAGTTGTATAAAAGGGGCTGGTCATTTTTAAAACAGGACTGGTCAGTATGTTTGTCTGACTGAGTCCTGTGATTGATCACTGCAGTCAGTCTTATCTTCTTATATCATCTTATTCATTCTGAGTCCTGTATGTGGGTGCTGTTGAAGGCAGCACCTTGTCTGTGGCCATCTGTGTAACCACAGCCATGGCTATGTCAGTGTCCTGAGTGTGTCTGTGTGTCTCTGGGATATGTGCTCATCTTTGCTACTGGTTGAACCTGCAAACAGGAAGCCACGTCCCTCAGCCTGGGCAGAGACCCTGGGATGATGGGTACCAGGATGGGCTCCTGTGGCTGGGCAGGAGGGTCCTGGACCAGGGAGGCTGGAGGAGGCAGTTGCGCTCCTAACATCACTTAACTCATTCACAAAATGTCAAAAAGATGTCCAAGTTTCTCCTTTCTGCTTGACTTTATCAAAGTAATTCAAATGTGAATCTCCTCAGTCATCTCAGTTAACAAGAATTAAAAAACTTTGCTGAACCTGACAGACACAACTACTAAACCAAACCCACACTTCTTCTAACTTGTTCTCCTTTTGCCTTTATGCTTCTTACACTCTTTGCTCCCTAACAATGTCCTGACACATGGAAAATACAGGTTCAAACATCTTAGTTTGGAACTGACTTAAAACTCACATTTCCTTTTTTTTTTTTTTCTGGCAAAGGCTAAATCTCTGGATAGTTGTGTATCAGGGTACAACTAGTGCTATTAGTTATGTCTGATCCTCATCCTTTTGTTTTCCCCAAGAGATATATACATATATATATGCATATATATCTGTGTGCGTGTATATATATATAAAAATAACATTTAATTGAGTTCTACTCTGATATTTTCTTCTCTCAGAAGAGGTGCAGGTGGTCTGAGGCATAAACTGTTAGAGATGCTACTTATGAAAGCTTTATTTAAGGATTGTTCTGAGACAAAGTATAGCGCAACATTTGCAATTTTCCAGTTTGAGTATTTAATATGCAATGATCTGGAAAAAAAAAAAAGAGCTGATGGTTCAGATGTTTACCCTCTGTCTTTATGATTGCAAAGTACCTTGTCATCTTTGAGAAAAAAGGCATTGCAAGCAGATGAAAACATGTATTCATCTTTTGCATCTTTCTTGAATATGGTTCTTTTTTATATGTAATGTAAATGGAGCCACTTGGATACTTAAAAATAAATTGCTAGTACAGCTGCAGCTATCCAATTTTATTTTCTGTTTTTCTCACACAGAGAAAGGCCTAAGTAAAATTCCCTAGATTACTAATATTTTGAATCCTTTGCATGTTTTGCACCTTCCACTTGCTTGAAAACAACCTTAACTTAATAGATAAATACATGGTGAGATACAGTAAAGGAAAAATTCAGCAAGAAAGATTGAGACTCAGCATGTAGATATGTATAGCAATGCAGTGCCTAAGAAGGTTTCACACTGATATATTTTCTATGTACAGCTGCTTAAAGTATTTATGCTGTTATTGTGTGTTGTGTGTATGTTGGAGCAGAAGATGAAAACAACAGCTTTTTCTCTTCTACTTAAGTGAGTGAGATACAATAGCTTAAAAAAAAAATAGTTTCATATGACATTTTGCTAAGTTCAAACTTTTAGTGAACTGGTGTGTAGTCAGATACTTTTTTTGTTAAAAATAGTTGTAGATTAAAATATAATACCATCTTGAATAGAAATTCTGATAAAATTCTGGTTTTCACTGATACTCAGCAACACCTAATTGTCTTTGCTGGTAAAAGCCTAAATTGCTACTCCAGGTTTTAATCAGAGATACTACGAAGGATGCAGAGCCTGACTTTGGTTACTTAATAGGTTATGTATATGTCTACTCTATGATTTTGAGATAATGTTTCCACTTCGTGAGATTAGAATGAAAAGTGATAGTAAATGCAGAGCTTTGGAGAACAGTGACCTGTATATCCATGATACCGTGGCATTTGGATGGAATTTAACATAAGATTGAGGCCAATAAAGGGTTTTTGAAATGATTACTTTTTAATCTCTGTTGATAAAAAGGGTATTCCCTCAAAATCAGCATTCGAACATAAATGGGACATAAAATTTGGTAAGAGGCTGAGGACAGAAGAACAGCATGCAGGTTACTGTTATCATAGAGAAAGACATTTGTTGTAGTTACAGTTACTTACGTCTGGCATGAACTGGAGTCTCCATAACTGAAGGATGAAGTCACTAACACACAGCACCATCTAAAACTTCAAATTTAGTTAAAAATCATTGCACATATCCACTGTAAAATGATTCATTCAGAGTGTTTTAGGTTGTTCTTAGATGAGATGTTTATGTGATAAACTCTGAAATAATCTTTGAAAAAGTGTATAGTAGGTATAACTTTCCATTACTAATAAAAGTTTACTGTGAGATAACAGTATGGATAATAAATATGTTTAAAATAATAAATAATGTCCCACTCAAAACCAGGATTAATATCTCCTCTACGATATCACATTTTTCTATCATTATTTGTTTGTTTGTTTTTCCTGTTTTTGATCCTTGTGGGTATGTGTGAAAGGAAAGGAAAATATATCAGTGATACCTTTCAAAATATTGACTTATTTGTCACACTGGAAGAGATTCAGCATAAACCGTGTTGCTATAATTTCTGTATACAATTCAAATCTTCTCATTTGGATCTTGTACTCTTTAGCTGTATTCACTGACAGAGATAAACTCATGGTAGTCATCATAGTGGTCAGCATCTCCTATTTAGCCATCTAGAACACCAGGAATATAATGAAATTATTTCGCTATGCCAATATGAAGTAACTAAAATGGGAAGGCAATCTTCTAAACATGTAACAAATAGTCAACATATTGTCTTTTTCTTTGACCTTGTCTTTCACATTATTAAAAAAAAAAGAAAGAAAGCAGAAAACTTAATCTGTATTTACTGTGAGATCATACAGGATCTACCACCACAAAAATGAACAGTATCCATATTAAAACAAAGAAAGAAAACATGTTTTATTTTACTTCAAAGATTTATTAACATTGTTCTAGCTTTTTCTTGATACAGATTTGCAACAGTGTGCATCTTGACATGGTTGAGATGTTTGTGATTCTCATGAGGATCCAAATATAAAAAAGAAACACACTCTTTTATTACCAATAGGTAAAGGATATCACCTGTTCTTTGGCCAGATGGTCTTTATCTCTTTCAACAATTCCAGACACATAAAATACCACTTTTCTCTCTGTATACTGTGAAGGAATAGATCCAATCTATCCCTACAGAAGTGTTAAAACTCATTTAGGGTCATGTTTATTCTAAAAGTTTCCTGTCTTTAACTACCTGTTTATTCTCAAAAATATCTGCCCAAAGGAAAGAGTGCCTATTTCCTGCTGAGTAGTCTGTAAACATGGAATAGGTGGACAGGCGTTTGAACTCCATTTAAGTCCTCTAAGGAAGCTCAATGAATTTTCTGTGTGTATGAAAATGACCAGAATGTCACAGAGGTGATAAACTTCTTGTAAGAGTCTAACTGTATGCTATAAAAACTACTTGGCTTCAGAAAGACTTAGTCTTCACCTTCCAAAACCATGCTGTATTGAATATCCAGAGAGAGTTCACTTTTCAGCATCGTCATGAGTCTGTGTATTGTCATGGAACCATATGAAAATGAAGCAAGAAGAAAAAAATTAGACACTTCTGTTTCAATTATTTCTCATGCAGATGAAAGAAAACAGAAATGGAGTGCCTTACTCAACCTCCTGAAAAATTACTGCATTTTACTCTCAGTCATTTTTGGATAAACAACAAAAGCAATCAAGGGTTTAAATTACATGGACTAGATTATTCTGGAAACGAAAATTAAATTGATCTATGAGGCAGTATATTGCTTACAGTGGAATTCATTCTTGGTTCCTTGTCAACCTAGGAAAGAAATTATTTTCCTTTCCAATTAACACTGTTCACGGTGAATTCTGCATGAATTCATTCTAGTATACTGGGAAAATTAAAAAAAAAAAACACCAACCAACCAAACAAAAACACCAACCCTTCGCCTGCCTGCCATTTTCTGTTTATCTGCATATTCAGTAGACCAGCAGACCAGCGGCAGCTGCTCTTTACTCACACAGAGAAGCGCAGAGGGAAATAGCTCACATGACAGAAATAAAGGAGTTCAGGTCTCTAAACAAGCACATATATGAGCTCATTAGCAAGTGATATTCTTGGATGCTGTAACTCTTTCTATCCTCAAGCTTTTTCCTTGTATTTATTGATTGTGTGCTCTTCTGGAAAAGAAATGTTGTCTTATGTGCCAGCTTCAAAAAGCAAATCTGCCTTGAATTTTCTGATATTTACAGATACCATAGAGAAGATAGCATAGAGAAGATCTATCAACTTCTCTCGACATTAAAAAGAGTGATGAGACTAATATAACTATTTTTGTCTTATTCTCCCTCTATCAAATAACCAACACATTAATTTTGTAACTTGATCAATAAAGTTCATCTTTCAAGCAAGAGCAAAGAGTGAGGCTCAGATTTAAACTTTGAGAACATGTCTTAATTAGTTTACCGTCAGCTTCTTTTGGGTACTGCAATATAAATAAAGAAGAGCTAAGGCTATGTATAGCCATTCAGGGCACTTACCACTAGGAATTATAAATAGGATAATTTATAATAAAGTGTGCAAACTGTTAAGTATAGAAACCTCCCATCAAACTTCCATTAAATATATAAAAAGTGGACTGGGTTTCACCAGGTTTCAAGGACAACGTACTGTATTATGTCAAATAAAATTGGTGTGCATTCTGCTTTGAAAAACACACAAGCCTTTTTCAAAAAACAAAATGAGACCATCTATGGATTATTATACAACAAGGATTGTTATGCTGTGAGAAATATCTACTGAAAGTACAAGGTCTATAAAGATATGACTTCATTGGTTAGGGCTATCAAAGTGTTAGTGAGCTATCAAAGGAAACTGAGAAGAGAAGAGAAAAGAAAACTTGGAGGCAGCAATGCATATCTTCAAAATCCTAAGAGGTATATTCTTTTTTCAACATTTATGCTTAACTCATCTTAATGTCAGTGGGACTTATGTGCATACATAGAAAGAAGAGACACCTTTATATGTAAACAGTCATACATTTTTAGATGAGAAACAAAAAAGGGAAAAGAATTGAGACTAGATGATTTAAATTTTAGAGAGCACTTCAAAAAGGATTGTGCAGACTATGAATCAGGGTTATATTCAGAATGTCTGTGAAATTCTGATCAACATAAGCAGAGATGACAGTAATTCCCTTTGCACTGTGACGGAAACCTAATCATTACTGTTACCAAAATAAATCTGTTCCCACTCAAACAATAGTACCATTAAATGCACATACAATTAACTTTAGAAATTGTATAACTTTTAATTCTTAACCCTTATCTATCCAGACATGAAATCTGAATTTTTTCAAGGTGTTTCTGAGTAGGAATAGTTCAATTTTAAGGTATGTATTTTCAGGATCATGATAATCTGACTAAGTTAGCTCCAAAATCAATAAGAGTTTTTCATTAGGTTTCTGCAATTAAAGGAGAAAAAGAAGCAGGTAAGCAGGGAAAGATACTTATTCAGTTTAACTAAAAAGGTACTTTTTTGCCCAAAATTTGACAAGCCACTTTAAAGTTCGAAATAAATCCATATATTTTCAGAAACACTTATGAAATATTTATTATTTCTGAACTCTAGTCTTTCCTCCTATGCCCCCCCCCCTTTTTTTTTTTTAATCTTACATTTGGTTCTTCAAGACATGCTTTCAGAAGGATGCAGAGAGTTTTATTTTGCTGCTGTATGCCATTAAGCTTAATTTGATTTGCATGGCTAAAGTCCTGGTCATAATACTGAAAATGTTTGCTTAAGCCTCTCTGTTACAGCTTGTTAATAAGGAGACTTTTGTAAAGGAAAAACAGTAACTCTAATCATAATCTGAATAAATATAATTGAAAACATTGTATTTATCATTTTACTTGCTCTTCTCACATGAAGTTCCCTCCTTCTGCTTAAAAACATTTTATAAGAAAAGGACAGGCTACAGGCAAGAAACAAAAAAATCCCCATTTTCTTCGCAAAATATTCCCTGGTAACCTGTATTTTATATTGTACAGAAAAGGATAGTGGAGATGGTAGATAATCCCAAGATTATGTGATGTGATTTGGAAAACATTTCTACTCCAGCAGCAACAGAAAAAAATTTTTGTTATTACACTTCCACTCAAGTTGAATAATGTTTTCAGATGCAATAGCATCATTTCTCCCCTTCTGAGTAACAGCTTTCCCCACCCACCATGAGAAGAGTAAAACTTCTTTGCTACCAAGAACCTGTAGTCAGAAGTTCATGCAGAAGTATCCAGAAGACCATTTTACTCAACCATAGCAAGTTGGGAAGTATTCATACTTGTGCTTTTTAAACAACATCAGTCCCTAGCTATTGTTTTTTTCTTTCCAAGATTGTTGTACTGCCTGTTGCGTGCATTAATTTATTTCTTAATTCTTTTCTCTTCCTGTTTTACTTTCTAGTAATTTTCAGAGTTGTCCAGAAACTGTTAATGATATATTCATTTGAATCTTTGAGCTTATTTAACCTAAAAGTGTTAGAATCTAATTTTTCCAAATAGTAGTAATTATGGAGATAATTTTAATGCCCGTTTAAAATTTCTATCTTTCTTTTCTTTTTTTCTTCTCTTATAATAAGTCAAGAAGATACTACCACTGTGGTCCATTTCTGGAAACTCATTAATCCTATGAAATTCCAAAATATGCACATTTCACAAAGGAGAGAAATAAATACAAAAAGATCAGTAGCATTACCTTTGGCTATTGCAGAACTAAGATTTCTTTTCTTATCATACATATTGTCGTGTTGAAAAATGTAAACATAAGTGCTAATTAAAAAAAAAAAACTTAAAAAATGTTATAAACTTATACTAACCCTATCAACAAGGAGGCTGAAGCTAACTGTAGGCATTTAAGGAACTGTAGAAAATTTGCAAATTTCTTGTTGTCAAGGTCAGAAGGAGATTTAAAGATCTGAAATTAGAAGTAAAGCAACACTACATTGCATATATTCTTAGGACTCTATACAATACCATCTCTCTAAGGTTAAGGCGTTAAACTTCCTCTTCAATTTAGATCACGGTATCAGGACTAAGTATATTTGACAAACATAAATTATTTTAATTAATCTAAACCATAATCAAATAGCAAACTGTCACATTATGTGTTAAATAAAATAATGTTTGGAAACATACCTTAAGTAAAATTAAAAGTACATTTGAATTCCCATTACCCTTATGAACTCTCATTCTTCAATCACCTGGTTCATCTCTATAAAATTTTCTGTAAAATTGCATTCATTAAGTAGAAAATCTGGATCATTTTGAGTCCATATAGAAGATAAAGTTCCAGGTAATTGAGGAGATTTCATGCCTGGCAGACATGAAAAGGTGAGGTTGATAGTGTGTTCTACTAATTGTTCTGGAAAACTAGCAATAGCATGGAAATATGTCTCTCATCTTGTGCTATGATAAAAAACTAATTCAGAAAATAACAATTTTCCATACGAACATAAACATAATTTCTATCCTGGTTAGCTGGTTGTTGTTTATTTGGTTGTTTGAGGAGGGTTTTTTTGATTCTTTTATTTTTTTTCAAGTGAAGAACCTTCACTCAATGACATGTAACTGAAAATAGAATTTAATCTAGAGTTTACATATACAAAAACTATGTTGCTCAAGGTTTTCCTTCATGTGAATTTCAGACGTATAGCTCCTTATTCATATTAAGACTTTTCAATTATCTTTTGAACTGACTTGATTTATATGGAGTTTGATGGCACTCATTGCATTCAGGAATATTTTATTTTGTTTGTGCACAGTAAATATACTTCTGATGAAAAAGAAATTTCAAGGTAAATAAATATCTTGTGTGCATCTTTAGAGACATTATTAAAAGTATGTGTCAAAGTCATAGACAGCATTACAACTAATTTTATTTTAAAGACAAAATAGACTCATCTGTAAGTGTACCAACAAGCAGAAGGAAAAAAAAAAAGACCAGAAATTTGTTTCACTCTTCTGTGCAAAACTTGCATATTAAAGAAACAGTCTAGCAAAGAGGGGTAAACAGAAGCATGTTGAACAGTTTAGGATTAATGCTGAAACCTCCAAGCATGGGAGAACTATCTACAGCAAATTAGAGGGTTGTTTTCTTTCCAAGATGCCTTGGTTAATACAGATAGCATACCAAAGTAATATGGCAAGTAGGGAATATTTCAAACAGTTTCTCTTGTTTACATATGAGGATCTTTAAAAGTAATTCTACTGGTCTTCATCAAAGTAGCAATTTATTATCTTTTTCTGGAAAAAAAAATATTGACAATTATTCTCTAGTAGATTATGCAGATTATGAAACAAAGGAATATATTTTTTATCTGGATTCTGTCCACCGTCAATGTAAAGAACAATAAACAGACTAAGGGAAATAGTCATTTAAACTGAAAGCTATGAAAATTATATTGTTATATTAAACTTCTCTGATAAAATGTATGTCCTGGTTTTGGCTGGGATAGAGTTAATTTTCTTCTTAGTATCTAGAATAGCTCTCTGTTTTAGATATAGTATGGGATTTACGCCTCTGCAAATTGCCCTATTTAAGTCGGGACAAAGGAACCAGAAAAGGTGCTTTGTCCAGGAGCGAGGAGAGAAGGAAGGAGGGCACTGCACCCGCTCCCTGGCTCCCGGCCGGGCAGCTGCCTGCGTCGGGCCGGTGCCGCCCACTGAGGATGGCGGAGGCGAAGCCGGCTGGGGAACTCAGGGAACGCCCCACTCCCAGGGTGCCCACTGGGCTGAGTTCATCCAGAGAGGACTGAGATCTGAGAGAAACAGTTGCATTAGTACCAGGTCAGTGAGGATGGAGGGGGAGGAGGTGTGCCGGAGCTGAGTTTCCTCTGCAGCTGGTAGCGAGATGGCAGGCGGCCCACCTGCTACCAGGACGGCCTCGGTGGAGTAGAGACCCACTCGCAGCCCGTGGAGAGAAGATGCCTGAGTCTGAGGACGGTCGTGTTGGGACGCATGACAAGGCAAAGAGGCATCTGGAGTCTGTGTGACGACCCATGCTGGAGCGAGTGGCTACAACTCCCTAAGAATCCGAGACTGTGATAAAGCCCACACTGGGGAAATCCATGGGGAAGGATTGTTTCCTGTGGGCTGGACTCACGCTGGAGAAGTTTGTGGATTTTTCCTCGTGAGTAGGGGATCCACTGGAGGAGGGGAAATGGGTGTACGGACTCCTCCTCCTTTAAGAAAGAAGCAGTAACAGCACGGAATGAACTGACCTGCACTCCCCCAGTCCCTGTCCCCTGCGCCGCTGGGAGGAAAAGGAAAGGGGCGGGGAGGAAGGTGTTGGTTTTAAGATCTGGCTTTGTTTCTTTTTATCCTCTCACCTAACCGGTTTTGTTTCCCTTTGTCCTTTTAAGTAACCATCAATAAATTGTTTTGCTTTTCAGAAAGCCAAGTCTGTTTTGCCCGGGACCATGGTTGGTGGGTGCTCCCTCTGTTCTTGTCTCAACCCTCAGTCCCTTTATTATATTTTTCTCTCCTCTCCACTTTACTGGAGAAGGAGAGACTGCGTGAGTTTTAGTTGCTGGATCAGCCTAAAACCACGACACTGAGACAACTATTATAAAAGGAGGTGATAAGCAGTAAAAGTATCCTTGAAATTATATGAATGACTTGGAACCTTCTTTTATGAAAAAGAGATTTGGACTTGTGTGTCATGCTTTTGAATAAATTCATTAAATGTTTTAATATTTAGGTAGGTGACAGCTGCCTTCCCATCTACCTATGTATTACTGAAAGCAGCATCAAGATTATTTTCTAAACTTTACAATTTGTGTTACCTAAGGTCTGGGAAGATCTCTTTCTCCCCCTGCCTGTCTCCCTGCTCCCCCTTCTCTTTCTTTTTCTCATTCTCTCTCTTACTGAATCTTTCATGGGACGTATGTGCTAGCCCATTTAGTTCCTAGGGCTGACTGTCATATTCTCACCTAATAAGAAATTCAGCTGCAAACACTTCATAAACTTTCATAGTGTAGAGGAAGATATCCAGGGATTTCTATATGCCCTAAAGTTAAGCAGCAATTGTTTTTCTGTCTGTCTGTGTGATAGGTTGGCTGCTGCTGGCAGCCAAGCACCCACACTGCCACTCACTCACTGGCCCCCTGCCAGTAGGACAAAGGAGAAAATAGGAAGAACAAGAGCATAAAAATTCATCAGGGAAATCGCTCATCAATTACTGACTCAACTTGGAAAAGTTAACTTAGTTCATTGCCAGTTATCTTAAACATACAATTACTGATTTGGATATTGAAAAATAAAGAAGACAAATATTTAAACACTTATGCAAAAAATCTTTTCTCCCCTTTCCCATGTTCAGCTTCATTCCAGACACCTCTCCTTCCCCCTTTCAAATTTCCGCTCCCCTGTTATTAATACAGATTATGCTCCATTCCTTCAGTGAGGCAATGAGCTGAGCAGGAGGTTGGGGTCATTCTGCAGCGATTTCTTTCTGCTGCTCCTTATTCCTTACTCTTTTCTCTCTCTATTCATCCCTTTCTAGCTGATTCCTCTGCTCTGGTATGGACTTATCCATGGCCTGCAGTCCTTTCAGGAAGTACAGGCTCAGTCTGGCAGTCTGACCTCTCATCACAGGCATCACCCGTGCAAACTCCATCATACTGTCTAAACCTTGGATTTATACCAACCACAGTCTGTTTATTTGCTTTAATACTGCAGTTTGAAAGCTCTTGTAAGCTCTGATTTTACTAAGAAAGTCCTGTTAGCATCTTCATCTGGAATGGGTATCTTGCAATGAGATAAAGAAGAGCGTGACTATTTCGAATTGCATGTGGAGTCAAAACCGAGCCACGAATTCACTTCAAAGACCTGTGGTGTACAACAATAGAGGAACACATCAAAAGAAATATAAACAAGGTGGAAATGAGGAAGGTCTGCTTGGGAGGAACACATAGGCAGTGCCAGAACAGGCAAGACTGGAGTTAAGGAAGTGAAACTCAACTGGAACTGAAAGTAGGAAGCGTTGTGAAGTACAAGAGCTTCTGGAAATATATTGCCAGCCAAGGAAGAGTGAGGAGAATGTAGGTTGTTGCTCAATGGAGTAGAGTATCTACTGAAAAAAAAAAAAGACTTGGGAAAAGTTAAGATATTCCAATGTCTTTCTTGTCTCAGTTTTCACTTATAGCATTTGTTTTCAGGCATCCCATACAACCAAGCCTTTAAGTAGTGTGTATAGGAATAAGTCATTACCCATAGCACAGGAAAATTAAATTTGGGAATCTCTTAATCTAATTGGACATACAGAAGTCCATGGGACCAAATGAATGACATCCGAAGCTGCTAAAGGAGCTGTCTGATCACAGTGTAAGACTGCTTTCTATCATCTTTGACAAGTCATGGTGATCAGAGGAATTCCTGAAGACACAAATGTAATGTTCATCTTTTAAGTAGGGCAAGAAAGAGAGTCTGGGGAACTACAGATCAGTCACCCTAAAATCAATTTCTGGGAAGGTCATGAAGCCATTTCCAAGTATGTGATTTGGAACAGTCAGTATGGGTTTACAAATGGCAAATCATATGCTGTTATGCTGGTTATCTTCTGCAAAGAGTTGACTGTCCATGTGGATAAGGTGAGAGCAGAGGCTGACGTATACCTTGACTTTAGATGTTAAAGGTTTTCAACACACTTACCTCATAGTGTAGCAAAATTGTAGAGATATGGACTTGAGTGGCCAGTAGCATGGATGGAAAACTGGCTGGACAGTTGGGCTCAAAGGCAAGTGATCAGTGTTTAAAAAAGTCCAACTGGCAGCCTATTACTAGTGGCATTCCTCAGCGATCAATACTGAGGACTGTTTTATGTCTTTAAAAACGAACTGTGTGTGGGGATCGAGTACACTTTCAGCAAATTTGCAGAGGACACCAAAGGAAGCATTGATACACTCAAAGATACATCTGCTATTCAGAAGAACCGCTACATACTGGAGGAATGAGCCAACAGGGATTTCAAGAAATTCAGTAAAGGAAAATAAAAAGATCTACATTTGGCACAAAATAACTCCATGCAGCATTATAAGCTGGAGGACAACTAAATAGAAAGCAGCATTCCAGAAAAGGATCTGGGGCCTTGATAGACAAGATGTTGAAATTGAATCAGCAGGATAACCTTGTCTCTAAAAAGGCCAACTGTACATGAGAATGTATTAGTGAGAGTATAGTCGACAGGGAGAGGGAAAAGATTCTTCTATTTGGCACTTATAAGACTATACCTAGAGTACTGTGCCTGGTGCAGAGATCCTCAGTACAAGAAAGACACTGATAAGCAAGTTCAGCTGCAGTTGACCAAGATGACTACTGGACTTAAGAGAAGAGATTGAGAGAACGTTGTTTGTTTATCCTTGTCGTGGTTTTAGGCTGATCCAGCAACTAAAACTCACACAGTCTCTCCTTCTCCAGTAAAGTAGAGAGGAGAGGAAAGAAAAAAACAAAAGGACTGAGGGTTGAGACAAGAACAGAGGGAGCACCCACCAACCATGGTCCTGGGCAAAACAGGCAGAGCTTTTCTCAAAGCAAAACAGTTTATTAATGATTACTTCGAAGGACAAAGGGAAACAAAAACCGATTACTTGAGGGGACAGAAAGAAACAAAACCAGATCTTAAAATCGACACCTTCCCCCCCCCCCTTCCTTTTCCTCCCGGCTCTACCTCCTCCCCCCAGCAGCACAGGGGGCAGGGACTGGGGGAGTGCAGGTCAGTTCATTCCGTGCTGTTACTGCTGCTTCTTTCTTAAAGGAGAAGGAGTCCTCCTTACACCCTTTTCCCCTGCTCCAATGGATCCCCTACCCACGAGGAAAAATCCACAAACTTCTCCAACGTGAGTCCAGCCCACTGGAAACAATCCTTCCCCACAGATTGCTCCGGTGTGGGCTTTACCACAGTCTTGGGTACTTAGGGAGCTGTAGCCACTCGCTCCGGCGTGGGTCGTCACAAAGACTCCAGATGCCTCTCTGCCTTGCCGTGCACCCCAACACGACCATCCTCGGGCTCAGGCATCTTCTCCCCACGGGCTGCGAGTGGGTCTCTGCTCCACCGAGGCCGTCCTGGTTGCAGGGGGGCAGCCTGCTATCTCACCATCAGCCGCAGGGGAAACTCGGCTCCGGCACACCTCCTCCCGCTCCATCCTCACTGACCTGGTGTCGATGCAGCTGTTTCTCTCAGATCTCAGTCCTCTCTGGATGAACTCAGCCCAGTGGGCACCCCGGGAGTGGGGTGCCCCCGAGTTCCCCAGCTGACTCCGCCGCCGCCATTCTCCGTGGGCGGTGCCGGCCCGACGCAGGCAGCCGCCCGGCCGGGAGCCAGGGAGCGGGGGCAGTGCCCTCCTCCCTTCTCTGCTCGATCCTGGGCGAAGCACCTTTTTCGGTCCCTTTGTCCTGACTTAACTAGGGCAATTCGCAGAGGCGCCCTATTGGCTCAGTCCCGAGGGGGATGGCAGTGTGATCTGGTGGCCGGAACTAAGCCTAACCCGGTTCCAAAACCGGGGAGGTCGCAGGGAGCAAAACCCCTCTCCTGCCACCAGAACCACCCCCCCCTCCACATCAAACCATGACAATCCTTAAGAAGAAAAGGATAGGGAGAAGATCTTATTGGTTTCTTCAGACAACTATTGAGTGGTTGTAAAGAAGATGAAGTCAGATTGTTTACAGCGATTCACATTGGAAAAACAAGAACTAAGGGACAAAAGTGAGAACATAAGAAATTCCAACCATATATTAGGAAAAAAAAAGTATCATAAGGTGGTCAAACACTGAAACAGTTTTCCCAGGAAGGTTATGGAATCTCCATTTTAGAAAATATTCAAAATTTGAGCAGAGAAAGTCAAAAGCAATTTGATCTGTTTCTCTAACCACAAGAAGGAAGATGGACAAATGACCTCCAGAGGTCTCTTCCAATCAGTACATTTCAATGATAAAGTCTTTCACATCTTCAGAACAGTGCAAGAGCTTGAAATTCTGTCATCTCACAAGCCGAGATCCCCACTGTAATACTTTATGAATTTCTTTAAGCTTGTTTTCTGGTGGAATCGGTTAAAAACTTTGAGAGCTACATATTTAGGCAGGGTAAAATGTCAGTTGTTTATAATTCTGCAGGTGGAAGGAAATATAACTTTCATAAAAAGCCATTATAGACTCTATTTCATGCAGTATTTATGTTTTGTTTATCTTTATATCATAAAATATAGTGGTGGGGGAAGTATGTCAGTGATATAGATAATTCTATTTTTTTTCAAACAATGCCAGTATTTATTTTCTTTATGTAACTACAGAGGGTGCAAATCCATATAAACAACTATGTTGGTTGCCAAGCAATACTGGTTAGGCTTCATAAGGCTCTCACTCTGGTCTTGATTGATTTTCCTCCATGGGTCACAAAGAAAGAAGTAAGCAAACCAATAAGGTCCTAGTCCGCAGGCTGTCATGGGTCAGTGGTAAGACTATGTATAGCAAACTTTGTAGAGAAAACTGTAGAAAGAGTGTTGTAATGTTCTCCTTTTATCAATTTATTTTGTTGCAGAAACTAAGTAGATGTTTAAATTTTTTTTATATCTTCATCCCTTGGTGGAGATTCAAGCTAAAAGGTGATGAGAGCTCAGTGATTATCTTGTCATTTGTTTGGAACTGACAAGCTTTCTGTTGGAACAGAAAAAAAAGGCAATACTTTTTTTTCTTTGTTAGAAAACTTAGTCCAAGAGCATCAGTGGCTCTAACAGACACTGTGTTGAGGATGTGAGGATACATACTGTCAGCAGAATAATTTAATGCTCCCACAATGTTATCAGAATATTTTTCAAATCCTGCCAGTGCCATTTCATTTGCGTCTCAGTTAAATTTGAGCAAACTGCATTTAGTCTATGTTTATCACTCTTGCGCATAGTGACATCTCAGTAAAAGTACTGTACCTATCTCTTTAGAAGAAAACAGAGCAGAGTGTCTTCAGCATGTATTACGACCACCCTGTTTCATGACTTGTCCCCATAGTCTGGGAGGAAGACACAGAATGCTCAATTTTGTGATATCTGCAGTGCTGTTTGATTAATAGTGTATTAGTTTCTACCCCTTCCAAAATATCTGGAGGAAGGTAAGAAAACAAACAATTATGGACATGCCTTCTGAAGTTCACGTGACGGTGGCAGGGAACATCAAAACTGAAAAACACTATTACGGACTTTCACTATTAGTTTTATTGTTATAATATTATAATGAAAATAATAAGAGGTAATACATATACTAGAGTACTTTGTGACCATGAAAACATTTTATAGCTTCTGGCATAGACATCTTACGTTGACTGAAGTCTTTCCAATTAAATTTTAACAATTATTATGACAAAAATATCTAAAAGGTCCGTAATAATATACGATATTTGCATAAAAGTGATAAATATAAACTAATTCCTGGTTACTACTGCACAAACAGCAGTCCTTGACCTCTACAGTTCATATCAACATGGTTTTACATGGTTGCGTCAATTTAATAGAGGTAAAGGTTTGAACCAACAACTTACTTGCTAGTAAACTTTTCTGTCTTTCTGAACAATAAAACACTAATGTGTCTTTGGGTAAAGATTTAGGGTGAAAATCTAGGTCCTTTGAGATTACCAGAAAACTCTCACAAATACCTATGGAGCCAAGACAGCACTCACAATCTTAAGCTTTTGTATCCTTTCAGTTGGAGGAAAGACGCAAATTTTCTGTAGCTTGCAGGTCTTTTTATTCCTTGTGAGGCACAACATTACTACCAAAAAAATGACATAATTCTACACACATCCTTGTCAGCCATTACCTTAGAGAGCTAAAATAAATTGAAGTACAAAAATCTGATATTTGAAACCATTCATTAGCTCAATTAGATCAGTAGGTAAACATAGATCTATAGATAGAAAGATTTACATCTCCATACTTTGAGAAGTTAAGCAAACATTGATATTTTCTAAAGAATAAATGTTTCCTAGAAACGCAAGCTTCTGCATTTTCTCTGTGGACTTACAAATTGTTTCTGAAGAACCATGCTGAGATTCCTGGAAGCCTTGATAGTCGGGCATGAAGAAATGAACAACTATTTAAGCTTAAAGGCAGTTCATTGATCAAATGCTCCTCATTCTTCATCTTCTCCTGAAGGGGACATTTTATCATCTTTTCCAACTCCAAACATCATAGTCATGAAAAAGAACAAACAGTATTGTATCATAACTTTAAAGTAAAATCCTAAAATTAAATTATATATATATTAAGATCCATCTTCTATTCTCTGAAAGTTATATTCTTGCTGTTGTAACTGTGGTTAGTATAGTTGATCCAAGTAAATAATGAAATACAATAAAAATATCATATCTTCTACTTAAAAAAATGGATTCATTGTTCAATAACAATCATATTGCTTTGCTTTGCCTTGTTTTGTTTTATTTTCACCAAAATACATGATTCCTATTTGTTCACTGTAACATAACAATATATATATCATTATTTATTTTTTTATTCCTTTCAGGAAGCCATTTTTATAATTTTAGCATCACAAATCTAACTGAATTTTTAGGAGATAGAGGAAGTAGAGAGAGGGAAGATACTTCTGTGTTCATACCTTGTTCCTCTATGTTATGGTTTGAAGTGGGGGGGGAGGTCTGGGTGACAGAAGCTGCCCATCACACCGGACTCCCATCCCCCTCGGGGCTTGAGCCAATCGGCGCCTCTGCGAATTGCCCTATTTATATCTTCATACTTCTCGGGGAAAAAAAAAAGAACGGTCTGACCTTCTCTCATTTCTTCAGTTCACACCAACTGTGTCTGATCTGTCCCAATATTCAGTAGACAGGAGTTGAACCAATGCAAGAAAAATGGTGTTATTCCTGAGTTTCATTTAACAGTATTTGAGATGCACTTACCCTCACCTGTCAAGTTCAGATTTCTCCTATTCTTGATTGGTTTTATATCATCAGGTTCCTAGTTGAGATTACATTAGAGTATGTTAAGACTTTTTGAAAAAGTGGAAGTTAACACTATATAGAAAGTGAGTAAAGATTTGTCTCAGCTTTGGTCCCCATGCAGGATTAAAATATTTGTCTCGCATGCATTTGTTTATTACATGGAGCAGTGTATATATTTGCAAATAAAACTCCTATTAATGTTCACAGCCATGAAGTTTTTGAGAAGATTGCTGAACATCTTCTGAAAGATTCATCTTGCCTAAATTCAATTGTCTAAAATATAAATACTCCTTTCTGAATTAGGGGGTAATTACAGTTAATGGAGGTGTAAGACTTAATTCAGTTGCCCAACTTAGATTAGTCTAGTGGTATTTGAGATGTCCTGGGATCTTTTGATTGGATTCCAACAGCCACACATTCTTCACAAGTCCTGCGTTCTATCCGAACACCCTGTTTGGGTCACTTTGATATGCTAAGATATCTCAAATGACACTTTTGTGGGTAACTGAATTGAATAATAAAAATGAATTGCAAATATAGTCAGTAATGCTTGTTTTACGATTCATTTAACTAAATGTTAGTGTCTCCTTCAGAAGATTAATAGCTCTTTGGCCTCTACTTATCATAGTGACTAGATTTGATTCAGATGCCAACACGCAGTTATCTTCTAGTGACACATCTGTGCACACAAGTTCTGCAAATATGATGCAGGATGACAAATACGGCCTACAGGATATCTATGTGCTTTTACTGTACTTGAGAGGCTAGGCAAAGATCTTAGATCAGATCAGAGCAATATGCACTATTTGATAAATCTGCATAGGTTTGTGATAGGATTTATAGGAGATCTTGCTGAGTCAGTAGCTGAGGACAAGGAGGAATAAAGTAAGTAACTCAAATGGCAATAGAAGCCTATATATGTGCAACTGAATCAAGATCTATGTACTTATTAACTATAATGACAAACTAGACAACAACTCAGAGGTGGATACTTACTCTAAGAACATTTAAATTGAAACGAGTCTTAAAGCCAGAGCCATATCTGAGAGATTGCAACTAAGCAAAAGTGGTTCATTGTTCAGCAAGGTAGACTTCCAAATGTCTTTTGAAGAGTCTATAACGTTTCAGTGCCTGTTAATAACTTTAAAGGATCCTAATTCAAGATGACATTTCCGTTGACTTTACTTACAAATTCCAAGATATGAATGTTCCTGTTCTATGTCCCAATATTGGGATTGTTGCACAACTACATAGATGTGATTTTTCTCTTTCCTTGCACTTTAACATCATCGTATTGTCTTTTGTCATCATATTGCTGCATTATATTTGACTAATTAATGCACTCAGTAAAACCATAGTAAGTTCAAGTTGTTGCAACTATTTATTGGAAGAGGTTTATGATTTTTTTACAAGGAGTAAGAAAAAACATATTTTGTAAAATCATGAATTCTAGTAGTATATACATACTTGATTCTTAATACTACTAAAGATTGTAATTTTATAGAAACGTCATTTTATGATTCATATTAAAAAGAAAAATATTATGTATCATGATATAATGAAATTATATATTTTTATATATTTTCATGAAGTATGCCATCATTTCCCATAGGATACTAGATTTATTGCTAACATATGTACGGTGACATTAACAGATAAACATTCAATACAATCTATTTTCCTCTGGAATACCTCATGTTATTTATTATGTACAAAGAATAATTATATTCCTAAACAATTGTCGTGGGTTAGGCTGAGTCTGGCAACCAAACCCACGCAGCTCTCCCAGTCCAGTAAAATGGAGAGGAGAGAAAAATGTAATAAAAGAGCTGAGGATCGAGACAGGAACAGAGGAGCACCCACCAACCACGGTCCCGGGCAAAAGAGGCTTTTTCTTAATGCAAAACTATTTATTAACAGCTACCTACAAAAGATAAAAGCACACAAAAACGGTTACTTGAGAGAATAACAAGAAAACAAGGCCAGGTCTTAAAAACAACACCACTCCCCCCTCCCCCTTTGCTTCTTCTTTCCGGCTCTACCTCCTCCCCCCAGCGGCGCAGGGGGGCAGGGAATGGGGGAGTGCAGGTCAGTTCATTCCAAGTTGTTACTGCCGCTTCTCTTAAAGGAAAAGGAGTCCTTACACCATTGTCCCTTGCTCCAGTGGATCCCCTACTCACGGCGAAAGCGTGAATCCTACCCGCTAGGGGGCAAATCCTTACCCCATTGGATTTGCCCCAAGTGCGGGCTTTACCAGTCCTGGGCTTTTAAGGAGCTGTAGCCACTCGCTCTGGCGTGGGTCATCAACAAACTTTAAATGTGCTCCGGCGTGGGTCGTCATACCGACCTTAAATGCGTCTCTGTACAGACTTTAAATGCATAAATGCGTAAAAGTGAAATGCGTAAATGTGTCTCTACCTGTGCCCATGATTCACAATAGTCTCAGGCTCAGGCATCTCTTCCCGACGTGGGTCATCCACTGGTTGCGAGTGGGTCTCTGCTTGCTCCACCGAGGACTGTTTGCAAAGGGGCTGCTGGCAAGGGGGACTCAGCCGCGGCACACGTTGTTCCGTTCCATCTTCACTGACCTCTTATCTGTGTGGCCGTTTCTCTGAGATTTCAGTCCTTTCTGGGTGAACTCGGCCCGGTGGGCGCCCCGGCAGCGGGGCTCTCCCCGAGTTCCCCAAGCGGCTCCGCCGCCACCATCCTCGACGGAGCGGGCCCGGCCCGGCCCGGCCGGGAGCCGGGAGCGGGGGCCATGCCCCCCTCTCGTCTCCTTGCTCCTGGGCACAGGCACACCTTTCCGGTTCCTTTGTCCGACGTAAATAGGGCAATTCACAGAGGCGCCGATTGGCTCAAGCCCCGAGGGGGACGGGAGTCCGGTGTGATGGGCAACTTCTGCCACCCGGACCTCCCCCCCACACTTCAAACCATAACAACAATAGTAAATGAAACTGGTAATGTTATCTTAGCAGCAGCTTTTGTCATAACTGTTGCCCACATTCATGATACTTTTGATAGGATTTCATCCTTCCACATCAGGATGATTTTGACAGAAGGAGTATCCCTTCTGTCAAAATGATATCTTTCATTCGAGCATCTTTCAAGATGCTTCGATATCTTTCACCCAAGGATCCTTATTATACATAGCTATCCTGGCTATATATACCTAGACTGGCTACATAATCAAATAGTATTAATATTCATTCTCTTAGCTCATATTCTGTGCATATTTTTAAGATATTTAAGGAAGTTTAATTGTATTATACAATACAGATGTCTGAGTAGGCAGTACATATGAAATACTTAATGAAAGTTATTGTTTTGTTTTCTTTCCATATAACCTTATCAGCTAAAAGTCTAGTACGAACTAAAACACCAATACATACAGTCAGAATTGATTTTCTGAAACTAAGTACAAATATTGGTTACTTTTTTTCTCATTTTTCATTTACTAGTCTTTAGCTGTGAGAACAGATGCAACTATTTCTAGAAGTCAATCTTACCATTAATGTTTCTGTTCTCCTGATTTTATACATGGTGTTTGTACAGCCTTTGTCACCACACAAAAAGAGAAATAAATCGAACAAACAAAAAAATTTATTCCAACAGTAGTGTTTTACTAAGTAATATTTTGGTGGAATGACAAAAAGTCCCCAAATATGTTAATGTTCTTGGAAAATTCAGTCATATTACCTTTTAAGAATTTTCTGTTTTATAGATTTTCTAAAGGTGTGCTGCCAAACATCTTCCTTTTGCACGTTTTGTTTGGATGACACCCTCTAACACTCTTTATTGAACTTCTACAACTATGCTATATTTCAACATGTTGAAATTAATTACATATGAAAATGAAAACAGAACTATCAGAAAAAAAATAGGCATACACAGCTTAATTTTGTGTAAATAAACTTCCACTTGTGTATGTGTATTTGTGTGTGCATGTTAGAAATGTTTATCAATATGTTTAACTCTTCATTTTATATATATCTGATATCACAGAACACTTGCTTTATGTCTTCATTCTTGCACATAGAAATATATGTATTTTTTATTGAAACAAAATCAGCATCTACTTAAAGCATATTAGACAAATTTTAATAACTAAAGAACATTATCTAGAGATGTAGTCCAACCTAGACAATGGGCATTTCTAGAGTTCTCTCCATTGGGCTATAAAGAAAGTCCAGATGGGTCAACAACAATAAGATTATCTTGAAGCATTGTGTAATTATTTTTCTAAACATGCTTAAACATTTGTACTTAAGTGAAAAACATTTTACGAAAGATCAAATAAATCTAAATTGAAATTATGAAGTGCTGAAATTGACAAAATGTGTTTTCTACAGTCTCTGTGTGAAATCATTTGTTGAGTTTTTAAACTTGTCCCTAGATCTTCTATGGAAATTGGTATCCACAGAGTAAATTTTATTCCATTCCTCCTTGCATCGAATTTTTACCATTATATACTGGTTTTGGCTGGAACAGATTTAATTTTCTTCAAGTAGCTTGTATGGTGCTATGTTTTGAATCTGAAATGAAAACAGGGTTGATAAACACACAGATGCTTTAGCTCTTGCAGAGCAGTGCTTACACAGTATCAAGGCCTTTTCTGTTTTCCATGCTGCCCCACCAACGAGTAGGCTCAGAGTGCACAAAAGCTAGGAGAGGACATAGCCGGGACAGTTGACTCCAGCTGACCAAAGAGATATTCCATACCATATGACATCGTGCTCCGCAATAAAATCTAAGGGAAGAAAAAAAAAGGATAAAAAAAAGGATAGGAACAACTTATCCTTGGTGCTGTCTCTAGGAATGGTTATGACAAATGTTAAATGTGCCAACCAGGAATGAGGCACTACTAGACTTGCCACTCACGAAACAGGAAAATCTACTTTGTAATATCTCAGTTACTGATAGCTTTGGCTGCAGTGATCACAGTATTGTGGTGTTTGGGATCCTGTCAGGCATGCTGAAGGTTTGTACTGAGACAAAGATCTTAGATTGGAGAAGAGTAAACCCTAGCTTACTCAGAGCTCAATTGGGAGGGGTTCAGTGGGAAGATTCCATGGAGGATAAAGGAGCTAAGGAGTGCTGGGAGTTTTTCAAGAATTGTCTCCAAGAAGCACGAAAACATTTCACCCCCTTTAAAGATAAGGAAAGCAGGTGGAGCAAGAGAGTTCCTTGGCTTAACTGTGAGCTTCTGACTCTGCTCAAAACCAAAACAGATGAAAAAGAGGATGAATACTCTTTGACAACTACAAGGGCATTGCCAGGAAATGCAGAGATGCAGTCAGATAAGCCAAAGCTCAGCTCAAACTGAAATTGGTCAGAGATGTCAAAACCTACAAGAAAGGGTTCTTCAGGTATGTAAACAACAAGCAGAAACAGAAGGAAAATATTAGCCCACTTTTAAACAAGAGGTGAATTAGTCACCAACAATGCCAAAAATGCAGAGATTCTCAACACTTTTTTCACCTCTGTCTTTACCATCAGTGTTGGGCCCCAGGCCTTTGGAACAAAAACCCAGGCTGATGTAAACACAGACCCACTGTCAGTGAAGTAATAGTTGGTATGTGAACTGTTACAGGAGCTTGACCCCTACAAATTGATGAGCCCTGACAATATCAACCCAAGGTTGCTAAGAGAGCTGGCTGATATTATGAGGCCACTCTCCATCTTTGAGAAGTCAAGATGAAGGAACATCCCAGAAAACTGGAAGAAAGCTCATGTCACTCATATCTACAAGAAGAGCTTAAAGGAGGATGCAGGACATTATAGGCCCATTAGTCTTACTTCAGTGCCTGTGAAAGTTATGGAACAAATCCTCCTAGGGGCTATCAAGTCAAACGAATCATGTGATTAGGAAAGGCCAACATGGATTCACCAAAAGGAAATTGTGCTTGGCCAATCTGATCACCTTCTATGACAAAGTAACCTGCTTAGTTGATGTGGGGCGAGCGGTGAAAGTTGTCTACCTGAATTTCTCCAAGGTTTTTGATTCAGTTTCCCATAGCCTCTTCCTAGAGAAACTGATGTGTGACAAGCTAGGCAAGTGGTCCATGGGGAGGGTGGGGAGCCAGCTGTAAGACCACAACCAGAGCGTGGTGTTAATAAGTTCCTTTTCAAACTGGCAACCTGTCACAACTGAGATCCCTCAGGGATCAATACTGGGCTAAATGGTGTTTAATATATTCATAAGAGATCTGGGTGGTGGAATCAAGTGTACTCTGATGAAGTTTGCTGATGATATCAAACTGAGTGGGTGTGATGGTTTGATGTTGGGGGGAGGTTCTGGCGGCAGGAGAGGGGATTTGCTCCCTGTGGCTTCCCTGGTTTTGGAACCGGGTCAGACACGGTTCTGACCACCAGATCAGACTCCCATCCCCCTCGGGGTTGAGCCAAACAGTGCCTCTGCGAATTGCCCTATTTACACTGGGACAAAGGAACCGGAAAGGTGTGCCTTTGCCCAGGAGCGAGGAGCCGGGAGGGGGGCACAGCCCCGGCTCCCGGTCAGGCGGCTGCCCGTGCCAGGCCAGCGCCACCCACTGAGGATGGCAGCGGCAGAGCTGCTTGGGGAACCTGGGGAGCGCCCCGCTCCCAGGGTGCCCGCTGGACAAAGTTCACCCAGAGAGGACTAAGATCTGAGAGAAATGGCTACACAGACCCCAGGTCAGTGAAGATGGAACAGGAAGAGGTGTGCCGGAGCTGAGTTTCCCCTGCAACCAGTGGCAAGACGGCAGGCAGCCCTCCTGCAGCCAGCACAGACCCGGTGGAGCAGAGACCCACTCGCAGCCCGTGGAGAAGTCCACGTCGGAGAAGAGATGCCTGGGCCTGAGGATGGTCGTGAAGCATGGGCACGCCAGGGTAGAGAGGCATCTAGAGTCCATGGGACGACCCACACTGGAGCAAGTGGCAACAGCTCCCTAAGAATCCGAGACTGTGGTAAAGCCTGCACTGGAGCAATCTGATGGGAAAGAACTGCATCCTGCGGGTAGGACTCACACTGGAGAAGTTTGCGGATTTTCCTCGTGAGTAGGGGATCCACTGGAGCAAGGGAAAATGGTGTAAGGACTCCTCTTCCTTTAAGAAAGGAGCGGCAGTAACAACATGGGATGAACTGACCTGCACTTCCCCAGTACCTGTCCGCCTGTGCCGCTGGTGGAGGAGGTAGAGTCGGGAGGAAAAGGAAAGGTGCCGTTGGGGGTGTTGTTGTTTAAGATCTGGCCTTGTTTTCTCTTTATCCTCTCAAGTAATCGGTTTTGTTTCCCTTTGTCCTTTTTAAGTAACTGTTAATAAATTGTTTTGCTTTGAGAAAACCGAGTCTATTTTGCCCGGGACCATGGTTGGTGGGTGCTCCCTCTCTGTTCTTGTCTCAACCCTCAGTCCTTTTATTATATTTTTCTCCTCTTCATTTCACTGGGGAAGGAGTGGGAGAGCGGCTGTGTGGAGTTTAGTTGCCGGATCGGCCTAAACCACGGAAGTGGATACTTTGAAATGGAGAGACACCCTGCAGGAAGACCTGAATAGGCTGGAAGAGTGGGCTAACAAGAACCTTATGAAGTTCAGCAAAGACAAACATAGGGTCTTGCATCTGGGAAAACGTAATCCAGGAGGGCAACACAGGCTGGGATCTACCCGGCTGGGAAGGAGCTCTGTGGAATCACAGAGCACATCTAACATTTGTCTGAGGAAGCAGTCCTTTATGCATTCCAGGAACTGCATGGGCAACATGTGAGCTGCTGTATTGCTCTTCCAACAAATTTGTGGGTAGTTGAAGTCACTCATAAAAACAGGTTCTGTTGACATGAAGCTTGCTTAAGTGACCCAAATATTGCTTCATTAGCTTTATCATCTCAGTTTGGAAGTCATAGCAGCTGCCTACTGTAAGATCACCTTTGGAGATGACCCCTCTGATGTTGACCCAGAGGCATTTGATAAGGCTTCCACAATCGCCGTAGCTGACCTCTATACATTCATGTTCTCCTTAACATAGAACCTGACTCCTCGTTCTTTTCTTCTCTGCCTGTCTTTACAAAACAGCCTATAGCCATCCATTGCAATCCTCCAGTCATGTGGAGAATTAGCATATAGGAATAACTGAACAATGTTTCAGTTATTACACAGAATCACAGAATCACAGAATGTTGGGGATTGGAAAGGACCTCAAAGGATCGTCTAGTCCAATCCCCCTGCTGAAGCAGGACCACCTAGATCAGATCACACAAGAACACGTCCAGGCGGGTTTTGAACATCTCCAGAGAAGGAGACTCCACAACCTCTCTGGGCAGCCTGTTCCAGTGTTCTGTTATCCTTACTGGGAAGAAGTTCTTCCTCATGTTTAAGCGGAACCTCTTATGTTCCAGCTTATATTCATTTCCCCTTGTCCTATCATTGGATGCCAGTGAGAAGAGCCTGGCTCTATCCTCATGGCAGTCACCCTTTACATATTTATAAACAGTAATGAGGTCCCCCCTCAGTCTCCTCTTCTCCTTCAGCCTTTCAGAGGAGCTTTCAGAGACCCAGCTCCTTCAACCTTTCCTCATAAGGGAGATGCTCCATTCCCTTAATCATCTTTGTGGCCCTGCGCTGGACTTTCTCAAGCAGTTCCTTGTCCTTCTTGAACTGAGGGGCCCAGAACTGGACACAATATTGCAGATGCGGCCTCACCAGGGCAGAGTAGAGGGGGAGGAGAACCTCTCTTGGCCTACTAACCACACCCCTTCTAATACACCCCAGCATGCCATTGGCCTTCTTGGCCACAAGGGCACATTGCTGGCTCATGGTCATCCTGCTGTCCACCAGGATCCCCAGGTCCCTCTCCCCTGTGCTGTTCCCCAACAGTTCAGTCCCCAACTTGTACTGGTACATGGGGTTGTTCTTACCCAGATGCAAGACTCTACACTTGCCCTTGTATTTCATTAAATTTCTTCCCACCCAACTCTCCGGTCTGTCCAGGTCTCTCTGAATGGCAGCACAGCCTTCAGGTGTGTCAGCCACTCCTCCCAGTTTAGTGTCATCAGCAAACTTGCTGACCATGCACTCTATTCCCTCATCCAAGTCATCGATGAATATGTTGAACAATACTGGTCCCTGTACCGACCCTTGAGGGACTCCACTGGATACAGGCCTCCAGCTGGACTCTGTCCCATTGATCACCACTCTCTGTCTTCTATCCTTCAGCCAGTTCACAATCCACCTCACTACCCGATCATCCAGACCACACTTCCTCCGTTTAGCTGTGAGGATGCTGTGGGAGACTGTGTCAAATGCTTTACTGAAGTCAAGATAGACCACATCCACTGCTCTACCATCATCCACCCACTGGGTGATGTCCTCATAAAAGGCTATCAGGTTTGCCAAGCACGACTTCCCCTTAGTGAAGCCATGTTGACTGCCTCTAATGACCCTCTTATCCTTGATATGCCTAGAGACAGCACCAAGGGTAAGTTGTTCCATTCTCTTTCCAGGGATGGAGGTGCGGCTGACCAGTCTATAGTTACCTGGGTCTTCCTTCTTGCTCTTTTTGAAGACTGGAGTGACATTTGCTTTCCTCCAGTCCTCAGGCACCTCTCCCGTTTCCCATGATTTAGCAAAGATGATGGCGAGTGGCCTGGCAATGACATCCGCCAGCTCCCTCAGCACCCACGGGTGCATCCCATCAGGACCCATGGATTTATGGATGGCCAGGTTTCTTAACTGGTCCCTAACCAAGTCCTCATCAACCAGGGTAGACTCCTCCTCTATCCTGACTTCCTCAGGAGCCTCAGGGTTCTGGGGCTCATCAGGATAGCCTCCAGCAGTATAGAGTGAGGCAAAGAAGGCATTGAGTAACTCTGCCTTCTTCTTATCCTCTGTCACCAGGACACCCTCCTCATTCACCAGTGGGCCTACATTGCCTCTAGTGATAGTTTTATCTGCAATGTATTTGAAGAAGCCCTTTCTGTTGTCCTTGACCTTTCTTGCAAGGTTTAATTCCAAGGAGGTCTTAGCTTTCCTAGTTGCCTCCCTACACCCTCTGACAGCAGACCTATATTTCTCCCAAGTGGTCTGCCTCTCCTTCCATGATCTGTACACTCTCTTTTTCCACTTGAGTTTGCCCAACAGTTCACCATTTAAACATGCAGGTCTCTTGGTACCCTGTCTTGACTTCCTACTTGTTGGGATGCACTGGTCTTGAGCTCGGAAGAAGAGGTCCTTGAAGGCTAACCAACTGTCTTGGGCCCCTTTACCTTCTAGTACTCCGTCCCATGGGATTTCTCCTAGCAATTGTTTGAAAAGATCAAAGTTGGCTCTACTGAAGCCCAGGGTTCTAGTTCTGCTAGGTATTCTCTTCCTGCCACATGAGATCCTGAACTCCACCATTTCATGGTCACTACAACCAAGGCTACCCTCGACCTTCAGCGCTTCAACCAGACCTTCCTTATTAGTGAGAATAAGATTCAACAGCGCTCCTCTCCTAGCAGGCTCATCCACCATTTGCATCAGGAAGTTATCATCAATGCACTGAAGGAACCTCCTGGACTGTGGATGGCTGGCTGAGTAGGCCTTCCAGCAGACATCAGGATAGTTGAAGTCCCCCGTGACAACCAGGGCCTGTGTTCTGCATTTGCGAGACCGCTGTCAGCTGCCTGTAGAAGGCCTCATCAACCTCCTCATCCTGATCCAGTGGTCTGTAATAGACACGAATAACAGTATCACACATGCCAGATTGTCCCTTAATTCACACCCACAAGCTCTCAATTTGCTCCTGATCCACCCCTGGATAGAACTCAATGCACCCTAGTTGCTCCCTCACGTAAAGAGCAACTCCACCACCTCGCCTTGCTGGCCTGTCTTTCCTGAAGAGGACAGAGTCATCCATGACCACATTTCAGTCATGCGAGCTGTCCCACCAAGTCTCAGTAATTGCTAGCAGATTATAACCCCCTGATCGAACACAGATTTCTAACTCCTCCTGTTTGTTCCCCATGCTGCGTGCATTGGTGTACAGGCATTTCAGAGAGCCAGCTGAGCATGCCAGTTTCACCCTAGGGAGGTGGGAGGCCTTATTCCCTGAGCCTAGTTTACTGAGCCTAGTTATATTCCCCTCCCCCTTCAAACCTAGTTTAAAGCCCTCTCGATGAGCCCCGCCAGCTCATGAGCAAGAATCCTTTTCCCCTTTTGAGACAGCTGAAATCCATCAGTTGCCATCAAACCCGGTTCTGTGAAAGCCTCCCCACAATCAAAGAAACCAAATTTCTGTCAGTGGCACCAGCCTCTGAACCATCTGTTAATCAGGTGTGTTTTCCTGTTCCTATCTGTATTCTTCCCATTCCTATAATACCATCGCTTTCTGACTGGGTGCAGAGCTCCAGTTCCTCCTGTTTGCTCCCCAGGCTGTGTGCATTGGTGTACTTACACTTGAGGTGATTGGTCTCTTGGTTCTCATCTTGGGTGGCAGCTAAGGATCGTTTGTCGTTGCTCTGGTTGGCCTGGCTTATTCCCCAGTTGGATGTTACCACTTTGGACCCCACCTCCCAAGTCCTTCACTTTAAAGCCTACCTCACCAAGTTGGCCAGCCTGCTGCCAAAGATTCCTTTGCCTCTTCAAGATAGGTGGATCTCATTCCTCCCTAACAAGCTGTAGTCATTGAAGAACACCCTGTTTTCATAAAAGCCAAAACCCTCATGATGGCACCAGTCATGAAACCAGAGGTTGTTTTGCATTATATATTTATTTTTGTTTGCACTCTTTCCTCTAACTAGTAAAATGGAAGAAAAGATAACTTGATATGTTTCCCCCCAGTATCGCTGTTTCTGTTTAAGTTATCAGAGTTGTCACTAAAAACTTTTAACACAAGCTTTAAAATATTTTCATAACCCCGTCCTCTACTGCTGCTCACAAGTGCTTACAAGAAGTCTGTATTCGAAAGACTAATGTCAACTCTACTCATGACACAGTACTTAAAGAGGAAGAGGTGACACTCTTGCAACTCATTTTTCTATTAAACTAAATTAGAAATTCAGCTTTTATGACAGATGTCATCCAACTCTTCTGTAACTGACAAATCTGGAACTGAAATGTTACAGAATGCTGGAGGCTTCACAGCTTTCCCAATTAGAAATAAGGTTTCATTTTCACCAGTTATTTTACCATTAAGCAATATATTTCTGTGCTCTTTTGCCAATTTTCTGTCATTGGCTTTGTCTGCTCTTGCACTCGGTGTGTATGTGTATATAAACCATTTCTAAAATCAGTCTTCCTATTTTCTCTCTGAGTTTGTACTCTAGCACAAACTCCAATAAATAAAGATGACATTCTGTCAAAGATTCTTCATCATTTCTCATGCTAGGATTTTTTTTTTCTGTGCTTGCAGTCATCAAAAACATGTGGAACACAAATTTTCGAAATGCTCTAAAGATACTGAGAGAAGTGCTAAAAGCTGAAAATCTTATTTGTTCTTTTTTTGTTATTAAAACAAAGATTTATTCAGAATCCACTGTTTTCACCCGATATCTAAACCTCACATTTTTTTTAATTATTTTATACATACTACATATTATTTTCTTGGGATCCCAATGTAGATGTTCAATCTACAAGAAACCTTCTTCAGATTTAACATGCTTTTTGTTATTGTTCTTGTACACTAGTATTCCTGTATTTATTCACATGGTTTTCTCCTTTTTTCTTTCATTTAACTCCTACCTATCTTGCTACTCACATTTCCAATCTTCTTTCTGATAGTTTCTCTGAATGTTAGTTTGGGCCTCAGGTGTCAACCAGCATTGCCTACTGTAGCATTCCTGCTCCTTCACCAAAGTTAGAGCAGCTCATTAGCCCTTGTGATCTTTATCTGTTGTTTTTGTAGTTGGTGTTTTTATTTGCAGTCTTTTTTCATTTTGTTCTAGTCTATGACATATACATAGAATCTATTCCTTCTTTACATGTCTCAGTGGGATATTATGAGGTACATTTGGTTAGAATGAAACAGCTTTAGGGTTCCTAGAAAATCATGCTGTATAAAAGTATTAAAGAGGATGTAATGTTTCTTTTCCCAAAGATATCTGTAGACAATATATCTGCTGTTAAACTACGAAGCGATTCTATTTGTTCTTTGGTCGTCTACAATAGCCCAAAGCATTTCATTTACACAGTTATCTTTATCATCATATTGTTCAATTATGTGATTACTTCTGCTTATTTTCTGTGATCAAGTTCTAAACTGAAATGAACTTTCCTTTGCCCTTAACTAAGAATTAAGTACTTTATAAATTAAACAATTCTTTTAAAGCTGTTTCCAATAAAATACGTAATTTTGCATATGACACATCAACAAAAAGCCGGAAAATATGCAGTACCTTTATGAAGATTAGCATGTTTTTACTCTTACTCAAATAAATTACTCAGTTATATGGTAGTCAAAATATATGGTAAGACTTTTTCAATGTCTGTAACTGGTATTTTGATAATAACTTGACAACTTAGTGAACATGACTTACAGAATGTTTCAGTGGACTGGTGAATTTGACGTTAGAAAGTTATTTGAAATAAAAATTCTATTTTTTTTTTTAAATAAAAGCTTTCCTAAACTAATTTCAAGTCCTTTTTTGTTTAAAAACTCTTAAAAATGCATTGCTCTTTACAGAAATGCATGCCTCAACAATGTCAGATTTTTAAGAAAGTCACAGGCTGATTTTAATAGTAAAAATATTTTAAAAATTATCATTTGAATGTCAAGAATTATTAATAGTCAAATTTAAAAGCTAAATGGCAAATTAATACCATCATAAATCAATATGAGATCTGCTGTAAAACACATCTTTGCATGAATTTTTTCTTACTCAACCTTAGACAGTCTATTTTGAACTTACAATGATTTTGAGAGATGTTTTTGATAAATGAATCACACAACTTTTTGTATAATGAACCCATTTTTTAGTAATTTACTATATATCCATTTAAACATATAAATTTGCATTTTGCACACAGGCAGATCCTGTGTCGTACCAAAGACCTAACCTTGAGTTTTCCCAAATCAATGCAGTTTGTCTTAAACACCACCAAAATAACTGTATAACAGCTCTTCTAAATCCAACATTGAAATATAATTAAACTCTTCTTAAGAATCCATTATGGGATACACGTAGAACCTTGTAGTACATAATACTTTCAGAAATACCTGCTGTCTAAACATAGTGGTTATTTATTTTTCGCCATTTCACACGTGAACTTCTTTGAGGGGAGGATTGGAAGCGTGATCAAAGATCACGTATCAAATGCCGAACAGAGGGAAAAGAAGCTAGTTAAAACTCTGCTGATCTTTGCAGAAGGAAAAATGAATTAGTCTATTTCAACTTTTCCAGTCCTTTGTAGAAGCAATTTTAGAATGCAAATATTCGTAAACCATATATATTTACAATCTTCAATATTGTTTTCAAAACAAAGTTATATTAAAAAAAAACCCACAATATACCTTTCTTATTTGCAGTGTGCAACGCCTCAAACAAAAGGAAATAAAACTCCAGAAGCATCATTTACTTCTTGTAAACTGCTTTTTCATTTCTACCTGAAAATTATCTTTAAGCACTATTTCCAGATGATTTCAACACTTTCGTCCTAATGCTTTACAAGGTTTATTTCTTTCCATGGCATATCTTTATATAATGATGTAATACTTCTATTTAGAAGATGTTGTACTGTTATATACAATTTTTGTGGTCAAATTCTGTTCTGATTTTCATTTTATGTAATCATACATATGTTGTTGAAAGGATGTATATGACAATATCTCACTTGATATTGGTTTTTATGAAATCTTTAGATTTATACCCCTGAAAAACACGTATAAAAACTCATGCAAATATTCTGAAAATATTGTAAAACATAAATGCTTTACTGAAATTTGTCTTGCACAAACACATTATTTACACATGACACACTAAGTATAGGGAGCACAAACCTACATACAGCTCAGAGCCATCTTCAGTAGCCAGTGAAGGTCAATGGGCAACTTTATGCTGTAAGGATGATCTCATTACATCCATGTTATTTGCTTCCATCTTGTTTTCAGGCTTCAATACTTACCAATAAATATGCATATAGAATTATTTTGCAGATCAGTAGATGGCAGTTTCCTTGCCAGAGATCAAAAAGTAGTCTATGTCAGGGCTTGCACAATATGCATACAAAAGACTATTTTCTGCAATTGCAATACTTAAAGGTATCTTACAATGCATCAAGAATTGTTCTCATATATCATATTAAGTCCTTGTTCCAGAGTGACGATTTTGCCCCAAATTATGCTTCCTATAATCTTATGTTACATTAAAAAACAGCATGTTATTATAACCAGATGTTAACAGGCAGTTGCTTAGAGGTGAGGAAGAGGATGTGAAAGCTTGAGGTGACTAGGTCTTCTTTTGCCATGACATGTCCCAGAGTCTTTGCTTTTATAACCAGATTGATGAACTGCCAAGGTTGATTTTGAGAAAGAGTTGAGCAACACTCCTTAAAATAAGAAATGGCGGAGATATCTGCACAAGAGATCAGTAATACGTTTTGCTCTATTGATTCTATGCCATATACATACAAACTGCTAATCTTTTATTTACAGGGTCAACATCTTGCTAATTTTTGCACAAGACCACAATAGAGCCTTTAGCCCTATGCAGTGCTGTATTTGGGATAGAGGCTATAGTCACTAGATAGGGATAGTCACTTTATTAAGACATCCTGGCCTCTGTCTCAGAGGCAGAGACAGCCAAAGACTTTAAGAGGTCATTTTGTCACGATCCAAAGTATTCATTGTCTTTGTTCTAGGGTTTTCTGCTGTGGATTCAAAAAGACAAAAGAGCTTCCTTCCTCATTTACTCAAACCCAGAAAATCTCTATTTGTCTTTGAGATACGTTATTTCAACTTGTGGACTATCCATTTCTCAAGTGAATTCTCACATGAGAGTGATCTTACTGCCTCCAGAGTAGGAATTATGATGTCAACCCTTTCCTTTAAGGTCCATTTTGCAGGTAATTGATGAAGAACACTGATCCTTGGAGTCCATAGCCTAATTTAAATCTCTTTGGATCCTCATTACTAGGAATGGTCACATGAGCCATAATAAGAGGAGATAGATGGCTTCCGTCATAGTGTTAACTGCCATCTTGATGTCAGAGTGGCAAAACAATTGCTAATGAATGATGAATATCTTTTTATAAAGATAGCTGTAGGGTGAGGCAAGCAAGCTGGAAGCACAGTGCGTGCAAAGAAGACTTACATAAAAGGCACAGAGAGTTACAGGACAGCAATTGTAATGCAGTACAAAAGTATAAAAAATGCTCAGAAAGGCCTGAATCCCAACAATGAAGTGGTAAATGACAGCAAAGCTAAGAATGGTTCAGCAGCTCCCACTGGCAAAACAAATAGAAGCAGCAAATACACCATGCCACAATCAGTTCTGTAGCATATTCCCTTCCTGACTTTAGCATCAGTAATTAAACCAATTCATATTCTAGAAGGAGTAATGAAATTAGCAAGTAATTCATGTAATATATGCCATATACTGTATAGTAATCAGTAAATTCAGTGGGATATGTTTCTCTTCATGATCTAGAAGAAAAGAAAATTTCCTAACAAATTTCATTCTTCTCACTGAAAGCATTAATCAATTCAGGCATTCACCCAACCTGGACCTTTTTCGTATACTTCAATAACTTTCAAGTCTGAAAATACCTAGTTCAATAAAGTAATTTGAAATATTGGAAATTTATTTTAACTAGAATATAGAACTTTCACCACTTCAGTGTGACTCAGTTTTGATCAGTAACTCCTGCTTCATTGCATGTTTCCTTGAAGTTATCAAAGATTCTTTTACTGTAACATGGAAACCTTTGGCATAGGTTTACAGAAGATTTTAAAACAGAAAACATAAGGAATCAATAACACTCTAAGATTCGAATATTCTATCAATTATCCCTTTTTTATGTAGAGACTAAGGACAAAATCTTTTGTGACTTCTTTTCTGTATATTTCAGAGCATAGACACTGCACATTGCTAAAGCAGTGACCTTCACAGGCAGGACAATTGACTTTTTCTTTTTCTTTTTTTTCCCCTTTTTGAAAGATGAAGGTTGTGGTGTTTTGTGATTCAGATAACCTTCATTCACAGCTAGTTAACTAAGTATTGGATTTTATGAAGAAATTAAGACACCAGGCATTTGGATTAGTAGTGTTTGCCATCATTCATACTCAATAATTGAGGTCACAGGGATTACAAACTCTAATGTGTCAAATTGAATTCACCAGCAACACATCTAAAATCCTTTAATTATCTGCTTTGGGGGCAATGGATTAACTAGAGCCTTTCAGTAACAAATAGACATCCCATTTCCTTTTTCCTTTTTTTTTTTTTTCAGTAAGTTACCGATAGTTCTTTAGCCAATAAATAAAAGTAAAATCTAACCCAAATCCTCCCTGTTTCTTAGGAGGTTTTACATTACCATTTAATCACAGTTACTGTACATTTGTATCCCCTGTTACGCAGTGGATAACAAGTGAAGTAAATCATAGTTCTTTGTCACTTTCAGCCGTTTATCGCAGAGAATCATAGTAGACATCTGTACTTAAATTGTCATTTGGTTTGGTAATAACTAAAAATATAGATGTAGCAAGAAAGATACGTAAGTAGTTACAGTGTTCTCTGTTTCATTTCCTTCTTAACTGATCATCTTAAAGTTTCTCTGTAATTTCTCTTGCTAAAAGTCAGGCATAGCTATTATTTTCTTCAATTTCTTCTCATTAAATGTTTCACATTCACTAACAAAATACTGTCAAAAATCTCGCACTCAAATTCTTAATAATAAACTTTGTTAGTATCGAATTTTTAGTTGCTAGGAGGTTTTCTCTCAGACTATTTCGTTGTGTTGTTAACAATCCGGTTTTACAAAGCCATAGGTCCAATTTCAGTAAGTATTGTCCTAGAAACTATAAAATATACTAATAAAGTCAGAACATTAACTTCTTCAGAAAATGTTAGGTTGTTATTAACAAATTAACATATTAACAAATATCACAAATGCTAAATAAGCAGTCTTCCTCTCTACAATGAATTTGTTATGTTTCCCGAAGTTATTTTTTTCTCTGGATTTGTATTTTAAAATCGTAATTCTCCAGAACTCTCCTTTTTATATTAAATCTCTCAGATTTTATTTCTAATCAAAATCAACCATGAGAGGAGAAAGCGACTTTGTCGGTTTAAGTTTTAGACGCTGCCTCAGATTCCCATTGTGGTTTTTACTTGGTGATTAAGGAGACTTCTGATTCAAGTCCTGTAATTGTGGTTAATATTTAATACATCAGTAGGCATCATACTTTAGAGGAAGAAGGTCATGAGAGAGTAAGAGTAAAAAGTAAGTTTATCCCTTTCACTCAAGTTTTCAAAGCCCCTATATAAAGAAATAAACAGAAAAGCATGCAAATGGAGACAATGGCAATGAATATCTGTGCCACAGTGACACACATTCAATCCGACTAAATTTAGACATTGACAGTGCTGATGTCTACATCTGAGCTAATAATTTCAATTCCCTTCATAACTAATGAAGAGAATAGGTGCTTGCTAGTGATGATTCATCTCATTGTGAAGCAAACACCTAGAAAAGGTCAGGTGAATCAAACCTTGAAAGTAGCTATTTCTCTTTATAGGCTATAAAGAGAACAGAGTGATTAGCTGGGACGTAGATATTTATCCTCTAGGTTGTTTTAATGTAGAGAAGAGGAATTCTTTCTTTCAGCTTGCACATTCATTTAAGTTTTCAAAGCCATTATAAAGAAATAAACAAAAAAAAACATGGAGACACTGTCAATGAATACTGAGTGTTATGAGGTGATTTCATTAACAACTTTGAGGCAGAGTAAAAGGGAAGATGGAAAGATAAGTGCCTATGTGTCGTGGGTTAGGCCGCTCCGGCAACCAGACCCTACACAGTCAGTGACTCACCATCCCCCAGCCCCGGGGATGAGGGAGAGAATTAAAGGAGAAACGGGAAACCCGTGGGTTGAGATAAGAACAATTTAATACAGATAAGTACTACACAGTGTAGATGCTCACCACCCCCTCTTATCCAAAGCCCGTCTCGTCCTGAAGCTGCAATGAAAGAATGAAATGCAGACAAGTATATAAGACAAACAAATAATTTTTTCACTGCCAAAGTAAATCTACTGTAATATTCCAGTTGTTACGTTTTATGTATACTGTTGTCCAGTGTTCCAAGTACTTCAGTAAAATTCACTAATATTACATGATGATAGATGAAGGATTGTCCTTACTCACTGCTGTTTGACATTGGTTTACTATGGCAATAACTGGTTAATTTTTTAAGGGAAACCAATGTCACATTTCAGTGACAAAGCTTCATTTTCTCAAGACTTTATTACACAGTTGAAAGTATTGATAGCTGTTGATTGGATTTTGTTCGAGGACATAATCACTTCCACATGCTGCTGGATTTAATGGTGTGGTGGGTTACCCTGGCTGGACACCAGGTGCCCACCAAAGCTGCTTTATCACTCCCTTTTCTCAGCTGGACAGGGGAGAGAAAATATAAGGAAAGGCTCGTGAGTCGAGATAAGGACAGGGAGAGACCACTCATCAATTACTGTCACAGGCAAAATAGACTCAACTTAGGGAAATTAGTTTAATTTATTACCAATCAAATCAGAGTAGAATAATGAGAAATAAAAACTAAATCTTAAAAACACCTTCCCCTCACCCCTCCCTTCTTCCTGGGCTCACTCACTCCCAATTTCTCTACCTCCTTCCCGCAAAGCGATGCAGGGGGACAGGGAATGGGGGTTGTGGTCAGTCTGTCACATGTTGTTTCTGCCGCTCCTTCCTCCTCAGGAGGAGCAATTCTCACACTCTTCCCCTGCTCCAGCATGTGGTCCCTCCCACAGGAGACAGTTCTCCATTAACTTCTCCAACATGAGCCCTTCCCATGGGCTGCAGTTCTTCATGCACTGCTCCGACTTGAATCCCATCCATGGGACGTAGTTCTTCAGGAATACACTGCTCCAACCTGGGTTGCCCATGGAGTCACAAGTCCTGCCAACAAACCTGCTCCTGCAGGGTCATGAGTCCTGCAAGGATCCTGCTCCCGCATGGGCTTTTCACAAGGTCGTAGTCTCATTCAGGCAGCCACCTGCTTTGGTGTGGGTCCTCCATGGACTGAAGGTGGATATCTGCTCCACTGTTATCCTCTGTGGGCTGCAGAGGGACAGTCTGCCTCACCATGGTCTTCACCATGGGCTGTAGGGGAATCTCTGGATAGAGCACCTTCTCCCTCTCCTTCTTCACTGAGCTTGACATCTGCTTGATGTCACATATTCTCACTCTTCTCTCCTCTAGTTGCCATTTTTTTTTCAGAGCAGATATTTTTCTCCCCTTCTTAAATATGTTATTCCAGAGGTGCTACCACTGTTGCTTACTGGCTCAGCCTTGGCCAGTGGTGGGTTCATCTTGGAGCTGGCTGGCATTGACTCTACCAGACATAGGAGAAGTTTCCAGTAGCTCGTCAAAGAAGCCACCCTTGTAACCCTCTCACTACCAAAACCTTGCCACGCAAAACCAATACAAACAGTCACTTTTTCGAATTTTGGGAAAATCAAAACCTTTTTGTTCATCCTTTACATAATTCTCTCTAAACCTGCTGGAAAAAAAAAAAAAACAAACACCACTGCATAGAAAATGTTAGACTCTTTTAGTTGTCATTAAAGAAGTCTTTGTGTTAAATCTCTTTGTTTTGTAAGAAAACCTAATTATGCAACTGGAATGACATTTTTTCCCAAGTCTTTAGGGGGGTCTCTACGTAATAGACAAGACATATATTATGTTTGTTCCCTCTCTCATTGCTGTTGCAGGAGCACCTTAACTTCATTGAAAGTTTTCCTCGTCAGTTCCTACTGCCATGAAGCAAAAGGTGACAATGTGTAACAAAACCTCTGCCCTTGGAGAGGAAGGTAAGGTCCTCTCTCAGTGGTAGCAGAGTTCTATTCCCTCCTTGCTGACAGCAGGTGTAATAAGTTTGATTCTTCAGGTCTCATTCTCCAGCTCATATATATTATCCTTCCTTTTTCCAAATATTCTGCCTTTCCTGCAGAGAAAAACAAAACAAAATACAACATGAAAACATCAAAAACTTTCTCTTTCTTAGTCAAGTAAAACTGAATTTTCCTTAGACAGAGAAATGTTGTGTTGGCATTGTCTGTATCCAATGTGCAGCTTATGCACCAGGATGTTGCTGTTATGCTTTTGACACTGAGAACTGGAATGGAAATTCCCTTTCACAAACATGTACAGCTCAGATATGAGACATCTTTAGTGTCTATGTCAGAACATAATGTCCCTGGTTGTGACCTATGTGACTTCCGACCTATTCCAGTAGGAGATCCAAAAGTGAGAGGAGAAACAACTGAATTGCAGCATGGTCTGAAATGAGTGTGAAACTAAATGGGTATGGTTGAGGAGCAGAATCCACTATTGGTGACCATCGGGAAGGACTCAGGAGAGGATTGTCTCTGTGGGAAAGGACGCCACACTGCTGGAGACTGATGGTGAAGCAGAAGTGGATCTGCAGTCCGTGGGAAGGGATCTCAAGCCAGGGCGGCTGGCTGTGCCTTAAGAAGCTGTGACTCCATAGGAAAAGCCCATGCTGGAGCAACCTTATGGGTAAGGATTGCATTCTGTGGGAAGGACTCACATTGGAGAAGTTCGTGGAGAACTGTCTCCCGTGAGAAGGGACCCTGCATTGGAGCAGAGGAGGGATGTAAGGCATCGTCCTCCTTAAGGAAGGAGTGGCAGAGACAACATGAGACAGACTGACCACAACCCCTATGTCCTCCTATGCCACTGAAGGGAGGAGGTAGAGTTGGGAAGAAGAGAGGGATGAGAGGAAGGCTTTTTAAGATCTGGTTGTTTCTCTTGTTCTCTCTGAATGAACTGTTAATTAATTAAACTAATTTATCCCCAAGCCAGTCTGTTTTGCCCGGGACCATGGTTGGTGGGTGATCACTCCCTGTTCTTAATCTTGACCCTCAGGCGTTTTGTTACATTTTTCTTGTTCCTGCCCTGCTGGAAGAGGAGTGAGTGAGCAGCTGCGGTAGCTCAGCGGCCAGTTGGGCTAAACCATGACACCTGTAAGCATTGTTAATTTCTTGTTTAAAACTCAATGAAAGAAAATCACCAGATATCTTTTAAATATCTATAAATTCTGGATGGTCAGACTACTTTTTAATGAAATCCTATTGATTTCAATAGGATTATATGAGTGTTTAATCTTAGAATGTATTATATTTGTATAAATCTTATTAATATTCTAAAGACCCCTCCTCCCCAAAGAACCTGCACCTTCAACTACATCAAAGTACAGTACAGCTGTGAAATACTTCTGTTAAAATAAATAATATATTTTTTTAATGAGATAACTACATACTCTTGTTTTATTTTATTCTTTACAACATTCTCAAATGGTAATGTATATACTTCTGCTAGCTTTCTGTTTTTTTAAAACAGCAAATTCTCAAAAGACAATTTAAATCTAGAATCCCCAATATTCTTTTACATTGTTGCTAGATTGTTTATTTTTATTAATAGTCTGTACAGATGTCTTTCTATTAACTTAATCTCTTTTAAGAACTGTTATTTCAAAGAGTAGTAAGCATAAGAATAGTCACTTAGGAATAGATACATTCTGTAGTTGTTGATAAATCATATAGGCTTCTATTGTAATCAATATATAATAAAAAACTCAATTTAATTATTTTATAATTGCATGTAATTATATATCTTGAATGTGTTTAGATTAGAATGCTGAAGAAGACATTGAGCATATAGAGGTTAATTATGTTCCTCTATATTAACTATGCATAGCATGTTATCTAATTTTAAATGTAAATTAGTAAAAGATAACATAAAATACATTTTAATTCTAAGATTTTGAAGTAATAATGATATACTTACTGCAAATAGACTTTTAAAATTAAAATTACATTATTAACGATTACATCTATCTATTCTAATACTCCAAACTGACAACTTATATATGAGGTTTGCAAGCAATTTTTTTGATGCATTACGAGTACAATTTTTTTAAGATCAATTTATTACAAGGAAAAAAATTGTGTGAAAAAAAGTTGTGTGAAGCAGAGATCAATGACATATTAATAAGCAGGTTATTTTTAACTTTTGAGGATAATGAACATCTGGACTATCATATTGTAGCAGCATCACATCAGTAGCAGCATTACAATTTACATATCTGTCAGTGTTTTCCATTGCATTCCTTTTTTTTTCTGTAAAGAAAACTTTATATGAACTACAATTTAGCAGGTCTGAATAAGACACACTGATAACATGTGAGGAGACAATTGTAGACGTGATTTAATACTACAGCAGCATAGATCTCTGTTTATCTCAACAATCACCAAACCAGAAAACAGTCAGCAGTCGTAACCATAAGGAACATACTCTCAGCAAGCTATGTGTGAAGCGGTGTAAATGGTACTTCACTCACAGAACCTGACTACACATCATCTGATCTCTTTACTTTAGATGCTCTTTCCTAGCCATCGACATGGTACGGATGTATTTTACAACAGGATAATGCGAAGTAGGTAGACTTTCATTTTAGTTCCCCATATTCCCAGTGTTTTCTTCAGACAATTTGCATTAAGAACAATAAATTGAAGAACTCCATAGGAAAAAAAAACAAAATATAAAGTCATGCTACATCAAGAGAATTTGTTCTGCAAAGCAAGAATATAAGAGTTAGGTAATATTCAGTTGCTTGGATGTTCTGGAAATCATGTACATCTTCATTATGGAGTAAGAATTACAGGGAAAAAAAAATCATGCTCAGCCCATATGGCCTTGGCTGAATATGAACAGTGACAAATAAATTTTCAGATAATGTGATGCCAAACTGTAATTAATCTCTAGTGAACAAGTGTGAATTAGCAGCTCAAGCTCACCTGAAGAGACAATTTAATTTTTTTAAAAAATGAAGTAACAAATACATTTCCTTGATACACTGGCAAAGTATCAGCCAAATGTCATACGTGTGCTCTGGAAGCAGAGAAGCTCTTTAAAAAAAAAGAAATAAAACTTTTTTTTTTGAAAGGTATAATAATAAGGTTCTCGACCAGGTTCGAGAACATCTGAGGAACTTGAAGGTGCACAAGTCCATGGGACCTGATGAGATCCATCCGCGGGTCCTGAAGGAACTGGCGGATGAAGTTGCCAAGCCACTGGCTATTGTATTCGAGAAGTCGTGGCGGTCTGGCGAGGTCCCCGATGACTGAAAGAGAGGGAACATAACCCCCATTTTTAAAAAGGGGAACAAGGAGGACCCGGGCAACTACAGACCGGTCAGCCTCACCTCTGTGCCTGGCAAGGTCATGGAGCAGATTCTCCTGGGAACCATGCTAAGGCACATGGAGAGCAAGGAGGTGGTGGGTGACAGCCAACATGGCTTCACCAAAGGCAGATCGTGCCTGACCAACTTGGTGGCCTTTTACGATGGGGTGACAGCATCGGTGGACAAGGGTCGACCAATGGATGTCATCTACCTGGACTTGTGCAAAGCTTTTGACACTGTCCCACACGACATTCTTCTCTCTAAATTAGAGAGTCATGGGTTTGATGGATGGACCACTCGGTGGATAAGGAATTGGCTCAATGGCCGCACTCAGAGAGTAGTGGTCAACGGCTCGATGTCCAAGTGGAGACCGGTCACGAGTGGCGTCCCTCAGGGGTCCGTGTTGGGCCCGGCCCTCTTCAACATCTTTGTCGGTGACGTGGACAGTGGCATGGAGTGCACCCTCAGCAAGTTCGCCGATGACACCAAGCTGTGTGGTGCCGTCGACACGCTGGAAGGGAGGGATGCCATCCAGAGGGACCTTGACAGGCTGGAGAGGTGGGCCCATACCAACCTCATGAAGTTTAACCAGGCCAAATGCAAGGTCCTACATCTGGGTCGTGGCAATCCCAGGCATAAATACAGACTGGGTGGTGATTGGATCGAGAGCAGCCCTGAGGAGAAGGACTTGGGAGTACTGGTGGACGAGAAGCTCAATATGAGCCGGCAATGTGCTCTTGCGGCCCAGAAGGCCAACCGCGTCCTGGGCTGCATCAAGAGGAGCGTGGCCAGCAGGTCGAGGGAGGTGATTCTCCCCCTCTACTCTGCCCTCGTGAGACCTCACTTGGAGTACTGCGTCCAGTTCTGGAGTCCCCAACATAAGAAGGACATGGACCAGTTGGAGAGGGTCCAGAGGAGGGCCACAAAGATGATAAGAGGGCTGGAGCACCTTTCCTATGAGGACAGGCTGAAAGAGTTGGGGCTGTTCAGCCTGGAGAAGAGGAGGCTCCGGGGTGACCTTATAGCGGTCTTCCAGTACCTCAAGGGGGCCTACAGGAAAGATGGGGAGAGGCTGTTCAGGAGGGCCAGTTATGATAGGACAAGGGGTAATGGTTTTAAAATAGAGGGAGGTAGGTTCAGGTTGGATATTAGGAAAAAATTTTTTACTATGAGAGTGGTAGAACACTGGAACAGGTTGCCCAGAGAGGTGGTGGATGCTCCATCCCTGGAGACGTTCAAGGCCCGGTTGGACAAGGCCCTGAGCAACCTGATCTAGTTGGAGATATCCCTGTTCCTTGCAGGGGGGTTGGACTCGATGACCTTTGAAGGTCCCTTCCAGCCCTAACCATTCTATGATTCTATGATTCTATGATTCTAATAAGTGTTTCTTTAATGCCACCGGGGAAACAACTGAATGGTTTGAGATGAAAGTTTCCAAGAAAACTCAGACCCATGAAAATATCCAGAGTAGAATATTTGTAGGCAAATACTTTTGCAGGCAAAAAAGAAGCTTCTGGAAACAAAATTGTGATGCAAAATGTCAGTCATTTGTAACTGTCAGTGTCATTACCCATGTTACCTATCATAGCACATTACACCAGATCTTGAGCTAATCTTTATTCTCCTGGAGCCAGGTGGTTTTTTCACAGCAGTGATGCTTGAAAAGTTTTTTTCCAAATATGTATGTTAATTTAATAGCCACCACAGAATAATTCTTACCACTTAAGATCTCTCCTTGATTGAATTCCACAGTACACAAAGAAGGATTTGCAAGATGCTTAAGTTTCTGATAAATTGCCCGTGGTTAATACTGTAAACTGTTCTACAGATCCTCAACCACAACTTTGTAACTACTTGACAGAATTACTTAGGGGAAGCAGGAATCTACTGGCTATTAACATTAATTTCACAGTTCTGTTTTGTGATACCTGTCTTTCTAAATATCAACCACTGTTACTGGTTTTGTTACTTCAGTGCTTTTGTATTATTTTCTGTATTATTGATATTTGGACCTAATTATATCTAATTTGTTAAGACTTTTTATGTTTCTAGAAATCTTTCTTATAAGAGATTGATTTCCTAGAAGGACCTCAAGATTAAATAAGACCTTACTGTCCTTACTTGGTTGGGTACAAGCACTCAGAAACGGTCATTGACATCAGTTACTCAAACCATTCTACAAAAGAATTTACATTTAACATAAGAACATGGTAAATCAGTAGTTTAACTCCTTCTATAAGGGTCTTTCCTGGGGAAATCCTGCAAATTCCCTGAAAGTGACACTTAAGGCTACTAAGTTTTACTAGTAAGGTTAAGTTTCTACTTTTCAGAGCGTAGGCTGAATTTACAGACAAAAATCTCAGTAACAGAAAGACCACATAAAAATTTGAATGAAAAAATAAAGAACATCAAAAAGAAACAGAAATTTCAAAATACATTTATGGTTTTAAGAAAAGAAAGAAATAAACCCAATAAATATGATTAACAGAGAATAGAAACTTTATACTAAATATGAGATAAAATTGCAGTAAATGGTGTCCTTGGGAGAATAGATACTGGCAGACCGGATTACAGAAATGGCCCAGCTGGTCTAGTATCCTGGTTCTGTTATGCCTGCTTTCAGCTAAACATCACAGAAAGGAATTCCGTTAGCTGACAATCAGGTATGAATATTCTTTCTATAACCTCTAGGCTGCAAGATATGTCCTTGAAGTTCTGATTCTGTAGTTCTTCTCTAACAAAACACACTCTGTCCTTCAGATATAAATAGAAAAATATGCTCATTGCCACTGTAACAAAATGTATCAATATTTTCATATACAAGGTAGTAATGGTACATAGAATAACTGAGGTTGGAAGGGACCTCTGGAGACCATACAGTCCAACCCAGAACTCTTGGAAGTCTTTGCCTAATATATACTGACCCAGAGGAGAAACCTGAACTGTTAACTGGCAGGCTGAATTAAGTTGTAAATTGCAGAGGAGAATGAATGAAGGAGCAAAACACATAGCATTTCATCCTGTTCATGTGTTCTCATGCTACAGCCCTTTGTTGTTAGGGGAGAGAGACAGTAAAGATATTCTATATAAAACTGACTCATGAAATCATCCCTGTTTATTCTCTCTCTGGAGATTTGTCTCCCCGGTTGTAAGTCAGCTCAAGACATACCACTGTTTGTAAGCTGATAACTTTCCAGACTACGTTTTGGAACATTATGGAGAAGCCAATAAGAAATAAATAACCTCGAAAAACCCCACTAAACCCAACCCAACCAACCAAAAAAAACCCAGCCACTGCATTTGCACCCTTAGTATACGAACAATACAGTAAGGTTACTTGTCAACTAGACGTCTTTCTAAATGGATCACGTCAGTTGGTATCCCTCCAGCTTATCAAGGAGACTGTGATATTACCCAAGTAATAAAAAACTTGTGTTTTTTTATCCTTGCAAAAAGGTTTATAAGGTAGATACTCATCTGTAAGGTCTTTGTCAAATTAAGGACACATTATGAAAGAGCTGATACCAAAAGGTGACCTACACTGAGCTATAAGATGGCAATAACAACGTACACAGTATCTGCAAGGTATTAGACTTGACATACGCTTGACAAGCAGTCAGCCGGCTCTGAAAATTTGAATGTTTGAGATAAGTGCCCTCATGCAAACTAGAAATAATATATATATATTTATATATATTTCAGAACTGTTTTTTTTTTTTTAATTGAATCTAGTGAAGTGTTGAGTTATAAGGTGCTGTAGTCAAATAAGGTGCTAAGATTTCATGCTTAGGTATAACATTTGCTTAAAGATTTTGAGGTAGCTTTTGACCATAAACAACATGCAAAGCTAAACCTTCTATGTTTCCTAGCTTTATTTCAACGTGATCTTAAGATTTTTTTTCTTTTGTTTTAACTGAAGAAATTTTGCAGTTTAAGCATTCTAAGCCAGAAAACTGTGACTGTTGATGCATAGTTTTGGCACTAAGTCAAATATAGCAAAAAGCATTTTCAAATGGTTCTTCATCAGCTTATTACTTTTTAAAGAATATGCTAGTTTACGTAATCTTGGTAAATTTTGATAAATGTTTTGGAAAAAAAACACTTACAGGTGCTGCTAGCTGTAAGTTTTTAGTGATTCATAGTATGTAAAAACAATATGAGTACATCCTTGACAAAATACTGATAAGAGAATTTTTGCAGATGACCAACAACAGTGACCTGTTGCCACAAAAAATGTTAGTGGAGGAGGAGACTGGAACTGTGCAAATGGCAGTGTGTCTAGTAAAGGGGGAAGCAGTAAGGAAATATTACTGAGAGTTTTCAAGACAATCATACTACAACTACAAATAAGGGTGTGGGATTGTGACCTAGGCCTAAAAGGAAGAAGTAAATTGAGGTCTGACACTTTTTTTTTGAAGGAAAGAAAATACGGGGACAGGGATGATCAAGAAAGGGGATAAGAAGGCAAACAGAAATTGCCGATGGGACAATAAAGGAATATCTGTCTCAAGCTCAGTTTTCAACCACTGTAGTTTCACAGTAAACATGTTACATGTCTGCAAGTCTGTCTGAATTATCTCCATAATTAGGGAACACCTTGAACAATATTCACGCTAGAAAAGACACCTTCATAAATGTGAAATTTAGATAATGAGATTTCTTAATAAAGTGTCATCTCTGTTTATTAAAAAGTCAACAGTCCTCTTTGAAAGATATTGACAATACTTAGGATCTATGTGAATCTTTCACTTATTCAGTAAATCAGGAAACATTTTGTTCTTGACTTTAGTAAGAGAAAGAGCCAAGTAAGATACAGTCAAGGTCAATATTTTCTTTAATTTAGTGGGTTTTATCATAGAATTTTATCTATAGAATCATAGAATCATGGAATGGTTAGGGTTGGAAGGGACCTCAAAGATCTTCTAGTTCTAACACCCCTGTCATGGACAGGGAAACCCTTCACTACACCAGGTTGCTCAAAGCCTCATCCAACCTGACCTTGAACACCTCCAGGGATGGGGCATCTGCAACTTCTCTGGGCAACCTGTTCTAGTGCTTCACCAACCTCACAGTGAAGAGTTTCTTCCTTAGATCTAATCCAAATCTACCCTCCTTCAGTTTAAAGCCATTGCCCCTTGTCCTATCACTACATGCCCTTGTAAAAAGTCTCTCTCCAGCTCTCCTGTAGGCCCCCTTTACATACTGGAAGGCTGCAATAAGATCACCCCAGAGCCTTGTCTTCTCCAGGCTGAACAGTCTCAAATATCTCAGCCTGTCTTCAAGGAGAGGTGCTCCAGCCCTCGGATCATCTTCGTGGCCCTCCTCTGAACTCACTCCAACACCTCCATGTCCTTCTTGTGTTGGGGACTCCAGAGCTCAATGCAGTATTCCAGGTGGTGTCTCATGAGAGCAGAGTAGAGGGGTAGAATCACCTCCCTCGACCTGCTGGCCACGCTCCTTTTGATGCAACCCAGCAGATGGTTGGCTTTCTGGGCTGCAAGTGCACATTGCCTGCTCATGTTGAGTTTCTCATCCACCAGCACTCCCAAGTCCTTTTCCTCAGGGCTGCTCTCAATCCATTCTCCACCCAGCCTGTATTTGTGCTTGGGATTGCCCCAACCCACATGCAAGACCTTGCACTTGACCTTGTTGAACTACATTAAGTTCTCACGGGACCTTCTTTCCAGCCTGTCAAGGTCCCTCTGGATGGCGTCTCTTCCCTCCAGCATGTCCACAACACCGCACAGCTTGGTGTCGTCAGCAAACTTGCCGGGAGTGCACTCGATCCCACTGTCCATGTTGCCAACAAAGATGTTAAATAGCTCCGCCCCAGTACTGACCCCTGAGGAACACCACTTGTCACTGGCCTCCACTTGAGCATCGAGCCGTTGACCACAACTCTTTGAGTGCAACCATCCAACCAATACCTTATCCACCGAGTGGTCCATCCATCAAGTCCATGTCTCGCCGGTTTAGAGACAAGGATGTCATGTGGGACAGTATCAAATGCTTTGTATAAGTCCAGGTAGACGATGTCAGCTGCTCTTCGCTTACCCATCATTGCTGTAACCTCATCATAGAAGGCCACCAAATTAGTCAGGCAGGATTTACCCTTAGTGAAGCCATGCTGGCTGTCACCAATCACCTCTTTATTTTTGATTTGCGTTAGCATAGTCACCAGGAGGATCTGCTCCATGATCTTGCTGGGCAGAGAGGTGAGACTGACTGGCCTGTAGTTCCCTGGGTCTTCTTCAGCATAGGTACATATGTTTTCAAGATTACGAAAGTAAGATATCCGTCTATTAAGTTGAATGCATTTTTCTCTAGTGTGCATACTTAGAGGCAATTACTTGTGCTATTCCTTCACAGACATTTTCCTGGAATTCTTTAAGCAATGTTTACTTCACTTGTATACAGGAATAACAGGAGAATATGAGAAACTAGCTGAAAAATATATTACTACAGTTAGTGAAAACTCAGTTGCTCTCAACTGTTTGCTCACCCGAAGTGTATCTGTGAGTTTAGCAGAGGGGTATATGAGAATATTGTTTTGAAAAGAAAAAATAAAAATATTTTTAACGCTTAAATGCTAAAAAACACAGAGATGAAGAATTTCAGGAAAAATATTCTTAAATGCTTTACTTGAATCTGTATGACATTTTGGAAAATTGTTTTTTCTTTTGTAAGGTGCTTTCGTACCTTAAATGAGATATTCATCTAATATAATAACTTAGAAAGACCAGCCCAAAGTAAACTATTGTATTTAAATCTGTCTCTATAAGGTGATACTAATGTAATGCATTCTCATCACTACTCACCTGAGCCTCATACAAAATAGCTATAGTGTTACTGCAATGTAGGAAAATATGAACCAATAGTTCATATATAAAAATCAAGCATAATTTAATTTGTGTTAATTCAGACTTTAAAGATTTTCATTCTAAAATTTGCAAGTAGTTCAGCGATTGACTAACATAGTGACACATGAAAAAAATTAAGACAACAGCATTTCATGACAGATTTTCTGATGTTTAAAGAGTATCTCTGTGGAACCTTCCCTTCTGCAAAGACGTACAGGAGCACTCTCTCTTACGCTCCTACATGGAAGCAGATTTTCAATAAAACTGTAGAAAATGTAGTATATATTTAAGATGTCTAAAATAATGATTTCATCAGGAAAATAAATTCAGGGATAATTAGCAGAGACAGAAAGAGAAACTTACTGTGATAGTTTAAGTCTCATTTTCTTAAAATACCAGATAAAACAATGAAAGAAGACAAACAAAATTAGTACTATACCATAGGGACGCTGGATAGACCTTAAGATGTACATTGTATATGAGAAGATGGGGGCAGTAAAAGCTCTATCCTGCTTAAAGCAAGAACTCTGTTCACAGTGAAATTTTACCAACATATTTTTATTTTCATTCTTTATTATTCTGTGGAGATTCTATTTAAAAGCAGGACAGATAGTTACCCTTTTGGATCCTATAAATCTTCCAACAGGAACTCCCAGTTGCGTTCCTTACTCATGTCTACACTGCAAACTGAATTGACTGTAAATGAATTGTTCCAAGAATACTAAGCAAATTAACTGTTTCATCAGGGAGTAATTGCACCACGGCTCAGAGCAGTTTAATGCCCTCTTCTGAGAACAGGAGTTGATGCACAGTGTGATAGATGGTAAAGCTATTAAACCTGTTTATTCCAGTTCTTTTTATAAGTTCACCCCAACAAGAGTGAAGCTAAAAAGTAGAGGGTCACCTTGTCTTAAGTAATACACATCAAATCAGGAGAATCCATCTAAAGAGAAAAAAGTGCTATACCTTCACTGATACGCTTAAAAAAGCTTTTGAACGACAGAGTGAAAAACCACTCAGAGACATAGAAAGGAGATGCCTATAGCAGGAGTAAAAGATGGCAGATAAATGGCTATAGAGTCAGCTTGCAACACTCACAGACAAGTCCTACAGGGATTCAGGGAGAGTTTGGAAGGATTTGTTAACCCAAGGAGGTAATGGAAGCAGGTTGATTGGAGAAAAGAACCTACATTGAAAAGTGAACGAAACGTAGATTTCTGTTCAAACCTTAAACTATTCCATCTCTCAGTTTGTGTTTTGTCTCCGTATAGTTACAGTGTTCAAGTCCCTGTAATTGCCTTAAAAGCATACATTTAGAGATTGAAAAAGTTTAAAACTTTCATTACATCACTTCAAGAAAGAAAAATAGGAGACATTTTCACTTCAGTAGAAATTTACTTTTACCACTTTGGTGTTCCAACCGAAGGTACTGAGGCAGGCTAGGATGGAGTTAATTTTCTTAATAGCAGCTCTTATGGTGCTGTGTTTTGGATTTGTGACTAAAACAGTGTTGATAACACGTTGATTTTTTAGCCATTGCTGAATGGCGTTTGCACAATGTAAATGCTTTCTCTGTTTCTCATGCTGCCCTGCCAGGGAGTAGACTGGGTGTGTGTGAGGAAGAAGCTGGGAAGGGACAAAACTAGGACAGCTAACCTGAACTGACCAAAGGGATATCCCATATCATATGACACCATGCTCAGCAGTAAAAGTTGGGGAAAAGGAGGAGGAAAGGGGAACATTCCAAGTTATGGCATTTGTCTTCCCAGGTAACCATGACCCACGTTGAGGCCTAGCTTTGCTGGAAAAGTCTGAACACCTGCCTGCCACTGGGAGATAGTGAAATAATTCCTTATTTTACTTTGCTTGTGTGAACAGCTTTGCTTCACTAATTAAATTCTCGACCTATAAGTTTTTCTTGGATTTGGCCTTCAAATTATCTCTCCCTCATCCCACTGGGGTGGAGTGAATGCATGACTGGGTAGGGATTTACTGGCTGGGGTCAACCCAGTTAAACAGAGTTTAATTTTCTTTGTTTCAGTGGTTAAAATTCATCTGATCTTAAACAGAAACGTGACTGCTCTGTAAGTCAAATGTTGCCAAAGATACATAAACTAAGTCCAGAGGAGGACCATGAAAATGATGAGAGGGATGGAACACCTCTTTTATGAGGACAGGCTGAGAGAGTTAGGGTTGTTTAGCCTGAAGTAGAGAAGGCTTTAGGGAGACCTTATTGCAGCCTGTCAGTACTTAAAGGGGGCCTAAAAGAAATATGGGACAAACAGTTTAGTAGGGCCTGTTTCAAAAGGACAAGGGGTAATGGTTTAAAAAAGATAAATTTAGACTAGATATTTGGAATATTTTTTTTTATGATGAGGACACTGAAACACTAGAACAGGTTGCCCCATTCCTGGAAACATTCAAGGTCAGGCTGAACAGGGCAACTTGATCTGAGCAACTTGATCTAGTTGAAGATGTCCCTGCTTGTTGCAGGGAGTTTGGACTATATGACCTTTAAAGATCCCTTCCAGTCCAAACCATTCAATGATTCTAATTTCTGGAAACAACAGTCTCTTGTTATATGTGCAGAATAGTTGTGATGTACATTGAGTATAGTATTTTTCCCTCTACTCGTTACCGGTAAGGCCACACCTGGAATAATGTCTCCAGTTCTGGGCTCCTCAGTAGATGCGAGACGTGAACATACTGGAGAGTATGGATCCCATCACAGAGAGTCCAATGATGGGCCACAAAGTTGATTAAGGGACTAGAGTATCACTCCTATGAGAAAAGGCCAAGAGAGCTGGGATTGTTCATGCTGGAGAAGAGAAGGCTCAGATGGGATATTATTAAAGTGTATAAATACTTAAAGTGAGAGTGCAAAGAAGACAGAGCCATGCTCTTTCAGAGGTATCCAGTGACAACACAAGAGCCAATGAGCACAAACTGAAACACAGGATGTTCTATCTGAGTGTCAGGAAACACTTTTTCGCTGTGAGAGTGACTGAGCACTAGCATAGGTTGGCCAAGGAGTTGGTGGATCTCCATCCTTGGAGATATTTAAAAGTTGTCTGGACACAGTCCTGGGCAACTAGTTCTAGGCCTCCCTGCCTGAGCAGAAGGTTTTTATCAGATGACCTCCAAAGGTCTCTTGGGACCAATGACCAATGACTTCTTGTAGGAAGGCATTCATGAGAAGACATAGCTTTTACCAACAAAACTGTCAACTTTCATTATCCGTATGTGTATAAGACAGCTATCTAGAATCATAGAATTATAGAATGGTTTGGGTTGGAAAGGACCTCAAAGATCATCTAGTTCTAACCTCCCTGCCATGGACAGGGACACTTTCCACTAGATCACATTGCTCAAACCCTCATCCAATCTGGTCTTGAATGCCTCTGGGAATGGAGCATCCATGATGTCTCTGGGCAACACACTCCAGTGTTTCACCACCCTCATTGTAAAAAATACTTATCTCAGATTTGCTTAGTTTTCCCAAAGAAGTACCTTCTAATCATTCTTAATTTAACTTATTTCTGAAGAGACAAGATTAATAAGAAAATTAATAATTAAAAATAGTTTTAAGTTCTTGAATATCATAGATTAGGCTGCTGCAAAGTCCTGAAGATGTGGAAGAACCGTCACACAAATCACTGGAGCTTCGTATAAGCAAAAGATTTAAAGTGCTTTTCAAGCTCATCTGAGACTGGAATTTTACCACACTGAAAAGTCTGTGAAGATTTGAATTAAGAGAAAAGATATAAATTTCACAAACATCTGAGAAAATTTAACAGGAAAAAGATGATATTCAACACACCTTCCAATAGATCAGGTTATTCAAAGTCTCATCCAATCTGTCCTTGAACACTTCATCCACAACTTCTCTGAGCAATATACAACATTTGACAACATAAGTTTTATTATATAACCAGTAGAAAAGAAAATATCTGAAAGAGGATTTTTTAGTGTTTGTTCATGCTGAAATAAAAAATTGATACTATCTCTAATTCTGTTTAAAACTCTTTTTTTAATGAGAGTTTTTCATTTCACTCCTACAGATTAAACCATGACATTCTGTGAGAAACTAGGCAGTTCAATTTCAAATATTTCTCTGAAAAGATCATCTGCTGTTTAAACCTTATGTAACCATGCATATTACTACTTATCCTTTGCTTTTAATATTAACATTTCATTTGATGATTTCCAATCCAATCCAGGAAATGCTGAACAATGTGCCCATGGTTACTCTAATTTTCTTAATTATTTATTAGATGGATTCAGAACATCTTCTTGAATTATCTAAACCCAGAATTAACATATGTCACAGTCTATAGATCATTGCTATTCATTTTCAAAATTAGATACATAATGTGTTGAAATCTATGTTGCTAATAAGATGAATGCTTACAGATAGGATGATGTAGTAAGAATAAATTGAATCTCAGCAACCACAACAAATAGGAAATCATGCTGAAGTTAGTGCTCAAATCAGTTTAAATCACTAAATCAGTGACAGTTTATCTATCACCTCCCTTCTACCCTAACAGTAACTTCTACAGAAACTGAGTCTCTTAGAGATTAGGTTATATTTTTTGGAACATTCACTGAAAAACCCATGTGATGGGTTGTTCTGCAGAGAAAAGGACTCCTGATAGACCATATAATCCTGATAATGGACAATGATTTAAAGATTTGTAATGTTACCTTTTAATCTGGGGGAAAATATTTCTATCTGGAAGCCCACAGTAGCTAAGAATAATGGTTTCTGTTCCCTTTTCCAATAACGGTAAGTATCAGTTCTTACAATGAAGCAAAGTACAATTATTTCACTATATTACAGGTAGAAATTAACTAATAAATTAATTGAAATTTCTAAACCTGGAACTTAATGGGGGAAAAATCCTAAATGTTTTTTATTGTCTACATTAGAAAATACACACGTGTCATTTTCTATGTTCTAAACCTCTTATCTCTACGTGAATTGCGATGGTTTTTCAATTCTAGTTCTTGGTAAAAGGTCCTTAGTTACCTTACCTCCTTTAGTGATCCAAGACTGAGGATCCAGTCTGAGCTGCACTGTTTTCTTAGTCCTGAAAGACTTTCTTATCAGCAAACTTTTGAATCAGCCTCCAATTGTTCCTGCACCTTATGATATAGATGGACAAAACTCAGGGCTTGCAGTCCGAATTAAATATCAACTTTGCATTCAATGTCTTTTCAGGCATATAAATGACAAGTCATATATCAATAAAATAAATATCCTGTGATTCAATACCCCAGTTATATTCCTGTGGTGTTAATATGAAAAGATTATAAAAACTCTTTCCTCCAGTAGACTTCCACCTTCAGTTCTGCAAAAAATGTTATTTTTTTCCAACAGCTGGCTAATGTTACATATATCCTTGTTTCTTTTATCTCAATACCATTTAATTAATTTGTTTTCTTCTGTGTTGGCTGTGCTAAGACTTGTTTTCAAACCAGGAGTTTTGAGAATCAGAAGAGCAAAAGTACCAAAAACTTGTAAGTCAAAACAAACTCGGCTTAATGATTGAAGGAAAAAAAAAAGGCGGGCGGGAGTGGGGGGAAGGAAAAAAAAAACAACATCCCAAAGCCCTGCACAAACAACAAACAAATGATTCAAAGGCAATCACTCACCAACTCCTATAAACAGACCAATGTCCAGCAAGTCTTTAAGCAATGACTCTGTTAGAAAAACTATGCCCCAATTTTATTGTTGAGCATAATATCTTATGGTATGGAAAATCCCTTTGAACAGTTCAGGTAAGCTCTCCTGGCTGTGTCCCCTCCCAGCTTTTTGTTCATCCTTGTTTTACTTGCTGGGGATGGGGCAGAGTGAGAAGCAAGAGAAGGCCTTGACACTGTGTAAGTACTGCTCAATGACAGCTAAAACACTTGTGTTATCAACACTGTTTCAGTTACAAATCTAAAACACAGTACCATACAGGGTGCTTTGAAGAAAATTAACTCCATCCCAGTAAGACCATTGGAATGCAAATTATCAGCTGTGTGGATTATATGCCTGAAAGCATTATATACACAAGTAAATATTGAAATTCTGAGCCAGCAACAGGAAATTTGTAGGAGTAATAGCAGTATTAGTAGGAGCATATACATGCTGCATAATACATTTTCAGAGATGCGCTGTCACTTAGAACAATTCTGAGACTGTAATAATAATGCTCTTCATGGGTCAGTCCCAAAGCACTCTACATAGTGCGCAAATAATAAAATGGAGAGCTTTCTGATTTGTATAACAGTAAAAAGAATGAAGAATTAAAACTTAAATCCCGAATAGGTACCATGTACTATGAACATGGCTTCATTAAAGTTTCAGTCTAGATCAGGAGGAAGTTTTTGAAGAGATCACCTTATTGTCAGTCCCTACTAAAATAACTTCACTTTGCATAGGAACTGGATTTCTTTCAGAAGAACCAAAGTGGAAGATGTGTTGCAGAAATGCACTGAATGTGCTTCAGCTGCAAATGATCTTTCAGTCCACAGGACCAAACTGAAACTACTCGGAAATTGGACATTTTGAGATGCATAACGTGATGATTACATCCTCATTGACAATTGTTTTGCTCTACACATCAACTCCTTTTCATCCACACCAATTTCAAAAGCAGACTACATCACTAACAAGAATAACACACTGCAGATAATTTAAGCTAGCTACATCTTATTTACACTTTTAAAATATTTTATAAAATCTCTCTTCCTCGCTCCCAGTCTCTCAGGCACGTACACTTGCGCACACATATGCCTGTTTTCTTGAACTGAGAACAGCAAAAGGTTCAAAATACTTTCAATCTCTACAGTTAACATTTTATCAGAACACAGATGCTATAAAAGAAGAATGGGAAAAATAGAAATAACTCTTTGATTGAAGTCATTAAATATGAAACTTCCCTTTTCCCACTGTGCCAGTGCAATGACTTTGCAAATTTTTTTCCTATTGCTGCTTTCACTCTAATGATTTCCAGTAGCTTGCTAGGCTGAATAAACTTCACAGAATTCCTTTTCTAGGTTGGTAGGAAAGTTTCTTTTGTTACTTCTGAGGTTTGTCTTCAGTTTGTTCTCTTATTGCAGACAGACTCTTGCTCTTTTGAGAGTCTTCAAAGCTGCATGGCAATGTCTTTCAAGTTTTCTCCCTCTGGCACTTAAGACATCTCTGGCAGTTCAGACATGTCTTCCTAACCACACACATGCACATACACAAATCTTAAGATGATTGGTTGTCTTTAAGAAAGAAATTTGCCCTTTCCTCTAGAGTTTCCAATTGAGCCAGAATACAGTGGTCAGGACAAGATAAACACAAAGTCTTTTGAGTTGCTCTGCAATTCACAGTTTTGCTTTGTTATACTTGGTTAGAAAAATACAGTGTTTATATTGTAAAATAGAAGCTTACAAATTAAATGATTCTTTCATCCCTCTTGAGAAGTCTCAGATGAAAGACACACGGGTCAACACAGTTGACCTCAACTTGGGCAAATTAGAGAAAGGTGAATAGCACAAATGAAAACTTGTTAAATAGAAAGAAAAACAAGTTATCACTGTTTCTAACAAACCCAGAAGGTATTTACAGTAGATCTGAGAAAACTGTAGGAGTATTTAATTAAAATCACTCATTATATCTTTTTTAACTCTCTCAAAAGACTGTTGATTTTAGCTTCTAGCTGCATTACAGTCAGTGGCAGTGTAATTATCATCATTAATCAATATCTTTGTTGAAGTCTAAGAATGTATGGCTGTAATAAGTCATGAATATACGATGTCAGGAATTAACTAGTTGATGACCATACTCTTTAAAGTCATGACTAATTGCTAATCAGTATTTCAGTGGAATTAAGTATATAAGAAGAGTCCCAAGTCATGGGATTATGACTGTCATATGTTCGGCATTTCGTGGCATTCCCTCTTTGTGACTTCTCTGTTTCCATGTGGATTGCAAAAATGTTTCATATTTATCAGAGCAACCTGGTGTAGTGGAGGGTGTCCCTGCCCGTGGCAGGGGGGTTGGAACTAGATGGTCTTTGAGGTCCCTTTCAACCCAAACCATTCTGTGATTCTATGATTCTGTGATTCTATGATTCTATGAATCTATGATTCTATGATTCATCTTTGGTCTGACCCAGTATATGGACATTCTAATGTTCGCTACCTCAAACAGTTAAACATTACACCATTTGTTAAATTACGGCAAATTAATATGCAATGCTATCTTAAAACTTCGGAGGTGTTCTTTTTAAAAATAATCACTTTAATTTTGAGTGAGTTTTTTATTTGAGTTTTTTAATAAAATCTTAAGCATGAAAGCAAAACACTAAAGGATAACAAAAAAGCAGAAACAATCTGATTCTTAACAAGAGTGTATGTCATAATGGAAAGCTCAGATCTAGATGCAAACATTAGCATTAATCAGCAGTACTGCACAGAAGGAAAGAATGTTCAAAATAATACTTCTGTTCTCTAAATAATCTGTTATTTTAAGTAGCTTTAACATATATAGATGGTAACTGATCACCTCATTAATAACGTGCATGCTTCCATGGAGTTAATCCTGTTAGATGCTGATCATCTTCAGTCCATTTTAATATGTTAAAAAATGAACACCCTAATCATCTCATATGTCAAACAGCTATATCGAATACATGTTGAACTATTAATGTGTCGCAAATCTGTAGTTAGTGTATTCAATGAGAAAGCTGCATTATATTTAATGCATAGACAGCCCAGGACCAAGCGTAAAGAAGACTTTGAGTTATATCTTGTAACTTATAGAATGTATGCATCAATCTATACCACATTACACACAGGGAAATACTGATGTTTGTATGCTGATTAATTGCAGAACTACTGGTAAAATCCCAACTGTTTGCCTGCCTTGTAGAATTTAGAACTACCATCAATCACCTACTCTCCTTCCAAAACATTGCATTTAAATGACATTTTCTTTATATTTTGTATTAGTCTTGTGTTTTGCTGTGTGACAGTACTAATATTTTTTGGTTTCCCTATCCCTCAGTTCTGTAAGTCAACCATAACTGGAGATGGCACTAAATAAGTTAGACTGTAATTCTGAAAGTATGTAACAAATCCAAAGGATATTGTTTTCTGAATTAATAAAAAATGAGACAAATGGAAATGGAATTCACAAAATTGCCTTCGGTTCCACAAGTGTAGACTGAGAAAGAATGTTGTTTTTTTTTTTTTTTTTGTCACTGCTTACTTATATTCTCATTTTATTTCTATTTTGGGAAAAATAGAAATACATTACACAAACATAGAATCAAATAGAAACTGAACATTCAAGACAACATAAGGTGATCCATAGTTTATATAAGTGAAATAAATCACGCAACACATTTTTTAATTAAGAAGGCATATATACTTGTCATTGATTACATCATACTTTGATAAAAAGTCTTTAGGATCATCTTTTACTCATTTTATGCAAAATCCTATCAGGCACCATGTACTTATCAATTATATTGAAAAGTACCCAGAGCGGTGTTCTAACCAGTTACTAGAGCCAGCACTAGGTGTTTCATAAAAGTCTGAAAGAGGCAATTATTATTTCTTGATAGTCAAAGTATCAGCAAGAAAATCATAGTTTCTCTAAGAATTTAATAACTACTTATATCCTTGAGGGATTTAGTAGTTTTCAAGTAAATTTGGATTTTTGCGATATTAGAATAACACGTATGGTTTTGTTTATTTGCTTCTTTACTTGTGTCAGGATTTTAAGAGAATATCAAACAACTTCCCGCTTTTTCTGAGTCATCTAAGTCCTGTAAGAGGTTACGACATTTCTTAGATTCTGACTTTCCCCTCACTCTCAAAGGGTTGTTTGAGCCACTGTTGGAGGTTCAGAAGAGAGATTCAATGAGCTTGTCAGTTGTTCTGGCATGGTGATCTCCCAAGAATGGCACATTGAGAGTTTTCTACAACACATACCTCTAAAATGTTAGTTTGTTAGAACAGCTGCTGACAAGGCTTTGGCTGATGTCGCTGAACATTTATAACAAATGGTGTTCAGGTACAGCTTGGGAGCTGCCATTCCCAGCTGACAATCTGGATGCAGTTACACTGGCTGAGGGAAGAGAATATAAGGGAATGGACACAAGCTATCCAGTACCTGTTGGCCTGTTGACAAATTGTGAGAGAGCAGACTCAAATAAATTAGATTGTAGATATGCACATAGCAGTCACTCCCTTACCATAATCTATCCTGTGCATAAACCTTATTGATAAGGTATATGTTGTGATTAATTACTTTTTTCACTTGTTGGGTTGATAGAAAATATTATGAAGAGAGGTCTCTGAAAAAGTTTAAATTATGTTGAATCATATTGCAGTACGATTTCAAATGTTCAAGTTCTATCTTGTGTTACTTGCCAAAATTTATACAATTTAACAACTTATACACAGCCCTACTATAATGAAAAAACATTGCAAATCTGTTGAAGGAAGTAAAAGAAACAGAGTATAAGATTTTTAAAAGGTATTCTCTTCTTTCAAAGTATTGAGTTTTGTTTTAAATGTTGCCATAAGAATTACGTAATCCAGGAAAAATATAATTGCTCACAATACAGTAATGTTCAAATAAATATTTTATAATAAATTCCTTATGAAGTTCTATAATGAACATGTGAGTTTAAATGAACAATATTAACTACTATTGCTTTCGTAATAAAACTGAAACATACATATTGTCTACCACTTCTGATAGAAATTATTTCTGCATCCTGCTTATCAAAGAAGAGATACCAAACATTACAGCTAGAGAGAATGTACTACTAGGTATAGGATAATACAGTATACTACAGGGTATAGAAAAATATACTGTACCTTTTAATTCATAGAGTAACTCCAAATACTTGCAATATAAAATTGGGGGGGGGAAAAAAAGTGTACTTTTTATTTTCTTGAAGTAATTTCTGTGTTCCAAGTTGCTATCACATTAAACATTAATTAGGATAAACAATATAAACACTGAGACTCTTTATCCTGTTTTCAAAGTTTATTACTTAATTTTTAAAAACTACAAGATTATGCCTTTGGGATTAGCAGAAAAAATACTCATGGTAAATAGAAATTGGAGATTCTTTTCTAGTAACACAGTGAAAAATTTCAACAACTCATGATTTCTTTCACCAGCTTTTTATCCTTCTTCATGGAAAATTTTTAGATTGGCTTCCAAATTATATAAATAACGTTTTAATTTAAACCTAAGTATTTCAAGATAGAAATATTTCTGAAAATTCCTAATGAAATGTATGTTTTGATTATCTGAGGTGTTTTATATCCACATTCTATAGCTTTAGAAAAGTTTATTGGAGAATGCATCGCCTGTATTATATCTTGTTTTTTGTTTGTTTGCTTCTGATTTATTACACTGCATTTTTACACGCATAGTCCAAAAGAAAAATTTGGTAAAGAGAGCTAAATTGTGGCAGAAATTTCTGAAGTGATATCTCCTAGAAAATATCAACACAACATTCGAAAATTCTCTTGTTTTGCTGAGGTCTTTAAGACTTTGGTTTTGGTTTAAGTAACAGGTGATGAGTTAAAAGCTTGGTATACATTATCAATTTTTAGATGAGATTTTTTTTTTCTTAATGTTTTTTACCCATGGTTAGTAAACATAATATGAAAATGAGAGGTCAAGCTCCTATTACAAAATTTATGCGATTATGAAATGAATACTACAGTCAGTTTGGAACTTCCAATTCAATATAAAAAATCATATTCTTACAGAACTTTTAAAATGCAGTGTATTCATCCCTGAAAAGAAAATGGCATTAGGTTTTCACACAAGATCAAACATACTTTATAATTTATAGAATCACAGAATCATAGAATGATTTGTGTCGGAAAGAACCTTAAAGATCATCGTCTTCCAACTCCTTTGGCATGGGCGCAGACACCTTCCATTAGAACAGGTTGCTCAAAGCCTCATCCAGCCTGACCTTGAATACTTCCAAAGATGAGACATTTAGAACTCCTCTGGGCAATCTGTTCCAGTGCCTCATCACCCTCATTGCAGAAAATTTCTTCTTAGATCTGATTGAAAACTACCCTCTTTCAGTTTAAATCCATTGCCCCTTGTCTTATCACTACACGCCCTTGGAAAAAGTCCCTCTCTGTCTTTCCTGTAGGCCCCCTTTAGGTACTGGGAGACTGCTAAAAGATCTCCCCTGAGCCTTTTCTTCTCCAGGCTGAACAACCTCAACTCTCTCAGGCTGTCTTCATAGGATAGGTGCTCCAGCTCTCAGATCATCTTCATGGCTCTCCTCTGGACTCGCTCCAGCAGCTCCATGTCCTTCTTGTGTTGGGAACTCCAGAGCTGAATGCAGTATTCCAGGTGGGGTCTCACGAGAGCAAAGTAGAGGGGCAGAATCACCTCCCTTGAATGAGAAAGTACACAAATTAATTTTTGGATTTCTCCCAACACACACACAAAAGCCACTGTTGTCAACAAACAAACATCTTTGCTCTCCTTCCCACACTTCCCCAGAAATAGAACCATAACTCGAGACATCTGTCAAATAAAATAACTTTTGGAGTCCCAACGTTCATTTACCCTTCAAAAGCTATTTGGGCTACTGAATTGATTCCCACTCACCTCTCCTTATTTTTTCATTAGTCTGAAATTGCACTCAGAATACTGTTAGGGGAGAAAGGAAGCAAAAAAAAAAAAAAAATAGTGCTAGTCCAATTAATATTTTAGCAATAAAATCTACAACACTCACTAATTCTGTTATAAGATATTGCAGTCGTACCTCAACTTATCTCATTTTAATAGAAAAGTCCCACTAATAATACCATCAAAATTGTTACACATAAATTTCCCGGTGTCTAATCCTCTCCCCTTGTGCTATGTCCACCCTTGCAATGCTCTTTTGGGTCCCAAGTTCACCAATACTTGTCTTACTTGAGTAAAATGGGATGGGGCTTAGGTAACAACAAGGTAACAGAGACCAGAATTCTTCTTTGGAGAGAAGTGTCATGTTGCTGTTAGAGGCTCTTAGAGGCTCTTCTGCAATCTTACATCTGCTTTGGGTTATTATCTTTGTACATTTTCTGACACATTCTACTTGCTTACAGTTTCTACACTGGTACTCAGGTAAAGTTCGGCTATCTCCACATATGGACTATTAGTAAATGTAACACAATATACCCCATACAATGAACAGCTAATACTTGCTACTCAGTGATTAGGTATGTTTGCTCAGACCTTTATCTGTGCCATTCACAGAGTCAAGCTCCAACAATTGAGGTAATAGTCACCTAACTGCTAGAAAATTGCTACCACAGCTAAAAGAAACTAATATCAGCTCAGGTCAAACTAAGACGAGTCCTGACACTGTACTGTCAGGTCAATAAACAGCCTGTGGCCTTTTACTACTAACGGAAAAACTGCTTATTCCAAATCACATATTTTTAAATATTTACATTTAATACACTAGTAATAACTCTAGCATTTTTCTCACTGAAAGCAACTAATGAATTTTCTAACAATTTGTTCTAGCCATACTTGTTTCAAAAGAAAAATATGAATCAAAATTCTAACAAAAAAAAAAAAAGCAATTACCTTTAACAGTAGAAAACTAATAAAGCTAGTCATAACCGCTTTAGATTCTGAGAGGTTACTTAACCCACACTACAAACTGAAACGTTAGAGGGACTGGTAGAAAAATATTATTGACTTTTAATGATAAAGAGACAATCAAATGGACTTCTGAATTGTTGAGAAGAAACTGCTGTGAAATTCACCCTAATAAATATTTCAAATCTCTGTTCTCTCACTCTACACAAAAATTAAGACTTTATGCTCATTACCAATACGGGGAAGAAAATAGGAAAGGATGCAGCAAAACTGTACTCTCTTACTGTCAGTATGTCATTATTCATTGTAACAAACTGCATATGAAATCAGTGGATGAAATGTAATGAAAGGATATGTTAATACTTGCCTGTTTGAGATAAATAAGATTAAAACAATATAAAAATGGTATTTCATTTTAATTTGATTCTCATCAAATATTATGTGTATTCCAGTACATCCAGAAAATTGTCCATATTCTTTGAAATTAATTTAACAGTTTAAAAAATCAGAATCTATTATAAAAATTCTATTCTCAGCAGCAGCTTTATTAATGTGCTATTTGTATAAATAGATTTCAATTCTTCAAATCAGATTTTACTTTCCAACAGAGCATGTAAAAATTTCAGGCTGGTATTAGAAAATTGCAATATTTGCTGTTTCTCTAACCTTATAGAAACTTTTCTCAAACTTTTCATTTTGCGTGGTAGTGTTTCATAACAGACTGCACAAAAATCTATTTGTATATTTATTATAACTACCATGACTCAAGTTAATTTTTTGATTATCATAAATAACAATGTCATGTTTAACTTTATTATTAAAGTTTTTATTTTAGGTAAAGTGTAGGTCTGATTATTTTTCCCGCTCCTCTATGGTTCAAATAGTGATGTTGTATATTTTGACCTTTTCTTTAAGGCTTCTATTTATTTGACTGAACATTTCTCCTTTCAAAAAAAAAAAAAAAGTAAATGAGTGGTTGTTTAGTGAGAAGTTATATTATTATCATTACCAGGAAATAAGATCTTACATTGCTGTTCTAAGATGTTCATAATCCAAGCAGGAAAGGAAAATACTTCCAACAGTCTCAATTAGAAATCTAAGACACATATCTACAGACTTCTCCTCTCTTGTGTTTAATTTCTGAAGTGTGAATATCCACCTATTACATGTGTTGAGAAAACAGAAACAAGAAATATATACTGTTGATTTTTCAAAACAAAAAACCCTATTATAGAATTCTAAGCTACTATCATCTTTTTTCCCCCCATAATTTTCAGTTAGTTTTGACAAAAGTTGTATTTTATACACTCTCACTTGAGTAGAATTCAGCCACAAATTACTAAAATTTATCAAGTTTAAGTCACATAAATTAAAAAATGATTTTAATTTAGAACAAACTCAATAACTAAACACGTTCATGCTGTGCACCACTGGAGAAATACAATGACTAGATACAGGCCCTTCAGAAACGTCAGATTGGGTAAGGGAGTAGAGGGAGTTGACCTGTATGTGAGAGAGCAGTGGGAACGCATGGAGCTCTGCCTTGGAACAGGTCAAGGCTCAGCTGAAAGTTTACGGATCAACATCAGTGGGCGAATCAACATGAGTGTTGCTGTAGTGGATATCTGCAATAAAACCTCGATTAGGAAGATGATGAACACTTCTTTAAAGAGCAGAACGAAGCCTCACATTCGCAGCTCCTGGTCCTCATGAAGAATTTTCACCACCCTGAAACTTGCTGGAATGACTGTATCCATGCACAAGCAACCTACAAATGCATTGTATTGAATGCATTGCATCTACAGTGCACTGATGGCAACTTCCTGACAAAGTTAGGAAGAACTGGTTGTGGATTGTAATCCAGGGGCAGCCTTGGCTGCAGTGATCATGAGATGGCGGAGTTCATGATCTAGAGAGGAGAGAGCGATGCAAAAGGTAGGACCACAATCCTGGATTTCAGGAGAGCAGACTTTAACTATTTCAGAAGTCTTCTAGAAGAATCTCATTAAATATGGTGCTGAAGAGAAGGACAGGACAGCTGATTTATATTTAAGGATGACCTTCTCCAAGCTCAAGTAAGGTCCATCTCAACAAGTAGGAAAATAAGCGAAGGTGGTAGGAGTCCTTCATGGATGAACAAGGAGCTCCTGACAAAATTCAAACACACAAAAAAAGCACACAGGAGGCATAAGCAGGGAGAGGTAACCTGAGGACAACATAGAGATGCTGCCCAGATGTGCAACAATGGGATTAGAAAAGCCAAGGCCCCCTCATAACTGAATTTGGCAAGCATTTAAAGGGAAACAAGAAAGGATTCTACAGGCACTTCAACTGCAAAAGAAAAGCTTGAGAAAATATGGGCACACTGTTGAATAGAGCTGGGAACATAGTGACAAAGGACGTGGAAAAGGCCAAGGCACTCAATACTTTCTTTGACTCAGTGTTTTGGTAATAGGAGCCTTCAGGAATCCCAGGCCCCTGAGATGAGAGGAAAAGTTTGTAGCAAGGAAGACTTACCTTTTGTAGAGGAGGACCAATTCCTTAAAGAAACTGATGAGCTGCACCCACAAGTTCTCAGCGAGATGGTTGGTGTTTGATGTCATTGCAAGACCACTCTTAATTACTTTTGAAAGGTCACAGAATCATAGAATCATAGAACCATAGAATGGTTAGGGTTGGAAGGGACCTCAAAGATCATCTAGTCCAACCCCCCTGCCATGCGCAGGGAAACCCTCCACTACACCAGGTTGCCCAAAGCCTCATCCAACATGGCCTTGAACACCTCCAGGGATGGGGCATCTACAACTTCTCTGGGCAACCTGTTCCACTGCCTCACCACCCTCTGAGTGAAAAATTTCTTCCTTATATGCAATCTAAATCTCCCCTCTTTCACTTTAAAGCCATTGCCCCTTGTCCTGTCACTACATGCCCTTGTAAAAAGTCCCTCTCCAGCTTTCCTGTAGGCCCCCTATAGGTACTGGAAGGCTGCAATAAGATCACCCCAGAGTCTTCTCTTCTCCAGGCTGAACAGCCCCAATTCTCTCAGCCTGTCTTCACAGAGAAGGTGCTCCAGCCCTCGGATCATCTTCATGGCCCTCCTCTGGACTCACTCCAGCAGCTCCATGTCCTTCTTGTGCTGGGGACTCCAGAGCTCAATGCAGTATTCCAGGTGGGGTCTCACGAGAGCAGAGTAGAGGGGCAGAATCACCTCCCTCGACCTGCAGGCCACGCTTCTTTTGATGCAACCCAGGAAACAGTTGGTTTTCTGGGTTGCAAGAGCACATTGCCGGCTCATGTTGAGCTTCTCATCCACCAGCACTTCCAAGTCCTTTTCCTGAGGTCTACTCTCAATCCATTCTCCTCCCAGCCTGTACTTGTGCTTGAGATTACCCGACCCATGTGCAGGACCTTGCACTTGGCCTTGTTGAACTTCATGAGGTTCTCACAGGTCCACCTCTCCAGCCTGTCAAGGTCCCTCTGAATGGCATCCCTTCCTTTCAGCATGTCCACCGCATCACAGAGCTTGGTGTTATCAATAAACTTGCTGAGGGTGCACTTGTCGCTGACAAAGATGTTAAACAGCACAGGTCCCAATACCAACTCCTGAGGAATGCCACTTGTCACTGGTCTCCGCTTTGACATTGAGCCATTGACCATAAATCTTTGAGTGCGACCATCCAGTCAATTCCTTATCCACTGAGTGATCCATCCATCAAATCTGTGCCTCTCCAATTTAGACACAAGGATGTCGCGTGGGACAGTGTTATATGCTTTGAACTTCATGAGATTCACACAGGCCCACCTCTCCAGCCTGTCAAGGTCCCTCTGGATGGCATTCCTTCCCTCCAGCGTGTCCACAACACCGCACAGCTTGGTGTCATCTGCAAACTTGCTGAGGGTGCACTCGATCCCACTGTCCATGTCACCAACAAAGATGTTAAATAGCACTGGCCCCAGTACTGATCCCTGAGGAACACCACTCGTCACTGGCCTCCACCTGGCCATTGAACCATTGACCACAAATCTTTGAGTGTGACCATCCAGCCAGTTCCTTATCCACTGAGTAGTCCACCCATCAAAACCATGTCTCTCCAGCTTAGAGACAAGGATGTCATGTGAGACAGTATCAAATGCTTTGTATAAGTCCAGGTAAACGATGTCAGCTGCTCAAGTTGTCCCCATTGCTCAGTTGTGGCAATGGGGAGAAGTTCCTGAAGGCCATAAGACAGCAAAGGTCTTTCCTATCTTCATGAAGAGCAAAAAGGAATATCCAGAGTATAACAGGGTCGTCAGCCCCAGCTCAGTCTCAAGTGGTGGAACAACCAACCCTGGAAAACATTTTGAAATACACAAAGGACAGTGATGAAGAAGAAATCACGCTTAACCAACTTGATAACCTTCTACAATGAGGTGACTACCTTGGTGGATGAGGGGAAAGCAGTGGTTTTTATTTATCTTGACTTACGTAAGGCTTTTGACTGTTCTCTCACAACATCCTCACATACAAGCTGGCAAAGTATGGGTTAGCCAAGTGAACTCCAATGTGGACAGAAAACTGGCTGAGCGGCTGGGCCCGGAGGGTGATGGTCAATGCCACAGGTTCTAGTTGGAGGCCAGTCATCAGTGGTGTACCCCAGGGATCGACACTGGGGCCAATGCTTTTTAGCCTCTTCACTGATGACCTCGACAATGGGACAGACTACACCCTCAACAGATTTTCACACAATCTAAAACTGGGAGGATTGGCTGATAAACCAGATGGTTATACTGCTATTCAGAGGAACCTCAACAGGCTTCAGAAATGATCTGACAGGAATCTCATAAAGTTCAGCAAAGGGAGAAGCCAAGTCCCATACCTGGGGTGGAACAAGACCTGGATCAATACATACTTGGGCTGACCAGCTGGAAAGCAGCTATGCAGAGAAGGACATAGGGGTACTTGTGCACAACAAGCTGACGATATGTCAGCATTATAGCCTCAAGTCAAAGAATACCATCAGCCTCCTGGGCTACAATAAGAGGACGAACATTACCAGCAGGTTGAGGGAGGTGATCCCTTTTCCCTGTACTCTGCCCTGGTGAGGCCATGTCTGGAGTACTGGATCCAGGTCTGGGCAGATTGGTTCCTTTTTCTTCATTTGCTGTCTTTAAAGGCCATACAACCCATGCCAGGAGTGCTTGCATATTGCTTACAGATTAAGAAATGCATCTGAATGTTATACAGTTTGGTATCTAAAAAATATAACAACTAAACAGTATGCAATTAATGTAATCGACAGAATAAACATGTTGCATGACTAGCTAACACTCTTTGTTTTAATGCAGATTTTGTTATTGTTTTCCCGTTTATTTTGTTTTTTATAATCTGAACACTGCTTCTTGGGCAAGATTTTTAGATTATTTTTTTTTCTTCTTAACTCTCGGCATGCATTTTATATATATATTGCCCAATTCCAGGATAGTGGTACCACAAGAGTTTTGATAGGTTTCTAAGTTGTCTCCTTTGAGGCAAATTGTGCTCCTATGGCCAAAAGAAAGTGTTTTAGTAGTTTCTAAGTGGCAGAATAGGCTACAGAAAAAAAAAGTTGGATATATTTAAAATTATGCTTTTTGAGGAGCAGAATGAAGCTGATATCAAAAATTAAAACTAGACACTGCAGAAAACCTGAGGTTAAGAGTCAGAAGTGGAAGATTCCAACTTTCCAGTTGGATAAATCACTAGACTTTTCACCTAGGAAAAAAATAGGTTAAAAATTCGTATCTAGAATTACCATTCAGAATATTTAAAGAAGTTTGCCTCCTGTATGTAGACATACTATTTCACTAAAAGTTTATTATTATTTTCTTTTCAGATGGTAAAATCCTTGGCACAGATGTCTGAGGCTTATAGGTGAGGCATACAGTAAAGTAGGGCTCAATTCATATAAATATCAGACATTTTCTTGTAAATAATGCTACTTATAAATTATGGTGTTTAGGAGATATTCTAGTAGTAGCACTTTTTTCCCTGATTTAAAGACTTAAAACATTTGGAATTTGAAAATCAATGTTCCTTGTTATAAAGTGTTTTGTTGGGTTTTTTTCTCCTACTAAAAAGAAATCTAGTTTTTGAAGAGCATTATGTTTAAGATTTTCATCTTTATTAGCTGCAGAATCATCTTCTAATAATCTCTTACAGAAAAATCAGGAAAACTGTGTCTTACACAAATTTTAAGCTAAATTGAGGCTGCAAATTATTAACTGGATGAAGGAGGAGTGAAGTAGGGAATCATCTTATTTCATGAGAATGCTGAAATACAACCTCTAAAAAGGAAGTTACTGTTATTCTCTCTATTAAGCACATAGTACATTAAAGGAATGAAAAAGGTGAATCATTATTTTCCTCACGATTGGGTTATTCAATTTGAGAGACATTTATTTTCATTACTTAGAATACATTTTAGTGATTTTACTGATTTTAGTGACTGTTTCTGACAAAAGTTACAGCAGAATGCTTTTTTCTCCACTACAGAATGTTTTTTTTTTTTCTTTTTTTTCCTCCCTAAAACTCAGTCAGATGAAATAGTTCAATGTCAGGACTTTCTACAAAACTTATTCTATAACATATTCCTAAATTCCATCATGCACCATATAAATTATTGTTCCTCTCAATAGATAAATAATATTTTGAATAGTTGGGTTTTTGGACAATTTACACACATGAACTAAATCTATACTTTCTAGCTGAGTGGACTGTATGATGGGAAAAGCACATTTATCTTTGTAAATAGGGTGAAAATAATTGATTGGTTTAACTTTAGTTTCTATATAGTTTTGTATTTCCAAAATAACACTTCACTAACCATTATGTTCCTGGTATATGTTAACAGAAATATATAGTTAATTTATGTGTGAGAGGGTGACCTATATCCAGAAAGCATAGCTTTTATTCGTTAGTAGAAAATTCACTCCTTATGTATATTTGCCAAGTGGAGGAAAAGATTGTAAAAAAAAAAAAAAAAAGAAATATAAACACCTATAAACCTCTCTAGAATAATTACTCTTTATCAATGAAAATCATTGTCTAGAAATTAAAATCACCTTGGGAAGTTACAGAAGTTAACCCTTAAGCCTTGTAACAACAACTGTGCTCCAGGACACACCACCATATGTAATAATGTGATGGCTTCAGGATAACAATGGCTTCAGGATCAGCAAGATGTAAAGTCAGATATAAGCTCCTGGTGACAAAGGTCAGGCAAGGACTAAATTATTTTTAATTTTATCACTGGTTTTAATAAGAAAAAAATACAAAACATTGCTTGGAAATAAATCTGATAAATTATTAAGGGCTAATAGTCTTCCTCAGGTTGTTCAGTTTCATATTAAGTCTTTCTTATAAGATGACAGAAGAAAATTGCTAGCAAAGATTGGATATGATCAATGTTAAGCAGAACTCAATGAAGAATACTATTGAGTTGAAAGGAAAATATAAGGATAATAGTAGCTTCCAGATTGGATTTTTTCCTTCAAACATTTTAATTCACTTAATTTCATCAAGAATTTTGTTATTCCCTTTGAGACAAATATGCAATAAATAGAAATAATTTTTTATTCAAGGAGGCCGATAATTTACGCTACTTTTGGATACAGGTATATATTTTATATAGCAGACAGTGAAGACAGAAGCAATAACATGTTATTTGCCAGAAATCAAACTACTGCTTATGAAATAACCAACTTTTTTTAAAGAAAGCTATCACAGAAGTCTGGCCCCACAACAGCACACAATTATGACACTATTTGGTCTCTCATATTTCTAGAAAAAGGGAGTGGGAGGGTGAGGGAGAAAGTGCTGTTGTTTACAATCATCAAAGTATCTGTATGTGCCAAAGAAAAGCTAAAAGATCTACTCTTAATCTGAAAAATATTAAAACAATACCTTCCAACTTCTAGCTGCCAAACAGGGAAATATGATAGCTTTCTAACATTTCTGTTATTCTCATGTATAATGTGCATGTTTAATTTTTAAAATTTATCAAAACATGATAAAAAGCACACATGCAAATATACATATACACATGCACATATACATATGCATATACATATGCATACACATATAGAAATACATATACATACATGTACATTTAAATATCTTCAAAGTATTTTAATATTGTATCCACAATGGCAGAATTGAAAATATAAACAGATGTATCTTTATACTGCTTTTTACATGTATACAAATAATGTTTTTTTCAAAACAATACTTTCCAAATAAAATTTTGTGTGATAAATGAAGGCATACAGTAGTGCACAATGGTTAAATTGTGATATAAAACTTTGAACAATATTAAATTTTAATAATAATTTTAGTCTCTTTGAATTATTATCTCTTACACTGTCTAATATAAGAATATTTCCAGGCATCTCAAGAACAGTGAAAGGTATCAGATTTAAATATCCTTAAATAAACTTTTTTATTAGCCTTAATTTTGTATGTGTATGATAAGCAACTTCAGATGAATAATCACATGCCACAAAGTTTCATGAGTATATTTCCCATGTTTGATAAACAAAGCACTTCAACTTTTAAACATCAAAAGATGTCTACATATCCCCTCAAGTATTAAGCCCTGGAGGCAAAAATATGCATTTTTCTTTTCTCATCATTTTCCTTCTGGTATTTCTGCAGTTTATCCTCAGTTACCTTTACAAATATGCCTTCACATTTAACTCAATGTGCTTACAGTAGTAGAAAGAAATGGAGCAGGTTGTCTTATCAGAAACTAGGATGAACATACTATGATTTGATGACAGCTACAGTAGTAGTGTTAGCCATAATTCATATGTTTCAAATACAACTTTTTCTTTTATAATGGAAGTTATTAATTCTATTAAAATATCACATGTCCATGGAGAAGCAGAGGGGAGAAGGGGAGCCGGAGGGAGGGGGATGCATAATGAGTTTGTACATAGCATACCTGCAGTGTTAGTGAAAGGTTAATAATTCCTATAATTTGTACATCTTCAATCTCCTCTTAATTTTCTTTTACCCAGTAAAAAAAAACAGTAAATGATTGTTTGACTCCTACCAATCTTACTTAATATAGTAATGGAAACCTTGATGAAAATGGTCAAGAAATTCCAAAAATAGACAGGTTGAGGCAGTAAATGGTAACACATCATGTTGTATGCGGATAATATGCTGTTGCTATTGATAGCAAAGTCAATTGTTAACCTAGTCAGAACAGTATATTCAATATGAATCCTGATTGCCTTGAAGATCAATATAGACAAATCTATATCCAAGGTGACAGCTATGTGAATTATGAAATCTGTGTAGTTTGCACTTTCAGTTTTTAAATTAAGTATAGGACAAAACAAATGTAAATAAACAAGTGTTTTTTCTTTTTCTTAATTTGGTGAAGTTGCACTGTTCACCTTCATCCCTTCTTCTACTTTCAAGAAAAGGTACAGAAAAAGAGAGTGCTGAAAATAGAATGACACAAAATCAAGTTTCTTATAGTTTCTAGTGCAGGAAAGATTGATGCGGTTTGCAAAGTCACCTTCGCATGATTTTTATATTTGTTATGGTTGCCTTGTCTTGTCCGCTTCTCAAAAATTGTTGAAGATTATTAAAGATCGTATCTGAGAAAAGGAAAGTGGTCTCTGTTCACTGTTAGATAAGGTTAGAGATGGGCTGTCCCTTTTTAAGCGATCTCACTGGGTATTTGTGCCTCAGGGCATAACATGTCACCTTCATACCTATATATATCACTCTATGCTTATAATACACATTCTGAATTCCAAATGGATCATCAGTATCTTCAAAGGTAGTGAAGACGTATTTAGCAGCTAGCAAAAAATTTTACTTATTCTGAGAGATGAGAAAAGTAGAAGCAGAAAGAGGAGTGCAGCTTTTAAGTAATTGCGGATCATACTTTATCCTTTGTGCAAGGGTTAAATTTGCTCTGTGCTAAAGGTGTAGAAGAATATGCCTTTGAATTTGTTTAAATCTATCCAAATGTCAATAGGAAAAATGTTGTAGCTGGTAGAATTCTAGCTAGTTGTTTGCTTGACAAATCTAAGAAATGTCTCTAATTAATGATAAATATGGTTTTGCTCAGTGAGTTAGAAAGAACAGTAACTGAGTTATAAAGTTATATTTTTCTCCTTCACAAATCTTTCTACACTCGTTAGCCCAAGAGAGAGGTCTTTATCTGTGGTACTGACTGGTACACATTTCTTAGGGCAAGTCTTTCTTAAGATTAATTTTATTCACATTGGTGCAAAGCACTTGTCTCCGAATCTCTGCTGGATACCACTGTGCCACTGCGTGCCTGAAATACATGTGTGTGTCGGAACGGACCAGCATGTGAAAATGTGTTGTATGCCTTAAGTGTATTGATATGGAGGATTATGGAAGTGAAAAGAGTCAAACTCAATGTATTAAAACTCGTGTCTTTTCAGATGGGTCTTTGGTAGATATTTGCTTTCAATCCTCGTCTTGCATTGAAGCTTAATAACTAAACCAGTCAAAAATTTCATTAGGGAAAAATCTGGTGATTGAGTAGCATCAGCAATCAGGGGTCTAATGACAGGAATTTCAGGAAACTCAAATCTACCTAACAACCAGTCTTAAAAGAGCATGTCATATCACCCAGTTACATTCAGTTCTGTGCATGATTATATACTTCATTCATGCACAAGTCCATGGGACCTGATGAGATACATCCACAGATCCTGAAGAAACTGGCGGCTGAAGTTGCTAGGCCACTAGCCATCATATTTGTGAGGTTCTGGCAGTCTGGTGAGGTTCCTACAGATTGGAAAAGGGCAAACATAACCCCCATCTTTAAAAAAGGGACCAAGGACAACCCGGGAAACTACAGACCAGTCAGCCTTACCTCTGTGCCAGGTAAAATCATGGAACAGATTCTCCTGGGAGCTGTACTAAGGCACCTAAAAAATAACCAAGTGGTTGGTGACAGCCAACATGGCTTCACTAGGGGCAAGTCATGCCTGACTAATTTAGTAGCCTTCTACGACAAAGCTACAGTGCTGGTTGACATGGGTAAAGCAACGGATGTCATTTTCCTGGACTTGTGCAAGGCATTTGGCACTGTCTCACATGACATCCTTGTCTCTAAAATGGAGAGACACGGATTTGACAGATGGACCACTTGGTGGATAAAGAACTGGCTGGATGGTCGCTCTCAAAGAGGTGTGGTCAATGGTGCGATGTCTGCATGGAGACCAGTGTCAAGTGGTGTTCCTCAGGGGTCTGTTTCAGGTCCAGTGCTGTTCAACTTCTTTGTCAGTGACATGGATGATGGCATTGAGTGTACCTTCAGTAAGTTTGCCGACGACACCAAGTTGTGTGGTGCCGTGGACTCACTTGAGGGAAGAGATGCCATCCAGAGGGACCTTGATAGGCTTGAGAAATGGGCCAGTGCTAACTGCATGAGCTTCAACAAGTCAAAATGCAAGGTCCTTCACCTGGGTCGGGCCAGTCCTAGGCACAAATACAAACTGGGCACAGAGTGGGTTGAGAGTAGCCCTGAAAAGAAGGATTTGGGGGTGCTTATAGATGAGAAGCTCAACATGAGCCGGCAGTGCGCTCATGCGGCCCAGAAGGCCAACCGCATCCTGGAATGTGTCAAGAGAACCGTGGTCAGTAGGTCAAGAGAGGTGATTCTTCCCCTTTATTCTGCTTTTGTGAGACCCCACCTCGAACACTGTGTCTAGTTCTGGTGTCCGCACCTTAAGAGAGACACAGATTTGTTGGAGTGTGTTCAGAGGAGGGCCACAAAGATGATCCAGGGGCTGGAGCACCTCTGCTACGAGGACAGCGGGAGCTGGGATTGTTCAACCTTGAAAAGAGAAGACTTCAGGGGGACCTAATAACTGCCTTCCAATACCTGAAGGGAACCTACAGGAAGGCTGGGGAGGGACTTTTTACAAGAGTATCCACTGATAGGACAAGAGGAAATGGGTTTAAGTTGAAGGAGAACAGATTTAGATTAATTCTTAGGAAGAAATTCTTCAGTATGAGGGTGGTAAGACTTTAGAATAAATGGCCCAGAGAAGTTGTGGATGCCCCCTCCCTGGAGGTGTTCAAGACCAGGTTGGACAGAGCCTTGAGTAGCCTGACGTAGTTGAGAGGCGTCCATGCCCATGACAGGGAGGTTGGATTAGATGATCTCTAAGGTCCCTTCCAGCCTATTCCATTCTATGATTCTATGATTCTATGATTCTACTGGCTATGCCTATAAGCTAAACAAAAGTTGACAAATGATCTCTGATTGTGCATTCAACTAGTTTGTATTCATGGTGCACAGAGCTAGTTACTGCTACAGCAGACTGATTACATGAATTCTGTCTTCCTTATGGGTATACCTGCCCTGGCTTGAAAATCCTATCACTTGAGAGCATTCCTTCGTGAAAAGTTTTTCATTTGACAGTGATTGAAATTACATGAAGACTGTATTGCAAGCAAAAAAATAATGTGGGTTTCTTTGTGTTTATTTTTTTAACTTGATCATACTGATAACATATTTAACCATGTCCTTGGTGTCACAAGAGAGCATGCAGACTTGTTTAACAGTACAAAGCTTGCCAGAATAATGCTGGAAGACTGAAGAGGGCAAACGAACCGAAGCCTGTTTCTATCTCGTTCGCATTATGTTTCTGAAGTAACTATTGCCAGAATAGCACTTCAGTTTTCACAGAATCACAGAATCAGTGAGGTCAGAAGAAACTTCTGGAGATCACTTAATTTGTTCCTCCCTGCTCAGAGCAGAGCCATCTAAAACAGGTTGTTCAGTGCAATGGCAAGGTCGCTTTTTTATATCCCCAAGAAAGGCGACGCCATAAAGCTTCTATGAAACCTTCCAATGTTCAATCACTCTCACAGTAAAAAAGTGTTTTCTCACGTTTAAATGGAATTTTCTGTACTTCCATTTCTGCCCATTGCCTCTTGTCCTCTCACTGGGCACCACAGAAAAGAGTCAGGCTTCTTCTCTGTTCACCCCCATCAGGCATTTATACATATTGATAAGATTTCCCTGAGCCTTCTCTTCTCCAGGCTTAACAGTCCCAGAAATCTTAGAGTCTTCTTATGTGTCAGATGTTCCAATCTTTTGATCATCGTTGAGGCATTCTGCTGGACTCACTCCAGGATGTTCCACATCTTTCTTGTAATGGAACGTCCAGCATTGGACCTAGCACTCCAAGTGTTGTCTCGCCGGAGCAGAGGGGAAGGATCACCTCCATCAACCTACTGGCAACACTCTTAATGCCACTCAGGATGCTGTTGGCCTTTGTTGCAAGGCTGTATTGCTAGCTCATGTTCACTTTCTTGTCCATCAGAAAACCACTTAACCAAGCTCATCAGTTAAGTCAGTGTCAGAGAATGGAAACAGTGTGTTACTAGCTTCTTTTCAAAGTGAAATTTCTTGTCTATGAAATAATTTTTTTAAACACAAAATCAAGTTTAAAATCAGAAAAATAAACTGTTTAAATCTACTTTTTGACAAAAAAAAAAAATCAAAGAAATACCACTCAGTAAGACTTTGCCACTAAAGTCAGATTTTAAAGATATTTATGGAGCTGAAGAAATCCTTAGATATAAGACATATTTGAAATAGCCTATATGTGCTTAGGATACCTTTAAAGATCCACCTGTAAAGTTGGTAATCTATTCACACTTTTCTATGCCTTTAACTTTAAAGACAGAAGTGGTATTACAGCAGTGTACAGAATGTACTTAAATATGTTTTGTTGACTTTTAGCTGATCTTTTGATATTAAATGCAAGCATACTTAAAAAAAAACTAATTGAAAGTTTCTTTTCATGTTTTAAGATTGTATTTGGAAAAATGAAATGCTTTTTCTGATATATAATTGAGGTATAGGGGAAAAAATTGAAAAATGTGGAATTGAATTTGAATGGAATTGAGTAAAGCTAATAAAGACTTACTCAATGAAGTAAAAAGTAGAATATTTTTATACCACAGAAGACATTGTGAATGAAGTAAATTAAGAAATAAATTTTCATTTCTGAAAAAATACTTACTTGGGCATCCTATCAGTTATAATTGCAATAAACTTGAGATACAAGGCCACTGTTTAGAAGAATATATGGAAAAGTTGAAATAGAAATATTCATCTGTACTGAATGGTTCCTTTACTAGTAGGAATGCTGATTGTTTTATAATAACCCTTACAATAAAAATTCATTCAGGGACTGAAATTACAACATGAAAAGTAAATGGATTTAAAGCAAATCTGGATAAAGATTGATTTGAATCTCAAGCTTATTTATACATACACATATGTAAAATATAAAATGAAAACATGAAATTAAAAAATAATTAGTTTCAATCATGCTTTGGAAAATACCAAAGAGTCAGTAAAAATATGCCCTTTTTTCCTTTTGTCCCCGTTTTTTAGCAGCTTTTGCTACTCTTTTTTTTTGTGCTGAAGACCTCACGAAAATATACATAAAACATATATAACTGATGTGTCTGTAGTTACAACTCTTCCATTTTCCAATATAGTAGTACAGAAATCAATGCAGAAAACATGAATAGCTGGCTGCTTGGTTAGGTCCTGTCACAGTTTAAATGTCTTGCCCTAATTTAAATGTTTATTAAGAATATTAATCCAGTCCATGTCAAGTTTTAGATTCAAATAAAGAGGAGCCAATCTCCTGATATTTAGAACACTCATCAAGGATAAAGAAGATGTTTTCAAGCTTTTCCTTTTCTGAGAGTTTTGTTGGAACTATTCCACTTTAAAACTTTAATCCTGCCTCTTGGTTCAGTAGGGTCTGCCAGATGCCAGTTACATATTCTGAATGATTCTGGCAGAATGAAGACCGGATAGTATTTCCTACAAGAGTTTCACAAATTCTAGACTATCAGCTTGTTAGATTTTGCCGTTGTTTTTGAAAATTTCATCTAATGTTTCCAGATACAGTTTGACGTCTTATTTTATTGGTTTATTATTTTAATTTCTTATTTCCAGAGCAGGTTCTTTGTTTCATGGCCTATTCTATCCTTCAATGCTACTAAATCAGATCCTGGAAGCAACATTAAATATAACAGAATGACCATACTACATTAAAAAAAAATGGAATTTCATTTTTTTTCTTGTTATTTTCTTCCTTTTTTTTCATCTTCTAACCTTGTTTACAGCATGAAAAATTTAATTCAGAAAAGTGCACATAATGACGACGTATACTCTCAGGCAGCAAATGGATTAAAAGGCCAGGCCTGTGAGTCTTTAGAAAATCGTTAGTTTATAAATGCAAGTCTGCCAACTATCCTACCTATTTTACCATATTTTTTTTTTTCAGATGTAGACTGGTGCTGTAAATGTGAATCTAAAAACATTAATCGCTGGTGCTGAAAAAAAAATATATACTGATTTTTGTTAGAAAGGTCCACTCGGTCTTGTATGTCTTTCCTGACTGTGTTAGAAAAACTGGAAGTAGATGAATGCTGACATAGCTGTGGTAAATCAGTTTAGCTCTACTGCTAAGAAAAATTGACAGTGGTATAAATAGTCTTTACAAATTCTACATATCCTCTAGACTCCATCCAATAAATATACCCTCAGTAAAAATGTGTACTTACTTTCTGATTGCTTACTTAAAAATTGTAATTTTTATCTTCTTCAATGAGTGACTTTAAAGCAAAAACTGTGCATTATTTAGCACTTTATTTATTTGTTTGTTTGTTTAGAATCCTACAATTTGAAAGTAAATTATACAAAATTGCCTGTGCTGTACTAGAGGCATTTTAAGCAAATATCGAAATGATTGGCTCTAAACACTTGTAACTGTTCCCACTCCTAAAAAATATTGTTCAAGTAATGTTAGAGGGCTGTATGGAAAAACATACAAAGATATTTTTCTTCCTCTTGGACAATGGCTTTTGGGGTTTTTGTTTGTTTGTATGTTTTCCTTTTTTTTTTTTTTCCTAAACCAGGAGAATTTTTTCTTTACTTCAAACTATAAAAGGGAAGGAAATCATAGAATCATAGAATCGTTAGGGCTGGAAGGGACCTTCAAAGGTCATCTAGTCCAACCCCCCTGCAAGGAACAGGGATATCTCCAACTAGATCAGGTTGCTCAGGGCCTCATCCAACCGGGCCTTGAACGTCTCCAGGGATGGAGCATCCACCACCTCTCTGGGCAACCTGTTCCAGTGTTCTACAACTCTCATGGTAAAAAATTTTTTCCTAATATCCAACCTGAATCTACCTCCCTCTATTTTAAAACCATTACCCCTTGTCCTATCACAACTGGCCCTCTTGAACAGCCTCTCCCCATCTTTCTTGTAGGCCCCCTTGAGGTACTGGAAGACCGCTATAAGGTCACCCCGGAGCCTCCTCTTCTCCAGGCTGAACAGCCCCAACTCTTTCAGCCTGTCCTCATAGGAAAGGTGCTCCAGCCCTCTTATCATCTTCGTGGCCCTCCTCTGGACCCTCTCCAACTGGTCCATGTCCTTCTTATGTTGGAGACTCCAGAACTGGACGCAATACTCCAAGTGAGGTCTCACGAGGGCAGAGTAGAGGGGGAGAATCACCTCCCTTGACCTGCTGGCCACGCTTCTCTTGATGCAGCCCAGGATGCGGTTGGCCTTCTGGGCCGCAAGAGCACATTGCCGGCTCATATTGAGCTTCTCGTCCACCAGTACTCCCAAGTCCTTCTCCTCAGGGCTGCTCACGATCCATTCTCCGCCCAGTCTGTATTTGTGCCTGGGATTGCCATGACCCAGATGTAGGACCTTGCACTTGGCCTGGTTAAACTTCATGAGGTTGGTACGGGCCCACCTCTCCAGCCTGTCGAGGTCCCTCTGGATGGCATCCCTCCCTTCCAGCGTGTTGACGGCACCACACAGCTTGGTGTCATCGGCGAACTTGCTGAGGGTGCACTCCATGCCACTGTCCACGTCACCGACAAAGATGTTGAAGAGGGCCGGGCCCAACACGGACCCCTGAGGGACGCCACTCGTGACCGGTCTCCACATGGACATTGAGCCGTTGACCACTACTCTCTGAGTGCGGCCATTGAGCCAATTCCTTATCCACCGAGTGGTCCATCCATCAAACCCATGCCTCTCTAGTTTAGAGAGAAGAATGTCGTGCGGGACAGTGTCAAAAGCTTTGCACAAGTCCAGGTAGATGACATCCGTTGGTCGACCCTTGTCCACCGATGTTGTCACCCCATCATAAAAGGCCACCAAGTTGGTCAGGCACGATCTGAAAGGGAAGGGAAGGGAAGGGAAGGGAAGGGAAGGGAAGGGAAGGGAAGGGAAGGGAAGGGAAGGGAAGGGAAGGGAAGGGAAGGGAAGGGAAGGGAAGGGAAGGGAAGGGAAGGGAAGGGAAGGGAAGGGAAGGGAAGGGAAGGGAAGGGAAGGGAAGGGAAAGGGAGGGGAAGGGAAGAGAAGAGAAAGGGAGGGGCAGGGAAAGGAAAGGGAAGGGAAAGGAAAGGGAGGGGCAAGGAAAGGAAAGGGAAGGGAAAGGAAGGGAAAGGGAAGGGAAAGGAAAGGGAAGGGAAAGGAAGGGAAAGGGAAGGGAAAGGAAAGGGAAGGGAAGGGAAAGGAAGGGGAGGGAAAATGCTGATGGCAATTTAGTAACACAGAACTTGGTAATATGCATAAACATTAAGTTTTGAAAGGTTTCCGACTGATACAATATTTTGCAACTTTTTATATAACAATAAATTTCACTGTGTATGATCTCAATATTCTCAGTCTAATGAGCTCTTACATCTAGCTAAAATCCAATGCAAGTTCTTAATCTTCAAAGCACTCAGAGGGATGAGCAGGTCAACTCAGGAACCTCTTCGTCACCCAAAATCAACTGTGTCATGTGTAGAGCTAGTATTTGTGTGAAAGTCACTCGTTTTCTTATTCAAGGTCTAACAAAGTCAGGAAAAGTGAAGTGCAGACCGGAAAGATTCTGATCTCGTCTGTTCTTAACTAATCAATTCACATCATTATAATCCTTTCTGTTAAATGACATTGATTTAACTGTGCCTTATATCTTTATGCTCATGTCTAAACTAGTAATAGAACAAAATTATGTTCTGCTGTACTCTAGTGATGTCAAGAACATATAGGGAAGTGTCAGGACAACATCTGACAATGTGTTCTAGTTCTTTTTTGTTTTAATTTCACCACATGTTATGTTTTTATACATTCATTTATATTTTTCTTCTTTACCATTACTTTTCAGATTCTGGTTGGTGTTAATAAGAATTGTCTGCAGGTTGGAATTTTATATTTTTTGATCTCTTTGCAGATAAAACAAAAGAAAAATGCATTGCCTGAATAAGATAACCTATTTTAAAACTAAAAATCAAGATTCAATAAATAATCTAAGTGCTCAAAACAAAGAAACAAGCAATTCCTTCTCTCCAGTGCCCTGTAGTTTCATTAAATTATGTATTATTTATGTGTAGGAGATAAGGTCTTTTCCCTGGTGAATTAATTAGTGCAAATGTCTGGGTTTGTAAACTATGATTTTTTTATTATTATTTCAGATCAAGCAATGCCTCATTTAATGTTGCATTTTTTTACTGAATAGAAGATTTTCATAAGAAAAATGGACAAAAGCAATATAAATCATACATAATTTCAAGGGCTTTGAGATTTTCTTATATATTCACAAATGATGTTATTTTTTGTTCAGAAAACCATTTATCCAGGTTTGGAAATACAGTAAAGTTCTTTCTTACATAATTTAACTGACTGATCTTAGTGCAAAGATTTATAGTCAGGTGCTAGTCAAAATGTTGATCACTTATTAAATTAAATGAAGTATTATTTATATTTCTTTCAATTGATAAATTGTATATTTATATACAATTATGTCTTTTGCCACATGTACGATTTGATATACTATTTATATAGAATTTGGTTAGTATAACTTGCTTAGCATCAGTAGCTAAATTTGCTGAAGCCTTAGGCCTCAAGCTGTGAACTTTCACCTAGATATGTTGAGCTTTTACCTAGTTAAGTAAAAGAAGGCCCCGGAGCTGGTTCAAGCTGGAAGATAAGGAAGATAGAATCATCAGTGGAAGCTGCAATCTTAGAGATAAGAAAAGAAACGGCTCGCCTAAAGAAAATGAAAGGACCCAATGAAGAACAGAGAGACCGCAGACCCTAATATTACTATTGCTCCAAACTGTCATGCAAGGAGTGGGGAACTTAGATTATAATGATATAATTGCCCAGGGATTTCTTTGTTCAGACTCTCTCTTCAGAAGCACCCAGCTCAAGCTGTAGTGCTATTAATAAAAAGTACTTTTATAGAAGAATCTGTCTTCTGGCTTATCAATTCAGTGGAAACCTAGAGTCGAACCTTGTTATGGTGGCTGGCATGTGTAATTTCCACAGTACATATAGAGTAGTAAAATAACCTAGAAGATTGCTCTTTAAAAAACAGTAAAATGTTTTTGGTCTAATTTGATCATACTTCTGCATAAACTTTTGCAGTAACTGATATATATATGTACATGTTAGGTTTAATGTCTTATCTAATACGAGTTATTTTTCTGTCTGAAATAGGAAGCAGCAAACACCTTACTTTTTGATATATGTGGACATGATAGATGTGATATATAGTTGTGCCTACAGTAAATTCAGTTCAGCATCTGGATGAGAATAGACATCATTACACTTCATGAAAACAATCCATACCATACCCTTTTTCTACAAGAACACATTTCTCTCTGTCTTTACTGCCCTCCTTTCAAAGTCAGAATTCAGTCTGGCCACAAAAACAATAAACGTTTATTAGCAAGACACTTCTCCTGGGCACTGTCTTTCCTCCACTGCCTTTTTTGTAGTAGGATGCTTCCCTCCAGCCTTTGGAAAATAGGAATGCTATTTCATTTTTTTTAAATAGCTTCCTTTGTTGTTCTCACTGATTTTGTCATTGTCTCATGCCTTTGATGTCATTTAAACCAGTTTAAACTGATAACATGAAATTTCTTTCAAAACACAAGAATAAAATAAATAGTACTGATTTTACTCTGGTTCAATAGCTGAATTTTCCCTCTTCTTAATAGAAAGTTTCACCAATGTGGTAAAATAATTTTGAATCCTTTAAACATGAAAGGATTCAGAAGGAAATTCTGTGAACTGTATTGATGGAAATGAGTCTACTTCTGACATAGACTTTCACCAGTTCTAAATGCAGAAATGGTTCATGGAATTTTCTGTATCCCTGCTCACACAAGCAGTTAGTACACAAACTGTTCCAACGACTTCAGTGAGCCTCCTTACGCAAGTAATACTTGCATTACAACGAATTATGTCAATACTGCTAAATAGAGGGACTGTATTTGTTCTTTAGCTTTGAGGCCAAGAAAAATGGTTTGACTCTAGTCACATGACGTAGCATTGGTTCTGAGTCTCCTCTGGATCTCATACGACGTCCTTGTATACACAGACATACGTATAAACACACATACTTGTACATATACACGTATTATTTTCCAGTTTTAAATGTCTGAAATGTTTTAAGATCTGTGTGGGAGCTTGCCAGACTGATATTTCACAGCATGACACAAAAGATATGGCCTGGGATGGAGTGCAAGCATGTAGAGATACCTGAGCAAGCAAAGTGTGATAGTGTAATTTCAGAAGACAGCGAAGTCAAACCAGATTAATTTTGTCAGCACTGCCTATTGGGAACATTCCTTGTTACATGCTGTGCCCTGAACCACATTCAGTTATTTTCTGGCTTCTATAGTTATGGGTCAAAAGAATGTTTTAACAAACTGTATAGACAATTAGCAGTCAAGTGATGCAGTTTGATTTTCATCTTTTTTTTTTTTTTAAGCAATATGGGTATGTCATTAATTTCTAATTCATCCTTTGTGTGTGTGTGTGTGTATTGTGTTTTGATACTCCCTATAGGCCAGTTTAATATAAACTGTAAGGTTCAATGGATCATTGCAAAGTAGAATCTGTTTATCATTCTGTTATTTACTCTTGATGTTATTTTGAAAACACAGCCTATTCTTACTTTTTTGTGTGTTTTTTGTGTACTGGTAAAATACCTTAATAAATACCTTAAAAACATTTGACACAAAATAGACTATAGTATTTACAAGCACTTTTGGATGATTTTTTGTACTAATGAGGCTAGTGTACCTACTAGTATTCTTCTAGTGATTGGAAGAAAAAGAAGTGTTAAGAAAATCATTCATTCACTTAAGGGTTACTTTGTTGAGTAACAGTCAAAATTGGTGAAACTTTCACAGATAAAAAAGACAAAGAAACACAGAGGGACTCTAAGGGAGATTGCTTTTTTATCCTCGGGAGTATTTCTACTGAGATCAGTCCTGCATCCATGACTTAAGCTTTAGACTTCAGTTTAACACAAAGGACCAACTGTCTTTAAGAGAAAACAGAAATTGACTACATGAAAGTTTATTTCATCAGAATTCAACATAGACAGCAGTTTTCCTTCTGAAGACCGCTTATACAAGTTTTGTTTTGACACTGAAAACTAGATAGCATCTGGACATCTACTCCATCTGGAAGGAAGGGCTGTTATCCAGCACTATATATAAAACTAGATAGGCACGTTCATACATCTAAATCAAATATTTCTTACATACTTACCTAAAAGCCCACATAAACTATGTTCTTCTGGATATGATTAAAATTAAGATATTCTAGGACTGTGCTGATGCATTATAGATACATTTCTTTTTTGTCAATGCATTATTATATAAACATGAACAGAATAATACGAAAACCCATTTTTTCCATGACAACCTGGTGCAAACTTAATTTATTCTAAACAACTGATATGTTAGTAATTTCAGTAATAGGTAATGATGCCAGTCTGGCCTAAAATGCATTGCATTTCCTGTGTAGTTATATGTAGTTATAAGATAGTGATGTTTCATCTAGTGACATCAAGGAAGTACAAATTCTAAATTTATTTCTATTGCTATTAGGTACCAATCTAATACTTTTCAAATGTTTTTCCACTAGAAAAGACAATGAGGATTTCTTTAGGCAAATTTTAGATTTAGAAAATTATCTGAAACTAGGGGACAATGAGATAGTGGTAAACAGGAAAGTAGGGAGAAAAACTTGTCATTCGACTGCTATGCATAGTCATTCAGGTTGAGAATCCTCTCAAGTCTTTTATCGTGTTTGACTGTAACTGATCTTATCCAATACTTTAATCTTATTCTCTTTTTTAACAACTATTTAAAAAAAAACCACACAACATATTTATTACACTTTCTTGGTTTGTTTCTTATCAGTATGTGTCCTCAAATAAAATATTGGCTTTCAAAAGAAAACTCCCTAGTCTTAGTTTTTATTCATATGAAGAAAATGCCAAGAACATTTTCTCTCTTTGTTTATATTATAGAATTAAAATCCAAAATATAAACTATGCATTACTTTTCATGTTGCCCCTTATTGAGTTCCTTAGAGCATAACTAATTTCTGTCAGAATGATGATAATTAAAAAAAAGAAAAATGTATTCTTGCACCTTTTAGAAATGGAAATTGTTTGGGAATTCTGTTTTCAATAGTTATAATTCCGGTTTATTTTTGTATTTTTATTCTGATATGCAATATATTTAATTTTTTTTCTCCCCTGCAAGAAAAGAGTTGTATAAACTGGTGAACAAAGATTTTCAGGATAATTTAAGTTTACAAGCTCTGTCAGTGAGTTGTTACACTTGGTTATAAAAGCATAAAGAAAGGTAAACCTAGTATGTCCTTCTGAGAAATAATTCTGAGTAAGCTCCTTGGCATAAGTTTTGTATAGTTCCATCAGCTTCTTAGGGAAATGGTGATTTTCTGTGTTAAAATGATATATAATATCTGATGTCTGTACAGTCATTTACTTTGTGAATAAGATCATAATTTGGTTTATTGATTCAGTGAGATTTTTTTGTATTAGACTCTTCAAAAGCCAAGAAAATCTAAAGCTATAGGCTGACTTTCAGAAGTAGCAGCTTTAAAAGGTGTTGATCATCCACCTATTTTTTAGTTATTAGTATTTTAGAAGGAGATTTGGCTTTTCATCCTCATCAGAAAGATGCAAGCTTCTGATCCTTTAAGATTTGTATTACCAATACTGAAGAAAGAAAGAAAGAGTAATCGCTGTACAGAGGGAGTGATGCAAACTGTATTTTATGGATTCCTCTCTTCTTCCTTCCATTTCTCTCTTCTTCCATTTCAACATGATATTCTTATAATGCTTATAATTCTCATCAAGACCACTATCCCTTGTTCTAGGAACTGTGCAAACAAATATGGACCAAAAATAGACTTTTGCTCGAAGATCTTATTCTATAAATGTGAGAAATTGGCAATGCCGGAGTGCTTTTCTCCAGAAGCTGCTCACAGTTTGTCTTTCTCTTTGTGTGAGGTTGTTGGGTTTTTGTTCTGATTTTGGGGATTTTGGGGTTTTGAGGGTTTTTTGTCTTTGTTTTTAAGATAGTGGTTCTCACTGGGGTTAAAGTAAAACGTTTGGTCACTAGCTTGTTTTATTTAAAAAAAAAAACCTACACCCTACAAAAAAACAAACAAACAAACAAAGAAAAGCACCGAAAAGCCTCACAAACCAAAACAACTCAAAATCCCACAAAAACAGTTTGCAGACCAAAGTTTACATTATTGTGAGGATAAACTCACAAAACAACTTGCTTCCAAACTGAAGTCTATGTCACCAAGTCAAGGTCCTAAGTCCACTACAGATCTTTCCATGCAGTACTAATTCAGAGAACATGTGAAAATAGAATTTGCAATAGACAGTCAATCAGCCAATATAAATATTGGTGATGAGAAGTATTTATGCAGGGGAAGAGCCCTGGTGCCAATCTAGGGCTTATATCTTAGATTGTCTCTTGGAGTAAATACTTTCTTCAGTTCCTCTGGAAAAAAAACGATGAACTCTCTCTCATAAAGTAGTATGATATAACTTTTATTCTTTTAAAAAAATTCTTTTTCCCCAAAAGTAAATACAGCATTTCAGGAACATTCTCCATTGAATAGGGAAAACCTTTCTCTCTCTTAAGGAGTTTTCACATTTGTCACCTTGCATGGAGATAGTTTGCAGACTACAGGCTGGACTGGAGCAGGTGGATAAAGAGAAGGAAGGAGAAAAAGATTTGAATCTCAATGTGATATTGAGAGGACTCCAAGAACAAAACTGTCTTTTAAAGTCAGAAGGATTTGTAAAGACACGATTCTCCTTGAAAAATGCAGCTCGAAATGTGAGATACTGAGCAGACAAACAGATCTTTTATGTTTCGTGTTAGTGTAAATTAAGAATTGATTTTCCTTCACTTGTCTTTTCTAAGCATCTCTAAATATGCTGTCTTTATCAGATGCTGTAAACAAACAGTTTATTTGCATTTTACTGTAACCTTGTAAGTTAAAGGTAGTTTCAAAAAAACTACCTAAGCTATGCTTTACCAAAGCTGCACTGATCCGTATAACTAGGTCACTGCAGAATTTGTACACAGAGCCCAGCACTCCTACCAATTTCCACAAAGAGGCCAAAGGGTAACAAGGTATACATCCACTAAAGCTTCATAAATCAATTTGAGAGCTAGTGTTATAGGTGTCAGGTAAGAAAATGTCTTCAGTGATCAGTGATAACCAGAAAATATCACTCACAAAGCTGTAAGTTAGTCGGGAATATTACTGAAACAAAGAATTCCAAAGGAGAACGTAAAAAAAAGAACACTTTGTTTTGACAATGCTGAAAATCTTCAAATGGTTTCTGTTTCAAGGTCACAAAGCAGAACTCAATGCAATTATCATTTCTATTGAAGCTGCTGGATAACACAGTTGATAATTGAGCATAAGAAAAGAAATAGATGCATCAAAATACATAAATTTCAATATATGACAAATAGTAAAAGTATGCAGTCCATTCATAGGTCTTGTATAGGCCAAACATACAGTGTTCAGTTACACAAACTGTCGCTGAGCAACAGAGGGGACAACTGTCGCTATGTATAATCTTTGCTACAGCACGTTTTATCAGGTTAAATCCTCAGGAAACAAGGAAGGACAAGGAGATTGCTGTTTCGACAGAAACAATTGAACATGATTTGATGAGGACTTTTTGGACCAGAGGGTAGGGACAGATGGGTGAAGAAAGACAGTAATCAGGGCGTCTGCAGCAGAAAAAAAGACCAGAAGAGAAAGAGGATATTTATGTGCAAAGAGGTGGAATACTTTCAAACTATATGAATGCAGTGGGAAGTAAGAAGATTTATTTTCCAGCCTTTTTTTCTGTCTTTCTCATCCAGCAGTTCAGACTGTTTTTAATTATCCTGTTCCAGTTAAATAAAATATAAATTTAGACATGAAGAATCATTGATGTCTTTTCACATATCCTCTTCTAGAAGGAGAGATGAGTGCTATCTCAGGCTTTTGACTCTTTCTGTTAGTTTGTTCACCTGAGTTGTCTTTTTTCTTTGCTTGTTTCCTTGCTTTGATTCCATAGGTTTGAAGTATTTCAATCTCTAAATTAAGTGCTTTAGCATACAACATTTTTGGTGGTATGCAAAGGGAAGCACGACTTTTACTTTTGAATTCCCAAAAGCCCTGGACCGCCAGAGGAGACTTCTAAAGGAGTTATGCAGGAAGTTTCAGCATGAAATAACCTATATGTTTCTGGCATCCCCCTACAGTCCTTGATACCTGGGAAACAGAAGACTTTTGAAGTTCATTTTGTGTATATTGCTCTCAGCTGGATGAGAAACACTTTAATTCATTTCTTTTCTAGAGCTGAGTCATACTTCATATTTTATTGGATCTGAAAGTGAATATTCATCTTCCTGTGAACCACAAGAGAATTTGAAAAAGAGGAAAAAATTGCAACAAATTATTTGGATAGTACTGGTTTTGCTTCAAATATAGCTGCCATTCCTGAGGATTAGCCTTAAAAAACCAAATACAATCCAAGTCAACCAAATTATGTCATCAGAAGTGGAATGTGTCAGAAGTAATATGTGCATTGATGTTCTTGTTGTCTATGGTTTTCAATACTTTTTTTCTTGAAAACAGATACTCATTACAGTATTTCTTCCATGATACCCCTTGCAGGAAGTTATTCATTAGATTTATGAGATATTGGGGAAAAGTCATTCAAGTATTCGAAAGAACAGAAGGTCATCATGTTTGACTGATATGTGAATAAGAGATAAAATAGTTGGTCATATCTCTATGAAAATGAGACAGATTTTACAGTGAATTAACTCTACTCTAAGCAGCTATATATGAAGGCCTTAGGTATTGCAGAAGAATACCAGTTTTAAAATGTAAGCCTTTAGAATCTGTGTTGGTTTTACGTGGCAAAGTTTTGGCAGCAGGGAAGCTGCAGGGGTGACATCTATGAGAAGACACTAGGAGCTGCCCTCATGTCAGATAGATCCAGCTCCAGCAGGCTCCAAGACAGATCCACTGCTGGTCAAAACTAAGTCAGCGATGCTGGTGGCACCTCTGTGATAACGTTTTAAAGAGAGTAAAAAAATACTGTGCAGTAGCTTTGAGAGAGGATTGAGAAAATGAAAGAGAAAAAACTATGGCAAGCACCGAGATCACAGAAGGAGGGAGAGAAGGTGTTCCAGGCACTGGAGCAGAGATTCCCCTGCAGTCCATGGAGAAGACCATGGTGACACAGGTTGTCTTTCTGCAGCCCATGAAGGACCACAATGAAGCAGATATTCACCCTGCAGCCTGTGGAGAACCCACACAGGATCAAGTTCCTGGCAGGAGCTGAGGACATTGGAGAGGAGACCACACAGGAGCAGGTTTTCTGGAAGGATCTGTGACCTGCAGGGGACCCATACTGGAGAAGTCTGTTCCTGAAGAACCCAAGCTGGGGCAGTTCTAGAAGCACTGCAGCCCATGGGAAGGACTCACATTGGAGCAGTCCATAACAGACTGTATCCCACTGGAAGGACTCGACACTGGAGCAGGGGAAAGAGAAGTGGCAGTGTGAGGAGAAAGAAGTGGCAGATGTGGAGCCTTATGAACTGACCGCAACCCCCATTCCTCATGCTCCTGAGCAACTTGGAGGAGGAGGAGGTAGAAGAGTCAGGAGAAATGTTGAACCTAGAAAGAAGAAAGTTGTGGAGGGAAAGTGGTTTTAAATTTGTTCTTATTAACTGGAAATAAATTAAATTGAGTCAAATCTGTTTTGCCTATTATGGTAGTTGGGGGGGGGGATCTCCCTGTCCTTATCTCAACTCATGATATTTTTCCTTTTATTTTCTCCTTCTGTTCTGTTGAGGAAGAGGAATGATAGAGTGGCTTGGTGGGCACCTAGTGGCCAGCCAGGGTCAACCCACTACAGAAGCACAAATATTTTCAATACAGTTAAAATGTTATTTCCTCTCCCCAGAATGGTTTCAATAGGCTTCTCACTTGCTGAGGAACATACTTTTTTTCTTTCTCAAAAGATATTATCAATACAGTATGGTTTTAAATTCATGAAGATCTTCATGAGCTAATCCTTCACTTCCCTAAATTCACGTTCATTCCATGTAATCCAATTTTCAGTACTACAAAACTTAAAATTGTATGTCTTACACAATAATTTGATAAGTTGAGAAGGATCAAGGTAAGCTTTTTTTTCAGAAACACATGCATCAGTGTTCAGATTGTGCTTTGTATTGACACACATGAATAAGGATTTAGCTGATTCCACTTTCACATAGATGTTTCATATATATACTAAAACATTTAATACAACAGATTCAATATTAAAATAACAATAAAATGTATAGGGTTTTTCAATAGTTGCCTGTTCATTCTTTAACCACTTTGATTGAACATGTAAGTTACTGAATAACAGCACATATAAGAGGGAGGGCTGGGAGAAAGAGGGAAGAAGTCAGGTTCCTTAAAAAACATCCCAAAGAAGAAAAGCAACAGTGTTTTTTTCACTTTGCCTCTCTTTTCCTAAAGTGAGATTTGGAACTGCTTATGCACATAGAACAAATATTAAAAGAGCTATAGTTGGTTGACTTTTAGTATAGGTTTGCTCTAATACTGTTACCAATTTGAATGCTACTCAGCAGCCTCCAAAAGATCTGCATCTAGTTCCAAACAGTGTTATCTCGGTCACTTAAGTTTTTAGGGCATAGGCTAGGGATTAGTATCTGTGGCTGACTTAGAAAAGAGGAAATTAATCTCACAGAGTATTTCAAGACTTATTTTCATTCTTTATTGGAAGGAAAATAAAAGATGACGACACTACGGAGTTCTGAAACAGAGTATAATAGCTAAGATGGCTGGAACACTAAGCATCGCTGGGCTTTGCATGTCTGCAAGGTTCATGTTTCTGCTCTGAAGCAAGTAGGTCAATAACGTCTCAGAGTTTTCATGATCTTTTTCCCTCACCAGAATTCCTCTTTAGACCTGAGAGACAGTTTTTCAAACCTACAACATTTTCCTGAAAAGAAAAATTTCCAGTTCTTGCCCACCTCTGCACCATCATTTCTCCCAGATCACTTCATAGCTCCCCAGTGAACCGAGGAAGATATGTTGCAAGCACTGCTGTACAATGAACCTTACAAGGATTTTGCATTAAGTTAATACTGAGAGAGACGATATTGATTATGGTCACTCTGCTGTCTACCTCTGAAGAAGGATATCTGAGGCAAAGCACCAAAGAACCAGTGTCACCAGAGTTATGCAACCATACATCAAGACAAAGTAGTGGTAACAGAGTTAAGAAATAGAATCAACATAAGTATTCATAGATCTCAGATTTTCTATAGGTTTTTAATTTAAACTAATTTTAAAAATTCCGCAACTCCATTTCACCTCTTCTTTTAAATGTTTGCTCCAAAGGTAGATACATTAAGAAGTGTGGCATTTTCTTTTGAATAGCAAAGCAAAAATGCCCCTTTAATAGAAACTTTAAAAGATGGACCAAACAGAAATATAGGGACAAAAAGATTAAATTCTTTTTATCCAAGTCAGGTGCCTATATTTAAAACTCGGAGCAGTGAAAAAATGTTCTTTAAATGAGAGGCTCAGATGAGGAAGAAAAGTCCCTTCAAAAATTACCCTTTTGGGGCAGGCACAATTTTAATTTGTTTAACTATTAAATGAGTTCTGAGCAATGAACACATTGGGAAAACCACAAATGTGATTTCAACAACTATTACCTGGTTCATAAAAGATTAGAAGCAGTTCCATACATTTTAAACACCCAAAAACGTTATAATATTTAGAGTTTTCGGTCTTTTTTTTTTTTTATAAGTGAACTGTTCTTTAAGGCAATGTTGACTCTGAACACTTATGAGATATAAAGTTCATCAAGAATTTTGCAAACAGATGAATATTCAAATAAAATTACTAGTTATTTGCTTTTGCGAATTGTGAGTTATTACCTGTTGAGGGAGTGACTGAGCAGCTGAGTGGGAGTTTGGCCCTTAGCCAAGGCCAACCCACCACATCCCGCTTACATTTTGCACCAGTTGGATTCTGGAAAGACATGTTAGCTGCATGGACTAAGCTATGGAGAAGCTTGGGGTGTGAACTCTAAAAGTTTTATCTATTTCTGTCTGTGCAAGTTTGTCTTTAAAATGGCATTGCAAAACAACCTCTTCCACAATGAACTGCAGCATCTAAGTTTAACTCATGCATAGGCATTTTGTTTTCCCACATAATACACTGCCCATGACAGCTTGACTTCAGAACTGTCCTTTTCCACCCCTTTCCCTTGTTTTTTTCCATTCATTTCACAGAAATGCTGACTTACTGACTTCCTTTTTCCTAGTGACAGAGATTTCTTGTGTTTCAGTGAGTTCAGAATTCTGCTTGCTGGGGCTAGAAGCTTGACCATGTGTGCTGATTGGTTAGCTTATTAATTATTTTCTATTAATCTGTGATTTTTTCCTGAAATTCAAAGATTTTTTTTTTATTTTTGAGACCTTCATCCACTGCAACAGTTGATTGAAATTGCTCAAAGTTATTGATGGGGAGATGAGGAAAGGGTGATAGGGCAAAGACAGTTTAAGCCTTGTTTTCTTAAAAAAGCCATGATCTAAGGAAAAACATTAGAAGCTAGTCAGTGAAGGAAGCTGCAGCTAGCTGCTACCCTTTCGGATTGCAAGTACCTTCCTCAGCCATAGGTATACCCTTTCCTTAGCTCTTGATCCAGGATTCAGACTTCTTCACTAAAGACTGATTTGTCAATTATCTTTTGTGTAAAACATCATACGTCAAGCATTTAGAAAGAAAGTGGGACATTTATGTTCTTTTTTTCCCTTAGTCTAAAGTAGTTCAAGACCATGCCTCTTCCCTGACTTCCTTAACCAACAGGTTAGAAACAGTATGTCCCCTACTTGTGTGCCTTTTTTTTGGTATTTTTTTTTATTTTATTATTTTTCATCTGCCCAAATTAAGTAACTAAATGTACGCAACTTTATATTGATCTTGCATAGCAGTTTCCTAGGATGGCAGAAGTAAAAGATTTTAATTCCTTTCATCTGGAAAGGGCATTGAACCCAGGAATCTTTGACAAAGGCAAAGACTCAATCAGAGAGGTGTTCTTAGAGCATGACTAATACCCACTGACAGGATCTGACTCTTTACAAACTATCACTTATTTTTAAGTGCCATAACCGTCAGACTATAAGTTATTCATGTCTTTTGGAGCACTCTTCATTTCTCCTATTGAAGCTATGTCACTATGTAGGAAAGAATTCAAGATTTATGAGGTTAGAAAGAATGCTGAGAAGTGAGTTTAGCTAAATATCTTTATAGCTGGAACATCTGCTTCGAAGAAGCGAATTCTGATTTTTCTAGGGCTTTTTTCAGCCTGTTCTGACAGAGAAACATGGTTCATTTGATTATAAACTATATTTCATATCAATCAATTTGAACAGAGATGTGAGTTTATTTGTTCCTTCAAGCTTCATAAGGCTTCACAGGTTAAAAGGGAGGCACTTGCAACTGGGAAAAACACTCATGCAAGTTCAGTTTACTAAGTGCTAGAGAATGAATTTAGGAAAGAGACCTTTTTAAACCAGAAGTGGCTGAACTTCTGAGGATCCGTGTTCCTTTGTTTTCATGTGTCCTGACCTATACCCTGCTACCAAGTGTCATGCTTTCTACCTTGATTCCTGGTTCTCCCACCTTCCCAAGATAAAAACTCACTTACATGTCTCATATTTCTTGCAAGCTTTTTCTTTTTCTTCCCCATACCCTTTACTTTCCAAGTCTCTCTAACATGAAGATAGAGCTTTCCAAGCATCTACACCAGTATCCTTGTAGATTTGGTGAAGCTTCATTGCGTTCAGCACCTTCTTACACATTGTTAGATAGATGACACCTTGCACTCCCAGTCTCAGGAATCTTTACTCTTTTACTCCTGACAACATTTAAACTCCCAGATTTAAACTGTTGCAGTCCATTGCCACAGCTGAGCATCCACTATTCACTGGGAAAAAAATGAAAATGAGACAGGGCATATGCCAGTTTCCAGGACATTCTTCAGCTCCTCATGAGTTGAGACTATATCACATAGAGAAGTGTGACTAATCCTTTGGTGATATAATTTACCTACTGTGGAAAAGCTGCAATTGAACGCACTAGTGATGTTCAGCTAAGCCATGTGGGAAACAAATCTTGGTGGTAGCCTAAGTATCACTGAGGTTTTTAATAATGGCAAAGGGGGATATTTTATCTGTATTTCTGTGAGTTCTCTTCTAAGAATTTTTTGTACCCCCTGAGTAATTTAAAGCAGATATAACAGAGGAGTATAAATCTCGAAGATCGGTAAATTCCTGCTAGTTTCACAGAAATCAATGGGTGGCAAGTTTTGTGACTGAGGTTTAATCACTTTCAAGCTGTCACACAATAACCTTCACAAAGCTACTATATTTCTTCATGGAAAAACCCATAATAAAATTCTGCAATTTATTGTACGGAATACAAATTTACTGAAATTTTGGTTTATTAAACTTAAATTAATTAATCAATGAAAACATAGAAATCCGTAGAAACAAGGCTTCACTATAGCCATTCTTCTGTAACTGGTGGGACACAGAGGATTCATCCTGACCTATTAAGGAAGTGAATTAACTCGTACTTTTCTCTTAGGTAGTATTTTACGCTTCTATTCAGTCACATTTATACATCTATCTCTATTTGAAAATAAATTAATTACTTTTGTTTCTCTATGTATTTTAAAAACATAGGCAACTATCTTCATGATTTTAAGGTATTATGAGTAAATATGTGTCTCATTAAAATAACAGAAGGCTGATATTTAAGATTAGACCTTGTCCTCAGCATTTCCTAATTTCTGGTACTATGTTGTTGCACACTGAATGTGACTTTAGTTAGTTATTGAGATGTCCTTCTGAGGTACTCGTCATTTCGACTGCACAGTTAAGGGAGCTTAGACACATAAATAAAGTTTCTTTGTTCCTAACTGGGGCTTGACAATGCCTAAACTGCAGCATTTCACTCTTGGGCATTTCTAACTTTTCCTAGGTCTAGCTTAGGCTGTCCTAAATGAGTAATTAACAGTTCAAAATAACAAAACCAAGGAAAGAACACTGAATTTGGAACAGCTTTTTTCCTCTAGAAGGGGAAATTTATGATTCAAAAAAATTCCTGCCCAAAGTTTCCAAGCCTGAGTCTCCTCTTGATTGGAAGTTGAAAATGTCATAATTAAGAGTTATATTAATATTAAAATTGTTTTACAACATCAAAGTGGAAGAAAGTATATATTAGTAGCATGATTTAGATGTGCATAGAATCCCATAGAACAAAATTCAACTAAGATTTTTATTTGAGATTTGAAGAAATTTATTTTATAAAATGTATCCCCATTTGCTTTTCTTCTTCAGTTCTTCTCCTTTCAAGGATGCTATGCTCTAGTGTCATATATCCTTGGAGTGCAGACTGTTCATGATATCTTCAGTTGGTTATCTATGAAAAGATTATCACCACTTCGGGATGATAAGAGCCCATTTAGATACGTTAAGAACCTTCTTCTGAAGTCACGTTTTGGATTTCTCTCCACCATGACAAATAACGGAGTTATCAATATATTTTACAATATCAACTATATGAAAAATCAGGGAATTTACATGGCTAAGAGACTTGATACAGCATACAATAAGAATTATAAACTCTTTTTTTCCCCTCTAAAAAATGATATGATCTCTTGACTACTCCACAGAAAATATAACAATGTATTCTTGTTACATAGTAATTAGATGACCATTATTAGTTTTCTATCTATCTATAATATTTTTGAAAGTAAGTCTCTACATCTTATAAGATTTTTTAACAGTATTGTGTGAGTGTATATTTCCAATTACCTCTAATTAGATTTAGGATTTATACAAATAATGAAAATAGGGAAAATCACACTCCATGGAAATAAAAGTAGTGTCAATGAAAAAGTATTCCCTTTTTCTTGTTTAATATATAATTCGAATAAATTATTTTCTTCTTATTAGAAAAACACTTACTGATAACAGCATAAGACAGTAGACAGAACTGTAGCAAAAAATACCAAATGTTCTCTTAGTATCTTAATTGCTTTTGATATGATGTTCTAGTCCCTTTATACTCTGAACTCTACCTCCAAGCAACTCATTTGCAAAACCACTTCGGGATGCCTTCCACTAATTCTCAGGCTGTACTCCATAAAGCCGATCTTGGGCTTTTTGAAGTCAGCTGCACACCCCTACTAAACTTCCTAAGAAAAGATTGCTTCATTAGCAATTGTTATCAGTAGTCAAAAAAAAAAAAATGTGAAACAGAGAAATGAGGTCCAAAGACAGAAGGTGACGTTGGGCTAAACAGCAACATATTGGAGCTGTAAGAGAAACTTAAGAGGATTAGTGTAAATAGCATATGTGTGCCTGGAAGCAGAAGATATTTTTTAAAGGTCACCCACAAATAAATGTTGCCGGAGGACTTGTAATTGTCAATATATTTTTGTCACTGCTACTCGGAGTTCTACCTACATTTTTTGAAATCTCCATGAAAAAAAAAACAATAAAAAATAGAAAGTTATGGGAGTCTCTTCGCACTTTTAACATTGTTTTAGACATTGAAGAGAATCATAATAAATAGTCATATTATACAAGATATTAATATAATAGTATAAATGAAGCTGATATCCAGTCTTCTCTTCTACGCAGCTTAACTACATAGCTACTCCATGCTGCTATATATCCTAGAATATTATTTGCCATAATGTCTGATTATTTAGATGTGCTTAGTTGTTTGTAAGAAATAAAAACAGCATCTTTGAGAGATTCACAGTAATACATGACCAATCCATTATTGTCTGTGAATTCACTAGTATCAGGTTTGGATGTTCACTATATGATTGCTCTATTAGCTCAGCCTAAATGTCTTTGTTAATTCACCTCACAAAACGGAACTGAAAGATGAATGAGATCTGAATTTTGTTACTCTGATTCACTATACGTCCCAATAAAAAACTGGGATAATACCCCACATTCCTGGAACTAACTCTTAAATCACTTTTCCTAATAATATTATTTAGTGGGAAATAAAAGATAAGTTCCATTGAAAATTTTCCTATCATCTACTTTCTTTGTGGAGTACCTGTGACTCCACTCTATTGAAGGTCTGTAGTTCTAAGAGTCATGGGCTGCAATTGTTCAGTTTGGAGGATTAACTCTTCTCACTATTGTTTTAGCATTCATGCCATCGAATTAATGAGGTTCATGCAGGAACGTTTTTGTTTTAAAGTAGCTTGCGATGTGTTGATAAGTTTAATGGATAGCATTGACCTTCAAATTATAGCACACATTCAATGAATCAGCAGAATAATAGGTCATCTAGCAAACATGAGCTCTACCTCCAGTATATAAAGAACAAACATCTAACAAACTCACATCTGATGATTGGTAAAATACTCCACACTGAACAAATAAAACATTTGTTTATCCTATTAAAATGTCAAGCTTTATTAACTTGAAGAGGTCACCAGCTAGAACTTCACACATATGCATGTTAATTTATTGTGGTATAAAGGTAAACAAGGGACTGTAACCAATATATCTTGACAGAAAATTAGTCTTAAGTATTCCTGTTTTCAGGGGCATTAAGACTTGAACGCAGTTAAACATTTAGTTCATCTAAAAGTCCAATGCCTGTGCAAAATACGAAGCCTGGTACAATGCAATCTGTACTGTGGGCTCACAGAGGCAGTGTGTTGACATAAAGGGAAGTTGAATAAAAGAAACTTATATTACATGTACAAGTGCAAAGGGACAGAAATGAGTTAATACTGTTGAATATATTTTTTTAATCTCTTTTCTAAATAAATTCTTTTCTCATTAGGCACTCTCCCCTAGTTTTCACTGTTAATTACAATACCACCTGTAGGAAGTCTTCTATTATATTAATACACTGCATTGACAAATAGGTGAAGGTGATTATGTATAGAAACTTGTTTGTATGTGAAGTGAGACTTTGTTCCTTCAACAACAGCAACAATAAAATAGTAAAAGGATGTAAAAACAACTCTGAAAGCTGAATTATCCCTAGTCTTATTGCACAGAGAGAAGAGAAGCTTATAAACTTTCAGGAAGTGTTTCCTGTAGGAGAACAGAACCGTTTGCTCTTAGACCCTAGAATTAAGGAAAGTTTTTAAATAAAGTATAAAAACAGAAAGAGACAAAAAAAGAAAACAGAAGACTAACTAAAGACCCACACCACTATTCCCACATTAGCAAGGATAGTCTGGCATGCCTTTAGTGCTGAAAAATCTTATTCAACAACTGTGCACATTGGTTGCAGTAGTACTGTTAAAAGATCTAGCATTAAAATCTGTTGTACTGCGTCTTATTACTTGCTGCAAGCTCTTTGTCCCAGTGTATCTCAGAATAGAACAGTAGAATTTCTCATGAAAGGTTAAAGATTACATAAGGGTATGTAAGGATGACAACCAGATATATCCCATTTTTATCTCACTGATATGTGACACATGACCAGTGTCCAAAAGGTTTTAGCTGTCAAATGAGGGATTCTGCTATGGTTTATAATCTCTATGAAAAGTATCTATGAAAAGCAAAGGTGGATAACTGTTGTTAGATCTTGAGCATGTCAGTCCTTTTCTATTTTCACACAGAGGAAATATTTTTTTGTTTGTCCCTAATACTATTGCAGAAACTCTATGCTATTCCACCAGAAAAAGCGAAGAATGTTTCTCTAGATTTTTACAGTGATTGTACAATAGTGACTTTGAAAACTTGCTATGATCTTTAAATTAGAGGTAGACTGAAACTTCATCTTCAACCATATCTTTCCAGATTTTCATATATTTTGAATGTCAAGGATAATAACCCAGGAATTTGTTGATGTTCATGTCAGCATGCGATATCTTTGATACATTTTATGCTTTATTGATGTGAAGAAAATAAAACTCATTTACAGCAGGTAAAGAGCTAAACTTTGGTATTTATGGAAAAGAACAAAAAAAAATTCTTCTCAGTATCATTGCAGAAAATATTTTTTCAAATTAAAAATGCTAAGATACAGATAGTATTTGATGTAATATCTTGGACTTCTGTAGTGTTTTTCATCTTTGGTGCCTATCAGGCACCCAAATCTTGTAACCCAGCCAAGTTTACAATATATACAACCTTCAATCTATATTGATCACAGCAGCCTTCCAAGGTGGCAAGGGCACTATACATCATCACTTGCCTGTTCCTTAGATCTGCTGGTAATTTTAGCATGTGCAGAGTAATGCAAGTTTCAAATTTAACTTCAATATTGAACAGATCTCTCACACCATGGTGATGAGATGCACATAACTACTGATAAATACATTTGTGCTTCAGTTTTATTAAACAAAGTTGACAATATCAGAAGAATACACTAGCAATGTTATCATCCCTCTTCTGCCGACAGGGAAATGGAATCACGAAGACATTAAAATAACTTTTCCAAGGTCAATAACAAATCAAGAGAAACAGAGAAAGATTTGCTGAAGAAGCAAAATGCATTTTTTGGCCCCATCATTAGAACCAGATGGTTATGCATGTTTCTACATTATATGAGAAAGTTGAGGCCATGTGGCAGCACACCTTTTTTTTCCCAGCCCCTGCTATCCTGTTCAGATTGCAGCTGTGCCTACCCTGAGTGGTAGAGTTGAGATTAGTTAGCAATCATGACAGCAATCGTAGAAGAACTGGCAAGCATTCTTAAGGGAATAGTAGTTGTATTTGGTAAAAACCTCTTCTTGCTTTCCTGTCAGTAACCAGAGCCATAAAATCAGAATAAGGGACCAATTATCCTCTTTAAGACAGAATGCTCTTGCTCTAGTGTTATGTACTGATCATGGTTTAATTCTCCATCTCAGATGAATCTACTGCATAAGGAATTTAAAAAGCCAACAGTTACCTTTTATTTTAAGGCTATTTTTGTGGCAGTAGTTTCTGTTTAGGTAGGCAATGTGTCATTTGTCAATTTCTGTTAGCCTTATTCAGTCTACGTCCTTGAATTGCCTGATGTTAATAGATGTTATTTAGTACTACTGGCACAGTGAGTAAGCTTCACTGTTGAAAGCCAATAAGTGGAGTCGAGAAGGAGAAGGGCAAAGACACTGCAGCATGAGTAGAAAGAATTTAATGAACTGACATCTTGACAGACTTATTTTATTATTTATCTTTCCATTTAAAAATATATTAATGATTAATGAAGTGCTAGATATGGGGTACAGGGTATTAATTGTCATGTCTCTATCGCTGTTTGTTTAACTTACACAGATACTCATTGCTACACTCTGATTATTTAGATATTTTTTCCTAACTGTAATGGCCTTGGCATTAGAAACAGCTTTTAAAATTACCTAGAAACAACTTTTTGAAGACATTTTTGAGCAATATGGGCTGATTTTCTAGCTGTCATTATTTATTTATTTTTTAATTAATGATTTACATAAGAAATTCTTTTTAATGTTCTTATTTCATTTAGTGTAATTTATTTCTAAACTGTTTTCACCCAAAGTATTCAGACTTCTAGATTCCTAAATCTTCTAATGCATGTGACTGGGTCCATAAAGGTAGATGTCTCCTACCCACATATTAAAAAATATTGTAAGTATACATTTGGCAATCACAAATATATTTTCAATCTGATCTTTGGATTTTGTTTATATATTAAATAAACCCTCTCCTTTCAAATCACTGAGTTGATGGACTTTTCCAGAGGCATGTCAGATATCTAGACCTTACTAGTCAGTCTTATAGAGTTATCAGAACTGCTGCTTGAACATACTGCATCATGACTGATATTTTATATCGTCCTGGAGCCAAAATTCCTTTCTTCTAGGAACCCATACCTATATTACCTGTATTACCAGAAGTGGAGACTTCGAAACATCACATTTTTCTAACTTCTGAAAGTATTTTTCACATTCTTGGTATTTCCTTACCTCAAAAAAGTATATGATTTCTTCAATGAAAAACAGAATGAATCTGGAGTACAACATTTTGTGTGTGTGCGTGCACAAAATTAGTGCTTTTCTTGTTTTATTTCTCTTTGCTTAATGGCAAAAAGATTATAGTGTAAAATAAGTATGTGCAGTGATTTGATCTATATTACATGATCTGGGAGTCTATTTACTTCGATTTTAATGAATACAAGTGAATATTCAGTTTACTACTCTGTGATCACTGACAGTAGTCTTGCAGGCTAAACCAAATACCAAATAATTCCCCTCTTAATATGCTGCTATATGTAAGAAAAAAGAAAAAAAACTCTTTCACCGTGTCATTATTTCTCCTATGCTTCTGAACTCAGAGAATCACGATGCTAACTAGAATCTTTATGCACTTTCCTTCTGTTTCAGGAAACAAAAATATGAGTGTTGGTACAAACCAAATTCATTACCCTTAGAACATTTATTCGTCAAGTCCTGAAACTGTTGTGTATATATATAAAAAAAAAATTATGAGATAAATTGACTGCTTTTAAATTACTAGGAATTTTTTGCCATAGAAATTCTCCTTTTGTTAAAGTAACAGTTCTGCAGTCACAAAAAGACACAAAATAATCTGATAGATTAGTGTATATCTGTGTGTGAATATTAACATAAATCTATAACCCCACTTTTGTTCCTGAAGATCATTTGATTTTACAACCCTTTATGCCGTCTTTTTTTTCTGTTAGTAGCCTCCATAATAACTTAAAATACAGAATAGTTAAACTATAATTTGTCATATATTTAAGCCCTTATCATCATATAAACCAATCAACCAACCAAAGCCCCCACAGTCATTCTTTTCTCTTGCACTTCCTCACTAGATCCTTATTGTTGTAGGCTGGGCATTTTGCAGAGTCTGTTGAAGGGTATAGTTCATATCCTGGCTTCAGAGGAGGAGTATGTTTTGTTTTTCACCAGCTGGATCTACTCCCTGACTCAGTTCACTGAGTGACAAAATAACTGTCTGTGCTAGTAGCATGGCAACAGGATAAAAGGCCAGAGGAGGGGATTATGGGACCTGCCTTTACAGAAGCAAGTCATCAACTAACGGTGCATGGAACTGTGTTGCTAGTCAAAGTGTAAAAGTAGAGGGTCGTTACTAGCGACCTTCTATTCAAAATGAGGAAAGAATAGACAACCTGGGGGAACCAGGTTTGACAGGTCAAAGAATCTTCTCAGGAGAAGATGAACTTGAGACAGGATTTGTGGCTGATCAAGAAAAGTCAAATAAGAAAGAAGAGTGGATACTGGAAAAGCGCCAGAACTGCTTAGAGCAGCACTTTCTGTGCAATAAACATAAAAGCTATGATGGGTTCAAGAAAAGGACATGTGAAAAGCAGAAAGAATGCTGACAAAAGAGCAGGAAGAGAATGACATATGGATATTCCTTATTTAACGTGTGTGCTTATTTCTCTTAGAACATTATATGACTTTTCTACGAAGCCTTCATCTTATTTTTGAATTTTATTGTGTTCCTTAAGTAGGATTATAAAGTACAGGATCTGTGAGAGCGATAGTGGGGTATTTGTGAAAGGATATAATTAAGTTATTTGGAAATTTTGAACATGTGTCTGGCAGAGCAAGCAGATGGGATTGGTGGTAGGCTAGATACCTGATTTGGAAAGTTCCTGTTCAGAAACAGTGCATCTGATTAAAGTTTTGAGGGAGATATAATGAGGACTAAGGAAGGTCAGAACTAGGGTTTATTCACATTAATGGACTCTTGAAAACAATGAGTTGAACTTTAGAACACCGGAGAGAGCATTTAATTAATAATTCGGATAAATTAAAATGTGTGAACATCATTCACAGCTTATTGTTCAAGGCAGTTAATAAATACAGCTCATATAGCCATTGCAACAATATTGTGGGATTATTTCAGTGAATTCCTTTTCATTGTCTAGTACTTTCATTTACCAACTTTCTCTAAAATTCATATTTTAAATTTTATTTATTAGAAATTGTTTTTTCTGTGTTAAGTAACTAAAAAAAAATAAATCAGACTCTTTTATAATCTTATTCATTTGACATTTTAAAGATTTTCTGCAGCTTATTCTGTGACCTAACAACACAGAATCGTGTTGTAATGACAATACTTAGCATTGTGTCATCACTACTGATGAGTATTAATAGCTGAGATCACAGCTCCACTCTTGCATGTAACTGCAGTTCTTCATTGCCATTCATTAATGAGCTGAAGGCTTACAAAAGGCAATAGAAAGAGAAGAATTCATTTTGTGCTGGATTTCACCAAAATCAACAGTCAGAAATTTTCAACTTATAAGCATTTCATGTTTCCTACAGAAGAAAATATGCTGCAATGATGAAACAGGCATATTAGCACTTGCAAAGAAATGTTACATTTTGAAACTATCTGGGAACAATTATGCTTGCTTGAGTTTTACCTGACAGGGAAAACAAAAAAAACCAAAACTAAACTAAACAAAAAAAACCTGCTATTCCTTATATGAGCTTTTTTTTTTTTTTTTTTTTTGTACTCAAGAGACTGGAGACATAAAAATCGATGAATTAAATAGTGGTATTGTTGAGAAACTGCAAAGAATATCTGTTCAGCTGTCTCTTACATGTAACCTAGGGTACAGAAGAGAGAGTGTACCTTAAAACATAAAAGAACCTAACAGCTAGAGGTCAGCAGCACAATTTATATTATTTCTTCTGAAGTTGAGCAAAGGGAATGTAGATATCCTGTAACTGCCCTGTTAGTCTTGTTAAACTGAATGTAGTATACAATTAAAATGTGTTTTTTCTCAGTACAGATGAAGAATGGTTTTTTTTACAAATGACATTCAAGAGATTTTAGTGAAGAAAACTTTCTGCAATAGTCTGTATTGAGACACAGGATGAAACACTACTAACACAACTAACTCCTTCATGTGCTTTGGATAAGGCATCTGTGACTGGCTGTTTTGTTCAGGAAATTCTCACAGACATGGAATTTTATTAAAAAGTCATTTATTCAGTATCTGATTTTTATGTGATCAACGACATGAATCTTTGCATATTTTATTCAAATAGGCAGTTACAACTGTGTCTGGAAAGACGGAGTTCTCTATGACTTAGATTTTCTTTGACAGCTATGCAGAGTATTAAGATTAATGCATATATATCTATAAAGCCACCACTTGTCCCTTTGTCCTTCATCGGTATCTGTTTTGTGCTGAACTATGCAAAACACTCCTGGGCACCTCTCCATGATGTTTTTCTCTATGAATGCCCTCTGAAATTACTTTATGTGAAATTCATCTGTAACATTAGCCAGATCCGAATCCAATTTTAAAGGTAGAAAAAAATTACTGAACCTATTTACTATTAGCTGTTTACAGTCCTGAGTTGTGTCAGCATTAGCATCTCTACAATTGCATATTTTCCAGAGATGCTTATAGAAGTGATATCTCCACACAGCTTACCATGTCTCCATTTTCTTTATGATTCTTCAGGACAAATATTCTGAGGTTTCATACTAGTAATTTAGCATCCACTGGAAGTCACTTGCAATGAGGAAAGAAAGAATGAGAATGGGAAATATGTTCCCCTGGAAGTAGGTATGCAGGAGTTTATGTATGCCATTTTTTGCATTCACTGGCTCCCAGGAAGAGATCTTCCTAGTGGCTGACAACTCCACCTCTGAGTTGTCATATGAAAAGTATCTTTTATTGTTTGAATAACTGTCCTGTAAGGTCTGAATTCTGTATTTTTTTTTCCTATTTAGTTAGTAAGATGAAAAGAAAGATATATTTCCTGTACAGCTGTCATCCAACATTTCATAATCCAGAACCCTGTGCTTTACCAAATGGTGGAGAATGTTCATGTAAATTGAATTGGTTATATGTTAAATTGATAACTTTGCCTTGTAAATACAAGCACTATTTAATTACAACAAGATGGTTAAAACTTTCAGTACATATTCTCTCTTCAATCAGTGTGCTTTGACATAAGGTACAGATCAATTCAGTCAAGGAAAATAGAAATTTCCATTGAGGATGGAAGAATGTTAATGCAGAAACTGCTTGGGAAATGCTTGCGCTGTCCTCATCAAAGGCTCCTTCACTGGAAGTGTCTTCTCTCCCTTTCCCAGATGGCTACATGGTTCTGCTATGAGTAAGTAACTGTGGAGTTCAAGAGGGCGTAAAGATCAGCGCATCTTAAAACAATAATGAAATGGTAAACTGATTATTATTGCTCAAACTAATCAGTAAACTGATTATTGTTTAATACCTGTAGTAAACTTTGTTCTTTTAGGAAGGAAAATATGGTTAGGTATTAAAAGTGTCCTTGGAAAAGATATATTTGAAAAGACATTAAATCATGAGTGCAGCAGACTGGTTAGTTCAGTGATGACCACAGAAAAGCGTTCATTATTCTGTATATTCCTTCCATCTGTTTCAGACAATGAAGAAATTTGGATGTTGATGCATTGGTCCAACTCTCCACAACCTGGAGCTGTATAGAACAATTGTGTTGAGTGTTTATGTCATGGGCGCATAATCAAGACTGGCTGCCTACTTTGAATAAGGGAAAGTTAACAGTGCATGCATCCCTTATCAGACACAGTTTATAAACTGAATGACATAGTCCATTCAGGTTAAAGATCATAGTCACAATATGCTTCCAGGTGTAAGCTTAGCAGTTTGCAAGACTTGATGCTTTCCAGTCAGTTCATAAAAACTTGCCTGCATACTGGTAGAGATGATGAGCTAATACCCTTGATTAATAGTCCACCTTGTGGTACAATCTGTTGTCCAACTTCCCAATACACTGTGCAGTCATGATCATCTACCTGAAACACGCATTTGTCTGAAAGCCAGGAACACCTTTCATGGGCTCATGGTCTTTACCAGATTTTATCCAGTTTCTCTTTCAGGCCTACTACTAAATTCATGACCGGTTTTCCTAAGGCAGTCACACTGGCTAGACCAGTTCAGTTTAAAATGAGGTTCCAAGGGTGGACCCAGAACATAACAAAGAGCATAATTGACCAAATACAAATTCTTCCCTGGGACTTGAGGAGAGCAAATTTCTGTCTAATCAGACAAACTTAATTCAAGTGCACTAAGAAGGAGATAAGATGTTCAGAGAAAGATGGCTTATACTAATTTGTAGTAAGCTCAAAAAGATTAAAAGAAAATAAATATGTTTTCTTTCAAAGCTTGTGCAGACCTTTCTCTGTGTTTTTAAATTTTTAACTATAATTCCATTCTATTGCCACATACAAATTCATTGTTTAAATAAAAATGCCTTATAAGATCTGGAAACTTCAACATATATTATTCTGCACTCAGTGAATCAGACAGGTACAATGACGCTTTTTTTGGGGCAGGGTGGGTAACACAACTTTTTTTTTTTTCTTTTTTCTTATTTTTCATTATCTATCAAGTCTAAGGACAGTTTCTCCCTCAGTTAAACGAAGAGACTCATAGAAATATACTTTTGTATGTGTTGGATATGTCAAGTAATATCACAAAACTTGGGAAACAGGAAGAGAGGTGATGTTCACAGACTATTCCCCAAAGAGTGAAAGATTTTGGCAACCATTGAGCAGTTACCCAGCTGAGCAACATTCCAGATGCCCAGCAGGATTTCAAGCAAGAGGTTTTTTTTCCCTGTAATGAAGGCATTAAATAAGTTGTGGGGTCAATACAACTCTTAAGTTCTAGGTTTTTAAAAGGCAGATGAATATTCATTCTTTCCCACTTCTACACAGAAGAGGGGATGGGGAGTTTATAGTTTTTACTGGATTACAAAACCTTACTCTAACTTTTCCATTAGAGAAACTGTTCTGTATTCCACATGGAATAACTTAAGTAATGCATTGTTTTTCATATAGAATAAAAAGAAATAGATTTGTGCTTTTAACTTTTTTTAAAATTTGCTTCCTTAGAGCCAGCAATTGCTCCTACAGTATTTCAAATGAATCTTTTATAAAAGTATTACAACCCAGTCTATTTCTCAGCTTTGATTCTACGAAAGTTTCTAAATTGAAATGCTTTCCAAAGTGCCTTCACAGGTCATTTGGATCCAGCCTCCCATTTTGCCTAAGCCTTTCTCTGAAAAAGCAGTGAGTGAATGTTACGGTTTGAAGTGGGGGGGGAGGTCCGGGTGGCAGAAGAATTTTTCCGAATTCCAAATCTGAAATTTGCCTGCTGCCTGATTTTCAGAGATTTTAAAGTCATATAGAGATTACTAATCTTCACAATGTTGATCTTTTCTCCATTTTTACGTAAAACCCAATATGTTAGATACGAGAGAAATAGAAATTAGCAGATCTTCCTTACTCAAAATTTAATATGAGGTTTTCACATTTTGTGTCGGATGCGTATTTACATCAACCTTATGTCTTATTCTGTGCTTACAAAAGGCAATAGAAACATTCACACATCAGTTACATATTGATCTTACTCGCTTTGCCTTTGTTACTCAGGTCTGTCCTCTTATGGATTTTTTTCTTTCATATATGTAAAAGATTGTAGTTAAGCCTTTTATATGGTAATCACATCTGTTTCTTTAATAAACAAACTTTATATCCTGATGGGATCCAATGTTGGGATCCCTGTCTGTAAATTTAAGCTTTGCTCTTTTTCATGCTACATGCAACATTTCATTTTTATTGAGAGTAGTGTGAAAATAAAGCCACTCAGAAAGACATTGCTCTTTCAGAAAGCCCATTTCACCTCCTGCTTCTCATGTAGGTTCAGATGTTTTAATTTAATAGGTACTTATTTACATATGTGCTCCAATAGGGCAGGATGACCCACCTTCTGTCACTGAAAGCCTTTATTCTTTCTTCTATAGTTTATGCTCCCTTGGTAGACTGCCTTCCTGCCCTCTCATTTGCAGTGTTTCAGTGCTCATTATCCCTTTAGGTCTCATATAGTTTTTATTTCCTCTGTACAGATAACAATATTTCTTAAATACAATTACCTTTGTGTAATCTTTTTTATTCTCCAACCTTTCTATACAGTTTAGTGTGTAGCCAGTATTTGAATGTAGCTCAGATTTCACTGATAAGAGACAGCTATTTAATTTCTTTCCTACGATTCAAGGGAGTTCTGTGAACCTAGAAAATACTGAGTGCATGTGTATAAACCCATTGCTTATAATTTCCTCTAATGCCCATCAGAAGGTGATCTGTTTAAAAGTAATCTTTTTTTTTTCGTATTTTGATTTCTTTCTTCTCCCAGGCAGCTTCTCTGTTTTCTAGTCTGGTGCTAGTTTCACACATTTCTTTCATCATAAGTTTAAATAGCTGATAGAACATTTTCAATTCAACTCAGGAACTGCAAGATTTAGATCTTTGCAGGCAGAATTTTAACATAAAAGTAAGAACTGGAATAAACAGAGTAACACTAAGGAAAACAGTGCATTAAGGCTGTAAAATTGTTTTCTTTTTTCCAGCTGAGTACAAGATGATAAGGAATTTTTCTGTGTGCAATATCTCATACATGTATCAGTACATCACAAGAGATAGACAAAGCTACTAGTGCATGTCCTGCATACATTGGGCCTTCCCTAGAGAGCATGTCCTCCACCATCTGAGAGGACAAACAACCTCACTTGCAAATGATTCATTGTTAGCAGTATATGTCTAGCAGTATAGGTTTTTCATGGAAGGAATTCAAGGATAACTAGAGGCATAAGGCTTCTCTGAAAAATTCAGCTATATAGAGAAATAAGTATTTATATTTTCTTGTACTTAAAGGCTTTTGGATAATGAGATAAGAAAAGAAAAAGTAGAAGTAGAATCAAAATATGTAGATGTGTTATGAGAAATCTTGTATAACATATACAGTCTTTCCAGAAGACAAATATAATTGCAAAATATTGGAATTAGTAACAAAATAATTTAAAAAATCAAACCGAAAAAAGAATCCTGTACAACTTTCTAACTCAGTTAATTTAATTAATAGCCATAATCCAAATAGCTCACTAAATGGAAAGCAGAACACAAGAGAGTTTGGAAGAGAACATTGAATTATTCTTTTAATCTATTTTGTTTTAAGTACAGTTAATCAGAAGGTAATGATGACTGTTGAGGTAGCCGAAGTAGTGGCCTAAAGAACAGAGGAGAGAATCAAGCTAACTAGATGTAGAAAGTACACTAAAAACTTAAAATCTATAGACTTTTGGTGAGCAAGATGCCTTACATGTAATTTTTATAAACATGTAAGCTTCACATATAAAACAACAGAATAAGACAGCAAGAAATACCAGATAGCAAAGGATAAATTAAGATGAAGAGTCTGGATCTAGAAAATGGAGACTTGCAAGTAATTACAAGATACAGTAACAAGGAAGTACAATTAACTCCCCTGCAAAAGTGAAAATTTAACAAGACTCACGGCCAGGAATTGAAGTCCAAAATTAATATCAGAAAGATATTAAGAGGAAAAAAACCCCACAAATGAAATAATACCCATACATTTCCATTTTAAAATTAGAAAGAGAAGTCGGACAAAAGTATTTGAGGCTCTGCATTAAACAGGATTAGTGCCAAAACCCCTGAGTACTAATTAAATATGAAAACCAGTGGTTTCATAAGGAATTTTTTAAGTCTATTGAAAAATGAAAAATAAATTAAAACAAGAACAAGGAATAACAAATATTTCAGGTTAACAATGCCATTTTCTTTAAATATAGAACAGGTACTTAAAATGCTGCTTTGTCTGACTAAGAATTCGATTTGGAAATGTTTCATCCTATGATATTGCTGTAACCATTGGGTTATTGGATGTTTTGGAATGATGGACTTTTCTTTTTTCTTTCAAAATATTGTCTTGTATTTTGATCTAAAAAAAATAAATAGTATTTTTGGTATTGACATTGATTTATTTGCAGTACACGGTCCTCATATTCTCACTACTTTAAGTGGTAATATATATGAAGTTCAAAAAGAATAAAATAAAGAAATAAACCAAAAGAGCTTGCATATTTGTGCTTACAAAGATGACCATAGTTATTATGTACTGTCACATGCGCTTTTTAAATGACATTAAGAAAGAAATGTAAACCATATTTTCATAACGTTCTTTGATATGAAACCATATGAAAATTTATCATTTGGGACAGGGAAAATATGAAGCAACTTTTTCAAAAATGAGAAAACAAAAATAAAGAGAAGGTCATGATTACCTGACTTCCAAAATATTCTACTGGCAAGAATGTGATAGTTGTACCTAACAAAAATAAATGTATAGAATAATCTTTTTTTTCTTGCACTGTCAAAAGACGTATGAGAGCTGTAGGAGAGCTACACTAGACATTATTTTTTACATTCTTAATAAGCACATGCTTAATCTAATTTTAGGGAAAAATCGTGTCTTTATACTTGATCTTTCTTCAGATCTGCTTCCTACAGCATAGCAGTACATTGCTTCTATCAGCTGTTATATCCTTGTTTAGATCAAAATGAAGATAGAAGTGAAGTAAATAGACTTGTGATTTACATATGCTTACTGATACTAGTTACAATACTACTTGGCATAGAAATAAATATAATTCTCTGTGACGCTTCAGCGGATCATGGTTTACAGCTCTGTAAGCTAGATATATTTTAGACACTTCCTGATACTTATTTTAAAATGCTTGATAGTAAATGGTGCATTTCTCTGCAGTTAAAAAAGCACTTATAAAATCTACCTATGTTTTCCATTAAACTTAAATTATTGTGTACTATGAACTGCAAAACTCACATAGCTTTTATGTGCTCAGCATTTAAAGAAGTAACACTATCAAATTGCAGTAGATATGATATTACATTAGAGGATATTAGCAAGTGTAGTAAAAACACTAGAGCCATCATAACAGGAGAAAGATTTTTTTAAATAATGTAGCTAGAGTAGACCTGTGAATTTTAGTTAGAGGACTCGCTATGGTATATACCTGTTTACTGTTCACTGCCAGTAAGCTGAAGGTGCACTTAAAACACATATAGGAATAATTCAGTTAAGTTTTCATTAATTTATGGTCTGGACTGTTTGAATTTCAATGAGCATTTCTATTCTATACCGGGTGACTTCAGAGGAAGTAGAAGCAAGAACCAGTTTTGCTCATCTCTATAGATTCCATTCAGTATTTAGGAATTTTATTAATTATATTGTAATTTAGGTAACCGGTACCTAAGTTAAATCTAGAAAGGAATGCAGTGAAATTTAACTGCAAAAAAATAGTTTTGAACAATGATACTTCTTTAGAAAAGTAGTTTTAAGCATTAACTTTAGCTTGTTTCCTTGTTAAAGCTCTTCCAACCCTCTCTTTAACCTAGTAAACATAACAAAAATCATACTATTGAAGTTCTAAAGTTCTCTAACAGTAAGCAGTTTTGAGGGATTGTTGTCATGTAGGACTTGTAATGATCTTAAAATTCATGTCTAAGGACTGCAATCTCTACCTCATATTGCCCCACTATTTTTCCTGTGAATAGGGAAATCAGTAGGAGTACTACCTTTTCCACATGATAAAATTAAGTGAAAGCGTATGATCAAGACAGTTACGGTTCCACTGGAAAAGGTTATTGCAATACATGTTTAATAACATTACGTATGAATTATACAATGATTAACATTAAGATGTAAAAAGCAGTGGAGTGTATTTCTTTCTATAATGTGCTTGTAATATCACTGAATTAATGGCTCTTTTAATTATCAGCAGAGTTAAGGTAACTATGGTATAGCTGAAAGTCATAGTTACTTCTTTACTGATTATCTAGTATTACGAAAGTGAAAGCTCATTAAATTAAGCAATCTGTGTTGTGTACTTTAGTTGTAGAACCAATGAATTCAATTCACCCACAAGTGACCTCTGAAACAAAAGGAAATTAAGAAATATATTAAGGCGTGCAGATGAATAATGTGTAACCAGCTTAGAATATAAAGTCCAAGTCATCTTAGAGAAATCAAATTATTAAATTTTGAAAAATTCTAAAATTTTAATAATTGTGCATTTAAGGGTAGAAATTGCTACAAAATCTAAAATTCTGCCAAGATATTTCCCATAATGTCTTCTAGGACATAAGAAGATGATATTTGTTTGTTATAGTAAAGATTTAAAGACAAATCAGTGAGTATTAACTGACTTTATATTGTAGTGTGATATTCGGATTTTATGAAATTCTACATTTTTACATAGTTATAAAACTACATGTACATATATATACATACTGTATTTCCAGTGCGTAAGGAGGGAAAACAATGAAAATTAGTAGGATGTGAAGAGCTGTTTGTTGAATGTCCTGAAATAACAATAAAAAAGTGAATACATTTTCTAATTCTACTAAGATAAACACAGAGGGTGCTTTTTTTTTGTTTATACTATAGTGACTTATTGATGTGTGACACAGTATATTCCTGCAAATTTGCAAAATCTCTGGTGGCTGAAAGGGATAGATACAAGGGCTCCCAGTTCTTCCCACTTTTTTTAGTGTTTTCCAGTATGTCATGTATATTTCTGAACATACAACAGCATGAAGTTTTTATCATTTCCCCACATTCATTGAACAATTCCATTTGACCATTTTAAATAACCACATTCTTTTATGCCAGCATTTTAAGAATTGCCTTACTGTTATTTTTTTACTTTTTTTCTCTTTCATTGAAGTAAAAGCATGCTGAACAAGCACACCTTTGAGCAGTAGGTCCCACAAGGAAACTAGTGGTGAGATATTGTCTATGATGCTTGCCCTTACAGAGGTTCAGTCGGTGTGCGTGGTGTAAACTATCTCTCTGCGGAAAGACTAACACAAAGCCTTTCATAACCTACAGTTCCTCAGGACCTGGGGTTTTATCTTCCTTAGGATAATGTAGCAAAAAACTGATGCCAGAAAAAGCTGGAAAATTGCAAATGCAAAAGATCATCATTCCATTCATGGAGATTCTTATGGTTGGCCTTTTACCTCTACCACTACCACTGTTCTCTCTCTGTCAGAGTGAAAAAGGAGATCAAAGAATCTAGTGCTGCTTTTGCTTTTAAGTTCCTATGTTAACCAATGTCAGACTGCACCTCCCTTTTCTTATTCCTGGAATTCCTATTTGAAGGCAATGAGGGAAGGAAGGTTTAAGAGCATGTTATCCCCTCCACACACTATCATAAAAGCAACTTTACTGCAGTTGTAGTATCAAATAATGTGCACACTCTGTATATATTCTTTAAATGTGTTATAAAATTGTGCATACAATACAAAATTGCAAAGTCATTTTTGTATCTCAGGTTACTGAGATCCTCTCCTTTTTTGTACAGTTGAGGGCATGTATGATGTTTCACCTATCAGTAGTCTGATAGGTGGCACAGAAAGAAGTTCTGAATATTCAAAGAAAGGTTAAAATGTCAGTGTTAATAAATATAACTCTGAAAATAATTATAATTCTGCACATTGGACTTTCGTTTTCTATAAGGAAAATATTATAAGACTAAATACATATTGTGAAGGGAATCAGAAATGTAAATAGCACCATAAAGTGGCATCCCTGTGTACTGTGCCACAGCTGGCTGATATTTTTAAGCACTGTGGTTTCCCACACAGCTTCCAGCAACCCCTCCAATAGCACCTGGCAATTCTGGAAGTCTGACATCATTCCAGATAGATCTGCACAGATGCCTTGGATACTGAAGAGCATCTTAAATGGTACTAGTCACCTGCTTTATCAGATTACAACTCGTCTTTGTGATTGTTTCTATTTTCAACCTCATCTACACTGTGAAACACAGAAGCTAGTGTGAAGCTAGTGCTGGCTGGAACCAGTGTCAGCACTGGGCAGCCCCCAGCCTTTTTTCACAGAGGTCACCCCTGCAGCCCCCCTGCTGCCAAAACCTTGACGCCTGCATCCATACATTGCGTCACTGAGAGGCAATAAAACCACACTATCCAGGTTTCTTTTCTCGTTAGTCATATTTAAGAACAAAATTACCTATTCTTTTCAGAAAATTCCCTATTTTTAATTGTTTTATATGGTGTCCCATGAAAATGGTAACACGAGTGGTGAGTTATACTCCTCAGCTAGGATGTGGAGCTCAGATCCTTGCTGAATGTGTGCCCTTGCTAGGATTCACCTGCAGAACAAACAGATTTGCATCAGGAGAGTAAGTGTGAGATTGGCAAGGACATAGGCAAACTTAATAATGGTCTAAGAGTTTTAGCCTTTGGGAAAAAAGATTTTAAATAAATGATCTTGAGTTAAGATTGATGCTGAAGTACAGAGTTTTTGCCTAAAGAACTTTGTCGCATACTATTCACTTTTCTACCATTGTAGCAAAGTATAGAGAAAGAAATGAGACTGATTATCAGCTTTCTTGGTTACTATGTAAATCACAGAAATGCTCTTGCTATGTAAATACTGACATTGTAACCTCCACTCAATAAAACATTGTTTAGTTTACCTTAACAGAGTTAAAACAATATGCTGGTATCCCCATTTTTAAGAATAATTCCTTTATTATCAGTGATAAATCTATCAAAGATAATTACGTCTCTAAGAAGATTATTTCCTACATGAGTAATTTTAGTGGCTTGATTACTTATTGAATTATTTAGCATTTTTTCAATTGATAAGATGAAACCTTGCTTAAAAGGATCTGTAACATGTGTTTAAGTCTAAACCTGTTCTTAACAACTGTTAAGAAAGTCTTCTGTTTCCCTGGGAACAAGGTTGGATTAGTTATGCAATTTTTCTTTTCTCAGTATTGCATAAAATATTTTAAATATGGTTTCATAAGCACATCAGCTTAATTTCTGCTTGATATTAAAGACGGAACATTTTATATATTCTGCCTTGAACAGTCAAAGATTAAAAAGCCTTGACAATGAGCACTTACAGCCCAGAAAATGAGCCGTATCCTGGGCTGCATCAAAAGAAGAGTGGCCAGCAGGTCGAGGGAAGTGATTATGCCCCTCTGCTCTGCTCTCATGAGACTCCACCTGCAGTCCTGCATTTAGCTCTGGGATCCCCAACATAAGAAGGACACAGATGTATTGGAGCAGGTCCAGAGGAGAGCCACGAAGATGATCCGAGGGCTGGAGCACCTCTCCTATGAAGACAGTCTGAGAGAGTTGGGGCTGTTCAGCCTGCAAAAGAGAAGGTTCTGAGGAGATCTTATAGCAGACTTCCAATACTTAAAGGAGGCCTACAGGAAAGCTGGAGAGGGATATTTCACAAAGGTATGTAGTGATAGGACAAGGGGCAATGGATTTAAACTGAAAGAGGGGAGATTTAGACTAGATATAAGAAAGAAATTCTTCACAATGAGGGCGGTGAAACACTGGAACTGGTTGTCCAGAGAAGTTGTGGTTTCCCCATCCTTGGAAGTGTTCAAGGTCAGGTTTGATTTGACTTTGCGCAACCTGACCTAGGGGAAGGTGACCCTGCCCATGGCAGGGGGTTGGAACGAGGTGATCTTTAAGTCCTTTCCAACTCAAACCATTCTATGATTCTACAATTCTATGGCAATGTACATTTCAATGCCATGAATGATCATTTAATATATGTATATAAATATCTTTTTTTTAAAAAAAAAAAAATGTAATTGCCATAGAAGCTTCTGGAATTCTAATAAACAGAGCTGCGGACATCATCTACAGGCATCACATTGACTTAGCAGTTCCTTGTGAAGGATTTGCAGGGACACATTTGTGTATACATGGCTGTGGAGCTGCAGTATCTACCACAACATTCCTCTCAGTTCAATGTTTTAGCTTTTATATGAAGGAGATTAGATCTGAATCATATGGCTTTAGCTACTGAGTACTCTCGGAGAGTATACTTTAAAGCTGAGGGAATTCATTGTCTTGCAGAAAGCACTTACCACCTTGCAAGGCTGGACCCTGAAACAGACAGAAAAACAAGTTTTCACATGTAAAAGCAAGAACAGCTTTAATTATCCTTACGCCACAGCGCGTATGACAAGTGCCAGTGTATTTGTTTAAGTGCTCTGCTCCTTAGAAAAGAACTGTAATTTCCAGATGTAGACATGCAGACAGGTCTGTCATAATTTTTATTGTGGTCATATTTCTTTCTCTTTGTGTGGTCAGTCCAATGTGAATGTGGCTTTGACATGAAAATGTTATAATCACATTTGACTTACAAAGGAATAAAATATTTTCTAAAATCTATTGGATAAGTTTGATTCATTGCTTTGTTTCTCTCACCTTATATTTGAACTGCGTTTGATTTTAATTAGTTGGCCATAACATAACTATATATATAGTTAATTATAGGAAATATTTTAAATACTTGAATCTTAAAAATCTTAGAAATTTCAATAAGTAAAAAGAACTAGATGTTTGTATGTTTAGACATACCTCAACCAGCTTTTTCTTTTTTCATCAGAGCTATTCTGTTTTTCAATATCAAGTTTACCTCTATAAAAATACCATTCAGATGGGGTTTTTTACATTATGAAATGCATAATATAGAGGTTGTTGTCAACATGCAAACATATTTTAAGATAAATACAGAATGGTGTTGAGTTTTCATTCTGTGAATAAGAGAAAAACAAGAATCACAAAATGAAAGGATTTTTAAGTTAAATGAAGTAAATTCTGAGTTCTAAATAACATTGATTGGGAAAGTGTGTTTTATAAAAATTAAAAATCATCTAATCATTCACCCTTATTCTTCATGAGTAAAAGGCAGACCTTTTGTAGGCCTTTGAAAGAGAAAGGGAGAAAAGAAATTTAAATATGTGTATTTTGATTGTTCCCACTTTAATCTAATGAAAGAAAGGAGATCAGGCGCTGTTCTCTATCCCAAAGATTGGTTTTACACCAGTCTGTCCAACCATTAGTGATGCAATTTTTCTTCAAACTAAGAATTAGATCCAGACATCCAAACAGGCATTTGAGATACTGCAGAGAAGTCAAAGCACGGTGATGTGTGTCAGTTGTATGACATGGGATAGGTATCCTTCTTGGAGAGTTATTTTGGAAGCTAAGTAAGAGTCTAGAACTTCCCAAATGACATAAATGTTCTGCATTTAAAAAACTGAATTGAGCCCGAGATGTTTATAGAGAGATAATGGAGGTACAATAATAAAACTTTTGACATCTAACTGAAAACTAGAGAAAATTTAATTGTCTTCTTAGGCTGACTTCTGCTTTGTGTCTTTTTAGCTAAACAATTAACTTAAAATTAATTCCTAGCCTTTAAATGAGGAGATACGGCCCATCCTTTGTGTTTTTTCCAAGTTTAATAATACTGAAATTGTTTTACTATAATTTCTTAATTAGCCTTCTTTGAGCAAGTTAACTATAAGTTAGTACTTCTTGGTTAGATTTTGTCAGAAATAAGGTGACATTTAGCTGTTAGAAAGGTCTGTTCAGCATCTTGAGTCGTAGTAATACAATTTGTCACTCATCTCAAGTGTTATGCTATGGATAAAACGTTATTATTTTTGTAGTTCCTGAAATATATGTTTCCATGGTACTTGTGAAAGATCTGTCAGAATTTAGATCAGCTGTAGATTTATTTTCATGTAGGGGAGGTACCATAGCCAAAGAGTACTTAACAAGTTGGGTTCTCTCCTTCTCTTTTCTCTCTTTAATTTTTTTTTTCTTAAGAAATATAAATATGAGTGTTTTATTGAAAGACATTCTGAATAAAAATATCAAGGATATTAAATCTTCCCAAAAAGTTAACTAATAGAAAAGTTGAAATAGACAAGCTGTTTCTATTTGTTTGATTTCCCCATTCTAGAAAAGAGAAGAATAGAGAAATAGTAATTTCTAGTTTGCAGCAGTTTACCATGAAGAGACTGGTAAACTTAAATCAACAATAAATCTACGTACTTTGTATAAAGAAAGTTTCAGAAAACAAAGAAAAATAATGGAAAACTCATGTTTTTCTAGCTCCAAAATAAGAAGATGAGGCTAGTTAGGAAAGCTGTAGAATCACTAGTTTTGAAGATTTATTGAAACGGTTTAGAAATGGTCTAGCAGTATTTATTTACCTGAGAAAAACGAGATGGAATACATTATCCTTGAAGTTCTAATAGACTATACATTGCTATTGTGTGTATATATATAGGAAGAGTATATATATATACGGGGTTTGGGACTTGTATATATTGTATTAAAAAATATAAAATCTGTACATGTCTTGCATTATTACAGTATCTGAGTACAATATATTCACAGAAGTATATGACTTTATGTATCTGCATACAAACCATCTCTCTTCCCACCCTACCTTGCTTTCACTTACCCTTCCTAAAAGAGCTTTTAATCTAATGTTAATTAAATTACTGTTCCTTTCTACAATTGGATGATTAGCTTTCTAATTTCTCTCATTTTGAAGGAGTGGCACTGTACATATAATAATTTCATTAATATTTGAAGCAGGAGCAACTTCATATAAAGCACTGTTTAAAAAAAAAGAATCTCAAATTTCATCTGTCTGTATTTTGTAGAGGACTGAATTCTTAAGAAGGTTTTAAAATCTCTGTATCAAACTCCTAAGGAAGATAATACTTTATTTTATGAACCTAGATGGATACAAGTTTAGTTCGTTAGTATCACCAAGAGACCGCTTTATCTATCCATAGAACTTCAGATGCCATGGAAATTTTAAAGTAGAAATCTGAGTAATTTAAAAAAGTTAAGGAAACTCTTAACTGAAGTAGTAGTTAAACTAAGAATCTTTCAATTCAGAATTTCAGATTTAGATTTCTAATTTTCTCCATGATCTATTTTAGATACAATAGACATTTTTATTGCATCTAGAAGAAGGGTGTAATCTTGTCACCTGTCTTTACGTAGCTGTAATGCAGATGGAATTATTTGGGTTATTATAGATATCCGCCTTTAGATAAGATGAATTTTGTTCAAAATAATGATTTACATGGTGAAAAGAAATAGCCTTCTCCTTCCAGAATATCAGGTAGAGGCTAAAGTGATATGTTAAGCTAGGACAGCTCAAATAGTCTATTACAATTTTTAGGAAACTGAATTGAACTTCAAATTTTTCAAACAATGCATATGTAAAAAACTCCAGTCTTCACTTACATTACTGAAAAATGGGTAATTAAAAAAAAAAAAACCAAAAACAGAAAATAAAAATAAATGAGACAACAATTTAATTTGTTTTAGAAATGAGCATAGTGAACTCAGATATCAAAATATGCAGTTCTCTTAAAAAGAAAAAAAGTTCTGTTCCAATATTTCACATTCATAAATACAACATGGTTAGTAACTTAGAAATGTTTGATGGTTGCACTACCCAGTCAAAGGCAGAGTGTATCCTTCATTTTCACAGAACAGACTTCTTGGTTTTTCACTTTTGCAGTATTAATATAGCTAAGATGCATGCTCAGGACCTCACTGTTCCTCTTTCCCAAGCTGGAAATTGTTTCTTTTAAACTGGAAGGCACCTGATCCATTGTAAATGGTTATCTCCAGATAAAATAATAATGTTATAGAAGTGCATATTTTGGTCTGTTAGCTGTAAAGATAGGTTAGGGTGTCTCGGGCAGAGGCATTGAAATCACCTGCTTTTATCAGATGAATCTCATAAGAAGTATACTTTTTAATTCAATCTATTGTTAATTTGCATTATAATAGATTACTTAAAGGGGAATCGATGACAGAATTAGACTGACAGATCTAAGTTTCATAGAGTGACAGAAACACCAGAAAAAGATAAAATTATAATGGAAAAGTTAGGTGGAAGAGAGAGGAAAGGAAAGTAGAAAAATAAGATGCAGAAAGCACATCTCCCTGAAAATGAGGGAAACTACGCTATACTGAAAAGTTCTTTATCTTTATAGTGTCCAACTGTGTTAGGAAAGCCAGAGTATCATAAAAGCCTTTTCAAATAACTATGCACTTCTGTTAGAACAGCTCCAAGAGATTTTCTTTTACATATTGTTTTTTTTTCCACAACTTCTGTAAAAAGCTCCCCAGAAGAATTTGAACCCTGTACAGATAATAACATATATTCTTACATGCTTTCAAATCCATAAATTTCAAAAAAGACTTTCTATAGGTCCTCCCAAGGTGAATAGCCTCTCTGCTTTCAGGGGAGCCCTTTAGAAACCTCCTTTGCAGTACGTTGGCACATGGAAATTAAAGATAGATTGTGAATTGGGTAGAAGCAATAGAAAACTGAAAATACTCTGGGAGAAGCTGCCCTCACACTCTGGGGCAAAAAATGTAGAAAAACTCTGGATTTTTTCCAAATTTTTGGTTACTCCCTCCCCCCAAAGCAAACGGGATTAATGTAGCGATACTATTAACATTAGTTAAGATTAATTTATTTTATCCTCAGAGTCAGGATTCTTTAAAATGTTCTGACATAACATCCTGTGAAGTTGGATACTACCATTCCTGTTACATCAATGGAGAAGCAATCACAATACAAATATACAAAACTGCCAAGTGTTACAATAGAGGTAAAGATTAAATGTGAACTTGCCTTCTTGCCACTGCTGCAAGGATATCCTTTGTTTCCATACAACAATGCAGTGTTTCAGGAAGGACAGAGTTTCGGGGAGCAGAAACTTCCTGAGTCGTTTTTCCCCCAAGTTTTCCTAGTCCTTATTTATTACATGGCTTTAAATTCTGACTTTCGTTTAGCAAATGCAAACTAAAATGCTCTGTATATTGTAACTAAACACACAGATACACACTGGAGATTTGGGCTTTAAGAATTTCTATTCTTATGGAATTCATAAATAAGAAAATAAACAATAGTAACTATGTCAGCATTTCCAGATGGAATACTCAAATAGTCTGTAGTTATGCTTCCAACTTCTGGTCAAACTGATTACCCAGCCCCAGTAATTAGTACCACTTAATGTAAAGTGCTGTTCAGTGTATTAGAAATCTCTTGTCAGAAGATGCCCTGGGCTGACAGCAGGGTGACCAAACTAATTCTCACTTTTAGAACAGACAGAAATTGTAGGTCAGGGATAAGCAAGATATGCTCACATTTCAGCTGCCTCAATTAGATCTGGGTCTAGGATAAAAATGTCCTGTGGTTAAGTCATATATGCAACTGACCCCTTGCCTTCATGAATATGAATGCTCATAGAAAAGTTAAGCTAGGAAAAAAATACACTGGTAATTTTTCAGGAGTAAGTTGGCAGGCTATGCTTATTTATTTATTTATTCCCCAGTGTCATACTTACTTTAGGATGCATGAAACTTTTTTTATGCACCATTTTGTTTAGAGGTATTCAAGAATTAAAAAAATGCTCAAAAACAATACCGCTCATTTCCAGTATGGAAATATCTTAAGACAATGAGCAAAACTTTAAGAAAAAGTACTTATCAAGCAAGAGAAGACAGCTAGATTTACAGTGAAAAAAGAGTATTCCTGTCAGATTGGTGTTTCTCCAGATCTTTCCTTTCTTATTTTAACAACAACACTTTTGACAGAACATAAACTGTATCATCTCACTCAAATTTAAATCTTGGGAACAGGCCTATAATTAACATTAAAACTGACCCTATAAAATACCTGGAAAATAACAAGATGCCTGATAGAAAACATGTTCTTAAAAACAATACTACAGAGAGAAATTTTCTGAAATAAACTTTAATTTCATATTTCTATTACTGAAATAAATGATACTTTTTTCAGTTATATCAGTGGGAATAGGACTATATCATTTGAATTAAGTTTAAAAATTCCAGCTTCATGAGAAATGTTTGACCCATTAATCCACTAATCAATTATATCATTTTGGACCTTGATATTCATAGGTAAAGGCATCATGTTGTTTGATATTATGATTTTCAGTGATGCAATTTGAAGTCAAAATTACTGCAGAAGTATAGATGACTAGAAGGAAAATGAATTTTAAACTACCTTATTCCATACCACTGAAATGAATAGACATTTCTCAATGAGCTCAAAAAGCAGATTTAAGGTCAACATATAAATATAAATACATTTATATTTACAACTTTAATATTTTTCAAAAATATTAATTTATATACAGCTCTTCATTGTTCTGAATAAATTTTGAATAAAAAATAGAACATGATATTTAATTCTGAATGACATTCTACAGTAGTGACTGCAATTAATATTAAAATGCAGCTTTTTGTCTAATGAACTGTGAATAATCAAGTTTTATTAAAAAAGACCTAATTTGTTTAGGTACATGCATTGCCTAGTTATCCAATTATTGCTGCAAAATTACAAATGGGGAAAGTCAAATCTGTTAAATTAAGAAGGTCACCAAAGTAATTAAGACTGCTGAAGCATATTATTAATGCTTTACAGTAGGTGGGGCACTGCTGAAATTTACCTGCTTTTCCTTGTTTTGTAAATTATGGGCTTTTGTACCATCAGTGTTTAAATGAGTTAATTTACAGATTAAAAAAAAAAAAAAAACCCACAAAAAACACCATAAAAGAGAAAGCAAGGTTCTGAGCAAGAAAAGTTCTTATCATCAACCACAAAATTAAAAGAAAACTGTTTTCTTTCCTTATTAATTTGATTGTGTGTTGCTAATTGTATGTTGAGTATGTTGGATTTTTTTCTGTGCTTCAAAATAATTAAGAAATTTAATAAGAAAAAAGAACAACAGTGTTGTATGAGAAAAATATTACATTGAGGATGAGGCAAATGATAACCCTACTCCAGTGGTAAATTTATGTTTCTGGCATTTAACAAAGAACACAGAATGTAATGCATAAGAAATAAGCTGCTATGCGCCTCTGATCTTAACCAGAGTTAACTCATTTTACTATTTCAATTTTCACATTGGTGTTTGGTGTTTTGAACCAAAGAAACTAAATATAGCTTAAGACATGATGTGTTCTAGATACTGTGTGAAAAATAACACAAAACAGTAATCGCTTTAGGCACTTCAACACCTAGATTTTATACAGTTTGGTTCAGGCAAACAAACACATTTGTGCTACAGAAGCATATGAGGTGACAGTTAGGGACTCCTAAATTGAATAGATGTTTTACTAACTCCATCATGAAACAGTTTCACACATTAACAGCTGGTTTAGTATCAGCCACAGAAACTACTATCATGGATATGTGTCTGTTTAAATGTTAGCACCTAGCCGTGTTACTCTGGGTTTTATTGTAACAGTGTAATAGCACATAATGTATACAAAATGCATCATAAAAAACAAGGAAGCCAAGAGAAAACAATACAGAAAAAATATGGTAGCAGATCTTGAAGCTGGATAAAAATCAACTAGTGTAAAAGTGAATCTTTGTGTGTGTGTGTATATTTATTCCTTTCTTTCCCTGTTTGATAGCTTATCTGGTGAGCATTGTCAGTCTTTATATCTTTGAGACAAGAAAACATGTCAGTAGAAACTGACAAACCTATACTGTTTATTAAGTTACATATCAATCTATATGACATTCAGATTCAAGATTAAACCTCAAAAAGTGTTAACCAAAGATCTAATCAAACAAAACAAGGTACGTTGTTATTTCCGCTGTCTTCAGCATTTAAAGAGAAATCATTGCTCTTCCAGTTGTATGGAAGAACCTCTTAAAGGCTCCTCCTTCAGACTATTGTTATCTTGGGGAGATTAGCTGACTACCAGCTTCTTTTCTTTCTCTCTCTCTCACTCTCACCTATTATCAGAGTACAGTGGAGACAGAGAAATAGATGAACATTTTCTTATGGATGGTTGCACTCAAAGAGTTGTGGTCAACGGCTCAATGTCCAAGTGGAGACCAGTGATGAGTGGTGTTCCTCAGGTGTCAGTACTGGGGCCAGTGCTATTTAACATCTTCATTGGCGACATGGACAGTGGGTTCGAGTGCACCCTCAGCAAGTTTGCTGAATACACCAAGCTGTGTGGTGTTGTGGACACACTGAAGGGAAGGGATGCCATCCAGAGGGACCTTGACAGACTAGAGAGGTGGGCCTGTGAGAATCTCATGAAGTTCAACAAGGCCAAGTGCGAGGTCCTGCACGTGGGTTGGGGCAATCTCAAGCACAAGTACAGGCTGGGCGGAGAATGGATTAAGAGCAGCACGGAGGAAAAGGACTTCAGGGTGCTGACTGATGAGAAGCTCAACATGAGTCGGCAATGTATGCTTGCAGCCCAGAAAGCAAACCATGTCCTGGGCTGCATCAAAAGAAGTGTGACCAGCAGGTCGAGGGAGATGTTTCTGCCTCTCTACTCTGCTCTTCTGAGACCTCATCTGGAGTACAATGCTCAGCTCTGGTGTCTCCAACATGAGAAGGACATGGAGCTGTTGGAGCGAGTCCAGAGGAAGGCCACAAAGATGATCTGAGGGCTGGAGCACCTTCTCTATGAAGACAGCCTGAGAGAGTTGGAGCTGTTCAGCCTAGAGAAGAGAAGGCTCTAGGGTGATCTTATTGCAGCCTTCCAGTACCTAAAGGGAGTCTACAGGAAAGCTGGAGAGGGACTTTTTACAAGGGCGTGTAGTGATAGGACAAGGGGAAATGGCTTTAAACTGAAAGAAGATAGATTTTTATTAGATCTAATTAAGAAATTCTTGACTGTGAGGACGGTGAGGCAGTGGAACAGGTTGCCCAGAGAAGTTGTGGGTGCCCTATCTCTGGAAATGTTCAAGGCCAAGCTGGATAAGGCTTTGAGCAACCTGGTGTAGTGGAAGGGATCCCTGCCCATGGCAGGGGAGTTGGAACTAGATGATCTTTGAGGTTCCATCCAACCCAAATAATTCTATGATTCTATGATCTAAGTCTAGAGTCTTGGCTTGAACATTAAGCCCTCTTAAAACTGTGGACACTCAGTAGTCTTTCATTTTGTCAGTGTTTTTTGCTTTTGACTAGGCACTTTGCTGAATGACCTTTGAAGTTTACACCCAAGAGTGCTTTTGAGAACTTTTTATTGTCATATTTGACAAAAATGTAAGGCGCAGTTAAGAATTACAAAGTGCAGCCAGGAATAAGGTAGGATATAGGAAAATTAATTTAAATATTATAAGTTGAGCATTTGTCACCGTGTTATTCTTGTCTTATAAGTTATGTTAGGAAAGAAGATCTCACAGCGAAATACTTTCTCATTAACTAATGTTAGATATATCTTCATTACTTTCCTTTCAGGGCATATCATTCTCCCTTCCTCAGAGACATGTTCAGTGTTCATTCTTCATCTGGACAAAATCTTGAAGTGAAACCAAAAACCTTTTAACAGTCCTCAAAGCGTAGCTTTATAAATATATGAATGTTTCAACAGAACATTTCCATGAGTACCAGAACATTGTCTCCCACCATGTAAATAGATAAATGGACATTTTTGCTATGATATAGCCTTTATTCAATTTGCTTTCAAGTTATCCGAGTTATTTTTCTTAACTTGACTTACGATTGGACAAGGATATTTGTAAAATCTCAACAAAATCAGACACTGCTCTTAGATTCATGTCTCGTGCTTAATTGTGGCAAGTGGTTTAATTTGTAGAAGTCAATTGTAATGGTTTTATTTGTAAATATTAGGACTGAGAGTAAGTTTCCTTTGTGACTTGAATGGCAATGGGATTTCTATTTGAGAGCAAAATTACTGTCTATTTTTTATTTTGTTGGAACACAACAACTACCAACTGTCCAACCCTATCTGTGGGAAAAATTATATTAACTTCTTCTGATTATCTTGTAATGTTATTATAGAGACACAGATGTACTAAGTCAATAGCTTAGATAGTCTGTACTTTTTGTTAATGAAATATTTTTAAGCAAAAGTTATTAAGTAGGATAAAAATGACTCTGTTGCTAACAAAAATATCCTTCTTCCTTTTCTTTCTCAAGATGTACAGTCTTGCTTGGCACTGAGACAGCTGGTAGGATAGTATTATTTAGAGTGACAAAAATTATCTGTCATTCTCTGCAATGATCTCCAGAAATTTAGAAAAATAGGCTTGTTTTGTCTTAAAAGTAAATAATAGGATAATAGGAAGCCTACCTTAAGATAGATATAAAGTATGAGCTCTACTGAGCTGCAACAGGAAAAAAATAGTTTAAAATTAAATGTGCATTTTACTTAAAGCAGTGTTTAGATAAGAGATATTAGACTATCTAGCCTATTTTTGCTGTGAGAATGAAACTTCTTGAGAGAAGATTGTCAGTATCTTTAGGATAATCGAAAACTTACAGTCCTTCCTAGTGAGAATTTAGAGCCCAAACCACTTCCCGTTAAAGCAAATGGAAATATTTTCACTAAACTTAGAAAGAAACAGAAAAAGTATATATTCTCTAAGTATTTGGTGGGCTGACCTTGGCTGAATGCCAGGTGTCCACCAAAGCCACTCTGTCACTACCCTCCTCAACTGGGCAGGGAAGAGAGAATATAACAAAAAGCTCACGAGTTAAGATAAGGACAATGAGAGATCAGTCACCAGTTACCATCACAGACAAAACAAAGTCAAGTTGAGGAAATTAATTTATTACCAATCAAATCAGAGTAGAATAACAAGAAATAAAAACAAATCTTAAAAACACCTTACCCCCACCTCTCCCTTCTTCCTGGGCTTAACTTCACTCTCTATTCCTCCTCTGTAGTGGCACAGGGAGATGGGGAATGGGGGTTATGGTCAGTTCATCATTATTTCTCCCACTCTTTCCTCCTCAGAGGGAGGACTCCTCGCACTCTTCCCCTGCTCCAGCGTGAGATACCTCCCACAAGAGACAGTCCTCCATGAACTTCTCCAATGTAAGTCATTCCCCCAGGCTACAGTTCTTCATGAACTACTCCAGTATGTGTCCCTTCCATCAGGTGCAGTCCTTCAGGAATAGACTACTCCATCATGGAACCTCCATAGGATCACAAATCCTGTCAGCAAACCAGCTTCAGCATGAGCTCCTCTCTCCATGGGGCCACAGGTCCTACCCAAATCCTGCTCCAGTGCAGACTCCCCACAAGTTCACAGCCTCCTTCAGGCATCCACGTGCCCAAAGTGGGGTCCTTCATGGGCCACAGGTGGATATCTGCTCTACCATGGACCTCCATGGGCTGCAAGGGGATAGCCTGCCTCACCATGGTCCTCAACACAGGCTGCAGTGGAATCTCTGCTCTGGCACCTGGAGCATCTCCTCCCCCTCCTTCTTCACTGACCTTGGTGTCTGCAGGGCTGTTTCACCTTTTCTCACTCCTCTCTCTAGCTGCAATTGCACAGGTTTTTTTCGCCTTCTTAAATATGTTATCATAGAGGTGCTACTGCCATCACTGATTGGCTCAGTCTTGGCTAGTAGTGGGTCCATCTTGGAGCCAGCTGGAATTGACCTTATCATACATAAGGGAAGCTTCTAGCAGTTTCTTGCAGAAGTGTTGTGGTTTAGGCCGTCCAGCAACTAAACACCACACAACCGCTCGCCCACCCTCCTCCACTCCCAGGGAATGTAGAAGAGAATTAAAGGGGAAAAGAGAAAGAGACACGTGGGTTGAGATAAGAACAAGTTAAAACTAATAATAATATATGAATATATATATATGTATAATGATAATAATATATACAAATAAGTGATGCACAGTGTAATTCCTCACCATCCGGTGACCAAGACCTGTGCCATCCCAGACTAACGCTCCTGAAACAGGTAAGTCCCGACACCACAATACTGGACGAGTGAGAGGGCTGAAAAAAGAGAGACAGAGATAGCACTTTGAGTGTCTAAGAGTGAGAGACTCAGTCCTAAATCTAAGTTCGAATCGAAAGAGAAGTTGTGGACCTCTGTCCCAGCTGTGCTCCCCACTATCCTGTTGTGCTCCTGCACACTGGCAAGAACACGGCAGCTGAAAAGTCCTCGAGACCTCAGTGTCAACTTCAAACATCAGTGTGCTGTCAGTGTTCTTCTCAGAGCAAGTCTCAGACTAAAACCAAAACACGAAGCTCTTCTGGCTGCTAAAAAGAACTAACTCTGTCCGAGCTGAAACCAGGACAAGAAGTCACCCCTGTAATCCTCCTGTTTGCAAAACCTTGCCACACAAACCAACCAAAAAGTAATATCATAAATGGCATGACAGACATGCTAGATAGATTTTTATGGAGAAGCAGAAGAGTTCAGGAAATTGCTGGTCTCTATACAGTAGAAAGACAGAAAATAAGTAACCTGGGAGAACATACTTAAATAGAGGTGAGTCAGAATCACTCTGGAAGAAAAATGGATGTTAAAATAGATTCAATTTATGTTGAGAATTTGTTATAGATGACCACATCAAAAGTATCATAAAGATGCGGAAATGTTCTGTGAAAGTAAAAGGGTTTGTGATGAAGGAAAATCTGCACGACGGGAGATTTTAATTATCTTGATGTAAACTGATATGAATCTGAAGTATGACTATGATTCGACAAATAATTCTACAAAGAGTATTTTGAGCTTCCACCTCAGTTGTTTCTAAATGGCTCACAGATCAAATTTGCTCATTTTACAAACCGGTATGTTTGTTTTCCACTTCTTAGATCTGATCTTAATGCCTAAAAGTCTGGTTTACATTGTCACTGCTGTTATCCATAGCTGTATTTAAGAATCATATGTAAATTAAAAATGCTTTTCATGATGAACATGGCAGAACCAAAGGTGCTTCGGTACTCAATTGTTCATATTAGCAACATAAGTTTATGTAGTAAGTGACACATAACTGCTGATAGAAGACGAGGGCAAAATGCAAATTTAAGGCACAACCTCTCTGAAAAGGAAATTAATCCTACCTGGTAGGAAAGCTGGCACCTCTTTCATAGATGTAATAAATTTACCCAAGAACAGCTTGCTGCATATGTAGCCATATGACAGCCTTACTCACTTTAAAGCTAAACAATGCAGAAGATATGAGGTCAAGAGAAACATTTTGGAAATTAGTCATGGTCTCTTCCAGTTCTGAATACAAGAGAGCTATAGCATGAATGCATAAAATGCCCCAAATCAGGAAGCAACTAATAAAAGTTCGAAAAATTATTAAAAAAGGAATTTTGATTATTTATAGAAGAGGAACCTAGAAGATCAATAGAATAACATACCTCTGAAAGTTTGGTTAGTCCATGACAGAGTGTATATGGCTTCCACTGCAATCAAAGTACTTCACAAAATTGGGTCACTTGCTGTGGAATTCCATTTGGAAGCAATCTTCAGAAAACTCCCACAAAGTTGTCTGAAACCAGTTTTAGTTCTGGAACATACTATTTTAATTATTCATTTTGAAAACACAGTTTGCTCTCATAGTCACTAAAAACCCCCAGAAAATAAAAAAATGAAAAAAAATCGGATGCTTGTCAAGGAGAAAATTTCTATCCACCTAAAACTAAGCTTTTTCGGAATTTTCACCCAAAATATATGTATTATTTTCATTCCATATAAAACTACACCTTAAAAGTCATAATCTTATGTTAACTGAAGCTTCTGTTCTTTACATAAAGTCATTGTCATTCATATGAGCAGCTTATGCAGGGAATTCAGAACTAGTGGCAATAAGTCCAGTATTTAGCTGTGAAGCTCTGGAGCACCCCAGAGCTCTTTGCTGTGACCTTTTCAGTTCTATCTTTACAAGAAATCGCTAAGTACGTGGTGATGATGGATGGGCTATAATGGTGTCATATTTGCTTTGTTTCAACTTTGCTTCTTTTTTCATCGTGTCCTAAAAGGCATGTTTACTTACTCTTTCAAGGCTTATCAGAAACCTAAATTTAAATATATAAATATATATGTGATAGTTTTTAGATTTTTGACTTTTCACTTTTGTTTGTGATAATTAATTTGTTTAATAACACAAATTAAAAGTTACTCCACCAATTCCTATTCAAGGATGAGAGTTTGCGAAGACCGAATAAAGATGGACACCACAGGCTACTCTAAGCTGAAGAACAAGGAATAGCTGAGCCTTGGGGTTTTGGTTCGTATACTGGTTACATCTTGAATATTGTCAGTATAAGGCTGAGATGTGCACCATCCTCACCTAATTAATTGTTCTGACCAAAAGGCTGGGCAATCAGACACTTTCTAACTGGGTTTGGTTCAGACGGCTTTAAGATAAAATGTTCACTGATTGAGATTTTAGAGAATATTGAATTCAAACATACAAAGTCCTCCTAAATCTTGTTTTGTGTGGATATATTTTAGCTTCTTGAGCATGCATCCTATTTAATTGGCTACCAGGTCTAAAAAATACAACTCCTTCCAATTAGCTTTGTTGGTCTGCTAGTATGACAAAAGAACATTTAGGGGAAAAATAGTCAACACAAAATTCAAATTGCTGGAGAAAATACAGAGTTCTGCTACATTGCTAAAAATAGATCAGAAGGTATTAAAGTGAATCTACATAGGTAAAACAATTTGAGTTTTAGATTTTTTTTTATATCTAATTTTCCATTTAAAAATTGCTTACTATAATATTATCTAGGACTACTGCAAAAAGCAGAGAAGACACTAAATTTCTCAAGAGATAAAATAAAATATTTAGCTTTTCCATAGCATCCTTCTATCAAGAGACACATCTCAGTATCTGTTTCACTCTATATAACAAATAGTACACTAACATTAACTTCCTCATCAGGAACACCAAGTCTTCCAGATCCTCTTCCATCTGCTGGGCAGGAAATAAAAGATTCCCTACTGTTAGCCAATGAATAAAATTTTTTCTTCTGAAAAAGAAAATTTAAATCCTGGTTTATGTACTAAAAAGCTTTTCCTCTTAGCTTTGCGGAGAAGAAACAAAAGCAGCATATCAGATTGTTTTTCTTAAAAAAAAAAAATTTACAACCATTTAATATCAAATATTTTTAACTAGACAAAAAAAAAAAAGACACCAAAAATAATTATTATTATCTCAAATACTTGTTTTTAATGCTTAAATGGACTTCAGTGGAATTAATTTCTTCAAGACATTTTCTTAGTACATAACCAAGTACAATGACATTTGTAAAAAAAAAAAGAATCAAAGTATAATTTAAAATTTTGAAAATTTTCTTTGACTATAAAAAAAAGTTTCTGTCTAGCTTTTAAGTAAATATTCAATCTAACTACACCTTCACAACACCACATTTTTAGATTCACCTGAGAAGAGTGGACATTGATTTGTTACCTTATTACATGAAGACAAATGCAACTCTGAAGCCAAATATATTTCAAGTGTGGGTATGCTTTCGTTATTACCAATGCAGTGCAATATGATTTCTTAAATGAAAATTATAATCTAGGAATAGATTTCTAATTCAAAGAATACTGCTTTTTTAGTAGTACAAGAGGTAGGGCTGGAACAGAGCCCCAGTTTCAGAAGGAGTTCAGCATGTCTGGGAAAAGTACTGCAATCTACTGTTTTTCTTTTCTTCATTACTATGGATATCACTGTTAATTTTTGTTTATTAATGCTCCAGGACATAAAATAACACCCTTCAGACCTATAGTAGCCATTGCAGTGCATTATAGTAACAGCTAAATATTCCAAACTCTGTTGATAAAGGCTTACTTTGCTGATACAGGTTTGACCTACATTAGGCACTGCAAAGATAATAATTCAGAGCAGCGTAATCAGTGAAGTAAATCTGTAAAGGAACACAAAGCCATTTCTGGAGACAGCTGAAATTTCACCTGGAAGGTTTGTTGCTGAATTACTAGATGATGATCATTAGTTTTTCAGCTAAAACAACTGCAAAACCATCAAGTTACTCAATTTTAATCTAGCTTCGGCATCTTCCCTCCATTAGACAACTCATCATTTGTAGAGGTCAACTTGGCCACGTTCGAAACATTGAAATACAGATATTTAGTTCCATTCCTAAGGTGAATGTCATATTCACAGCAATTTCTTACATTTCATGGCAGTATTTTATTATAATTTTTTCCATCTAGAAGACAGGCTTTGTCAGAGGTTTATTATGTCACAGTAGCAGTCTGTTCCCAGTCTCAATGGCTGTGTTTTCAACTCGTTCTGAATGATTCTTTTCTGAAGCACCTGCAAAAAAAATATTCTCTGCTTTGTGGTGGATATCTGTCTCCATGACTGCTCTAAGGACAGCCATATAACTGAACATATCTGACAGTTTGCTGACCCCATAAGCAGACTCAGAAAAGAAAGGCCCTCTAGGTCCTTTTGCTGCCATACACATTAGCTTTGTGTATGGCAGCAAGACTTCAGGCTACCCTGGTAAGACACAAAAAGAGACATTTGTATCTCATTAGGTTTGATTATGTACACTCCAGAAGCAGATTGCAAGATGCCTCCTTTGGGGAGGACAAGGACTGACTACCTAGGATCAAGTAGAAACCTGTACCATTCCCCTCTGACTGATTTACATTGTTGATACCTTGGATTCAACTTAACCTTTCACGCCATGAAGTCCTTTGAAAGGCCCTGCGGAACAGGTCTATTGTGGGTTGAACCATTAAGAATTGTTAGGGAACAGTTTGCTGCACTTAAAACCTTGTTATAGGCAATAGAGAATTTATCATTTAAGCTCAGACAAGAATTTTTTGTTAATCTAATTGTTGTTTGACCAGTATAAGCAAAAATGTAACAGTAATATGTAGTCCAATTAAAGATTTTTAATGATTTAATACCTGCCTGCAAAGAATATAGGACATGGGAAATAGTATTGGAAATTCTCTAAGAGTTATCAATTCTGTCTCTCTCAAATTTTCTTTACATAAGCACATGGCTATGCAAAATCAAAGTTGAGTTAAAATATTTCAAGTTGTTGACTAGATACTGGCCCCTATGATTTACATTTTAAGTTCCAAATTAAATGTAACTTTGTATTTGTTTCTCAGTACAGTGTCATTACTGAACAATGCTTGAATTTTATATTTTAATGCAAATGTTGATGGAGGTAGTGTCAAATAGATCATTTTAAGTATATAAAGGAGGTTCATATTCACATCAAAGTTTAATGTAATAAATATAGCCTATAGTCACTCTACACGAAACAAAAACTATCACATTTTCCGTACAAGACAAAAAATCAAAAGTGAATGTCACTGATTTCATTATCATCTCTCTGTCATACTGTGAATAGAAACTGATAACAAGTGAAGTAGCTTCAACAGATTGAGCTTTTATTGTCACTCTAATGCAAATGAGATTAAAGACCTCCTGAAACTGTGAAAGAAGACACTCATTCAAAAATAAATCTGAATATAACTTCAATTAAAAAGGAAAATGCTTCTAAAAGCACACATAATTTACAAAATCAAATGTAAAAATTTAATTTCCCTAAAACTGCATATTTCGAGAAGTTCTATTAAAAGTAATAGAGGAAAGTGTTTTGACATTTGACTTTGACATTTTAAACTGAGTTTGGATTTTACTAAATGCATTTAAAAACAACACTGCTAACAAATTACTGGTTTCTTCAGTCCTAACTATGGTATTCCTTAAAAGAAACATAAAAACTTCCATACAATGAGTGCACGTATGGAATATATAATTTTATAGTATTAACTTATTGATTTCCTTGTAGTGTCAGTAGTGATAATTTCAACTTAGCTTCATATCAGTGTTCTGACAGTCTGTACGTACGGTTTGTGTTCTTCCTCACTGTGGGCTTTTTTTTTTCCTTTCCACTTTTTCCTATGAGGAAGGTGGACTACCTCATATTGGGTCTCCAACTTTCACTGAAGGTTTATCTATTTACCTTTCTCATTTGCTTTAAAATCTCTTTTGCGAGCTTGCACATACAACAGATATCTGTACATTTATTCTCATAAGCATCATGCAGAAAATTGAGATCCATTGCCTTTTAAAATTTTTACCAACTTATTCCAAAGCCCAGTATCTTATTCCAGGTTTTGTCCTCCAGTTGAGTTTCCTTTGAAGACTTTTTAACAATTTGAATAAATATTTCCATAATATTTATCATGTTTTTTTTTCCAATTTGCATAAACTGATGAGAACCACGATCTACTTCATAATACTAAACTCAATAGACATTTCTCCTTTTTTAAAGAAAGCTTATAAGTTAATGCTTCAGAACTTGTATAAAGCTTTATTCAACAGTTCATCCCACTTGATTTTCTTCTTTTATTAGAGCGAATCTCCTCAAATTCATCTACTCTCTACAAGCAGTTTGTATAGTAAAGCATGACTTCATAATGTATTATTCTGTTATTGAAAGAAGCAATAGAATATCAGCTTTTAGCATCATTCAACAATGTATCGATCCAAATATAGTTGGTTATGGTTAAAACAGTGTTCTCAACTAAAGGATACAGTATTCTTTTTTTTTCTGTTGTCTTTTATTCTTTCACTCAGCCTCATTTTTTACTGTACTATAAAAATAACCTCTAAGATGTTCAAATATTAAAACAAAAACAAAATCAAAACCAAAACCAAACAACAAACTTTGGACTATTTCTTTTCTTAATATATTGGAATAAAGGCAGTCTATTTATTTTGAAAATATTTAATTTGATTCTTGCTTGCTGGTTTGGATTTTTTTGTTTGTTTGTTTGTTTGCTTGTTTGCTTGTTTTTTCATGTGACTTCAATAAGAGCCCAAAATAAATTAGCTCTTAGAGGGAAAAATACTATGTTATGGATGACATAATAAGAATGACCTTAACAATGTTTTTCTTTTAAATGTCATCTATGCATTTCGTAACTGCCCTACAAAACTGAAATACATGCACACTTCAGATGCAATCTATAATATTAATCTCTTATCTGCTGCTTCCTCACTAGAATACAAAATACCATATCTACCTCCTGAGGTGTGACCCTCAACCTGAGCAGTGACTTTTCAAAAAGACAGAATGAGAAGAGAAACAAGCCCTTGAAAAGACTGAGGAGGTAGATGACCAAAGATGAATTGGTTTTTGAGCTGCAGAACAAGAAAAGGAAGAATTAAAAGACTGTCAGGAAATGCAGGAGGTTAAGAAACTGTGCCAATAGATAACGAAGGAGAGTAACAGTCATAGTGAGTGTAGCATTCACACAATGAACATCTATAGATAAATGCTGAAAGACAACTCCAGGTCCTTTGGCTGCAACTGAAAAGTAACATCATTTGAGTATTCCTTCCTCAGTCCATGATTCAGAAGTGGTCATTGTTTTTTTATATCTTTTCATACTTTCTCACCTTCTCCAATATTATCTCATACTTTTTAAAGAAATAATCTGTGACTTAAATTGTTCCAAAATAAGTTTCTATGAATTTGCAGTTTTAAGATTTTTTTCCCCTTCAGCTCAACAAGACATATGCAATTATCTGTGAAAAGTTACTGACAAAAATAAATTGCATTATTTTTGATAATCATTAAGGAGAGGAAATGTGAAGATAGGATTCAATAGTTTTAAGATTAAAACTATGATGAAAGGCAAAATGATACATAATTGCCACATGTGCACAAGCAGTCCTACTGTCCTCTTTCTTCATAAGCATAGATAGTTCAGCACTAAATGAACAGTTAAGGAGCTATCAAAAATTAAATAACACAACTCAAGTTTTAAATGATGGCTAGATTGTTTGTCATAGATTTTTATGAATATTTTTAATTTGTTTGTTTGTGTTAATTCTGTGTTGTGTTTATTATTGTCAAGTATTGCCAGAAGATCTCCTACACTTTTAGCTTTCCTGACATTCATGTTATTGTTGGGTTCACTCAGACAAGCATATTTTGAGTTATTAAAAAGAACAGTTTCCGTCTTCTTAGTTACTCCCTGTAAAAAACTTCAGTCAACAGTATAGAAAACATAGAACATGTTTACACTAAATCAAAAAGAAGTTTAATGTCCATCACAGCCACTTTGATTCACATGGCCACACTGCACACCTGTGTTTATAGCAGACACTGTTAAATATGACTCTCCAATAGTTGGAAGTAGTTAAAATATTTAACTGTATATAGATTTATCTGTCAACTTTGATCACTTGTCATTAGCATTTTAGAGTCACAAAAAACCCACACAGTTTTAGTACTATTTTCCACCTCACCAATCTAGATATTGCTATCTACATGTTAACTGGCATTTATTTCCTTCATATACAAAAGGAGGAAAAAACAAATGAAGCTTCACTAGGTAATTGAGACGTAGCTATGAAGCACAAAAATTAAGTAAGAATAGAGAATATTTTATTATTTATATATCACAGGGGTAGTATTGGGTTAGAAGAATTTGATTGAAAATTCAAGTAGTTCTGGAAATCTCTGCCAAGACATAAACCAATTTATACCTTACTTTTAGAAATAGTTTAGTATGTAATATAGAATCATAGAATCATAGAATCATAGAATGGTTTGGGTTGGAAGGGACCTCAAAGATCATTTAGTTCCAACACCCCTGCCATGGACAGGGACACCACTCTATAGTTATAGTAAAAAGATAAGGAGAAAAAAAAAAATTAAAAAGAGTTGACATATATCAAAAACCTTAGCTCTCTAATTCACTTACAGTTTCTGGTTGTCTATGTACATACAGCATAAATGTTAGCCTATTCTTGGCATTTATCTTGTAGGAAAGACTAGTGTCCTTCAGACTAAAACATAAGATTTTATTCTGAGTCTCTGTTTATTCAATGGCTGATCCCAATAAATGGTGTAGAAAGGATTGTGTCAGGCTGGGCTGTCTATGCCTGCATAGTCTTTTGACACTACTTCTGCACACTTTGCAGCTTCCAGCATTCCCTCACATCGTTGCAACAGAGGGCATACAAAGCAAATTCTTAGTTTCATAATATAAACACACCTTTCTCATGAACTGCATTACTTCAGACTCTTAGTATTGAATCACTCAGTAAATAAAGAAACAAGTTTAAATATTTCTTTTTTTCTCAGAGGCACGAAATCATCATATTTTCCCCAGAGAAGACACAAGACCAAGTGCATAGAGGTGACATAAATTAGAGATCCACACAATCCTGAACAGTGTGGAACAAATCATTCTGCTCCCTGACCTGGGAGCTGACTCACTGAGCAGTACAGATGTAGCCTTTGTGAGCTCCTTTTCCAGCAACATTTGCTTGGTTTAAAGTGTTCTGTGGCATATACCATGCTTTGAGACACTAAGTTATTATTTTTTAAAAAATTATTATTTCTCATAATTGAAGATATTTTATTGCACACTTTTTTTCATTACTAAATCCTGTACTAACCTGGAAAAGAGTGTGGGTCTAAAAGATGTTTCTGTTGCTTGCATTATGACATTATTTAGAAATATTCAAAATAAATTTTATACTACATAAACTGTAATAAGACATATGATTCTAAAGAAAAATGTTTTGGAAAAGTTTGCTTTATAAAATGATGATAACATGGGAATTTGATTGCTTGAATATATGTATAGGGACAGTGACAGACAAGCTGCTTTATCCCCACCTCAATTTCTCACAAGGTGAATAAATACTTCCAAAGAGTAAAGACTTCTCACTTAGATCACAGAAGTGTACCAAAGTTAATTGATGTTAACAAACTCCTTTGAGAAAGGTTAATATTGTTTTTGCTAGCAGATACTCATTAGTAAGTGTCATGATGGATACTAGCAATGCATTTTTTGGAATGCAACTACAGGACATAGAAAACATAGTAAAATTCCAGCTGGCTTGATTTCCCACCATTGTCCAAACTAGAATGATGGATACTCCTGAGTTTGGTTGGTATTATTTTCTTTCTTTTCACTTAACGGTTCAAATACCTTGTGGTTAATTTGTAATAAGGTGAAGATATAATCAGATAGATTAAAAAAACCCACAACTGCTACAATCAGAAATATTTGATAACATAGCAAACAACTAACTAATTAAATAATCTTGAATTTTGAAATCTTTGCATCTTGAAAAAAAATCAAAATAGGTGAGGATTTTTTTTCGAAATTCCCTATTTATTTATTAGAATCTTCTGTAGGAATAAATGTGGAGACAAGGAGTTAATACATTCATGTGCATTTGTGCACTGGCAAAGGAAAATAAAGAGATTATTTAATACTCTGAAAGCATAATGTTGAACCTAATCAAAAGAATTGTGAAGGATGTACTCAAACGTTTCATTTTAAAGTGGTATAAATTAAAGTATCAGCTAAGCTCAATGAATGCAATAAATGTTAAATAACACACTCTGCCCAAAAGAGCAAGAATATGCATCTTAGGAAGTTATTCTGGGATTTTCTAGGTAATAATCAAATCCCAAACCATCTTGTTTCTCTCTCTATATATATCTCTCTATGTGAATATGTGGGAGTATAGGAAGTTCATCATACGGCTTAAATATAGTTTAATAAGTACTAAAATGGCAGTAAGAGTTTTCCACCTGTGCATAGGAGTCCTTAATAAGGTGTACGACATTGCTGTGAGCATTTCTCAGAAAAAAAAAAAAATAGGCTTACTTATATTGCTTTTCTTCAAATATTTTCTCTAAGTCAGTGGAGTTATTACCTCCTAATACACACATAGCTGAGAGCAAATACATTTTGATCCGAATTCAGTGCAGCCATAGTGGAATTAATTTCCCCTAAATTTTGCTAACTCAGGCTAGTCACCTGAAATTTGTCTATATTCAGCAGAGCAAGACAGACACCTCCAGAGGGTAATACAATTAACCTACTTGAAATAGTTATTCAAAAACAGGTTTTACCTGGAAGCAAAGCTAGTTTAAGGTGCTTCCGTTGCTTCTGCATCTTGTTCTTACCTGCATAGTGCTGTTTGCTGTAACTGCTGAGCATCAAATTAGGGATATAATCTAAATGAAAAATTTAGAACTGCACTTTCCATTTCTTGGAGTCTTATTTTTAATATGATCATTTCAGTCATATAGTTCCTGGCACCTTGTCACTGACCAGTCAACACTGTGTTCAATGAAGTGAATAACTAAGTTCTGAAGTGTATATATCATACACGATGACTTCATACTGGGCAGATGCCACAAAAAAAAATATTTCACATGATATTCCTATTTCTTCTTGCATGTTTACTTTGACCAAGACAGTTCTTTCTCAAAGAGTTAACTGTTTGAGGAAATTATCCCTTTTATTCTTATTCAAAGCTTTTTATTCAATTATTGCAATATCTTTCATTTTAGGAGGGCTAAATTAAGTCTCTAAAAACACGTTACTGGGATAACTTTGCAAATGATAAAATAGCAACCACGAGAAGTGTGTCACTTTCAAGATTTTCTAGTAACTTCACTTCTCGAAATTGGCAGGATTATCATTTCATGGGATCATGCTTTTCACTTGTTTGTCCAAACAGAAGATTGATTCAGAAACTTTTGCGCTTTATGGATTTCCAAGATTCTGCCCATAAGATGAGTTCTCAAAAGAGACGTTTCTCATAAATTCAAATTGAACATTTAGTTCTTGAATTAAGTTTCTTAAAGGGCATAAAAAGACTAAAATATCTATTAAGAATTCAAAACTTAAGTTCAAAATAAAGGAGACAGCAATGAGAAAATTATTATTTGAGGAAGATTAATTTCCAGAGCAAAATAAATATCTCTTTCTAATCCAAACTGAACTGACAGACGTGCTTTCACAGCTTTCCCCTTAGCCACCACGATTTTCCCTGAAGGACTCTTTCAAATGTCAGCAACCCAAGGGTGACAATGACCCTTCACATTTAGGTGGAATTCATGTCACCTTTCTTGAGTGGTTTGAGAGATGGATATGTAATCTAATACCCAGCAGTGGCCAATGCAAATAAATAAGCATTTCTGGAATTAGATTTGTTTACATATCTTTGACAAACATCTTTATCTGTTCATATCTGGAGTTTCACCACCCACTTACCTGGGAACTCTTGTTGCTCCTTGTTGGTCAATGCTTAGTCAGCTAATGTTTGGTGACAGCAGATCCGCTTACAGCTATCACATAAATAAGCCATATCTAACACTTTCCTCGATTGTTCTTCTTTTGTATGTATTCTTCTGAGAACAGAATACAGATATTAGCTAGTATGATGGCAACTCACATGACTGAGTATTTGTTATAGGCATTGCTAGCCAATGCTGACGGAGGGCAAATTTAGAAGAAGATGGGATGTCAATTTTTACCACTTTATCACTTCACAGAGGGCTGCATTTGTTCCTATATCTTGTTGCACAGACATGGCTATAGATTTGCACAATTCTTTCCATTTACAAGAAATGTAAGGCCAAGGATGAATCTCCCAATTTAGTGGCTTTGAACTTTATTACATTTTTATCTGATGATAAACGCTGGGGAGCCTCTAGGAAAAACTAGTTCTGAGACAAGATTTTGGTCCTGTTGAAAAGAAACGTTGTATCCTGCTGTCAAATGAATGATACAGGTTTTTGTGCTGAGGTAGTGTTTTGTCTCCAAGCAAAAGCTATTTGAAAAATTTCAATCTATTAGACTTCTTCTGGTCATTAATGAGTGGCTAGCATATAAATATACTTTTTCCCTGTGAAATGAAGAGACATACCAGGATAACACTGTTATAGAATTAAAGAGGAGGAAGATCTACTCTAAAATAAGATGCATGCATTAGAAATGATGTTTGGATGATGTATAGTGCCAGGTGCATAAAGTCAGTCAGTTGTCATCTTTTCTTTCTTTTTTTTTTTTTTTTTTCATAGTTATGAGATTCAGTTTCTGAGGCAGGTTTGACAAGATTTGGAAATTTTGGAGGGCTGTTGACTTATCAGTAGAACACAGCTTATCATGTAAATATGATTCATGCAAATTTCTGAAGATAACAGGCAGACACATTTATAATCTCAGTGAAAAAGACTCTCAATAGATGAGATGAGAAACCTGGGAAACCTGGTTCTATTTATTGACTTGCAACAGATATGGAAGAATACCAATAAACTAGTCTCATGTTTAAATGAAGTAAATAGGTAGTCAGGATATTTCTATGTTTTGTGGTTTGTGGTTTGTGAGGTTTTTTTTGGGAGGTTGATAATCATATTAATGATGAGAAATTAAATCATTTTATAACATAATATGGATAGTAACTCTTCCCTTTCATTACTTTTTATCATCATTATTATTATTATTTCATTGTTTCTGTGATTTCAGTCTGCTACAAGCAGGAAAATTGAGCAAAATGCTGCCAGGAATCCTATAGTATTTCCTCAGTTCAAATTTGTCACAGGACACCTCGTGTTTTTCGTGTCCAACTTAAGATATATGGTTAATTTTAAGGAGCTCTGAGTATCTGTTCAAGTCAAAGTGAAATGTAGATTCAGACTATTTCTAAAAATTAAATATCGTGTTTCCAAGTTTTAGTCACCTGACAGAATAGCTTAAAAATTAATGTTGTATGTCTGACAAATAGTAAGTTTTGAGCTATTGCATAGCTATTTAAAAGAAGTACTGCCATGGGGCTGTCAGAATTGACTGTACCTCTGACATTTTTCTTGGATTTCTAAATTAATCCATCTCAGCTATGACCTGAGTTACCACTGCATAATGCTGATAGAGAGACATAAGCAATTCTTGTATTCATATAAGAAGTGCTAGGCCACATGCCCTGTCTACCATCCATTTTCTTGCCAGATGCAATTAATTCAAAATACTTTGGTCTTTTCTTTGAAAAGGTGGGAACACAGTGAGTAGCTTAAAACAAAGTATTAAGAGTGGAAACACAGAATGAAAGAAAGAGAAAAGATTAAATCATCTATACATATGTATATATATTATCTACAATTTCTCCTGTCGTATCCTCATTCTTGTGGTGATTGTTAGGCAAACTTCCCCATAAACTCTACAACTCTCTTTTTTAACCATCTGTCTTCTCTTCAGAAGACTGTCAAGCATTGCCACAGCTTTAATCTTGCCATCTATCAAGGATTAAATCTATCCTGATCAAAGCCTTTCTGGTTCAGTTGAGGACCACACTAAGTTTTTAAGCCAAATTGCACTGAGTTGTCCTTCGATAGTTTGCAGACATGCCCTTACCAGTATTCAACTCCCTGTTGCTCCATATTTATCTTCAGAAACTAATTGCCAATTTAGACAGTATAAGCATACAGTAAACAACACAGCAACGTAGTCACGGCACATAAATCATTGCAAGTGATTGCACAGATGTCACTGTGCAATTACACACTTTGTTCCTTGTAGGAAGAATGTACTTTGGTGATTTATGTAGCAAAACTTGTATACTTTTTACTATGAAGGAAGAAACATTTAGTGATGTAAGTATGGGACATCTGAAGGATTATAAATCTGATTCTTATAATTTGATAAGTAATTTCAGTATATTCTATGTGGAATAGTTTTGCTTAATACTGCTTATTATGTGAAGACTAGATTCCCCTAAAGTCTTTTTAATGTCTGTTGTAAAGTCTGCTTTAAAATTGCTTTTATGAGGATTTCCCTGAAATATTTCAGATTTCTGTCATCTTGTAATTTCCTACTGTGGAACGTACATTTTCTGAACCAAGGCAGAAGGCAATTATTCTCAGCTCAACTTTCCACTCAAAAAGACTGGACGTTTAAGGTATAACTTAGAAAAAAATCCCAACAACTCAAACCAAAGTAAAAAAAGAATGGATCTGCACTTCTTATTTCCATGTTGGGAATTATGCCCCTCTGTGTGTGTGTGTGATAGGGAGAGTGTTTTATTAGTTTAAAAAACCAGTAAATTCCTCCTATAGAAAATGTTAGCTATGTGCCTCCGTAATGTAGCTCACAAGGCAGTATTCACATCCTTTGTCTTTTCACTACAACCTAATAGTATATGAGGTCATAAATTCAAGGTTGAAAGCAATACAAAGTTGACCTTTAATAAAAATGCAGCAGTTCTAATAATAAACAAGTGAATAACTTGATATGTATTAGAATCATTTTTTTGTAACTGAACAATCTACCCTCCCCTTATTATGAAGAACATTAGATGTGGGTATTCAGGAAATGAAAAGCTAAAATCTATGGGAAAGGTAATGATCTCTGAAAATTCTCTCTAATGACTAATTTGTGGCTCAGTGGATTTCATGAGATTATTGGTTTTTGAAATGGATTCTATCAACTAAGGAGATAATGGAAATCACTAGGCTGAATAAAGTAAAACAGTAGATTTGTTATGTGGAGCTCTGTTACACGACTCTCTATTTCCCACACAATTTAGAAGTATTTTTTTTTAAACGGAACTACTGTGTCAACTTGTATTATGGGACAAATTCTGATAACACAGCACTCAATGGCAAAACTTTCATTAACCTCAGTTGAATGGGGATTTGACTCTGATTTTTATCAGAAGAAGTGCTGTGATCAGTGAGAATTTCAGGTGCTCAATATTGCTCACAATATGTCTCTGATTCAGGTTCCAGGTTTTTCACATTCAAGCAGAACAAAAGGATTTTAATCTTCATTATCAGGTTGTGGACAATATCTTACAGGGCCAGTGCTGAAGTTAAAATTCCACCGGTAATTCATCCTAGTGACATTTATGGGCCTTACTCACGATCAGACTTATTAAACTAGATGCTGTACAAATTACAGAAAGACAGATCCTATGCTTTGAAAAGCTTAATAATTCAAAGTGCAGTATTCTCTTGGAGGCAATCCAAAATCCTGGAAATATCTGTGATATAATATTATAAATTAATCTGCATCATCTTTAGCCCTTACTTTTTACAATACCCTGCATATTATTTTTCTTTTTAGTATCATGATTTTAGTTTCCAACTTTAGAAGTAAATTGCTTTTTCAAATTAATTTCTGCTATAAATGCCACTGAGGTATATTCCTAAACCTATATTAACTACATTATTGCTTGGAGTTATTTTTTGTTGCTGTTTTGTTTTCTTAAAATGTGATTTCATCTCCTGTTATGCTTTCATGATATATCGAACATGTGATATCTTATTAGACATTTGTTAGTTGCTTACAAGATTGTTGCTGAAATTCTGGGTTTTGAGGGTCGGGAAAAGTTTCAGGATTTTGGTTCTTTACAAAGTAGCATCATCAAGTAGAGGAAATGTAGCAGATTCATCTTCACAGTGTTGTGTGGGGAAAAAAAAAGCAATGCTAATTTTCTGCTGAGGTGGAGGGAGACCTGCAGATATTTAAGTAGCAGTGTTGATAAAGTGTCATGTTGTTAACTGAGGGAAGACACTGCTAAAGTAACTCCTTTTTCTCTGATCTGCATTCGTCTGTGTAGTGGCTGTAGCTGTCTTTTATATATTTTTGTTATCAGCTTTTAATTTTCTCTAAACATGAAATAATATAGTTATTTGCAAAAAATGTACAGAGATGTTATTTTTTTGTTTGTTTTAAGCCCTAACATCAATTCCATCTAACTCTCAAGGGTGCATTTCTTTAGTGACAATTAACTGACTATTTACATTTTATGGTTATACCCTCATGCATGCCTGTTATCATCCTGTGCTTCTATGCTTTGGAGCTCTGATAAAACAGAACAAAGAAACAATATTCAATATAGTCTTAACTATAGCAGCCTTTGGAAGAGGTTCTTCAAGGCAACTATGTTGGGCTTTTATCTTATAGAGTGTTAAATGGAATGGAACCATCCAATGGCTAATTGGAATCTGAATAGAGTTTAGGAGTAATCCGAAAAAGGTCATACAGGGCTGAGGACTATGCTTTACCTCTCTTGTACTTGAAATTGTAGTGTTATCCTTCTTATGCACACATACAAAATCACTGAAGACTTGAATTCTGGGCAGGAGTTTTGGCCTTATGGAAGCAATGGAACCATGACACAATGATACAATTTCTTATAGTTCCTGTCAGCATTTAAAAGGAGCAGTGCTATAGAAAACAAACGAACAAACAAAAAAAACAAACCCAAACAACTCACAACTACGCTTTGTTCATGCAAAGACAGTGCTAAAAAACTTATTAATAAACCCAACACACTTTTTTCCTAACCTAAATGTCTTACTCTTTCTTACAAATGCATAAAACTTTCATTTTTTCTTCAAAGCTCCTTTGATGATTTTTGGACTTCCTGCAACATGATGGAATCTACGTAAGTAAAGCTTATTTGTTCCTAATAACTTCTTTACATGGATGACTTAATTGGATTTCTAACATCAAAAAGTAGAATGCTGTTTATTTTCCTTACACCAAAAGATAAGTAGTGTTGGCTTAAGAAGATATGGTATACATGAGGTCCCTTTGTTCAGAAAATTTTGGAAGGAATAGGTTGATATAATTAGTTAAGCTGATGTAATTTACCAGTCAAATAGACTTTTTCTCCCCTGTATCTTTACTGAAGCCAATGATTGTTGGCTGATCTTCGTCCAATATTGAGCATGTCATTAGAAACAAAAGATTTTGTTAGCACCGGAAAATCACCTGCCATGTGGGTAAACTTAATATACTGTAAAATTATGGTCTGAACACAAATTTGCCATGCTTGAAAATGGAAAATGGCCTAATGGAACAGAATGTCTGTGTGCTTCAAATGATGGTGACTGTTAAAATACTGTATAAACTTATGTTTAGGATATTTAAATTACCACTCATCTTGGACAAACAGAGAACAATCTTTTTTCATTGTTTAGAGATAAAAATTTGGGAAAATGCAGATAAGTGGATGATCAACTGACATTCACATTTTTAAGAAAAATGAAATAAACTGCATGCCATAGGAGAAAGTTTATGTCAGTTAACTAACACTAAAATTATATTTCCCCTCTGAATTAAAAAAAAAATCATCCCCCCAAAAAAATATTCAAGACAAATATTTATGAATACTTCCATCCTGGCTAATTATAGATTATCTTTCAAAACTAAACATAGGATTTGTTTTTATATTGTTAATCTTTGCATTATGGTTAATTAATTAGGCCTAAGCTTGCCAGTGGACAAAGGGATCCAATATGATTAAATTTTACAGCTCTATTTTTTTTTGGCAAAAAATCACCATTTCCTTTTCAGTTTCTATCTACAATATAATAGGATTTGTTAGCAAGCAAAATTTGTTTGGCGAAGATCAGACATTCAGAAAATTGGGTTTTTATTAAAATTGCATCCCATAGCATAAAAATTTTCATGTAGATACAGAATTGCTCTGTAATAGGCCAGATCTATACGTCCCACAGGCAGCATTTTTCCTTAAAAAGGCTGGTTTTAATGATAATACAGCAGATGCCAACATCAGAGATGCTATGGCATCTTTCAAAATTGACAAATCTTACGTGGTTAAACTTGAAAAAGGATGAGTTGTCAGTCAATGGTAGTCAGCAAGTTAAAATGACCCCAAAACCTTTTCTACAAATCTACTCTGCCTGCATTTTTCAAAAGCTGAGCAAGATAAATTAGGTAGTGTTACAAACTCTGCTTCTCATTACTATTATTTGCAGCCTGAGATACATTTCCACAGTAGTAGCTCCATGCTCTCATCTAATTAGTTCTTAAAAATAGACCTTAACAAATGCATTTCCTTGATACAGAATTATATGGTTTGCAAATTCTTCACTGTTTACAAGCCAGCAGGAAGAAATGGAGTACAACCCTGAAGATCTTACTAGTTTCATTCATTAGTCTATGTAAGCAAGAAGGGGAAGAAATGACATGGAAGGATAAAAAGCGTTACATACAGCTTCTAAAAATAATACTGTTTTGCAAAAGGACCAATGATGGTAGTTTATGAGAGTATTTGTATATAAACAGGAACAAACTTAACAAAAAAAAAAAACAGTATATTGAGGGATAATGAAATTCCAGGAACAAAATTGATGGCAATTTCTATAATGTTTAGATCAATATAGAACAGATCTTGATGGGGATCTTTGGGTACTGAAGCATGGACTGAAACCTACAGTAAGACAGTAAGGCATTCCTAATTAACATATTTTTTTCTATATTTTTTTAAAATAATAAATATATAGGTATTTTTCTTACAGGGTCAGACCAAAAATTCTCCTTGAAACATTAGAACACATTTCAAACTCAGTTACACAGTTACAGCAATTCTTTTTGAAGCTAAATACAGAAGTCATAAAATATTACAGATTTTCATTTATAGATCCATATTATAATTACTTGTGTTACAATTTTTTTTCTTACTTTGGGAAAGAAAACCTTTATGAAGATCTTGCCTTTTAAAAGATCTTGTGAATTCCTGTCTTGTGTTAATCATATGTCATTTTGAAAACCTGACATACACAATTTTACTGTGGAAATCAAAAACCCAAACAATTCCAGGCGACTCAATCCATCAGCCTCATATTAAATAACAAATAGTCAATGAGGTGTAGCTAGTATCAGCATGAAAGAGCGATGAATTGATAATTACTCATAGGTTAAAAGGTTTTTGTACAACAATTTTACACAAGTAATAAATCTATTTCTGTAAGTCTAAATACAATATAATATACATTATACAGGTTTAAAGTCTTTATTTTCCTTTGTCAATTGTGTGTGCTCTGTAGATTAAGACTTGGTTGTAGCTCATGCAGGGTTACCTGTTTTTCACCTATCTATCCTGAGCATCATTACCATAGTGCTGATAGCAGGTACTGAACAGACTTAAATGAAATATTGAAATCTATTATTCTGAGATAATAATTGTGGGCTTCTTCTGAATTAGCTAGACAGAAATAAGTACCTTTGGAAGATATTTAATCACATATGTTTATTTTACAGTGAGATAAATCAGTTATTTCTGATGTCTTCAAAAAGACAAAGTAGAGGTTAAGGTTTCTGACTTAGATACCTAAATTAAGAAAACTCAATGTCATTCAACATTTTGGACAGAAAGAAGAGAGTGAAGTAAGGAAAATGAAGGACATATTCAGCTCTCACTGTGACTGTGGTTATACTATTAGAATGATTAATGGTACTTTGAATATGACTGTGGAAGTCAAAATCACAACTCCTTACTATAATGTTGCTAGACCCTAATTGATGTAATTAATGATGAAGTGGGACAAGTAAGTTAGAGAAGTTCTGGAATATAGCTTTGTTGATGTATATTAAATTATTTTGGATTTTTCATTCTGAAACATTGGAAGTTACGCTTCATAATTCATCTTTAAAACAAAAGGAAGTGAAAAGGTGACAAAATAACAGGGACAAAGACAGTATTCGAAAGAAGTGTTTTTACAAGATACAAAGAGAACCACTTAATGATATTTTCTTCAAATGTGAGCCAGACGGATTCACAACTGGACTACAAATAGTTATAAGAATAAAAAAAGCTCTTAAAACTCTTTGCCATATTCCTAAAAACGAAAGCTTAACTAGTGTTAATGTGTTAGATTTATCTCCCATAGACACAGGTAAATTTAATAAACATATTGAATAAAATTGCAAATGTATGTAGATTCATGTATCTCAATTATACTTTTATAGAAACACTCTGATTTATTGTTGATGAGGTTCTGTCCCACTGTCCAAAAGTCTTTTGTGAAGTTATGTGGAAAGAGAGTGTCTGTTCCTTCTTCGATCAAGGACCTTTTTCACTGCAACAAGGGAAAATAAGAAAAGGAGGTAGTCATAAGCAAGAACACACAGGTACACAAGCCTGACCAACAGATGATGACGGAGGCAGTGAAAGACATAGACAAAGTGAACACGGAGACAATCACAAGACATGAGCCTCGCCACTCGCACTGGTTGATGGGCTATGAAGAAAATTCTGGTGTCACTTCCAGGAAGATCAACTTGGACTTTGCGACTGATAAGACTGTAAACCAGGGCGACTCTGGACTAGAGGGGGTGCAGGAATTGATAGATCTGTACAGAACCATGTGGAGATGTGCAGAGGAAGAAGGTTCAAAGAGGAACAAAGCTGGGGGAAGACAAAAAGTGATATAAAAAGGGGCCAGTCACGTGTAAAACGGGGCCAGTCAGCGTGCTTGTCTGGCTCAGTTCTGCACCTGATCATTCCAGTCTGTCCTGTCTTCTTATATCTTCTTGTTAAATCGCAAATGTCTTGGGTCTTCCATGAATGTGCATGTGCTTGTGGACCTGGAGAGAGTGGTGTGCATGCTGTGCTAGTGACCTCCTGCCTCTGCCAGCCCAAGGGGAGGAGGGGACATGGCCATCTCTGCTGTGAGTCCTCAATGTGGGTGCTGCTGGGGGAAGTGTCTTGCCTGTATCTGTCTGTGTGACTGGTTGTGTCAGTGTCCTCTGTATGTGTGTGTTTGCGTGTCTGTGTGAGTGTGCACCTGGGACATGCGCTCAGCTTTGTTACTAGTTGAACCTGCAAAGAAGAAAACAGCAGCCATGTCCCTCAGTCTGGGCAGAGATCCTGAGTTCCCAAGCTGGGCACCAGTGTCTGGGCAGGAGGTGTCCTGAACCAGAATGGCAGGAAGAGGGGGCTAGGCTTTTTGCACTGCTTAATGTCTCTATGTATATATTTGATTATAAAGCAACCTAGTAGTCTCACTTATTTACCCTGAGCCAATATTGTGACAATAGAATGTCATGTAGACATAATCTCTGGAAGACCTGAAATGACAACTATGTTAATAATAAAATGTCAGCAGTTTGGAGGCACTGCATGTTACAGAAGGGTTAATGAATTGTTATATCTATAGGAGACTACTGAACTGGAATATATTATCAATAAAACTTTCCTATTTCCTGTATGTAATATTTTGTGTGCTGATCTGATAGTTTTTTTACTCCTCATTTTTTTTGTGTTCAGACACCTTCAGTCTAATTGAAACAAGCAAACAAACAAAAAAAAAAAAAAGGAAGAACTGTTGAAAATTAGAATTACTAGAGGAAGCACTGATTTCTATAAATTTCTATAGAGCCAATGAGAAAGATTCAGATGGATATTTTACCATTTTTTCTCACATCAGACCAGACCTGCATATGCTAAAGTAATTTTAAAAGCAAAGCTCCAGTCTGCCATGAGTGTCCAAAATAGAAGAAGGGATCATTTATCAGGGTGCATTATTCTTTACAAAGCCAGTAATGACTTTAGAAATGCCTGGTCCCTTTTCATAAAATGTTGTGATGACTTGGGAACAGCTCTTGGGAACTTTAAGACCTTAAAAGTATTGCCAGAAGGCACTAATCTAAAGGAGTAACAATATATCATTGCCATTAGCATTTATTATTTAATAATGTATTAATTTTATGGCTACAGTATGTGCTTGTAGGTGATATACACAAGTCCAAGTAGATTAAGAGTTGACAATGTAATGGTAAAATAAAAGGAGGAAGAAAAGATTTCACAAAAGACTTCATTCATTACAAATGTGAAGTAGAGGAAAACTACAAAATTTATGCTTGTAATGTCCAGGCTTGTTTACCAATTTAAGTAATAATCAAGTTTTATGTTTAAAACTGATAAACTTAAAAAAACCCACAAAAAACCCCTTCATCATATTACATCTCATATATCTATTTGTAATGAACAGAATAAATGCAGACAAATGAGAAGACCAAAAGATTCTTGTAAATATGGCAATTTTTGCAATTTTTGTGAAGTTAAGTGATTTTAACACAGTATTAATTATACATGCTATTAAAGGCATAATATAATGCAAACTTTAAAGGAGCAAGGTTTTTAATAAATTTGTTTTCCACACATCTGTTTCCATTATTTTGGCATGAAATCATTTCATTGAGTGAAATAATGCATAATTAATTTTAATTATTCTGAAACAAAGACTTGTTTAAAAAGTCTTTGTAACAAATAAATAGCCATACAAAGTTCTGCAAGGTCCTTATTACATCTGTGCGTGATCAAACATGAAAACCAAATAAGATGACTTTCCATACTTTAGAAGTGAGGTGTAATAGATGCCTAGTAATGACTATGATGAATATTCTATTCCATATAATAAGTGTGGGGTTGTTTTTTTCAATCAATATTATTGCCAATGGTTTTTACATATTTAAAATCACAACAAAATATCAAGAGTAACGCATGTTTGCAGTTTCACAGTGGAAAATACTGCATAGAAATGAAATAGAAGCAATTTGTAAGATTTTTTCTATGTATTTTCTTTTCATAGACTTTTCTCTGACCATCATCATCATAGTAGCTTAATATCTCACAGTCATTAATATATTTATTCTCATTAAAAATATCACAATGAAAAATTTTGGCTCTGTTTTTGTTAGCAAGTCTAAATCACATGCACGCAATATCTAACTTTGAGAGGAGTGGGAACTTTACAGTTTCCAGTTTAGATTTATGATTAGATCATATCATAAATCCATGTTAGAATGAGACTCTCCTTGCTCATCTGTATGGAAACAGATGGTTTTAGCTGTAGCTAAAGAGACTTGAAAGACTATATGCAAAACTTACAATATCATTGTCAGGAGAACTAGTGTCTCTTAGATAACCTCTGAACTATTGTCTAGAACAATGTCAAGGCATGAGCTCAAATACTGATCAATTATTATTTATACTATTATTTTCTACCAGTGCTTGGCACCTAGACAATCCCTTGTTCTCAGAATAACAAACTTTTAATGTTTGACAGGTTATTTGGATGCAAGCAGTTTATGCGCAAATAAAGAGCCTGGCAGTGTAAATGCAAGCCATGCTGTGCCCCTAGGCCTCTGGGACTGTTTCTGTCTTCTTTTAATCAGTAGTTTAGGTATAAATCTGGAATATTAGAGCCTACAGTGTCTCATAGTTGTTGGTTCTCATAGCATTGATGGGTTGAGAAGATAATGGGATGTATCAAGACAGTCATCACAATGTTTAACAAAGTAAAAATTAGACAACTGGTCAGAAGGAAATTTGCAAGCTCAAATAAAATTCTTCTAAGGAGTTTCACCTCATGCTTTTCAGAAACCAAATTTATATGTCTTAAAGACAGAAATAGGGTGAGAATCAGACAACCTATAGGAATGCATACACAGATGTGTTCAAGCATATTCAGTTTTTTGACAAATTTATGCTTAAATATCCAAACCATTTTTGCCTGATGCTGATCACTTTATAGTGTAACCATATAGCTTTTCACATATACCATAGCTGGATATCTAAAGATATTTTATAATCTAAGAAAAGACCAAAATTTTCTTGAAATGGAGCCAAATATCTAATTGAAGCACTTACATATCTTCAGTGACTTTGCAAAAAGCCTAGGAACCTTCACAGGGCAATTAAATTATGTTGACTATTATGATGGGAATGGTTAAGACTTAGCTTAGGACACACTGCAGAATAATTATACTATTTTCTTTACGTAAGTAGGTGCTTATATTAAGAGTTATGTGTTGCTAGATTTCCTATATAGTCAGTGGAGAAAAATGGTTCCTTTAGAAAGTGATGTAGAGAATATAAGTTACTGCTCCACATTATCTTCTGTTTAAGCTTTTGTCTTCTCATTGACTACATAGGTAATATGGAGAAACTAGATGCTTTTCAGGACCTTGAGAGTACCAACAGGCCTTTATGGCCCTGCCATAAAAAAGGCCCAGCACCCTGTTTGAACTCAGCCCAGAGCTGTCAATCATAGCCACAGGGATGTGCTGCTGTAGAAGTGACTTTTCCCAGTTCATTGTTTGGATTTTCTGAGCTGTTCTAAGATGTGAGCTGTTACCTTGCTTTCACTCACTGATCAGAGCCACTGCTATCACAGTACTATTCTGTTTGCCCAGCCCAGGTGCTGGGGGACTGTGCTCTGACACTGAGGATATAGTTTACCTACCCTGTAGCTGCCTCCAGCTGCTGGTTTGCCTTCCCTTTTCGAGCAGCCGTGTTCTTACTGCTGCTTAGCATTCCTAATGTAAGCACCTAACTTCAAGAACTAGTATCATCTGAGACTGCAGAGTACCCAGATTTCCAAAATAACAGGTCTCATGTAATCAGAAATGCACCATTTTGAGGTATGACAAGAGTGGTGAAAATTAAGTTGCAAGATACAAAGATATGGTTTGAGTTTGTGTTATAATAATGGTGCAGCTGGTTATCAGGGATGTGCAAGTAAGCACAGCCAATGCATTTAGTATTTCATTCCCTGGGTGGTCCCAGAAACTGCTCAGTTAGTTTCTCTGTAGATGAGACAATAGACTGACTCGAAACAAGCTATCACCTGAACTCCTGCCACCTTCACATTTAAGTATTTCACAGACACTCTCCAGATGGATATTTCGGACAGCCTGAGATTTCCTCGATTCTTGCTCTGCCTAGACTGATTGAAAGACACCCAGTTTTGTTTCATTATGTTGACTAATACTTTGTGCAGAGAATGAGGCTATCCTAGGGACTAGCTGGAGACTAGCCTACGTGGTCCCTGCTGCAGAACTTAACAAACTATAGATAACTAAGATCCTTGTAAATAGTCAGCAGGTGCAGGAATGATCATATGGGACAGTCTTTTTATATACATAGTCGAGTTAGTCAAGTGTGGCTTGTACATAGCTTAAGATACAAAAAAAGAAAAAAAAAGAAAGGATTTTGTGTTCACTGGAGTGATCATATATAGTGCTATTTGGCAGCTGGATTACAAGAATTTGCTAGAAAAAACATTTTAGAGAATTCTCACTTGGTCCAGATGAAGATGTCATTCCAATCAAACTCCTGTCACCATTCAGACAAAAATTGCTTATCCAAACAGAGTTGTGATAGGTAAATCAGCTTTTTTGAAAAATTAATTTTATTAAACAAACTGTCTCTTCATCAATATCTCTGCAACAGAAGTGATAGCTGGATGCTAGCCATTGTACTCAGAGGCATCTCAATAGGCTCTATTTAGCTAGATAGCTATGTTTAGGCAACTGATTTGTATGAAGCTCTGCATTTGGTCAAGGTCCTTAATGCACACTGATAGACTTCATCCACTTGGAACTTAAAATACAAAGACCCTTTCTGAAGGCATCGCTTATGAAGTGGCATCAACAGCATTTCTATAACTACCAGTTGGATAAGATGCTTTCCAGGATACAAGAGATGAATGTAGAAGAACTAGGACATCGAGTGGAGTTCAAACTCAAAACATTTAGTTAGTTAGTTATAAGTGAATGCTAAACGTGGTTGTTATGAGGCTGTTTTACAACATAGAATCATAGAATGGTTAGAGTTGGAAGGGACCTCAAAGCTCGTCTAGTTCCAACCCCCCTGCCATGGGCAGGGAAACCCTCCACTACACCAGGTTGCCCAAAGCTTCATTCAACCTGGCCTTGAACACTTCCAGGGATGGGGCATCTACAACTTCTCTGGGCAACCTGTTCCGCTGCCTCACCACCCTCTGAGTGAAAAATTTCTTCCTTATATCCAATCTAAATCTGCCCTCTTTCAGTTTAAATCCATTGCCCCTTGTCCTATCACTACATGCCCTTGTAAAAAGTCCCTCTCCAGCTTTTCTGTAGGCCCCCTTTAAGTACTGGAAAGCTTCTATGAGATCACCCCGGAGCCTTCTCTTCTCCAGGCTGAACAATCCCGACTCTCTGTGTCTGTCTTCATAGCAGAGGTGTTCCAGCCCTCGAATCATCTTCGTGGCCCTCCTCTGAACCCGCTCCAGCAGCTCCATGTCCTTCTGTGTTGGGGACTCCAGAGCTGAACGCAGTATTCCAGGTGGGGTCTCACGAGACGCTTAGTGAAGACAGACCATCATGCAAATGAATGCCTGCAAAGCTTACCAGATGGAGAAAGGAAAAAGTGAGAAGAACCTAACACCTCACTGAAGACACAAAGGTCTCTGTCATTGTCCTCAGCTTATAAAAAACAATTTAATATTTTATTTAATGTCATTTTAGTGCACAAATAGATCAAGGAGCATTTACTGTCTCTGCGGAACAGCTACATATGTAGAATAAATAGTTATTGAGCTGTATCCTGTCTTCCACTTCAATACTGAAGATAAAGGCTTAGTGTGGCCATTTCTCTGTTACTAAATTAAATAGTGTCAGAATATGCTCAGGTCCCAGAACCTTATTGATTAGGAAAATTAATATTTTTCCTGACTATTCCCAGGCATGGTATAGGAGTTATTACCAAACGGGGTTCATTCTCTGTTTGCAGGATGCATATTATTTATGCATCTATTTGCTAAAATATCAGAAAACTATTTTTTGAAGTGAGTAAATGAAAGGCTTTTCTTCCATAGAAAGTGTGTTCACAGGATATATATATATATATATAAAATATACACATAATCTAAATGGAAAATAATACTAATTAATTTTACATGTGCAATCACAATTTCTTGATAATGTATTCTTTATAGTGATTTTGCCTTTCGTTTTTACCAATTTGCAGAGTATGTTTTGTTTCTGTAGTAGCTGTTTCACTTATTTTATATTCTGTACTACAAAAAGTGTTGCTTTGAAACAAATAATATCTTTTAGTTAGCTTTTTGGATCTCTTGAAAAAGAAGTTCTTTTAAAATAGTGCAACATTTGAAATGAAATATTGGTTGCCTACACTTCAACTTCTTGGTACCACATGAAGACTACAGTAGAACCAAACTAAATTTTAGATCATTATTTAAACAAATATCCCTTGCTATGAGAATTATCAAATTTGACTTTTCTCAATAAAGGTAATGACTTAGCATAAGTAAAGATCACAGAAGAATAGCAGGTGTTTAATGACAAAAACATTCAGTTCTTTTATTAGAATAAAATTCTGCTTGTCACAAATCGTGGAACAACTACATCACATTTAGACACAGTTTCATTTTTAGAATAGTTAACTGGAGGAATAATGCTTAGAAAGAAATAAGAAATGTAGACATATTGTACCAAATATGGACAAAGGCTTATAGTGATCCACTGAGCAAAAAATTTATATGCAAAACACATTTTGACTCATTACTCTTATCTTCATCAGTAATTTATCTTATTTTACATTATCTTAAATTTTATTTCTATTTTCTCTTTTGATCTTTTTCTGTAATCTAACCATTCCCCAGCAATCCAGCCATGTAATGACAGTGAATTAGAGGCATGCGGAATGACAATCCTTAGTGATCGCAGTTTATATGACAGTAAAAAATAACTGTCACTTTTTAATATTTTGTCTTTTTCTAGCAGTGTGGTCTTGTTCCCAGGAGGGTACCTGTAGGCAAGGTAAATATTAGTCCCTAGCATTCTGTCTGTTTTCTAATTTCTATGTTTACATTTGCTTTTGTTAAATTTTACATTTAGTTATATATGGCCATGGTTGTGTTTTTTTTTTCCTGTTGAGATAATGTGTTTTTCTAAACTCCACTGAAGAACTGAATGTATGTGCTATGAAGAATTTCATTAAGTACTACTTTCATAAATACAGCTTTGCTCATTTTTCATTAAATTAAATGAAGGAAAATTGGAAATATAATTTAAGTTCTTATTTTTTATAGTTTGATGGCTAAATCATATAAATATTTTCAACTGTACTCAAACTAAAGGAAAAAAGTTTGTCAAGCATAAATTCTATATATGCACAAGTTTATATATACCCTGTCCATGTTGTTGATTGATAGGGAGAATGTGTTTAGAAATATTTTTGTTTGTTTGTTCTTCTATTGTTTTGTTTGTCAACTAAAATATTCCTGTTAAATAGGAAAAGATTAACAAATAAGCAGATGGTCATTTTTATTACTAAACAGTAAGAAATGTTAAAGACATTAGAGCTTTATGTTATGGCACATAATTTCTCTTCATTGAAAAAAGAGTAGTAAACAATATTATTAATTATATGGCATATTTATGAACAGTATAGGCTTGAGAATTAAGTTTTTTAATTTCTGAGGTTTTATTTTCTTAATTCACTAAGTCATAATTCACTTTTAAATGCTCAATAAGATATCATGATAAGACAAAGATGGTCTGAGTTTTAAATTATATCTTAGTGATTGCATGAAACACAGACTCCGCTGTTTTCAGTCTAAGAAAATTTATTAAAATCACAGTGTTTCATCCTGCTTATGTACTTCTATGGATTAAAAGAGATTTAATGATAACTATTGGATAGAAAAAGCTTTCAAAATTAATACCAGAAACAAAGTTAGATTGTTCCCAGGTTTTGACTGGAGATGGTAAGTAAAAGGACAACTATTCACCTTCTTCTGTTTGTACAATGCAAAAACATATGCAAAATTCCTATGCTTATTTGAATAGAAGAAATTATTCTCCTATATGCTCATGGAGAAATTAAATGCATAAAGCACTGTTTATCAGAGCTTTTGAATTTACTGAAAGTCATATTGTGCATGCCTGCTACAAAATTCCCAGCTTGCACATTGGCAAAGAGAGCAGCTTTTGAATTACAGTCCCATCTTGCACGTCCTAGAAAAAAACACAGAGAGCAAAGCTTTAAGCAGCAGTCTGTTATTGAACTCTATTTTAGCTGGGATACTTTATCAAATGTCTGCATCTGCAGTGTTACTTCTTTAAGCGCAATTTGATCATTATGCCTTATGACTGCTATTTTAGAAAATGTCTTTGACTTTTGAATACTTTTTTTAGATGAAAAAAAATGCTCTATAATTGAGACAATAGCAGCTAGCTAATGTAACAAAATCTGGATCTTCATCTGGCAAACAACAAGTTGATAAACATTAAAGGACATGTAAGTTTTATCTTACTTGTTGAATCTGACCTCTAAATTTTCTCTTCATCACTTTTATAAGAAGAAAAATAATTTAAAAAACCCCAACATTGAATGACATAGAAACATTATCAGGTCAGTAAATTGATATTTACAGACTGAAACCAAGAATTAGCTGTGGTGTTGAACTGGTATTTTAAATCAGACGACTCAATTTTTCTTCTTGGGCGTGCTGGTTATTTGGTTTTACAAATAAAACATACTTAGAAATAATAGTTTCAGTTAGTTGGCAAACTTTGTGTGTTTACTTATGATTAAGATCATCGCAGTAGAACGGAATTCATGGAATTAAAGGAAGAAAAAATCTAAGAAAAATCTAACTTTCTATATCCAAATATAATTCATTTTTTACAAGTAGATTCTTATGTGGACAACAATTTAGAAATAAATGTCAAGTTTTAGCATAAAAATAAGAATACATGTGACAATGTTTTAAATTATGATGAATTGAGACAAAAACTCTCAAATAATTATTTAATTATTTTTAAAGATTTTCGGTTGACAAGTACTGTCAAAATTCCTTGCAAAATGTTACCTACCGGTGAAATTTTACAACACAAACCGTTAAGTGACGCTATCTTTTTTAAGTGGTGTTGTCCATGATGTTAAAAACATTGTCTTCATCCTTCTCTTCATACTTCTTGTATCCTCCAACTCACAAAATAGGTTTCATCACACCTGCTGTATAGAACTGCACATCCGAGTTAATTATTCAGTCCATTCCCTATAACTCCTCTCCAAAGCAGTTTGCTTTCACCTCTAGACTAAAATAAAGTGTTGTATCTTTCCTATGCTGCAGTGACCCATGCATTTTAGCTTTCAGGACAATTTTTATTTTCCCTTCTTACACCTAAAGCTGAATGAGAACACGACCCCAGGCTCTAAAAAGTTCTTTTTGTTTCTGTCTGCTTTTTTATCATTCTGGATTGTTTTTATGGCCCCCAATCAGACCTCCACCTATTTCTAACTGTAACTTTATTGGTGTGTTGGTGTTAATTTTCAGAGCTGCTACTATGGAAGAGTTAAGCTACACAAATGAAATCTCATTTTTTATGAAACCTAGTCTTCTTATTCATCATTCAATGCTTAAACTATAGACTGTACTACACTTACTATCTTTTCATTCTGTGAGACACATAAATACCCTTGTCCTGGCCACACATCAATGTTTATGCATGTTATTACAAGCTATCCTTATGAACGTAAACATAGAAATTAGCAGAGTTAAAAACTAGAAAGCCTAGAGGGTCAAGGAGGACTCAACTGGAAAGTCTAGAGACTTAGGACGGTGTAAGTAAATTAGGAATTTACTTTTTTTTTTTCCTTTACTTTTTCCTTTTTATCTTCTATATACTTTTCTAATAGTCTATCAGTGCTATCAGTTGAAGAGCTTTGAAGATTAGCATGTCTTATGTCAAGGTCATGTTATGCATCCTGGACTGTATCAGTAACATATTCAGAGATTTTCTATAAATATTTTTGCAACAACAGAGGCTTCAAAGGCATAAGATTAGACTTTTACTCAAGATTCAAAAGTAGTCAAGTTTGCTCTTAAGATACAGGTTTACATCTGTAATTAAAAATTACACTTTGCATGTCTAACCTCAAAACTGGAGGCATTTATTTTTCCTTCTGGGACAAGAGATAACAAATTGCTGAATCACAATGTTTTATCACTCAGGAAGAGTGTCTCATTTACCTTCAGAAAGATCATTGTTTGTTTGTGGGTTTTTTTGGGGAAAAGAGACACAAAAGAGAGCTAGAATAAAAAAAAATAATCACAAAAGAAAGATAAATATATTTCACAACAGTCATTCTTGCAGTCTATATGAAAAAGAAAACTCGTGTGTCATTCATAAGTCAAGAAGTCAGTCTTTCAGATCTAGCTGATCCTTGTCTTTTCAGATTAAAAAAAAAAAAAAAAGAACCCATTCCAGGGAAATATTTTATGTGAGTTAAAAGCCTGAAGTTTGTCATTTCGCATATACTTGTCATTCACTTCAATATTTTTCCGTCAGGGGCTAAGAAGGCAGTGTGGCAGGACTGCTAGCATGTGATGTTTATGTTTTCAGGGGAAAGAAGATCCCTCTGATGAACCGAGTTTCATGTTGTCGTGGGTTAGGCCGCTCTGGCAACTAAACCCCACGCAGTCGGTCTCTCACTGCAGTAAAATGGAGAGGAGAAAAATATAATAAAAGGACTGAGGGTTGAGACAAGAACAGAGGAGCACCCACCAACCACGGTCCCGGGCAAAAGAGACTCAGTTTCCTTAAAGCAAAACAGTTTATTAACAGCTACCTAAAAAGACAAAAGCAAACAAAAACGGTTACTTGAGAGGATAACAAGAAAACAAGGCCAGATCTTAAAAACAACACCACTCCCTCCCTTTGCCTTTTCTTCCCGGCTCTACCTCCTCCCCCTAGCGGCGCAGGGGGACAGGGAATGGGGGAGCGCAGGTCAGTTCATTCCATGTTGTTACTGCAGCTTCTCTTAAAGGAGAAGGAGTCCTTACACCATTGTCCCTTGCTCCAGTGGATCCCCTACTCATGAGGAAAATCCACAAACTTCTCCAGCGTGAGTCCTACCCGCAGGATGCAATCCTTCCCCCATCGGATTGCTCCAGGTGCGGGCTTTACCACAGTCTCGGATTCTTAGGGAGTTGTTGCCACTCGCTCCGACGTGGGTCATCATATAGACTTTAAATGTGTAAAAGCGTAAATGCGTCTCGACCTGTGCCCATTATTCACAATAGGCTCAGGCATCTCCTCTGAACAAAACACCTCCCCATCGACAGAGGCTGTCCCACGAACTCTAGATGTATACCGTACTCAGGCTCTGGCATCTCTTCTCGATGTGGGTTTTCCATGGGCTGCGAGTGGATCTCTGCTCCCCCAAGGACAGCATTTGGCTGCAAGGGGGAGCACTCTCTATCTCATCACTGGTTGTAAGGGGAACTCAGCTGCAGCACACGTTGTCCCGTTCCATCTTCACTGACCTGGCGTCGGTGTGACCATTTCTCTCAGATCTCAGTCCTCCCTGGGTGAACTCAGCCCAGTGAGTGCCCCGGGAGCAGGGCTTTCCCCAAGTTCCCCAAGCAGCTCCGCTGCCGCCATCCTCAGCGGGTGGTGCCGGCCCGGCCCAGGCCGCTGCCTGGCCGGGTGCCGGGAGCGGGGGCAGTGCCCCCTTCCCCTCTCCTCGCTCCTGAGCAAAGGCACACCTTTCCGGTTCCTTTGACCTGACGTAAATAGGGAAATTGGCAGAGGTGACGATTGGCTCAAGCCCCGAGGGGGATGGGAGTCCGGTTCTGATGGGCAGCTTCTGCCACCAGAACCTCCCCCCCCACATCAAACCATGACACATATCATGCTTATTTTATTGCTGTTAAACAGGTTCTACAATCTGTGACTTGGCAGCATATGAATGTGATGGCATACCTGGACATAGAGCAGATGAATGCTGCTTTATTTTATTTTAAAAGTATGCTCTGACTACTTTAACCTCATGAATATAATGAACAGAACAGATGTATGCATGACGTAACGCTTTGAAGAGTGAGATTCTTCTACTTTCCTCTGGGGCTAGATTTTTATCTGACTTGGGCTTGCTTCATAATAATGATATCTGTTGCCAGCTAAATATTTGGACAAAAGCAAATTTCTATATCTTTGCTAATATTCTAGAGAATATGTAATAAAGGTACCATAAAATATGGCTAATATAGAGGAAAGTAAAGAAGGAAAATATGTTTTAAAAACACTACTTTATGGTAATACCTGTTGCATAAATCATGAAAGCAATTATTAAAGCTACAGCATTTTTGTTTTCCTTATTACTTGTGAAAGTATATTGCAGAAGGCAACCAGGAAAATGCTTCAATGGAAAAGAAACCAGCAGAAATACTATTGCTGCTCTATTTAAAAAACAAAAAAAAACAAAAAAAACCCACACAAATCCAACCCTTGTGTTTGTCTAAAGCACAACCAATTTGGCAAACAGAATTGTTTTCACTTCTGTATACCATTTGTTTAATGCTTTTTACTAATGATTGTGTATTTATGAAGAGATGGTATATCATTCAGGAATAGACTGAAGCAAGCTTTGGCAATACATCAAGTCTGCATGTTGTTTATTAATCTCCCGGATAAATGTTGCTTCATTTTAACTCTAGGAATTGATTAATTGCATTCTGTGTCACCTATAGAGAAGAAGTACTCTTTATAGAAAAAACTCTCACAGATAAATGAATATGCATCTTTAATTTCGTCCTTGGGAAAGATTCCTGGCTGCAGTCCTTCTATCTAGGGGAACTTTTAGTTTTCTCTCTAAGAACAATATCACTCTTCTTTCTTCCTAGTCCATGGCACTTGAATGCCATACTTTTCATGAAAGCAAAGGATGCAAAGCAGTTACAAGTATCTGTGAAGTCAATAGCAGGCAATCTTTCTCTTCCTTGCAAGCTGCAAATACTAATATATTCAGCAATTACAGTTCATAACAAAGACAAAATTGCACTTCTGTATCTTGAGACCAGAGCTGTTTTATTATTGCTGCTGTTCATTCAGGATGGTCTAAAACAGGTTTTACTCTAATGAATTCCACAGGCCAAATTTTCAACAGCTTTAAGCCTGCTGGGCATATGGTGGCACTACATTTCTTTATACAAATACTATCATCAGTTCTCTGTTGCAACCTGGGGCAATATATGTGTGGAAATAACACTGGAAGTGGAATATCTTTTAGACAAAAAAGGTCATTTCAATGTTGATGATGGCTGAGCTTGGGAGTTCTACATCACTCCTCAAGTATAAACTTCTCAGGAATGTAGTTAGCCTTGCCACAGAATTTGATGACTTTTCCAGCACAGGATTTTCTACTACTTACCTATTTAAATTATGTCTGCATTTTATTCAATTTAGCATCAATGAAACAAAATGTCTGTCACCTTGTTAGGAAAATATTGTTATTCTTTTTCATGCTCTTTATATGGAAATCTTGTTCAAAGATATACCTGAGGGTTTCATATTTGAAATAGAATTAATCCTTTATTTTACAATGCATCATGATCTATTTAATGATCATAAATTTCAGGAGTACGGTTTATCACTCCAAGAAGATCCTGCTGTCATAACTTCCTTTACACATTAGCACCTTGCTATTTTTGTTGGCAAGTATTGCATCAGTTCAAATAAACTGATTCAAAAATAGACTGTACAACTTACAGAAATGGATTTTGGAAAAAAAATGACACAGTAATGTATTAAGTTCATTCTAGACTGTGATGGTGTAAGTAATTTTCACCGTCTGCTTACATAGTAGTCATCTATCTCTGTGGACCTAAAATGAAGATACCGGTAAATTAAAAAAAAAAAAACACACACAAATAAAAAACAACACACAAACTTTGTGTTAAATATTCTGGTAATGACTAAAACTTTGCATCTTAGTCTTCAATTTATTCATCTATGCATTTCAAAATGCATTATTATCGTTTTACCCAGGTGTCTGGTACATGAAAAATACAAAAACTAATAAAAATAATAACAAGAATTTTGATCCTGGTATTTATTTAGAGTACATGCCTTTTTACCCTTAAAAGACTAGTGCAAGTTCAGTCCACATGATAGCAACTGAAAGTAATTATATTTCAATGATTAACGAAGAGTAAATCAGTAATCTCAGTCCATTTTCGAGTACAAATCATAAAACGCAACATCAAAACTATCATTAATTCATTATGGTAGCAGAGAAATCAAAGTTGAAACATTCTTGAAAGAATCACCAGTTTAAGCTCGGACACAATATTGTCAGTTTATGACTGAGGCAATTCTGTAATCTGTATTTGCAATGGCTTTCCTACTCAGTGGCTGCATTTGCTTACTCCAGACTGACACATTTCTTAACCATTGGCTTCATATTTCATTTATTTTTCATTCTGAAAAACAGCTTGCAGTTTTATTTGTAAAGTATTTATAGATGCCGTAGCAAAAAGCATATGAGACATATCGTGTACAAAGAAGCCTGTGCTAGACAATTGTGACCAGTATCTGGCTATTTCTTTATTTGTGTCATTATGTAAGTCCTTTACATTGCACGTGGACTCCAGATGCAGAGTACCTACTGGTTCAAGAAATTTATAAAATTGAGGTGAATTATCTGTTACGTGCAGTTGTCCCATGCAGTTTATTCTTGATTCTCTCTACAGCTCTTTTTCTACGTCAGAAAAGAATGAAAAAACATATTTTCTGAAATCTTGCAGATCTCTTTCAAACATAGGCCAAATGAGTCTTCCAGGAGAAATAAATTACTTAAGAAACTAAATACTCAGTTTTCTAGATTGAACTCTTTTTTTCACAGATATTTGGACCTACTCGTGAAGGTGGGGAAAGGAGGGAAACATTATCGATAATAAAATTGGTATAGTTAACTGTATCATAAATATTGCAAATGCATATTTATAGGTCAAAAAATTCTAATAGATTAATCTCTGTGGGTATGTTACTCTGGAATGCAAATTATAACTTGAGAAAGGATAACATTGTTTGATCTTTTTAAGTCTAAATTCCCAGCCTGAATTTTATATTTCCTACATAGGTTACAAAATCCTCAGCAGAGAGGGAAAAAATAACACTCAAAATCCCCCAAAACACAGAACCCCACCAAATTGCTGTAATTTTCCCATTCTGCAAAGACTTTTATGCCTTAGGACAGAATAAAGGATATGTAACTTGTTAGATTGCAAGAAGATTAAAAGAAAGCACTCTGCTGAGAACCTGTATAATGATGACTCTAAGGACACGCAAGGAATTTGTTCCACATGTACGCATCAGGGTTTGTTAATTTTGCTGTCACCCACAGGGACTATTCTCTTTCAGTTACTATTTAAAAAAAAAACAATTATCACAGGCAGGGAGTCTGACTCTCCTTTCTCATTTTACAGAGTAAGTTAATAGCAGGTCTCTTGATGTTAATAGAATTACAGTATGGAAAAGAAGAAATTTGGTGCAAATTTTCAGTTTGGAATATAAAAATTGTGTGTTTTTTCCCCTTCAGGGAGTTTGTTTCAACAGCAATTCCAACAATTTGTAGGCAGAGTCAAGTGTCAAATGGGATGCACAGCAGCATAAGGATAGCAGTGTCACCACTGAATAAAGTTTTCTGATTTATCACAGAATCATAGAATGGTTTGAGTTGAAACGGACTTTCAAGATCATCTCGTTCCAGCCCCCCTGCCATGGGCAGAGACACTGCCCCTAGATCAGGCTGCTTAAAGCCTCATCCAATCTGACCTTGAACACATGCAGGGAGGGGGCATCCACAAATTCTTTGGGCAACCCATTCCAGTGTTTCACCACCCTCATCGTAAAAAATTCCTTTCTTATATCTAATCAAAATCTAACATCTTTCAGTTTAAAGCCATTGCCCCTTATCCTGTCACTACCTTCATAGGAAAGACATTTGAAGAGACAAATTTTTTGAAAGAATTCAGCGCAGCAGAAATAAGACAAGAATGTTGATAATTTCTGTAACTTTCAATTTTTCTCACTGGCATCTGATTGTAAACTTAAGATACTGAAACTCTACTGGTGTTTTTGCTGTTGATGGTTTAACAACTGGTTAAAATAACATTACGACTTTGTTGGAATCATACTGATTCTAATTTCGCCCTGAAATTCTTTTGATAGGCTTTTGATTCCAAAAGGAAGTTAATGAACTTTTTTGAAAATACTCTTTCTTGTTTTCATCGATGTTAACTATGATTACCTCTTTGTCTAGACAAAAAACTTCCAATGTGACTAAGGGCTGCTCTCTGACACCCTTCAATTAAAGTATAGGTGAAGAGGGAAAGCTGGAACAAGATGTCTCCAAAATGACAATGATACGTACAAAAAAAAAAATTAATTTCAGGAAATCTCTGTGAAGATAGTGTGAAAGTTTATTGCATATCATGTTGTGTTTGAAAGACAAGAAGATTAAAAAAAAAGCTGACACTGATGACAGGAAAAAAAGAAACAGTACTTTGTGTATTTGGGTCTTACATGTGATATTTCAAGATAGGTGTTACAGGCAGAAAACAAGTGTATTCTTCACTGCCATGCTATTGATACTCCCATGTGAGTCTTTTCCTCTTCTATTATGTTGCCCTGCTGATAAATCAGTGAATAATTTCTGCTTCAACAGGTCAATATGTGCTGAAATGTTGTAATTAATTTTTAGATCATACCATAGAAATGCACGTTGGACTAAAATTGAACTAAAATTTGTAAGGAAATGAGTGGACAGGCACAAAATACATAGTTCCACACACGTCATCAGATAAAGATGTCTTCAGTAGTTACACTATATCTTACCTTATATCTCTAATAAATTTGTTTTAAAAACCACATGAGAATACTAATAGAGCTAAGAAAAAAAATCAAGACTGAAAGAAAATTAAGAAGGTTATCTACTCTATTCCTCTGCTTTAAAGCAAAGTCAATTCTATTTCTCTTATTCTTACTAAACATTTATTTTATTTATTTTTTACAGATTTTCATTAATGGAGTTTCTGGAGTATGACCTGTGTGTTGTCTTGTTTCCCCTCCAGTCCTTTAAAAGTGCTGTACAGTTTTTATGAACTAAGAGGTTTTGTTTGCTGGTTTTTCTTTCCTCTTGTTCAAAGTTAGTTGTCTACATATATGCAGTCAGTATTTTTTCATGTAATCACAGAATCATAGAACGTTTTGGGTTGGAAGGGACCTCAAAGATCATCTAGTTCCAATCCCCCTGTCATGGGCAGGGACACCTTCCGCTACACCAGGTTGCTCAAAGCCTCATCCAACCTGGCCTTGAACACTTCCAGGGATGGGTCAGCCACAAATTCTCTGGGCAATCTGTGCCAGTGCCTCACTATCCTCAACGTAAAAAATTTCTTCCTAATATCTAATTGAAATCTATCCTGTCTCAATTTAAAGCCATTGTCTCTTGTGTTATCACGACAGGCTCTTGTTAAAAGTCCTTCTCCAGCTTTCCTGTAGGCCCCCTTTAGGTACTGGAAAGCTGCTATAAGATCACCCCAGAGCCTTCTCTTCTCCAGGCTGAACAGCCCCAACTCTCTCAGCCTTTCCTCACAGGAGAGGTGCTCTAGCCCTTGGATCATCTTCATGGCCCTTCTCTGGACTCGCTTCAGCAGCTCCATGTCCTTCTTGTGTTGGGAACTCCAAGCTGAAAGCAGTGCTCCAGGTGGCATCTCATAAGAGAGGAAGTGGTAGATAGATATGAGTGCTGCCAAGCCTGAAATGGGCACTAGCACCATGGTACTGAGATGTCTGAGTGTAACAGTACTTTGCTTTCTGGCCCTTCTGCCTGTAGAGACATGTATAGTCAGACAAGTCTGATTTATTAACCTGATTTAGGCTGTGGACATAAAAAACAAGGCTATACAATGGGTAACCCCAGACAGAACTGATCACATAACTTAGAATCATAGAATCATAGAATGGTTTGGGTTGGAATGGACCTCAAAGATCATCTAGTTCCAACCTCCCTGCCATGGACAGGGACACCTGCCCCTAGATCAGATCGCTCAAAGCCTCATCCAACCTGGCCTTGAACACCTCCAGGGATGGGGCATCCACAACTTCTCTGGCCAACCTGTTCCAGTGTTTCACCACCCTCATTGTAAAAACTTTCTTCTTTATATCTAATCAAAATTGACCCTCTTTCAGTTTAAGGCCATTGCCCCTTGTCCTGTCACTACAAGGCCTTGTCAAAAGTCCCTCTCCAGCTTTCTTGTAGGCTCCCTTTAGGTACTGGAAATCTTGTAGGCTCCCTTTAGGTACTGGAAAGCTGCTATAAGGTGTCCCCGGATCCTTCTCTTCTCCAGGTTGAACAAGCTCAACTTGTTATCCCTTTCCAATTTCTTGACACTGTTTCCAACTGTCCTCATAGCTCCCTCTTTCCTTTTAAGTCTCCACTCAAACATGCAACTCTCAATTACTTACTTTTCTCCTTTAGTCTCAATTTTGCTACATCTATGCCCAAATTTTCTATTTCAAATATCATTATCAAGATAATATCTGACTTTTATGATATTACTGATCTAATTATTGAGGTCCTGTTGGCTTCGGAAAATTGTATGTCTGTAAAGGTCCCCAATATCTCCTGCTAGCAATCTGTGATATTTAGCCAGTTCTCACATAACTGCCCCCTAAGCACCTGTGAAATCTGAGTCTCCTTCATAATGCAGTCATTAACATTTACCAGCTGTTGCACTGTTATCTATTACATCTAAAAATTTCTCATGTCATGACCAGTAGTTTTTTATATCTTACTCAGTTAGCTTAATATCAGGCCAGGTCCTAGTCAGTGGCTTAGTTACTTACATAACTCTTTAGCCTTAACAGTATTCTCCTTTATTTAGGGCAAAGGATGGTGGCGGCGAGAGTTCATAGTATTAATACTTATCCAAAAAGAATGCAAACCTTACAAATTTTCTGACTGTAGTCTAAACAGAGACTTTATATCTTCCCCACAGCGCAAAGCATTGCTTATTGCTAATTAAGTGAAAAATGTAATTTTTGCCTTTATACTATAACAACGTTAAAACATACACAATAGCCAACTTGCTTGTCTCCAAAAATACCTTGCAGTGGTTCATTAACTACAGCACAAAAAATATTTGCAAATGTCTTCAGCCACAGTTTTGAATTTGTGGAAAACTGCTAGGCTATCCACTGCAGCTATCACACTGTTTATGCTAAGTGTGATACTCCCACAAAGACAAATTCTTTCTCAGCAAGCAGAACCAGAGATGTCCTGTAGTGTGCACAGCAAAATTGTTTTTGTTGATTAGTTAGCTCATACAGTAAACAAAATATTGAGTTCTCGACCAAAACCCCAGGCAGTGAAAGTCACTTACAGTTGAGTTCACAGCTAAGTGTTGTTATAATACTTATGCTTTACTGTAAATGTTCTCCAACCACCCCATTATTTCCAATAGTTTTGCCTTAAAATAATGTGCATATGGCATATAACTCATTAATCATCAAATAGAAAACACATACAGAATACATTTACGCACTGTTGAAGATCTACTATTTTGATGAAATGATATTAAAAATAAATAAAATTAATATTCTGTCCATTGAAGCAAAACTACAATTTTAAATGGAAGTCCCTTAGAGTGTTTCCTTCACATGTATGTCTTTTGTAGTACTTAAATAGAACTTTGCTTACTGTTTCGTTTTTGTTGTTCTGGTTGTGGTTAGAAATTAAGCAGGAAGAGAAAGGCCCCATTAAGAGAATTACCTTCCACCTACCAAGGAAGGTAGGTCACTTATGATCCAGACTACAAGAGGCTGAGAAAGTGCTAACAGTTCTGGAGAAAGTTGAAAGAATTTATCATCAAATCACCACTGCCATTATTAGACCAGATCAGTGGATCGTAGAATCATAGAATCATAGAATGGCATAGGCTGGAAGGGACCTTAGAGATCATCTAATCCAAACTCCCTGTCATGGGTGGGGATGCCTCTCAACCAGATCAGGCTACTCAAGGCTCTGTCCAACTTGGCCTTGAACACCTCCAGGGAGGGGGCATCCACAACTTCTCTGGGCAATTTATTCCAAAGTCTTACCACCCTTGTACTGAAGAGTTTCTTCCTAAGAATTAATCTAAATCTATTCTCCTTCAACTTAAACCCATTTCCCCTTGTCCTGTCAGTGGACACTCTTGTAAAAAGTCCCTCCCAGCCTTCCTGTAGGTTCCCTTCAGGTATTGGAAAGCAGCTATTAGGTCCCCCCGAAGTCTTCTCTTTTCAAGGCTGAGTAATCTCAGCTCCTGCAGCCTGTCCTTGTAGCAGAGATGCTCCAGCCCCTGGATCATCTTTGTGGCCCTCCTCTGAACATGCTCCAACAAATCTATGTCTCTCTTATGGTGGGGACACCAGAACTGGATGCAGTATTCGAGGTGGGGTCTCACAAGAGCAGAGTAAAGGGGGAGAATCACCTCTCTTGACCTGACTTCTCTTGATACATCCCAGGATGCAGTTGGCCTTCTGGGCCGCATGAGCACACTGCCGGCTCATGTTGAGCTTCTCATCTATAAACACCCCCAAATCCTTCTCTTCAGGGCTACTCTCAACCCACTCTGTGCCCAGTTTGTATTTGTGCCTAGGACTGGCCCGACCCAGGTGAAGGACCTTGCATTTTGACTTGTTGAAGCTCATGCAGTTAGCACTGGCCCATTTCCCAAGCCTATCAAGGTCCCTCTGGATGGTATCTCTTCCCTCAAGTGAGTCCACGGCACCACACAACTTGGTGTCGTCAGCAAACTTACTGAGGGTGCCTCAATGCCGTCACCCATGTCGCTGACAAAGATGTTGAACAGCACTGGACCCAGAACAGACCCCTGAGGAACACCACTTGACACTGGTCTCCATGTAGACATCGCACCATTGACCACAACTCTTTGAGTGCGACCATCCAGTCAGTTCTTTATCCACTGAGTGGTCCATTTGTCAAATCCGTGTCTCTCCATTTTAGAGACAAGGATGTCGTGTGAGACAGTGCCAAACGCCTTGCACAAGTCCAGGAAAATGACATCCATTGCTTTATCCACATCAACCAGCACTGTAGCTTTGTCGTAGAAGGCTACTAAATTAGTCAGGCACGACTTGCCCCTAGTGAAGCCATGTTGGCTGTCACCAACCACTTGGTTATTTTTTAGGTGCCTTAGTACAGCTCCCAGGAGAATCTGTTCCATGATTTTACCTGTCACAGAGGTAAGGCTGACTGGTCTGTAGTTTCCCGGGTTGTCCTTGGTCCCTTTTTTAAAGATGGAGGTTATGTTCACCCTTTTCCAATCTGTAGGAACCTTACCAGACTGCCAGGACCTCTCAAATATGATAGCTAGTGGCCTAGTAACTTCAGCCGCCAGTTCCTTCAGGACCCGTGGACGTATGTCATCAGGTCCCATGGACTTGTGCACCTTCAGGTTCTCTAGGTGTTCCCAGACCTGATCTGCTCCTACCCTGGGTGGTTCTTCACTCTTCCAGACCCAGCCAACATCCTCTGTGATTTGGGTGGTGTGGTTTGAGTGGTTGCCAGTGAAGACTGAGGCAAAAAAGTTGTTGAATATTTCAGCCTTCTCCATGTCCTCAGTAACCAGGTCACCTGTATCCTTCTGGAGAGGTCCCACATTCACTCTTTTCTTTTTCTCTCACATACCTATAAAATCCTTTTCTGCTATTTCTAATATCGCTGGCCAGATTTGACTCTGTCAGGGCCTTAGCTTTTCCAACCTGGTCTCTGAGTATACAAGCAATTTCCTTGTACTTATCCCAGGTTACCAGTCCCTGCTTCCATGCTTTGTGTATTCCCCTTTTGTATTTGATTTTAGCCAGGAGTTCTTTGTTTATCCGTATAGGTCTCCTGGTTGTTTTGCCTGATTTCTTCCTTTTAGGGATGCAATGCCTTTGAACATGGAGGAGATGATCCTTGAAAGTCAACTAGCAATCCTGGGCTCCCAGTCCTTCCAGGGCTTTATTCCATGGCACACTACCAAGGAGGTTCCTGAAGTGGCGAAAGTCAGCTCTTCTGAAATCGAGGGTTTCAAGCTTGCTGAGCTTCCCCCTCTTAGCTGCCCTTACGATCTCAAACTCCACCATCTCACGGTCACTGCAGCCAAGGCTACCCATGAGTTCAACATTACCTACCAGCCCTTCCCTGTTGACAAAAACGAGGTCTAACATGACACCTCTCCTCGTTGGTTCCTCTATCACTTGGATAAGGAAGTTATCATTAATGCATCCAGGAATCCCCTGGATTTCTTTTTCCCTGCCGTGTTGTTTTTCCAACTGATGTCAGGGTGGTTAAAATCCCCCATGATGTCCAGGGCTTGTGAACGAGCAGCAACTCCTATCTGCCTATGTAGAGCCTTATCCACTTGATCAACTCCTATCTGCCTATGTAGGGCCTCATCCACTTGGTCCTCCTGATTGGGTGGTCTGTAGCACACTCCCACTGTAAAGTCTCCTACCCTTCCTTTCATCCTGGCCCACAGGCACTCGGTTCTTTCGTCATCACTTGCTAGGTGGAGCTCCATGCATTCTAGCCTTTCCTTGACATAGAGGGCAACACCCCCTCCTCGTCTCCCCTGCCTGTCCTTCCTGAACAGTTTATACCTCTCTAGTCCAACACACCAATTGCAGGAGTCCTTCATCATGAGACATCTGTATTTCCTCATCTGTGGTAAACCTGTTATCTGGAACACAAAATGGTCCAAGGAACTCTTGATGTATGGTAAGAACAGATCAAAGGAGTGGCTGAATCTTAGCAGATATTAGATTTAGTTCAGAAACTAAAATGAAAGTTACAGCAAAACAAAGCAATACCTTTGGGATTTTCAAGTATCTTGATACATATCAAGTAACACGGTTATAAACAAATTTGGATTAGTAATTTCTGGATTTATTAACAAAATTTATTAATGCAATCCAGCAACAGTCAGTGAACTATACATTCAGGATCAATATCAGCAATAAGGCAAATAAATGACAATACTAGAAACTGACAAAATAATAACAAAAACATACAGATTCCTAAACACCATTCTGTAGCTAATTTCAAAATGTTTGAATCCCAGTCTAGTTACAAAGATGTTAACATCCACAGTTCAAATAATTTATATGTATTGTAAAAAGCCTAGTTCACTTTAAAAACACTTCTACTCCATGCTTTCATTTCATAGAAAGTCTTGAAAATAGTGGTTTCAGTGGGGGGGAAAAGGGAGAGGAGGCTGATCCTAGAATGTGTGATCAGCATCTCAAGTCTTCCTGGGAGAGGTATGATGATAATGACGGTTTCTAACATTTTTCTCCAGAATCAGCTTGTAATAATTTTTGCATATTGCTAACAGATTTTTAGCACCTTGTTTTTCTTCATTGGTCTGTGCTGCATTTGAATTTACTGAGAGTAAAATTCATGGCATTCTACGTATGTTTATATAAGTAATACATGAAACAATTTAATGTAAGTGACAATAAATGTTTATTTATGTAACTTCATTCATGTAATCTTTTAATCTTTAATTCAAATAACAAAAGCCATGGATCAAAACCATTACTAGTTATAAGTAAATGTTCTATCAAAAAAAGAAAAAAAAAGAAGTCTTTTCTGTTTTCAGGTCAAGGAAGAAAGCAAATTTAAAGAGACCTGGGTGAAACAAGGGAAAGAAGGTTTTGGGTTCAAGTAATTATTCTTTCAAAATCAAAAACAGAAAAATAATTCACACCATGAGTTCACAATATATTTTGCAGAATAAAAGCCAGATGAATTTTGAATGAGTGAGATACGGAGAGAAAACACACTGCTATTTTTACATTCCCAGGCTTATAAAAATTGAAATTCAATCACCTGCTTCCTGGAGAAGAATTCAAAAGACAAGAACCTTTGTTTTGTAAGCAGCAAATGGGCAAAGCTGCTAAGCTACTAATAATATTCACGTCTTCCAATACCATACTACAAAAACACCAAAATCAGTTAATGAGAAGTATGCTATTGGGTCAATTTTTCACTCCTCAGCCTGATGCCTACTTAAAACTCATATTCATATCTTAAAAGTACCTTGTACATTTAGGATCCTAAATAAATGAACAATGATTTCATTATTCTCTTTTGAGATTAAATGGGCATGGAAAGAGAGAACGGAAAGAAAGAAAATCTGGAGAATCATGAGCAGATCAGCCTAACTGCAGTCTCTAGGAAGCTAAGGGAGCAAATTCTCTTGGAAGCGATGTCCAAACACATGAAGGGTAGAGAAGGTGACTTGGAACAGTCAGCACAGACTTAGTAGAGGCAAATAGTGTCTGACCAACCTGATTGCCTTCTATGACAAGATGGATGGAATAATGGATGAGGGGATAGCAGTAGAAGTCTTTAATTTTGACTTTAACAAGGCCTTTGACATAATCTGCCATAATATCCTTATAGTCCAATTGGTGTGATACAGTCTGAATAAGTGGACTACACTGCAGATGGAAAACTGTCAGCACAAAATCTAAATGATATCTGTTTAATAGTGGTGTCCTAAAGGGTTGACACCAGTCTGGGTAATATTTAGTGTATGGATACCATCCAGAGGGACCTTGACAGGCTTGAGAGGGGGGCCTGTGAGAACCTCATGAAGTTCAACAAGGCCAAGTATAAGGTCCTGCACGTGGATTGAGGCAATCCCAAGCACAAATGCAGACTGAGCAAAGAATGGATAGAGAACAGCCCTGAGGAAAAAGACTTGAGTGGGCTGGTTGATGAGAAGATCAACATGAACTGGCAATGTGTGCTTGCATCCAAGAGCGCCAACCATATCCTGGGCTGCATCCAAAAAAGCATGGCCATCAGGTCAAGGGAGGTGATTCTGCCCCTCTGCTCTGCTCTCATGAGACCCCAAGTGCAGTACTGCATTCAGCTCTAGGGCCCCCAACACAAGAAGGACATGGAGCTGTTGGAGCGGGTCCAGAGGAGGGCCACGAAGAAGATCCGAGGGCTCGAGCACCTCTCCTATGAGGACAAGCTGAGAGAGTTGGGATTGTTCAGCCTGGAGAAGAAAAGGCTCCAGAGACACCTTGTAGCAGTACATGAAGGGAGCCTACAAGAAAGCTGGAGAGGGAATTTTTACAAGGATTTGTAGTGATAGGACAAGGGGTAATGGCTTTAAACTGAAAGAGGGTAGATTTTTATTAGATACAAGGAAGAAATTTTTTACAGTGAGGATGGTGAGACACTGGAACAGGTTGCCTAGAGAAGTTGTGGATGTCCCATCCCTGGCAGTGTTCAAGGCCAGATTGGATGAGGCTTTGAGCAACCTGGTGTAGTGGAGAGTGTCCATGCCCATGGCAGGGGGGTTGAAACTAGATGATCTTTGAGGTCTCTTCCAACCCAAACTGTTCTATGACATTACAATTTATTAGTGAGAAAGACAAAAGACTACAGTACACTGACATCAAGTTCTTAAATGATACCAAACTGGGGGAGTGGTTGATACACTGGTAGGTAGGTGTCCTGGTTTTAGCTGGGACAGAGTTAGCTCTTCTTTTTAGCAGCTAGAAGAGCTCCGTGTTTTGGTTTTACTCAGAGGCTCGCTCTGAGAAGAATGCTGATAGCACACTGATGTTTATAGTTGGCACTGAGGTCTCAAGGACTTTTTCAGCTTGCCGGGTTCTTGCCAGTGTGCAGGAGCACAACAGGATAAGGGGGAGCATAGCCAGGACAACGGGTCTACGACTCTCCTTACGATTTGTACCTGAACTTAAGATTGAGGGCCAAATTGGCCAATTAGTATTCCATATCATGCAGCGTCATGCCCAGTATAAAAGTGAGGGTCAGCCAGAAAGAAGGGCTTTTACCCTTCCGGGACTCTCACTTTCGGGCTCTCAGAGTGTTTTTTCTCTCCCTTGCTCTCTGTCTCGGGGCCTCCCATTTATCCAAGACTGTGGTATCGGGTTTTATCTGGTTCGGGATTGCAGCTTCGTGACGAGACGGGCCTCAGTCAAGGGGTGGTGAGCAATTACACCGTACATCACTCGTTTGCATATGTTTATCCTTGTACATATCTGTGTATATATATATATTGGTAGCGGTAGTAGTAAATCGTTCTTATCTCAACCCACGGGTCTCTTTTCTTTTTCCTCTTTGATTCTCTCCCTCATCCCTGGGGTGGGGGAGGGTGAGAGGGGACTGTGTAAGGTCTAGTTGCCAGAGCGGCCTAACCCACCACAGTAGGATTGCTATTCAAAGGCAGAGAAATGGTCTGTCAGGAATGTAAATTTCAACAAAGGAAATTTTAAAGTCCTGTACCTCAAAACAAATAACCCAATATATCAGTACATGCCAGAATTAACTGGCTAGAAAACTGATTTTCAGAAAAGGACCTGGGAGTTGAACATGAGCATTAGCAAAGAGTTTCCCAGAGAATGGAAAAGGCCAACTGTATCATGGACTGTATAGCAAGATTGTGGACACAGCAGTTTCAGGAGAATGACCCTTTCCATCTATTCAGTACTTGTAAAACTGTATCTGGAGTGCTGTGTTCATGTTTGGGCTCTCTAGCACAAGTCAAATATTTATATGCTAAAGTCAGTTGTTCAGGAGGCTGGAAAATGTGGCACATAAGGAGATGTGACAAGAGCTGGGTGACTTTAGCCTTGAGAAAAGAAAGCTAAAGAGAAATCTTATTGCTGTTTTCAGTTACCTAATCAAAAAGAAGGTGCCAGATCTTCATCTTCCAGGAAAGGGAGAGACATGTGGTAAGGTGCAGTGGACATAAGCTGCAAGACTAGAAATTTCTTATCAGATATAAGGAAAACTACTTATCTTTAGAAAAGTCAAATGATGTAACAGGTTGCTACAAGAGGCTGTGAAATCTCCACTGCTTGAGAGACATCCTGACCAAAGCTAGTCCTGCTTTGTCCAGAGTCTTTTTGTTGTTCTTTGACCAATAATTTTTCACTTGAGCACCTTAATCATATATGAAAATTTGTCTACCGGAGCCCAAGCAAAAAAACCCTCTACTCATAAGTAGGGGAAAGAATTAAATTATATTTGTGAACATTATTGATCTGAGAATGAAGATAATAAAACGGGATAAAAAACCCATAATGTACAGAATCATCTTAAACTGTAAAAAAAAGCACAACTTCAAAATCCACTGTTCCAGATGTAGGAAAGAACAACCCTTTAGGTGTCCCACAGCTAGTACTCAGCAGTCTTGATCCCTTAAAAACGATGCCATGACTGGAATCATGTCCCTGCCCACAGCAGGGGGGTTGGAACTAGATGATTTTTGAGGTCCCTTCCAACCCTAACCATTCTATGATTCTATGACTGGACTACATTACTATTGATTAAAAATTCTTTGGTAAAACCGAGGTCTAAAATTCCAGTGAGTCTGTTATTCAAATACTGGACTTATTTTTGTAGTTTTTTTTATTCTCCATTTTCCTTAGTAACTGTGGATGATATATTTCTCTATAGCCCTCTCTGCTTACAGCTTTGTCTGACCTTTTCATGTGCTAAAATAATAAAAGGTCCCATTAATTTTAATAGGATGTGGGTCAGATCTAAGACGTGATCGCATGTGCAAAATAGCTATGTATCATTAAATCTATTAACACTAAAAGTGCCATTAATTTTTTTTTTAAATTAACTTAATAGGTATTTTCCACAAACAAAATTTGCAAAGCAGAAGTATTGTGACTTAGATGTAGAAAATGTGTATGCTTTCTGTGTATTCATAACATATGACTGACTACATGCAACACTCCTCTTATGGAGTGAGATTCAAAAAGGTACACTCACCCAGGAAGGAGACAAGAGGTTCTAATTTCATCTTGGTATTTACTCTAATTATCTTTTAATCATTCAAGAAAAATGATATTAGTTTTCTTCTCTTTTTTTAAAAAAATTATTTTTTTCCCCAAGTGAAGCTTCTCTATTAAGGAACTGACTTTAAACTTTCATTTCTGTCCATTAGCTTCTCAATTTAGTAAGTGGCAAGATTTTATTTGTCGTGTGGATAGATTAAATAAACCCTACTTTTAGAAAATTAACAAGATAAATCCTGCTGGCTCAGGGGAAAAAAAAAAAAGTTTAAATAAACCTCATAAAAAGTACCAGATTTTAATGATGTGTTTTACTTAGGTCTAGTCAAACATCCAAAGTTCCATGACAAGTTTAATCTCACTAACTATGATGCCTAAAAGCTTGTCTTTTCTCAATACCTTCAAAAATAATTTTCCCTCTCTTCTTAGATGAGTGTGTATTTCTGAAATGTATTCTTTCTACAAACAATACTACATCAAATCAATGGATATTGAAATGCCTCAGGACTTTTGTGCTCTCTTCAATGCGCACGTCGCATACAAAAATAAGGTTTCAAAATATTTTGATGATTCATTCTTTGCAATATCCATTATCCAATTACACAATGTAGAGTTTTTTGACATAATATAGTCATATCCTCCTGCTATTAACTCAGAAATATTTTTTAATTTTTTTATTTTTTTCTCCTCAGGGGATATAGGTAAAATACAGAGTCGCAAAACACCTGATTTTGCTAGGTTGTGGTGTGTTTTGTTGTGTTTGTTTGTTTGGGCTTTTTTTTGGTGAGATATGAGTCTGCAAAGCAATGTACAAATCCTGACTCTTCAAACAGTTAAAATGAGATGACTAGATAAAAGACATTTTGTGTAGAGTGGGGTCATTTTGGCGGACAAATTTGTGTTTGCAGATAAAGAATTCATAGCATCAGACAATTATTTAGTTAATGGAGGACCTCTAGAGGTCATCAGGGTAAGCATTAAACAGGAGTTTAAACTGCACAGCAGTTCGTGTGCCACTTTGAACAGAAGGGCACACAGGAGACAGCCAACAACACAGTTCACGAGAGCTTATGCTTCCTGGTGTTGATGTAGCAGTGAGCACAGTCCTTAGCAGCCACTGCAGTAACTGTCCCTATAACACCAGCAGCCTTGACTGAGCTGGAGCTCTGCAGGTCTGGGGATGCAAAGACTCCAGGGGCTTCTTACTGAACCCAGGACCAGAGTCAATGCTTTCCTTCCTGCAGGATATGAATGCTCATGGTCTATGTAGCTAAATAACGGAGTTGTGGGAAGAGGTCAGCAAACTGTGCAGCATCAGGGATGGTAAGAAAGAAATTTACTGGATCTCCTCCACAACCCTGCCCCTTCAAAATCTCCGGCTGTACTGAGGGAGGATTAGGTGAGCTTTGAGAATGTGTGATGTGGTGGAGCTTGGGTAGCAGATGAGCAACTGCAGAGTTAGCCTCTGTAAAGAGATGCAAGAAGCTTCCCTGGCTCCAAAACTGGTTGGATCAATTCTCTGGCCAGGTCAGATCCCAATCCCTTCTGGCCAGGACCAAGCCAATCAACACCTCTGTGAATGCCATATTTAAGAAGAGGAGAAAGGAACAAGAATGGGGCTGGACATGCAATGAAAACAGGGGGAAGGTGGGTGGCTGGGGCCCCTGCCTCCCAAGTGGGCAGCTGCCCATGTTGGGCCACTGCCACTTGACCAGAGATGCTGAAAGCGCCCCACTTCTGGGGCACCTGCTGAGCGATGTTCATGCTGCTGGGACTGCTGAGCTTCGTTGTCCTGTTGCAGTTGCAGCAGAGAGAGGACTGAGATCTGAGAGAAACAATTACTTAGACACCAAGGTCAGTGTAGATGGAGCAGGAGGAGCTGTGCTGGAGCTGAGATTCCCCTGCAGCCCGTGGTGAGACGGCAGCGGCCTCCCTGCAGCCATGAGAGAAACAGTGGAGCAGAGATCCACCCGCAGCCCGTGGAGAACCCCATGTTGAAGCAGAGATGCCTGCACCTAAAGGAGTTCTTACAGGATTGTCTACATGAGAAGGACCCCTCATGCTGCTGGAGACTGACTATGAAGCAGAGATGCATCTGCAGTCCATTGGAAGGGACTCCATGCTGGAGCAAGTGGCTGCACCATAAGAAGCCATGACTCCATGGGAAAAGCCCATGTTGGAGCAATCTGGTGGGTAAGGATGGCATCCTGTGGGAAGTTTGCAGAAGTTTGTGGACTATTTTTTCCCAAAAGGAGGGGTCTGACATTGAGCCGGGGAAGAGCGTAAGGAGTCCTTCCCCTTTAAGGAAGAAGCAACAGAAACAGTGTGTGAGGAACTGACCTCCAACCACATTCCTTGTCCCTCTGCACCACTGGAGAAGAGGAGGTAGAGCAGGGAAGGGGGAGGGATGGGGAAAGGTGTTTTTTAAGTCCTGGCTTTGTTTCTTGTTGTCTTCTCCGAAGTAACTGTTAATGAATTAAATTGATTTGTTCCCAAGCCAAGTCTGTTTTGCCTGGGGCCATAGTTGGTGGGTGATCCCTTCCCGTTCTTACCTCAAACCTCAAGCATTTTGTTACATATTTCTCCTTCCCATCCCACCAAGCGGGAAGGAGTGAGTGAGCAATCACGTGGTAGCTTAGCTGCCAGCTGGGTTAAACTGCCAAAAAATGGAAACGGAGAGTCCTGTGACAATGCAGACTGGTAGCTCATGACTTCTGGAACTAGGAGGACAGCTCCTGCTCTACCTGCAAAGTCACAACTGCAGAATAGGTTCAGTGTGCTGTTTGCAAAAGAGGGCCTCTGAGCCAACTGAATATGGAAGCCTAGATGCTTTTCTCCTCGAACCTGCCAGTAGGGAAAAAAGGGCTTTAGAAGGAGAGAAAAGACTCTGTGGATCAACAATTGTTTGTGCAGCAGGTGACAACAACAAGGTTTTGGTTATTATAACCATAGGATCCTCTTAAATAATAAAGGTCTGCTTGAAAGAGACAGGATCTACTTGACTGAATTGGGGAAAAACACCTTTACCAACAACTGGCCAACCTGGTAAGAAGAACTTAAAACAATGAGTAACAAGGGAGGGAGAAGATGACCAATAGTCAAGAGAGGACATGACAGACCTGGATGGCAAGCAAGGAGTGAAAGGTGGTATGAACAAGAGGGACTTCATGATCAACAAAACTAGCCCTGAAAGGGGCCCAGTTCAAATGCATGCATACAAATAAAGAAATGCCTACAAGACAGCATTTTGATGAAAGCTCTCACACTTTTACTGGGAAATCAGCATCACCAGGTATCTCAGTGAAGTGCCTATACACTAATGTACACAGTTCGGGTAATAAACAAGGAGGAACTGGAAGTATGCATGCAGTTATACTGCTACAACAACACTAGGATCATGGAGACATAGTGAAGCATCTGATATGACTGGAGCACTGCAATAGATAAAGACAGGATTTTCAGGAAGTTCAGGCTGGGTAGGTGAGGAGAGGGAGTTGTCTTTTAAATGAGTGAGCAGAAGGAATACATGGAGCTTTGCTTAGGAATGGGTGATGAGCCAGCTGAGACCTTATGAGTCAGGACTGGGAAGTAGAACAGCAGGGGTGATGTTGCTGATATCTGCTGTAGACTGCCTAGTCAGGAAGAAGAAGATGAGGTCTGCTCTGGACAACTAGAAGATGTTTCACAATCACAAGCCCTGGTCATCATGGGTGGCCATAACCAGACTTAATTCTGCTGGAAGGACAATACTGAAATCCAAAAGTAATTCAGCAGGTTTCAAGAGCATATTGACAACAGCTTCATGTCACAGGTGGTTGAGAAGCTAATGAGGGGAGACAAATTTATAAACAAGGAAACATTAGTTTGCAAAAGAGGGCCTCTGAGCCAACCGAATATGGAAGCCTAGATGCTTTTCTCCTCGAACCTGCCAGTAGGGGAAAAAGGGCTTTAGAAGGAGAGAAAAGACTCTGTGGATCAACAACTGTTCATGCAGCAGGTGACAACAACAACAACAATAGCTGGACCTCAAATTTATAAACAAGGAAACATTAGTTGAGCATGTGAAAGCTGGGAGCAGCCTTGGCTACTGCAACAATGAGAAGGTGGAGCTCATGAGAAGAGGGGAAAAAAATGTGAAAAACAGGATCACATCATCACTGGACTTTAGGAGAGCACACTTTGGTCTTTCCAGGAATTGTCTTGTAAGAGTCCAATGGGATGTGGCCCTGGAGAAAAGAGAAGTCCAGGTGAGTTAATTGATATTCAAGGATCGCCTCCTCCAAGCAAATAACCTTTCTATCCTCAAGAAGGGCAAGAAGGAAGATCTAGGCAACAACAGATGTATCAACCTCGCCTCTGATCCTGGGAAAGGTGACAGAGTAAATCCTCCTGGAAACTATTTCCAAATGTAAGAAAGACAAAAAGGTGACAGAGTAAATCCTCCTGGAAACTATTTCCAAATGTAAGAAAGACAAAAAGGTGATCTAGAGAAGCCTTGGACACCATTTCTCATAGCATTCTCCTGGAGAAACTGTCTGCTCATGACTTTGATGGATGTACGTTCCGCTGGATAAAAATCTAGCTGGATGGCCAGGCCCAAAGAGCGGTGGTGAATGGAGTTAAATCCACCTGGTGGCCAGTCCCAAATGGTGTTTCCCAGGGCTCAGACAGTCCCAAATGGGGTTTCCCAGGCCCCAGTATGGGGGCCAGTTCTGTTTAAGATCTTTGTCAATGATCTGAAGAGGATCCCGTGCACCCTCAACAAGTTTCAGACGACACCAAGGTGCATGGGAGTGTTGATCTTGAAGGAAGGAAGGCTCTACAGAGGGATCTGGACAGACCGGATCAATGGGCTGAGGCCAATTTTATGAGGTTCAACAAGGCTAAGTGTTTGGTCCTGCACTTGAGTCACAATAACCCCATGCAACATTACAGACTTGGGGAAAAGCAGCTGGAAAGCTGTCCAGTGGAAAAACACCTGGGGGTATTGGTAGATAATCAGCTGAATATGAGCCAGTAGTGTGCCCAGGAGGCCAAGAAGACCAATAACATCCTGGCTTGTATCAGAAACAGTGTGGCCAGCAGGACTAGGGAAGTGATTGTCTCTCTGTACTTGGCACTGGTGAGGCCGCATCTCAAATAATGTGTTCAGTTTTGGGCCTCTCACTACGAGAAAGACATTGAGGCGCTGGAGTATGTCCAAAGAAGGGCAACAAAACTGGTGAAGGGTCTAGAGAACAAGTAGTATAAGGAGCAGCTGAGAGAATTGAAGTTATTTAGTCTGAAGAAAAGGAGACTGAGGGGAGACCTTATTGCTCTCTACAACTGCCTGAAAAGAGGTTGTAGCGATGTGGGTGTTGGTCTCTTCTCCCAAGTAACAAGCAATAGGACAAGAGGAAACGGCCTCAAGTTACACTAGGGGAAATCTAGATTGGACATGAGGAAAAACTTCTTCACCTAAGGGTTGTAAAGCATTGGAAGAGACTGACCAGGAATGTGGTTGAGTCATCATCACTGGAAGTATTTAAAAGATGTGTAAATGTGGTGCTTGGTCACATGGTTTAGGGGTGTTAGGTCAATGGTCGAACTCTATGATCTTCAGGACTCTTCCAACCCAAACAATTCTATGATTCTGTGAAGTCAAGATGGGTTTATGAAGAGGAAAAAAATGCCTGACTGACCTGCTAGCTTTCTGCAACGAAATAATTTACTTGTAAGTTAAGAGAAAAAGAGTGGATGTTTTTTATCTTCACTTTAGTAAGGCTTTTGACATTTGCTCCCGTAATACCCTTACAGACAAATTAAGTAAGTATGGCTTAGTTAAGTGGACACCGAGATGGACTGAAAACTACTTCATCTGCCGGGCTCAAAAGATTTTGATCAGTGGTACAAGTCCAACCAGAGGCCAGTCATTAGTGATGTACTCCAGGACTAATTAAGGATAATACTGTTTAATATGTTTATTAATAACCCAGATGATGGGACTAATTGCGCCTTCAGTAAGTTTGTAGATGATGCAAAACGGGGAGAAGTAGTTCATAAACCACATGGATGTGCTGCCATTTAGATTCACCTTGACAGCCTGGAGAAATGCACAGAGAAGAATCTCCTGAAATTCAACCAAGGAAAATTCCAAGTTCAGCATCTAGGGAGGAATAAATCCAAGTATCAGGACAGGCTGGGGACAAACCAATTGGAAAACAGTTTTGCAGAGAAGGACATGGGAGTTCTCGTAGACAGCAACAGTTTGTTTCCCCCCTTCTTAAATATGTTATCACAGAGGTGCTACCACCACTGCTGATTGGCTTGGCCTTGGGCAGAGACGAGTCTGACTTGGAGTCAGGGAAGCTTCTAGCTGCTTCTCACAGGAGCCACCCCTGTAGCCCCTTTCCGCTACCAAAACCCCACCACACAAACCTAATACAACAACATATTAATTTATTTGTTCAGAATTATGAACATAAACTGTTACTCAAAGAAATGGGTCAACCTCTGAATGGCAGCAGCCTGGGGAACTTTTAAGGATACAAGAAACATAGTAATAATTTTAGATAACATTCTGGCAGGCACAGGATTTCCTGAAGTTACATGCTAAGTAAAGTTTAATAGTTAATATTCTGTATGACTTTAAATAACTGAGCTATAAAATGATTGAGTCTGTTTTCTGTGAATTATCCTTCATGTTAATTCATGCACAAGAGGCTGTATCATCTACAAGCCATAGTCTGTGTCACTTATACATGCTGAAAAGTCTCTGCATCTTGAGAATTCCTGCTACTTTCAATTTAAACTCCCATGAATAAGGGTACCATAATCTGCCTTTACTAGTAAAACATTTATTACCTGATAGGCAGATATTGTGATCAGATGTGTCATTTGATACCCCCTATCAAATAAGCATAAAACCCGTTAGACATGTGCTAATATTTAACACAAGCATCATTTAGTGTAGATGAAAATAATATGATGGATAAAATTCATTCTTCTCTGTGTATTTTTTGTGCCATTCTTCTGTGGCTGTGTTTCTTCGTATAAGCTTCAAGGTAAGCCTATTGGGTTCTTTAAGACTTCAATTTATACTCAACAAAGCATTTGAGGAAGCCATATCAGGGATAAGAGACACATTGTGCACCCTGAGACCTTTAAACAGCCTCCAGAATGAAAGTTCCACAATTAAGAAAGGATCATTTTCTATCTTCATTTATCAATTAGTCTCTTTCTGCATAAAATTCATGGAAGCAACATTGGTAGATGCAGTTTGCTTTCTGGCTCTTACAAATCTCTTTTCCCAGTTCAGATAAACAGTTACTCGTAAGACCTGCCTGTGCCAATTTGGCTGTAATATATATAATATGGGAGATAGATATCTTCTGGTTTTGAGAAGATATTTTCTATTTTAATTAGGGATCCACATGGGGAAACCTTATTTATAATGGGCAAAAAGTCAATGTGGTGAATTACCAACACTCAGTAGAAATGTATTCAGTCTTCATTATCTATGATCCTGATATCAGTTATTTCACAGACTGGATATTGCCTCTTCCAGAAGTGAATCCTTATGTACAGAATAGTCACAATGTCATTAATTCGAATTTTCATATAATGAAAACCAACATAAGACTTTCTCTTTCTGTGGTCAGGTTCTTAATTTGTAGAATCACTGACAGATGTATTGTATAGCTAAAGAATAGCAAATTCAGATAGAAGATTCATTTATCCTGGAAAAGAGATAGTGTCCTCAAGATAGCAGTAAACACTGCCACTTGACAGCCTTGTCTGGAGCATAAAAAATGTTGAGGATCTTAAAATACAAGGAACTCAGTAAGAAATAAACAAAATGATCAGAACTTTTTGTTATCATATCACGTAAGATATGCAATAGATAAAAGGCAGGATATCCAGCTTAAGTTTTTTTTTTCTGGTATGTTTCTTCATAGAATTTAATCATCTATTTTATGTCCACACATAAATATATTCAGGGAAATGTATATAGTATTTACAAAAATACTAGTTACATTAATAGTTTTAGTTTATAAACTTATTACAGTAACTTCTTTGTAATGTAGCTCTAAGTGCAGGTTTGCAGAAAGTGAAAACTACATCCAGTTAATATATGACCAGAGGATAGACTTTTCTCAGAGCAACTTGGTTGTTCTTGGTGTGTTGATATTGCAATAGTAACCTTGATGATTATTCAAAATGTATATATTTATCATATTATCAAATGCTACATTTCATAGAATCATAGAATCATAGAATGGTTAGGGCTGGAAGGGACCTTCGAAGGTCATCTAGTCCAACCACCCTGCAAGGAACAGGGATATCTCCAACTAGATCAGGTTGCTCAGAGCCTCATCCAACCTGGCCTTGAACGTCTCCAGGGATGGAACATCCACCACCTCTCTGGGCAACCTGTTCCAGTGTTCTACATCTCTCATGGTAAAAAATTTTTTCCTAATATCCAATCTGAATCTACCTCCTATTTTAAAACCATTACCCCTTGTCCTGTCACAACAGGCCCTCCTGAACAGCCTCTCCCCATCTTTCTTGTAGGCCCCTTTGAGGTACTGGAAGACCGCTATAAGGTCACCCCGGAGCCTCCTTTTCTCCAGGCTGAACAGCCCCAACTCTTTCAGCCTGTCCTCATAGGAAAGGTGCTCCAGCCCTCTTATCATCTTCGTGGCCCTCCTCTGGACTCTCTCCATCTGGTCTGTGTCCTTCTTATGTTGGGGGCTCCAGAACTGGACGCAATACTCCAGGTGAGGTCTCACGAGGGCAGAGTAGAGGGGGAGAATCACCTCTCTCGACCTGCCGGCCACGCTTCTCTTGATGCAGCCCAGGATGCGGTTTGTCCTAAAAGTGTTTACCTTGTTTAATTCTAAGCAGTAATATATTCCCTTTTACTATGAACTTATTAAAAATGTCATGTAAGCAAAGTTTTATTTAAGATCTTGATGAATAACAACCTCAAGTAATACGTTCATTTATTATAGCAATGTTGTTATAAATGCAGAAATGCCATCTTGAATTTTTGTCATTTTCCTTCTCATCAGACTTGAAAATATCTATCCTGACTTCGTCCAGCTTTCCAAGGCCATAATGTTTACTGTTGCACCAAATTTTCTTGATCTATGTCCCTTCCCCTCATCCCTGTCCACCATCCCCACCTCCGCTTTTAGAAAGATAGACTAGTTTAGTCTCAAATGTTTTTTGAATAAAATTTGACCCATTTGAAACATCCCACATTAGAGGAAAGATAGCTAATGCGTCTGGAAGGCTTGAATTTTCTGTGGTTTATGCCTCCATAAATATAAAAGTAGCTTCATAAAAATCACCCAAGTGTTAACTTTGAAAAAGCCCTTAAAAAAATAGAAGTAGTTATGCTGATACAATATATTCAATGCTTGCAAAGACTCTATGTATAGCGCACAGGCATGTATTGTCACATTATGATGTACTAGACTTATTATTTCAACTGTCTTTGACCACAAGATTTAATGTAAAGGGCAGCCATTTGCACACAAACTCAGTAAACAACAGAATGAAAGAGAATGATTCACTTATTTCAACTTCAAACATGCATGATGCTATAGTGCAAAAGACAACTAAAGCGATTGAGGCAGTATTTTAGTCAGGACTGTGTATTAGGCATTCCTCCCCAGGATTTTCCTTCTTAGGCCTCCTATTGATCTTTTCATAGTTAACTAACTAGTGTAGAAACATTTCATTTGATGTTTGTTGTCCTAGGAAAGCCTACTCCATCGTCCAATATAGAAGGCCAGCTCTTCATTAAATGTGAAATTAGATACACAGTTAATGAAGCTTTATCTCATATTTGATGACTGACAGTAAATCTGTGGTATGTTCTCTGTCTGAATCCCTTAATAGGTTTACAGAGAGCTAACTCTGACTTTGGTCATCCATTAACAGCAAGACTTTGCTGGTTGGAATGTTCTGCTTGTTTAATTATTTAGTGGCTCAGTAACACAGACAGCTTCTACAAAAGCCAAATGATCATATGCAGCAACAAATGAACACCATAATCTTAACAAGATTATCATAATAAAGAGTCATCAGAGAAATTAAAATTATCTGCTTTAATTATGAAATTATAACCCCATTAACTCCTCTGCATGAAAATCAGGAATTGGGGAATAGCAAAGAAGAACCCAGAGATGACTACTACAAACTTGATAGGAAATTAAAGAAGGGGTGAAAGAGATTTGCTGTGTGTGCTCAGATATTTCAGGTAATTTATTTTGCAGCGTATGTTTCCTATAGATTAGGCTTTCCAAAATGAGACCACAGGAACTGTGTTTTTTTCCCTTGTCTTGCCTTTTTTAGCCTTTTTTCCCCAGATTGTTGTGCTTACCAGCCTAAGATAAGCTCAGTTGAAAACGACAAACTTAAAAGCAGACCCTTATTTAAATATGCCTAAAGCTGTGAATTAATTATGCCCTAAATAAGTTATTAGAACAATATTGCCACTAATGAATTATTTATGGCTACTTGTTGAAAAGTTTGTAACAGCAGAAGTACTGAACTGGCATTTCTAAAGATATTAACATGAAAATGAGGTGAACTTGAAGAGAAAAAAAAATTCAATAGTCTTCAATAATGCATATACTAGCCACATTTTTTTTAACTTCTATTGTACACATGTAATATTCATAGGATTACTTTACAATTTCTTTATATTAGTTTGCATGATAAATAATTTTTTAAAAAATCCAACGGCAGGTCTCTTCAGAGTACATTTATACTTTAGGAAAAATATTTAACATCATTGTTACATCATATTGTAAAACATATTTTTATGAGAATTCATTTTATAAACAATTTAGATAAAATTGTTAGTAACAGGTATTGTCTCTTAATTTTAAATTTGACACAGTTCTTTATAACTTTACTAAATTAAACTTTTGAATATTGAATAAGTAAATGCATTATTTTTAATGAAGTATATCATTTCTTTTATACAACTAAAATATAAATCATTGACACAGTAACACATAAAGACTATCTTTACAGAAGTTGTTAATAAAATCAGATAAAACACATTTATTGTTGACTAGCTGACTTTCTTTCAGAAGAGATTGAAAATAGCCTTGAGATCAAGTAATAAAGAAGTCAAGATAAATTGTCAGAACTTGTTTTGGAGTATTCATGCACCTGGGGAAAAAAAAAGTGTTACTTATGTAGCTTTTAGTAGTCCATTATCTACAATATATAAGCTAATTCTTCCTAATCCATAAGGATGTTAGTAGAAATTTGAAAAATTCACATTGCTCATGAGAAATTGCCCTTTATCTTGTGCATTAGTTGAGTTCTATGGGATTTTGTTTGTTTGTTCCCAAGAATCAGGATTTACTGGAGAGCAATCAGTATGTGGGTAGTTACTTCATCACTGAAATACATCCTCTGAATGCAGGAGATGAGTGAGGACACCTGACACGATCAATGTGATCAAACAAGTGAACCTTTATTTGTTTACACTCAGCGTGCTTTATAGCTTTCTAAACAAGATTTGGCAATCTATGATTGGTTATAATACAAACAATAGCCCACCCCTTAGTATGATTGGTTGCATCCCGGAAGCAACATCATCATGGTGTCCAATTCCCATTCTGCATCCGGGCATGTGCTCTCAGGAAAGGCTGGATTGTTCACATGTCCGTTGATTCTCAGGTATCCTTCCACACTCTGAAGAGGAACTGAAAAATGTTACTAGCTGTTGTTTGCCAGAATTTCTTTCTGGTTGCATATACTTCTCAGATACTTCTACTATACAAACATTGTTCTGAAAATCCTAAACAGACTTTGAGAGCTCTCAAAAGATCTCCTTAGGTCAGAGCATTACAAACATGCTAGACATATTCACTGTTGTTTCACAATAGTGCAGCTTCTGTAAGTGAGTTTTCTCGAGTATCTGCGCAGGTGTTTTCAACATTAACCATGTAGCCACTTGATAAAGCTAATAAAAAATTAACACTTTCTTTTGATAAAATGCTAACTCTACAGAAAAGTTAAGTCATTATTCATCTTAGCTGAATCTAAAAACATAGGTCACATTTTTTCTGTAGGTTGTACTATTGTTTTGTTGTTATTCCAGTGATTTGCCAATAAAAAGACTAAGTAGAACAGGCAGGCTGCTGTGAAGACTGCTTGGTATATTCTAGATTAGTTTGTCTGTTTTGCTCTTTTTTTTCTTTTCATTTTTTAAAGACATGTTGCTAGTTTATAAACCCTGTACAAGACAAAGGGAAATTTGACATATTGTTCTCACTTGTATTTGAGGATTTTATTTATAACTTGTGTTCTATAAAGAAAAAGACATCTACATTTAGTGGGTTTCACAAGGAGACCCTTGGAAAGAATGTGCTAAACAACTATGCTTTTTAGAGTTTCCTTCCTCACTCCTCTGGCCAGTGCTGTAGAATGCGTGAAACTAACACCTTCATGAATATGGCAGAGCAATTTCATGCTGCATGCAGATAATTTTAAGTTAGATCTATCTGTCATTCCAGGAGGCTTTTGTGAATTTAAAGACATACAAATATCTTGATAATCCAGGTCATAAGTAATCAAGAAAAATAAAGAACTTGGAAGAAAGTATCGATGACTATTTCAAAATAACTTATTTTTAATAGAGTAAATCTTAATGGAAATTAATTAATTATGGCAGAAATTTATTATCTCCATCATCTTTGAGGAGTTAGTCTCTCTTTCCAACTACAAGTTTGTACTTGTCACTATCCCTAGAGATCACCCTTCAACTACCTGTTTAAGATAAATAAAACCTGTAAAGCTCAGATTCAGCCTGAACCTGAAAGTTTCTCTTTCTTTGTGTTCAGATATGTTAAAGGATCTTCTCCATTTGCAACATGGATTGGGCAAGAAGTACTGGTACAAAAATGGAGTAATCTTGGCTAGGTAATGCACATATACTCACACAGAGATAGCTTTCCACTTGAAAGATAATGGAGTAAGCACTCCCAAGTAGAGGAAGAATGGAATATCTGATACTGGATTAAAGTGAATTGGCATCAGCCAGAATGTTTCCTGATGGTTATGAAGCCCTGTTTTCTATGATTCTCCATGGAATTCTTTTGTGGTTACCTGAATTAAGTAATTGTAAATAAATGCCACTTTGGTTTGAAAACTGTATTTAGAGGAATAACTGTAAATATATTCGAGAACAGCATTAAAATCCAGATAATGAAGAGAATAAATGTTCTGGAGAAACACATTAAAATTCTGTCAAAAAAAATGTAAGCTTCTACCTTTGCTGAGAGCGGATAACTAAGATCTTGTAGAGTCTCTGACAATGCCTCTATTCTCAAGAAGAGACCAAACAATGTTAGATGTATTGATGCAGTTAGTTCATTTCGAGTAGGGTTATCAGGGTAGAATAGGTGATCTCTTTAACACAGTATCATAGAATCTTAGAGTAATTTCTGTTAGAAGGGATCCTAGACATCACAGAGTCCAAAACCTGACTCAAAGATAGGCCAACATAGGTCAGGTTGCTTAGGCTCTTGTCCAACCCTGTTCTGAATATCTGTGCTGGATTTATTTGGTGGAGTTTTGGTAGCAGAGGAGGAGCTGCAGAGATGGCCTGTGTAAGGAGATGCAAGAAGCTTCCCTGGGTCCAGAAGTGGTTGGATCAGTCTTTGGCCAGGTCAGACCTGCCTCTGGCCAGGGCCAAACCTATCAGTGCATCTGTGAATGCTTTGTTTAAGAAGTAAACAAAGGAACCTGAGCGACATGGCTTTGAGAGCTCCAAAGTGCTCAGCTCCTGGCACACCCGCTGAGCAGACTTCATCCTGCTGCAACTGCCCAGGTTTGTCTGGCCGGAGAGGTGCTGTGCGGCTACAGCAGAGAGGACTGAGATCTGAGAGAAATGGCTACATAGACACGAAGGTCAGTGAATATGGAGTGGGAGGAGGTGTGCTGAAGCTGAGATTCCCCTGCAGCCGGTGGTGAGAAGGCAGGGGCCGCCCTGCAGCCTGTGGAGATTAATGGTGGAGCAGAGTTTGTCAGTCATGAAGAATCCACAACCTACCTGAGCAGCCTGTTCCAATGTCTAAGCAGTCTCATTCTAGGTAAAAAAAGCCCAAACAAAGAAAACAAAACCACAAAAAAGCTTTCCTTATATCTAGTAGAAATTCCCCTTGATACAACTTGCCTCCTAACCAGTCACTGTGAATTTCTAAGATCTGTGTCATCTTTATATCCTTCGATTAGGTAGTTGTAGACAGCAATATGGTCTCCCTTCAGTCTTCTCAAAGCTGAACAGACTCAGCTGTCACAACTTCTCCTCATATATCATATGCTTCAGTCCTCTGAGCTCCGGTACTCCATTGGTCTCAATCCACTTCATACTGGATAGCTCCAAACTGGACATGACACTCCAGATATAGTCTCACATGTGCCAAATAGAGGGGAAAGATTGCTTCCCTACACCTGCTGTCCATCCTCTTCCTAAGATACAGTTGGCAGCCTTTGCTGCAAAGACACACTCCTCGATTAAGTCCAACGTGTCATCCATTGAGACAAGAAGCATTTTTCTGAAAAGTTGCTTTCTTGTCAGTTGACCCTCAGCCTGTACTGGTGCATGGAGCTGTTCCTCCCCAGGTGAAGAACTTCACATTTTCCTTTGCTGAATTGTGTGACATTTCTGACAGCCAATTTCTGCATCTTGTTGAGGTCTCTCTGAATAGCAGTCCTACACTCCAGTGTATCAATCACTTCCACAACTGAGTATCACCTGAGAATTTTCTGTGTGTGCACTTCATCCCAACCATTTGAATCCAACAGTCCACCAACTGCTGAACGTTTCTCTATCCAGTCTATATGTCACTCATTTGACTACAAGAATACTGCATGTGCCTGTGTCAATGACCTTGGTAATGTCTCTAATGTGATATCCAATGCTGCCTCCACAGGCAGGTGTCTCATGATATAGGGCAATCAGGTTGTTCTGGTGTGATTTGAACTTGGTAAATTCATAATTCCTGTTTCATAATACCATTCCTATGGTAAATCCATAAAGACCTAAACATCTTCTTGCACGACAATTTTATTTGAAATGTTTTTCAGGAGGATTTGCACTGGTGAGATCACACCTGGAATTGTGTATTCAGTTTTGGGCCCCTCACTACGAGAAAGACATTGAGGCGCTGGAGTGTGTCCAAAGAAGAGAAACAAAGCTGGAGAAAGGTCTAGAGAAAAAGTCTTATGACGAGCAGTTGAGGGAACTGGGATTGTTTAGTCTGGAGAGAAGGAGGCTGAGGGGAGACCTTATTGCACTCTACAACTGCCTGAAAGGAGGTTGTAGCAAGGTGAGTGTTGGTCTCTTCTCCCAAATAACAAGCGATAGGGCAAGATGAAATGGCCTCGAGATTGGATATTAGACATGGCCCTTAGACTGGATATTAGAATTTGTTTTTTTTCACTTAATGGGTTGTAAAGTATTGGAAGATGCTGACCATGCAAGTGGTTAAGTCACCATCCCTGGAGGTATTTAAAAGAGATGTAGATGTGGTGCTTAGTCATATGGTTTAGTGGTGGACTTTGCAGTATTAGGTCAGCAGTTGGTCTCGATGATCTTAAGGGTTCTTTCTAACCTAAATGAATCAATGATTCTACAATCTTCCCAGAAATCAAGGTTTGGCTGACTGACCTATTGTTCCCCAGATCCTCCTACTTGCCCTTCTTGAAGACGACAGTGACAGCTGGATTCTTCCCTTCATCAGGACCCCTGATTGCTGAGGCCTTTCAAAGATCATAAATGTCATCATAAAATTGGAGCAGGTTCAACAGAGGTCTGTTGAGATGATTGGGGCCTAGAGTACATGAAGTACAAGTAGAGGCTGAGGTATCTGACTTCTTTAGTCTTACAAGGACAGTGGCAAATTAAAAGCTGCCTGTAGCTATTTGACTCATGTTGCACAGACGATGGAACCAAAATCTTCTCAGTAGCAGAATATGTAATAAAGGGCAAAGGACAATTGTGTCTTGGGGCATTCAGGCTGGACATTAGCAAAAAAAATAATCAGCTGCCAAATAGTGCAGCAAAAAGAATAGGTTATGAAGAAAGGTGATGGGATCTCCTTCCTGGGAGGAATCCAAGATCTTACTAATCAAAAGCTACAGCAGACATGATCTAGTCCAGGAAATAGTTATACTTGGTGTGGCAGGAGTAGGCAACCTTCAGAGATTCATTTAAAACAGCTTTATGACTTTTGCAAGTTTTCATTTCTGATCCTTCTTTTTACTGGTTCCAGATTAGTTCTACTTTTTAGTCCATTTATGGCCAAATGAGAAGCATTTTTTTGTTATATGTATGTGCATGCACTTAGATCGCGTAGCTTAGTTTCAAGATAGGAGGGAAAGCAATTGACTTCATTCCATGATTAGAGTGTATCCCTGGAAAATAAGTTTAACCTTCTCCTGAGACACAAGTCCATATATATCCTTTTCACAAGCAAATTATCCTTTGGTTGCACAATGTAGAGCTCAAGTAGGTGAATATTTAGATTATTCTCTTTTCTTTTTTAAGAATCTCAGCAAAAGACACTGACTCTTTGCTAGAGCATGCTTGTAGTGTCGGCCTTTGTAATTCTTACCACAGTCCACAGAGAGAGAGCTATATGGACTTGATTATCATTTTCAGGTCCTGAAAGGTGTCATATATCCATGTGGAGTTTATAGTTTTTGAGTTGAATGAAAAGCTCTTCTGCAAAAACACACATATTGTATAGATTTGCAACTTTTCAATAGCTTGTGGTCTGTCTTGGTTTTGTTGTGGGTATTTTTTTTCTCTTTTCTATCATTTTTTTATACTTTTCATTCTTTCTATGTTTATATATTGCTTTCAGTTCTGCCTCCTTCAGCACTACCTACCAACATTTAATAAATAACCTTTTAACTTCTGAATTAATTTTCCTGGAATGCTAGTCAAATACTATATAGTTTAGGAATTCTCAGTTTAAAATATTTTCAGCATTACTTTGACTACCTTTTTCCAAATGTGGAGAGGCCTTCAAGCCTCTTATATCTAACGAAAAATATTCTCCCCTCCCCTGCCCTGCCCTTCCCTCCCCTCCACATCAGACCCTCTCTAAAATTACTATATCCTCTAGATGCTGCAATGGATTTTTGAAATTATATGAATAAAATAAATACCAGAAAGCTGATAAACGGCAAGCCTAAGAGATTTTGACAAATGTAACTGTGAGAAGTAAATGCAAGTGCTGTGAAAACCAAACACGGATAGCATGACAGAAACAAATAGGGGAGGTAAATGACAAGTGCATCTACTGAACTGCCACAAATAGCGATTATGTCATAATGATCAAAAGACAAGCTGACAAACATAAGAAACAATGCAGCACTCAAATAAACAACAGCAAAAAAAAAGATCCTGATGCAAACTGGAACCTAGACCTTGGTTTCAGAGCAAATTGCAGCAATAGCAGAAGCAGCAACTGTATTATATGAAAGTGTTCTTGCCACTAGCAAGGATAGTGGTTTACATAGCAGGCATGTGGGACGTTAAGAAAAATGGAATAGAAAATCCTTCGAAACATAGGCTATAGAAATGTAAAGGAATAAGATAAAGAATGCGTGACTCATAACAGCAAAATACATATGAGAGGTCATGGTGTGACTAGTCCTTTTTCCTTACAATATTGCCTTGCCAACAATGATTTTTTCAGTCTATAGTAATTAGATACAACTAATTAATTTTCTTATAGTAGCGGATTGTTATTGGAGCTTTCAAATTGTCCATCATTATTCATTCAAAAATTCATTATGAAACAGGATTCCAAACAGGAGATTACATTTGTCTTCAGTAAACTTTAGAGCAATCCACACAATTTATAACATCTGCAGCACAGAAAAATTTGGGTTGCTTATTTTAGGTTACCAAATAAAAGCCTGAGCATCGGTAGAATAATCCTAACAGATTATGTAAGTGTTTATACACCTCATAGAGTTAATGGAGAGAGATAAACACTTTTACAGAAGAAAACAGAAAACCTGTAAGAAGATAGGCAGCTGCTTAAAGCTAGCAAACGGAAACCATGGCTATGACAGCATGTCTGATTTATTGCTAATCAACAGCCTAGGCTCATGGGTCCATTTGGGAAATAAAATCTGTTATTTTCCTTTGAGAGTATATAAACTTCATTATTGTTAAGACAAAAGAATTAGAGAAGACCAGATTTTGCATAAAAATCTAGTAGTGAGACTACTCGTAAAGGCAATTAGAGATCTAGACTTAAACTTTATCCCCAGAGGCTGGTGAGACTTTGTCTTACATGTCTGTATCCTGAAAGACTTCTCTATTTGCCCAAGCCCTGAGAACACTCACAGGCTTCATGGTCCCTGCCTCCCTCCACCCTGCCCATGATCCAGAACCCCATTTCAGCCCAGTCCAGGGCCACCAGTCCCTGTTCCAGTGATGTTGTGCAAGTGCCAGTCTCCAGCCTTGTCTCTGGCTCTGCCTTCTGGATGGACCTTATATCTATATCATAGCCCTGTCTCTGGCCCTGACTCCTTTCTTTTGCGACTGGGCACCCGGAATGGACTCTGACCCTGGTGCACTGCTTACTGTGTCAAGGCTGCCAATGGACCCTGTTACCAGCCCCTGGCTCTGCCTGATGTGCTCAGGTCCTGTGGGACTGGCCCATGATTGGAGGCACGCCTTGCACTGGGGTCACTCTTGGCTCACTCTGTTCCTGGAACAAACCCATTCTTGCTGCTTCCTAACAACTAGTCGTTGTACTATAGCTGAGCCTGAAAAGTGGGTAATCTGTCTTTTCTTGTGGAAGTCAATGTGTATGACTTTCTGCCAAATTGTCATACTGTTTCACAGCAGGAGCATGGACCCTCCACTGTCTGCATTAAGCACGTACTATTGTTTTCCCTGGCTTCATTCTGAAGACAATCCTCTAGTTTTCTTCAAGAGAAACTACGGCACAGTCAACAGCACAGTGTGCACCAGTATCTATTTAAGAGAGACAACCTTACCTCTATATTATACGGGATACATCAACACAACTCTTAGGTGGACAAGATAATGATAAAATATGGTATGGGTTTACTCTGCCCAAGGCTTGTCCCCTCTTGAGCAAAGTGGATGAACCATGCCTTTAGAATATAGATTTCCTTTGAGCCAATATGGTAAGTTTATGGCCCAGAGACATAATTACTATTTTTAATGTTTGTTTTTTTACCCTTCATTGTGTCTGCAATGTTGTGAATGCTGTGATACAGCTCTGAGGGACTGCAAGCAGTTTGTACAGCATGAAAAAAAAAATTTGTTACATGCCTCGGGATCTGGTATTAGGGTTTGTGAAGGTATTAGAAGTTGTAGTGCTGGATGAGGTGGATCTGACAATCGTAAAGGGTAGAGGAAATGAATTGGCTATATCATCATTCATACTAACTTTTTAAAGTGATCTCTGGAGTTAGCTACCTCCAAATCCACACCATTAGTATTCTTTCAGCAAAATTAGTTCACTTTAAAAAAAAAAAAAAAAATCTTGTAGAAAATTGTCATTCATGCAGGTTCTAATAAGAATACATGCATTTATAAGGTAGATAAACACAAGACCAGTACCCAGGTAACTGGGTTCTTTCACAGTGAAGAGGTATCCTTTAAAGTATACAGCAGAGATGGTTTAAAGATGCAGGGACACGACACAAAGTTCAGAGGAGTGCTGTGCAAGGATGTTGTAGCTACTCTGCCTCAGTGATTTGTTTCCTGAGTAGAACAGACTTAGGCAATTTTTGTGGTTTTTGGCAAAATGAATGATGACTATCTACTTGAGATTAGGAAGATGCACTAAAGTAGCAAACAGCTCCCAAACGAATCACACATAGAAGAATTCATTCCCCCAGATTTTATGTATGCAGTTTAAATGTCTTTCACCTGAGCTACACACTTTTATAGCCCACCCTTTATAGTCATGGAAAAGTAGTAGGTATTTTTAGATAACTGGTCTCATCCCTACTTTGGACAAGATAAATCCTGTCTTTAAAACATCTAATTTTTTCTGTTACTACAAGAAGCTTAGAGTGATCACAAGAGCTGTAGATACTGATATTTGTAATATGGATTCGACCCAAAATATGCATTTCAGTTTATTTTTCAAGTTTGATAAAACCTTAAACTTAATGACTTAATACAACATGATTATTAGCGATGACCTAATCTCAGAAATAAGACTGTACAACTTTCATAGTATATAGTTAGCAAATTCCCTTTTCCAGCTGCAAATCTAGCTAACAAAGCAATTTCCCAATAAATTTTCCAAACTTCTAGGCAAAATCACATGGCCTTGTTTTTCTGAAAGAATCTTTTGTCTCTCAAGTATTTTTCTCAGATTTCAAATGTAATAGAGACTAAGAAAATATGCAATGTGTATGTCCTTTATATCTGCATTTCTAGCCTTCTAAGTATTAATCCCCAATTTATGCCTCGAATTGAGTCAGAGTATTCACTTTATTCAGCAAGTATAATTGCTCAAAAATTAGATTCAAAGTGTAATTTACCACTTTCCTTTCTTAAACACTGTCTCTTTCTGGTAAACATGACAAACTATTTCATTAATGAAAAAACAATTCTAGAATTCACTCCAGGTAGAAATTGTCATTGTGCGTGTAGACCCATAGAAGGATGTATTTGCTGAATATAAATGACGCTTCCTGAGGCCTTTAAGAGTTTTAACAATCCTAAATGGTCAGAGAAACTTTAGAGTTTCCTAATAAGTAGTAAATATCTGTTCTCATCTCTCTTCTTTCTGTGAACAGATAACGGAACATACTGTAGACACTTTTGGATTAAAATGACTGTTACTTCCAATAAGAGTAGAATTGTTATAGGGTTTATTAGATGTTGCAGTTTTCAGCTTCTTAATACCTTTTAATTACAAGACTCATTCTGCTTACTGATTGAAAAAGCAGACATTAAGAAAATGATTCTCATTTATACTCTGGCTTCTTCAGTTTTTTTTTGGTTACGTAAAGGGAACTAACTTCTTAAAACCCCATCCAAATGTTCATAATTTTTTTTTGTTGAACCACTGCTTGCTTTATGATGTTATTTTACATTCAGTTTGAGTATACATTTAGCATATTTGATATCAATCTGAATTCTTTTATTAATTAACACAATCAGTATATAATTAGAAAAATTTAAAAATACTGAGATAATATGAACATTTAACAAAAGCTATCTTTGAAATTGACTTTTGCCTGTGGTTTTTAAGCAATAAGTTGATCATTAATACTTTGTACTGCATTTTTTTTTAAGTTAACCAGTGTGCTGCTTTTGTCTGGGATAGAGTTAATTATCTTCCTGGTAGCTAGAATGGGGTTATGTTTTGGATTTGTGCTGGAAATAAAGTTGATAACTCAGAAATGTGTTCATTATTGCTGAGCAGTGCTTAAACAGCCTCAAGGCCTTTTCTGCTTCTCACACCACCCCACCAGCAAGTAGAATGATGGTGTACAAGAAGCCAGGAGGGGACACAGCTGGGACAGCTGACCCCAACTGACCAAAGGGATATTCCACACCATATGGTGTCATACTCAGCATATAAAGCTGGGGAAGCAGAAGGAAGAAGGAGGATGTTCAGAGTTATGGTGTCTGTCTTCCCAAGGAACCATTACACATGATGGAGTCCTGCTGTCCTGGAGATGGCTGAACACCTGCCTGCTGAAGGGAAGTAGTGAATGAATTCCTTGTTTTGCTTTGCTTGCGTGTGCAGCTTTTGCTTTTCATATTAAAATGTCTTCATCTCAGCCCACGAGTTTTCTCACTTTTACTCTTCCAATTCTCTCCTCCATCCCACTGGGGTCAACAAGTGAGCAGCTGTGTGGTGCTTAGTTGCTGGATAGAGTTAAACCATGACAACCAACAGTTCCAACAGAAAAATATAAATCAGTCAATATTTAATAGTTCCACCAAATAAATTGGTTTAATCAGGCAACACACTCATCCTTTTGTAAGATAAACAATCTGGTAATTGTCTTTAGTTTTTTGCATATAAACATATCTTTCTATCCTTCCAGGTATAAAACTGTGGTTCTAACCACCTGACATCTCCATGAAATATTCTGTAGTGCTATACATTAAGTCAGAAGCAAAGTTTATTTACAAGCTGGGTAAATACATTTTGTCAAATGAAATTCCCTAGTCTCTATTTAATATCTTCAAAAGGAATTAAAATATTAATAACTCTATGCAGAGTAGTAACGAACAAATTAAGGACATACTGTAAACAAGTGTTTTTCTGAGCCGGAAAAGGGTGATATTTTAGGATCTATGAGTGTTTTTTTTTCTATTTTTATTTCTAACACTTTGAGAAGTTACAATGTCTTTTCTACTTGTACAACCTAAAAACCAGATAACTACAATCCTATTATACACAGATTTAGCTCAGATATGCTCCTTTTTATTTTCCCCAGTCCTAACATCTGTATACAGAAGAAAAAAAATCACATTAGTACAAGGATGGAAACTTCCAATATAACAAAGGAATAGTGGAGAATTAACAGAAGACATTTCTGACTGTGTCTAGACCATAGTGGAACACATGACAGTGCAACTTTGAAACATGATTATGTATTCATATTCTTCAAACATCTCAGAACTAGTATGTAATTGTTCAACTATAACATTGTTGATTGTATGGACTTCTGGTAGATATATCTATTTCTGACCTGTATAGAACAATTAAGTTTTGTACCTGTTAAACATGAAAATAATAGACCTTCTGTGATTTAACTTTTGTCAGCAGCTCAGTCCCACAGAGCTGCTCATTCACTCTCCCTTGGTGGGATGAGGGAGAGAATCAGAAGAGTAAAATTGAGAAAACTCCTGGATTAAGATGAAGACAGTTTAACGAGGAAAGTAAAAGCCATGCACGCAAGCAAAGCAAAGCAAGGAACTCGTTCACTACTTCCCTCCAGGAGGCAGATGTTCAGCGCTCTCCAGGGCAGCAGGCCTCCATCATGTGTAATGGTTCCTTGGGAAGACAGACACCATAACTCTGAAAATTCTTCTGCTTCCTTCTGCTTCCCCAGCTTTATATGCTGAGCATGACACCATATGGTGTGGAATATCCCTTTGGTCAGTTGAGGTCAGCTGTCCTAGCTGTGTCCCCTCCCAGCTTCTTGTGCATCACCAGTCTGCTCACTGGTGGGGTGGTGTGAGAAGCAGAAAAGGCCTTGAGGCTGCTTAAGAACTGCTCAGCAGTAACAAAAACATATCTCTGTTGTAAACTCTGTTCTTCTCCCAAATCCAAAACGTAGCACCATACAAGCAACTAGGAAGAAACTCAAGTCTATCTACATAAAAACCAGTACATACTACTATAGAGTTAATGGCAGCTGTAGAATAGCTTCTTCAGTGCTATATAAAGCACAAGTCAAGTCGCAGGCCTATAGCAACTTGCAAAGAGAATAAGACTGTGGGAAGAACTTCAGACAGATTTCCTCAGTGCCATATATTTAAGCAGATAAGCATCTGCAAAGAAGTATATCGCAGGACTGTCAAGTATATAACAAAGAGCGAGATTTTATATGACAGTCTGCAGTTCAGCAGAGTAGAGCTGCCTGTTGCCACGAGTGAGCTACCACCCCAAAAAGAACACCTGATGTTTCTTATTCATATCAAAATCAAAAATCAATCAATACAGAAATCCTCCTCTTCTACGCCTCTGAACAATGCTTATGAATCAAATGAAATGATCACTGCCCTAAGAAACTGGTCTTTTCTCCACTAATGATGAAACAAACAAACAAATAAGTTCCATTTCTCTTTGCACATGCATCACATCTTCTGTGGACATTAAGTTAAAGACTAAAAGATGATCTTCTTCCTCCTTCCAAACCCCAGGAACAAATTTCATTTTTTCCTTGCAGAAATGTTTTTACTTCATTACCATCAAGACTCAAAGGAATGTACATATCTATGAAGATAATAAGGCACTAGATGGTAAGAACAGGAGGACTTTATGCAGAAATCAAAATTACAGAGAATGTTTAATTATTTAACACGATGCAAAGGAACACTCAGAAAACAGAGAAAGATAAGGATATAACCAGCCTTTAAAATAAATGGTAGAGATACAAATGATCTCAAGATATCCATGTTGCAGCATTAATTCCATTCTATGCTCCTATAATCCACTGAGGAACTGAAAAGATGAAATTCATCCTTTTTGATAGACATCCTATTATACTTCAGATTAGGTAACAGGTACAATTCCTTGCCATTTCTGAAGCTCGCATCAACATAAATCAAGGGGGGAAATATTACACGGTAGCACTTCTCTGTCAGGATTTTTAGGTGTTTTATATGCTGTGTGAAACTGCTCAGAGAATTGGAGTGTTAGAATAAATCCTGGTGGACAGGGTTCAGTGGTTACAAAGCAGGTGAGGTAGCCACAGGTGCATGGTAAATGTAATTTGTCACATTGTTCTGTAGTTTAACACATGGGTAGTTTCACACCATATGTAGCATAAATACAGACACACATAAAAACTACTAGCTTACGCCAGCCTAGCCATTAGTGAAATCTCTCTACATGAATATGAATTGCTTAATTTATTTTACTTAATATTCAGAAATACTTAAATGAAACTAAACAAAACTTCATATATAGAAAACACTGGGCAAAAAGGGAAAGGCTGCAGATTCACTTGAGAAGAAAACATATCTATCACCTACATGTTCAGGAAATCATTCATCTTGTCTACAATGAATGTAGATACAAGGGCATGTAGTGATAGGACAAGGGGCAATGGCTTTAATCTGAAAGAGGGGAGATTTAGATTGGATATAAGAAAAAAATTTTTGTCTTTGAGGGTGGTGAGGCACTGGAAGAGGTTGCCCAGAGAAGCTGTGGATGCCTGGAAGTGTTCAAGGCCGGGCTGGATGAGGCTTTGGGCAACCTGATGTAGTGGAGGGTTTTCCTGCCCATGTCAGGGGAATTGAAACTAGATGATCTTTGAGGTCCGTTCCAACCCTAACCATTCTATGATTCTATGATTTTATGATGTACTACTGTATGAATGAAATAATAACGGTCTATATTATTCTTGTAACTATAAAATAAGTAAGATCACTATCAATTTTTATCTCTGAGGTCTGTTCAACTAAAATACCACTGCTAACAGTGGAGCTTCTTTTGAGTAAGACCAGTTTGAGCTTTCTAGTAATATCTTTATATTTCTGTAAGCATAGTCTCGTGATCATATCACATTCACACTTTGTCTCACTTAGTCTTTAAGCTTATAAGCACAGCGACGTATATCATGGATGACTTAACCTTTTGAAAGTATTCAGAATTAGCTAAAAATGTTCAAACAGCTAGCCTGTATGTAACTCAAGAAAAAATGACAACAACATTTTGATTCAGAGCTTCTAGTACGATAAAATGAAGGTAATATATCTTCATGCTCACAACTGCTGATTTAATTTCTTTCCAGAACTGGCCTCGTGCAATCTACACTTCATTTCTAGAAAAAGAGTGTTTTTCAGAACAGTTTTTGATTGATTTACTAGCACTTTCTGACAATGAAAGATATTTATGGAGAAAAGGAAGATACATCCCTACAACTGCAGAAGTTACTAGTGTAGTACTGAAATTCCGTAGGTGACCAGTACTTCCTGATGAAAACAAGAGAAACACAAATTGTCTAATGTTATGTCGAGATTAAATTCCTGTGTTATTAATAATCTCTGTGAAATAAAACCCAGAAATTTGAATGAAACTACAGAACAATTTAGAATATTTGCTGAAAATAGGAGTAATTGTGAAGCTATTTTTACTATATGAATATTAATCTGTTTCATAAGTGTGCCGTCTTATAGGTTCAAAATAAACAGGAAGCTAAATATATCTTTCCCTGTATGATCTTGACACTGAGTGTATAGCTTGGAAACTGAAGTGTGTGCAAGTAAAGGCCGTCTTAAAACAATATTGTTGTACAGGAGAATGAAAATAACAGATATCAACTCGTAACGGAAGAACGACTTTGTTTCAGACTGTCAGTGTTATAAAATCATAAGACAGTTCTTCTAACCTTACTATTGTTAGATGGCGAGAGGACAGAAATTATGACTTTTAAACAATATAATTGTTGCTAGAAATTTCTGATGACAATCCTACCTAACCATATAATTTAATTTTCCTAATAGTGGCACTGCTTGCTAAGAAAGCAACATTTCCAATGCAACATATACATTTAATGCGATTTATTCATTGCATATGAACATGTTGAATTGGGCAGGGATCCTTTGGTTTGGATTCTTTTTGTGTTGCTTGATGAGTAAACTCATTAAGGAAGTATGAATTAAGCTGAATATGTTTAATGAGGTATGCTAAATATGCAGTGATTCTAAACCGCCACAGGGTGGTAGAAGATGCACTTTCCACGACATTTATCTAATTTGCAGAACTAAATGCTTTGCTACACTTCCATGTTATGTAAATCACTTACTGGAAAGTGTATTAGTCCTAATCTCAAAAAGTGTAAATAAAAAGCAAAATTACACCTTTTACACCATCACAGAGATGGTGTAAGAGAACATCTTCAAACATTTCCAACAGATAGGTCTAAGTGTGTTTTCTGCTATCACACGCAGGAGATTTTGTTAGGTAGCTTATGTTCTTCCATATTATCTGAATGCAACAGGTTGCTTTGCAGATCCCCTTTAACATTGGTCCTGAGCAAACATGTATATAATGTTAAAATACACTCAGTATGTATTGAAAATTAAAAATGCAATTTTATGTTCTTCATTCCTACGCCAATAGTATCTGAAGATCCTTTTAAACTTAGATCTCTCCTGTGCTCTGATGTCTAAAAATGTTTAAGAATCTGAGACCGTGGAGAATTTAAAATCTAAGTACAAAGCTGTATGTGTATTTTGCTTTTATAATTTTATTTCTATCACCATTAGTTCTGAATATGCCCCTATTTTGGAAGTGTATTATTAAATACTTTATACTTAGGGCTCCTTCAGCTAAGTCATCCTAGTTACAGAACTGCATGTAATCACTTTACCAAAGCAAAGACAGCTCAGAGAAGTCTATCTTTACATCTGGATCTACACTGTATTGTGAATTTAATTATTTTACTTGAATGTTAAGTAACAAGGTATCTTTTTTCAATCACAATAATTTGAAGACAGTATGCCAGCTGAGAAAAAAACCTTTATTTTAAAAAACTATTCTATGACATGTGTGGGGGAAAAAAAATAAAGAAGTGGACAATATAACTGGACAATATAACCACTTATAACCACTCAAGAAAAAAAAAAAAAAATGGTTGCATCTAGGAACATCTTAGGGAAAAAAAAAGAGGAAGAGAAAGAGTCTGACCTTGTTCAGTCATTATACATATGTGCTACTTAGTTTTAAAACTCAGGCAATCTTCTAGATAAGTTACCTTCATCTGAAAGACAGAGGATTCAAATGTTCAAGGAATGTGTTATGCAGAGACTGTTGACAAGTGTTCATGAAGTTTTATTTTGGCTGATGTTTTCATAGCAAGAGTTTAGAAAGTGAAGTCATAAAAGCCATTGCATTTAAATCCTGGAAGATGAGGAATATATTTAGTATGTTTAACTGGATCACTGTTCCTCAGTGATTAATAACACAATTATGATCACTTAAATTATAATCTCACGATAGTGGAACGTCTCTTTTAACATGCTCATGATGAAAAAATCATTACTGTATTTAGATGTACATCTCATTGCGGACTAAACAGTGTTAGAAAGAATGATGATCACTCTGTCAATAAGTAAGACATAAAATAAAATCTCTGAAAATACCTCTGTTATAGTACTTTATAATTATCTTAGAATGAGATCAACTAATTTCTGAAGGTGTTTCTCTCCTCATCGTTTATGGAAGCAGTCACTGAATTGCTCAGGAATCTAACCTTCAGACAGCTTAACTTAGATGAGAACAGAGTTTGCATATTATGTAGACCTAAACTAAAATAAAATGCAGTGAATAATCCAGCCTAGTTTATGATACACACATTGTAATTCTAGTCCTGATAAGATAATTTGGAAAAATTTAGCAAACGGAAAGTCCAGTAATATACATCTGAGCTGGCTGAACACTGGAAATTATTTTTCAACAGAAATGAACAGCAACAAAGAAAAGTTTGCATTTGCTTCATTGTTTGGAAAAAAAAAAAAAGATGTATAATTATTCTTCATATTTCCATATATATTTTTAGGAATAGTGCATATCTATAGTTTCATTTAGGTTGTGTCATGGCTGTGCTGTGCATGTGCGCTTTCAATAATTAGATATTTTCTTGTTGCTAATTAGATAATAAGATCATAATTTTGTAATACCTCTTTTATTAAGGAGACATTTTATGATGCCTTTGGCTGAAACATTGTGATATGAATTTTTACAGATCTATACAATTTTGTTATTTTTAATGGCTTATTCATTCTCTAGTAACCAGGACAAGGGAATATCTGTAGATATGGTATTCTATACAATATCCCTAGTGGCATTAGATTGACGTTAATCAGGTGCACTCAGAGACAGATTTTTGTCTGATCAGTTTCTGAGTTGATACACCAGATCTCAACAGAAAGGAAAATTAAACTATTAGGAAAGTAAATCTTGAAGTGAGAAGTATGACTCTGTGTATTAGCACGTGCCATGAGACACAGTTGATATTGCTATTAACTCATTTTTCTTGTCACAAGGCCCACTGCTGCAGCTTTATTTGAATGTGAAAGGAATTGTGACTCATCTGCAAATCTAGTTATACCATGAACAAAACAAACTTCTGTATTACAAACCCCTGCTATACAAAAGTATAACAGATCATTGCTTCTACATTTTGATCTTAGCTGTAGATTTAAACTGTGATAGTTTGGGTTGGCTAAGATAGATAAGATGACATTAAATACCAGGCTTATCCTGGCATGCTACTGAATGTAGTTTATGCAGAGCATTGTCTAGAGAACAGGAACTTATGTTGTGGAACTTATATTGTTTTTCCTTTCCCAACCAAACATTTACCTTCTGGAGGTCAAGCCAAAAAAAATTTTTCCTTTTTTTTTTTTTTCGTACTGCAGATAATTTCACCTATTTGTGTGTCTTTTCTATATGAATTGTCTTCTTAAATACACAAATGTATTCAGAACTGTTCCAAGAGAGTTCCTGATCAAGTTCCTGAAGCATTTTTCTAGCCTCATTTTTAAATGGATTTGTTTCTGATTTAGTATAAGACTGCCTTCAATTCCTTCTTCGCAGCTATTTAACCTTTAACAGAACACAGATGCATAGAGCATCTCCAGCGAACGTCATTTAAAAGAAAGAAAATGTAATATTGAAAGTTCTTTCTGTTATGAAATCTATGTTTGCACATTTTGGAGTCTGATTTACTTCCTAGTAATCCCTATGTACAACACCTGATGATATTTTCCAGCAGAAAGCTGTCACAAGGGATGAGGTGGTATATTCATAATAATATAGAAGAATCATTCACAATATGATAATGATGATGATGTTGCATGGACATCTGTTACTCAGACATTCACATATAGATTGTTTTTCTCCATCCTTAGACTCATGTTCATAAAGAATAAAAATTAATTGAGAGATGAGCTACACAATATAATTGAAAAGAGAAACCCATACAAACTTATTTATCTATTTATCTGTATGTATTCATATATATATATGCAGGCTGTTTGTTTGATCCTCTAAAGAAAGCTGGAAGCATTTAATTGACATTCATTGTCCTAATCTGAAGGTTAAAATGGTATATAAATGAAACCCTACATGTGTGATAAAGTGCAAGGAAGCAAGAGATATTTGTCATACTGTGCCCGATGGCAACAGATCCCAGTTCATGCCTAGGAGTGTTCATCCATTGTCCTGGTTTAGCCCAGCGGCA